>NC_080541.1:126298463-126933463 GCF_028640845.1 Ahaetulla prasina
AAATCAAGTGGAGGTAGGAGCCTGCATGGTGCATTCTTTCTGCTTGTGCTGCTTTTATGTGATAATTTGATTTTGGATGCTTTAATACAGAGGTCTTCAAACTTGGCAGCTTTAAGACTTGTGGACTTCAGCTCCCAGAATTCTCCAGCCAGCTATGCTATGAATACTGGGAGTTGAAGTCCACAAGTCTTAAAGCTGCCAAGTTTGAAGACCTCTGCTTTAATACTACAAAAAGAAAGGTTCAACTCAAGGAAGAATTCCATGTCCCTAAATTGTCACTCTGTCTACTTGTCTACTGTTTTTTTTTTAATTCTTTCACTCTAGACCTGGCCTACACAAATTATAGCCCTCCTGTTGTGTCTGCACCACCTGAGCTGGGCCTCCTGCCAGAAAGTGACTTGGAAAGTGAGGGGGAAGGGCCGTCAGGACTTACCTCGGGAGCACCGGCTTCCCTGGCTCAGCTCCAGGAGCCAGAGGCAGGCCAGGTGGAAGAGATAATGAGACCTCCGTCCCTGACTCTTTCCCCCCCCAGGCCACGCCTCCAGACCCAGCTGATGCCAATAGGCCTGGCTGGACCCTAGGTTTCGTAGGCAGGAGAGGCGGGAACAACAGAAGCAGGGGTGGGGCAGGCCTAGGAAGTGCTGAGTCATGGAGCCACACCCCACAGGATATAAAAGCAGCAAGAGCTGCTGTGCCTCTTCGTAGCAGGCAAATCAACTGCTTAACTAAGAGCTGAAGTACTGTTTGTTCCTGGGTGACTCATCGGCGTCGAGGGAGATAACAGAGACACTTGGCAGATGCTCTCTAGTTTGCTGCCGGAGCTGATAGTGCTGGCTAATTAAGCCATTGCTCAGACGGAGGTGAGGGGGGACAGAACACCTCCCAACACAATCTGTTATCTATGTATGACAGGCCATCCGGGGGCTCAGGAAGCCTCTAAGTTTGTTTGTCTGCTTTGTTTTTTGTACCTTTCTTAGCGAGCAACTCTTTGCTTTGCCAAATGTGCATTATGTCAATAAAAGCTGCCAGGAGTATCAACATTTTTCCTGGCAGATACTGTTATTGGAAAGTGATGAAATGTTTCAGAAAACGTAAAGGAGAAAAAACAGATGAGTCTCCCCCTGTTCCACTACTGTCACCTACAAAGGCAGCTAGGAGGTCCAGTGGTTTCAGTGGAGGTAAGTAGAACATGTAGCTTCCATGATTCATTTTGTATATGCATTTGATTAGCATGTTTGAACTGTCTATCACTCTTGACCTTCTATAGAACAGGGGTCTCCAACCTTGGCAACTTCAAGACTTGTGGACTTCACCTCCCAGAGTTCCTCAGCCAGCAACCTGGCTGAGGAACTCTGGGAGGTGAAGTCCATAAGTCTTAAAGTTGCCAAGGTTGGAGACCCCTGTTCTATAGGGTGCTAAAACAGTGTTTTTCAATCTCAGTATCTTTAATTACACCATTCTTACAGTGTGCATTTTAAAACAACTTTTATCAGTGATCAATGATCAGTGATGGGGGATCAGGAGATAATGCCTGAGTTATAATTTGCCTTCACTTTTTAATACTTTTATATAGAAGATCATCCAATCATCAGGTTTACTTTGCTCAAGGGAATACAGCTACTGCTGCCTCAACCAAGGGAGGCAACAGACGAATTACCTGGAGAAAAATGTAAGTCTTTTTATATAATGTTATTAATAATTTTAACTATAATAGTAGTTAATTAGTAACATCTAATCTAATACTAAATTTAAAGAAAGGGAAAAGAGAAAGAAAGATGAAAAAGTGCAGGGAAATAGGGGGAAAAAAGAAGTAGGATTATAAAGAAAGAATAGAAATATACAGGTAGTCTTCAACTTATGATCACAATTGAGCCCAAAATTTCTGTTCGTAAGTGAAACATTTTGCCCCATTCTACAACTTTTCTTGGCAGCAAGTGAATCACTGCACTTGATAAGTTAGTAACACAGTTTGTTAAGTGAAGCTGGCTTTCCCATTGATTTTGCTTGTCAAAAAGTTGCAAAAGGTGATCACATGACCTTGTGACACAGCAATGGTCATAAGTATGAACCAGTTACCAAATGTTTAAATTTTGATCACATGACGATGGGGATGCTGCAAAGATCATAATTTTGAAAAATGGTCATAAGTCACATTTTTCAATGTTGTAACTTTGAACGGTCGTTAAATGAACTGTTGTAAGTTGAGGACTACCTATGTAAAGAATTGACTTCCAGTCTTGGTCACTAGAGGGACTCAAGCTATTGTCCAAGCACCTGAAGGCAGAACAAGAAGCAATGGGTGGAAACTAATCAAGGAGAGAAGCAATCTAGGATAATTTTCCTGACAGTTAGAACAATTAATCAGTGGAATGACTTTCCTCCAGAAGTTGTGAATACTCCAACACTGGAGTGTTTAAGAAGAGATTGGACAACCATTTGTCTGAAACAGTATAGGGTTTTCTGCCTAAGCAGGGGGTTGGATTAGAAGACCTCCAAGGTTCCTTCCAACTCTGTTATTCTATCTTCTGCTACAAGTATAAACAAACATAGTGATTCTAGTGGAAAGTCCAACTTCTCTGGATGGTGAACAATTTGCTAAATTCTCAGCTGCTGATCAAACACCGGCTGGTCATAAACTGGTAACAAGCAAAGAAAGCCAGCAAAATCCAAACAACAAATTAAATTCTTACCTAGGTGATCATAATTTTTTTTTGCCTTTCCTGCACTCTCATCCTTTCCTTATTATCTGTCAGTGTAATGGTTGAACCAAAGATTGAAGTAGAAACAATCTAACCCTAAAGAAATTGGCAAATGTCCAGAATTTAGAACTTCGTTGTGGATGGGAGTTGGGGGGAGAGATGGTTTTAAATTACATTTTTTCCCCAGATAGGTTGAAGGTTTCAAATCTAACTTAATTCTTTTTCCTTGGCAGCATCAACAGGAAGTGAAACCCATGTGAAATCGTCATCTGGTGCCTCTGTGCAAAAAAGGTAAAATGTCTTTGAAATATGTTGCCTCTCCTTGAGACTTAAAAAGTTTTTGGGAAATGAAGAATTGTATAAAAGCATCCTCCTAAAATTCTCCACCAAATTTATAGGCTGATAAATTAGACCGGGGTAGTCAGCCTTTTTATACCTACCGCCCACTTTTGTGTCTCTGTTAGTAGTAAAATTTTCTAACTGCCCACCGGTTCCACAGTAATGCGTCGTGTATAAGTTGTCTGCGCTTGCCTCTCGCGCATCGTGAATTGGGTTTGGGGAAGGGCACCGGCTACCAGCTCTGCTTGTCTGTTACAGCTGGGTGGTATGGGGAGAGATGCGCGAGCTATTCTGGGATGAGGATTTTTTATGTGCGGTCACACTATAGCGCCATTTAGTTTCACTTACATAATGCGAACTAAACTTATGCGTGGGCAATATAAATAGTATATTTTCAGAAATTTTAATTGTCATGGGGAATTTTATGAAAACCTAATGAAAATGTTTTTAAATAATGCTATGAAATTTTTTTTAAAAAGTCAATTAAATTAAAAAAAAGGAAAGTGCTTCAGTATCGGACAAAACCCCTACCGCCCACCATGAAAGCTGGAACGCCCACTAGGGGGCGGTAGAGACCAGGTTGACTACCACTGAATTAGACAAAGACACATTGACTTTTTAAGTGAAAATTTTCCACCAGTTTATTGGGCAGAAACTCCCCAATAAACAGGTAAGGTTTTAAATGGGTTTCTGATGGAATGTGTATGTGCATATGTTTCAGTTCTGCAACCAGTGGTAGAAGCAGCCATGCTTACAATTTGGCTAACATTTTGCATCCTACCTCCATGCAGAGGGTGAGAGTGCTATGGCTGCCACTTATGTGCATGTAGAAACACACACAGGTGGTAACTATTCAGAGGAAGTTCTCCAAAGCAGCCAAGGAGTAGAGAGAAAGCTTAAGACATAGACATTCTCAGATAGTTCACAGAGAAAAATAATCTGAATTTTGTGAGATTTTGATATATCAAGACATAATCGTGATTGTCAGCTACTCCCCCTGCACTTTGCCCTGTCCCTAAATTGCCCTTATCTTTTTTTAAGTCTATAAATGGAATGGTGATAAGTTTTCACCAGATATTCCAGTACTGATTTTGACTAGCCTTTTCCTCCATATTCTAATGTGATCCAATGGCAGCCTAAAGTTATGTAAAATAAAGTTCAGTGACAAGTATTGACTCTGATCAGAAAGAAGCTCTTGGATGTTTAAGACAATTGATGTAAGGTCAGTCTTCTCAGCCACTATTCTGTGTGCAATTATTCTCTTCCTAAAGAGGCGGAACAGAGTGGCCAATGGAAGATCAAGGAAAGAGCTTGGCATGTGATCACCATTTGCAACCATCACAGCCAACATCTGCCAAAGAGAAACAATAGCGGAAGCCAGATTCTCTTAACTGCATTATTGCAACTGCAGTGATTCACTTAACTACCTTAGCAAAAAAAAAAAAAAAAAAGATCATGAACAACAGAAATTCTGGTCTCAAATGTGGTTATAAGGACTACCTCAGTAGTGGGTTGCTACCGGTTCGCCTCGGATCGGGCGAACTGGTAACGGCGGCAGCGGGAGGCTCTGCCCACCTGCCCAGATGCTTCTGCGCATGCGCACGAGCGAACCGGTAATGATGGGTTTTGAAATCTGCTCCTGGACAACCTGCATGGTTGGACATGTTTGTTGCACAGAAGTCACAGCCTAATAATGCCAAAAGATCAACTAATTCCTAATTCAGTCATGAATTCTCATAGCATTACGTATCTCCGCTTTAAATTTTTAAATTTGTTTTTGCTTGCATTCTGACACAGGACATCAGTTTTTGAAGATGGAAAAAAACTGTTTTAACAGCTTAATATTGCCCCTTCTGGAGGCAGGATGTCACACTTTCTCAATGGGGGATAAATGTCTGCTTCAACGTGGGGAAACTGAGATCCTTGTCTATCACCACAGCAAGTAACAGGGTTTTGACAAGCCTGAAAAGATCTCTGGGAGCTAAGTGATAAAAGTATATTTTCCCTCCTGGGATGTATTTTTCTAATCCTTTCTATTAATTCTCAGAAAGCGGGCGGGGGGGGAGGATAAAAGGAAACAAAGAATTGAGGATATGTCTTGTGTGCATACAAGGATCAGAATCACTGCAAAATTTAGAGAGGCACGGTAGATAATTAAAATCGGTTTGTCCACTCCCTTGGTATATTTTAAGATTCAGTGGGTGGATTTCTATTTTATTATAATGACAAGTTATCATTTCAGGTTTTATTTGGAAAAAAATCATTGTTTCAGTTCAGAAGATGAAACAGGGACTTGTACGAGATAATACCGGTAGCAGTTATGGAATAAGCAGTTATTTTAATCATGAAATACTGGTCTCTTATTAAATCTCCCCTGTCAGGTCTTTCTGTATCGGCAAGCTTAATACAAAAATCTATCTTTCTTTCTTCAATCATCCCATCAAGATGTCACGGAATCAACAGCTACTGTATCACTCTGTTTTTTCCAGATTAAAAAAAAAAATCTACTCTGAATCTAAAGATTTGGCAGCATCTTCAGCAGTGGGACAATACTCCCTTAAAGAATCCAAATTTCTATCTGTCAACAGATACTGGTGGGAACATTAGAGGAAAGTATCCCCAGCAAACCACTGTCACACCAAAATAATGGCATGCATTGTGTTGCTGCTATATTACACAAGCTGTCCTTATCTGTTTGCATCCTGATGTCTGTCTCAATCACACAAGTCCCACACAAGGTTGATGCAGCCATCTTGTCATTTGTTTTGTTGATGATGATTTCTTAACCCATGACTCCAGGAAAGGGGAAGGAGGGAGGAATAATGTCCTGGTCTTATTGAAAAAATCATTCAGCATATGAGACTTAGAAACCTCACCTTTGCCTCGGTCCCAGAATTGTGGGACTCAGTGATTTCTTTCCATGCAGCATCTTCTTCACACAATAATATATGCATAAATATTGGGTTCTTAGGGCTATCTGAACTTGGTGTTTTTCTGCAGACTCTTCCTTGCATCAATGATGTTTGCTAGCCTAGTAAAGAAATATCTGCAAGAAATCAACCAAGCTCAGAGAACACCAAGAACCCAACCATTCAATCCTGAGTAACATACATTTTCTACAATTGGATATATATCTATTTCTGGATGAATTAATCCATTGGATCACATTGAGAAGCCACAGATACATACATTGATACCATTTGCATAACAAAAGAGGGCCAGCATACATTCATGATATTATCACAGCTACCCACTAAAAACCAGAATGACAACACAGGATCACAGGATACTCCAAAGTCATTGGTACTCTCTTTTGCAATCATTACTCCCAAATACCCTCTCCCACTGCCCCCAAAAATACAGAGCGCTTTTACAGTGATTTAAAAATCTGGGCCTGTTTTGATTTGTACTCTGGGTCATAAGCCATACTTCCAGTAGCTGCTATTCCACTATTTTTCAACATTGGCAACTTGAACATATGTGGACTTCAACTCCTAGAATTCCCCAGCCAGCATCTGCACATCTTCAGGTTACCAAAGTGGAAAAACACTATCTCTCCACGTTTCCTGAGCCCAAACTCTGGAACCCCACCTGGCTGTTTTTCTGTATTCTAGAAGGAATGTGAACTCAGCTATATCAGAAAGAAGCTACTGTATGTTTCTTTTGATATCATGGAAATATGTCCTGGAGGTACGTATTCTATTATTACACGTTTATAAACAATCCCAGATTTTATATATATATATTGGGGCAGACCAGGTGCTTCGACAGAAAAACACTTTGTGTGTGTGTGTATGTGTGTGTGTGTGTGTGTATTTATATATGTAAATGTGTGTGTGTGTATATATATATGTGTGTATGTGTGTGTGTGTGTGTGTGTGTGTATTTTCGTAAGTTTTCACATTTCACAAATACGCCAAGACCTACATCTATCTATCTATCTATCTATCTATCTATCTATCTATCTATCTATCTATCTATCTATCTATCTATCTATCTATCTATCTATCTATCTATCAATTTGAAACAGTAAGGAAACCTGCAAGTTTCTTTTTCATTTGTAAAGGGATTTTATGTGAAGCAACTACAGAGCATAATGAAATGTGCTTGTTTTCTTTTCCTGTAGCTGCATTTACAAAACATTGCTTGGCGTCCATTCGTAGGTCAAAGATCTTCACATCAAGCAAGGAGGGCTTGCAATCCACACTTTCTCTTAACATAGATATTAAACAATTCTCTTTTTGTATTTCTCTTTACATCTGGTGTGTTTTATGTGAACATTATTCAGCACTGATACGATTAAAGTTGCAGATGACATAGAATAACATATAACTCTACAAACATATTGTAAACTGGGCCTACAATATGAGTATCAAATTGCTAAAGTCGCTCTCTTAATCCTTTTGCTCACTTTAAACCACAGCAGTCAGAAGCAAAGATTCTTTCTGCTCATTTGATTTGTTTCCAAATGAAGAGCAAATTGAAATTTGCAGAAGATTGAAAGATTAAAACGTTATCTATTATCTGTTCATTCAGTCCTGGCCTTGTAAAAAAAGAAAAGAAAACTAGGTTCATTCCGGCTCTTAAACTGTGGCTATAGAGGCCTAATCACAAAGCCAATTCTCATCTACAAAGACCCCTGTAGCACCTTCTGATGATCTAACTGAGAGAAAATCATCTAATATCAGCTCAGCCTCACCTTTCCTGAACCAACTGAATAAAGGAACTGAGGGGAAACTATATTTATTAAAGCAACTTTGAGATAATTTAAATAATAGATAAACAAATGTACCAAAACAACCCTGGAGAGCAGGAGAGGGCAGTTAAGAAATATGAAATTAGATAAAAATAAATAAAAGTATTCATCAATTTTTTACCAGGTTCGTCTGGTTCGCCAGTTGCGCCCCTTTCTAGACCGGGATGCCCTATGCACAGTCACTCACGCTCTCGTGACGTCTTGTCTGGACTACTGCAATGCTCTCTACATGGGGCTGCCCTTGAGGAGCACCCGGAGGCTCCAGTTAGTTCAGAATGCAGCTGCGCGGGTGATAGAGGGAGCCCCTCGTGGCTCCCATGTGACACCTCTCCTGCGCAGACTGCACTGGCTACCTGTGGTCTTCCGGGTGCGCTTCAAGGTTTTGGTGACTATCTTCAAAGCGCTCCATGGCATAGGGCCGGGATACTTACGGGACCGCCTGCTGCTACCGGATACCTCTCACCGACCTGTGCGCTTTCACAGAGAGGGACTCCTCAGGGTGCCGTCGGCCAGACAGTGCCGGCTGGCGACACCCAGGGGAAGGGCCTTCTCTGTGGGGGCTCCCACCCTCTGGAACGAGCTTCCCCCAGGACTTCGCCAACTTCCTGACCTCCGAACCTTTCGCCGCGAGCTTAAGACACATCTATTTATTTGCGCAGGACTGGACTAGATTTTAAATTCGAATTGGTTTTAATGGGGATTTTATTATTTTATTATCATCATTTTAATTATTCGGCCAATTATAATAAGTTTTTTAATGGATGTTTTTATTTGTATTTATATGTATATTTTTATCTGGTTGTTAACCGCCCTGAGTCCCTAGGGAGATAGGGCGGTATAAAAATACGAAAAATAAATAAAAGTATTCAATTTTTTTACCAGGTTCGCCTGGTTCGCCAGTTGCGCCCCTTTCTAGACCGGGATGCCCTATGCACAGTGACTCACGCTCTCGTGACGTCTCGTCTGGACTACTGCAGTGCTCTCTACATGGGGCTCCCCTTGAGGAGCACCCGGAGGCTCCAGTTAGTTCAGAATGCGGCTGCGCGAGTGATAGAGGGAGCCCCTCGTGGCTCCCATGTGACACCTCTCCTGCACAGACTGCACTGGCTACCTGTGGTCTTCAAGGTTTTGGTGACTATCTTCAAAGCGCTCCATGGCATAGGGCCGGGATACTTACGGGACCGCCTGCTGCTACCGGATACCTCTCACCGACCTGTGCGCTCTCACAGAGAGGGACTCCTCAGGGTGCCGTCGGCCAGACAGTGCCGTCTGGCGACACCCAGGGGAAGGGCCTTCTCTGTGGGGGCTCCCACCCTCTGGAACGAGCTTCCCCCAGGACTTCGCCAACTTCCTGACCTCCGAACCTTTCGCCGCGAGCTTAAGACACATCTATTTATTTGCGCAGGACTGGACCAGATTTTAAATTCGAATTGGTTTTAATGGGGATTTTATTATTTTTATTATCATCATTTTAATTATTCAGCCAATTATAATAAGTTTTTTAATGGATGTTTTTATTTGTATTTATATGTATATTTTTATCTGGTTGTTAACCGCCCTGAGTCCCTAGGGAGATAGGGCGGTATAAAAATATGAAAAATAAATAAATAAATAAATAAATAAAGGTGACAAAGGCATGAACCCAAACCTTGAAACTGTCCACTTGCAGTTGAACTCCACATCTCAAATGGTGTTGAAACCCCTGCATTTTTACTGATGACTTTTCTGATGTTTCAGTCCAGTCCTGAAAACACTCTCTGCAATGTGGTTCGAGACTGGCCAAGCCACCACTGATACAGCAGATTCTAATTCTGCACCAGCCTATTGCATTAGTGAAGTGTGGAGAATTAACTAATAGAGTACTGTGAGATTAGCAGAATATTTCATTGAGTTTCTGGAATATATCTAGCTGGTGATAAAAAAAAAAAAAGGAAAAGTCTCTCCTGCCCAACTGAAAATCTGACATCTTCTAAGAGAGCTTGATGGTTTTGTTTCCTATGAAATGACAGCAACCCCAAGCTTTAAGAGACAATGCCAGAGGGAAGTATATAGCAATAGTGGATAAATTGTGCATAAGACACACACACCCCCGCCCCGTTCTTTATATCAGCTCTTTATATCTGTCAAATGACATCAATTTAAACTGTGTAGTCTAATCAGATTCATCAATGGGGATCACAAAGAGGAACTTGTACAGAAATGCGTGGGGCTTCCACTGCTATAGATTTTTTGCCCTAGTTTCCTGCACAACACTTTTTCATTGCTACCACACCAATAAAGATCACTTTTCTCTATCAGATTAGTTTGGAAGATTGACCTGAGCTTAATCATCTTAAAGACCAGGGGAAAGGTTTGAGAGACTGGTATGCTATGGAAGTAGATGGAATGGCCACCTCAGCCATCATTTCTAGCTCTCTGTGTGTCGGATGTTCAATAACTTTCCAAAGTGAATTAATAACATCCAAGAAATTGTTTGGGTTCACATCTCGCTTAAGACTCAGGGAACCAAATGCCATGGCTTGATTCTGAATATGATGAAGCAAGGACCTAGTGAGTTGAAGATTTTAGAAAGTACAGTCTTCAATTCATATCAAGATTGAAAAGAAAAAAAAGCTGGACACATTGCAAAAGCTCATTAACAAAGGGAAATAGTTCCATAGTTTTGGGTTGATGCCTTCTCTTTCTTTACAAATGTCTATTAACTCATTGCTTCATTTCTCTTGAGGTGTTTGCCAAAGACTTTTGTGGCATAGCAAATTGGGCAGCACTCTCTTTTTGGAACTGCTGAACTTATAGCTCAAAAATGGCAAACTATGCACTGGTAGTCCTTCTTTCCTTCTATTGCCACTCTTGAAAAATTAATGGCATTGATCAAATTAAGATTTTAAAATATTAAAATATTTTTAAAATATGCAGGTCTATCTTGGCTTCAGCAACTTGGAATCAACAGCAAAGGGATGTTATTGCTAAGACTTAAAAAAGGTCAAATGCTATTTGGGTTTTGCCTAACCCTGTCCCAGCTGTGATGAAAATATTCAAAGTCATTAATTCACATTATACAGTGGAGAGATTTGTAACTTAAAATGGATTCATAAGAGGAAATCAATTTTCAGGAAAACAATGAAATTATCTTCTAGGGAGAAAATTCAGATACACACATACACACATTTCAGGTTTTGACCTTATATGTTATTGAGGTGTAACTCTTTCATTTGTGTGAAAAAGACAAGGTTTTAAGCTGCCCTATTTTGATTTTTAGGCTGTATTAGAAAACTTTAAAGAATCATCCTAGACTGTTGACTTTCTGCAGTGCAGGGCTTTCTGCAGATGATATTTACGGCAATTTTGGATGAGTTGCAGAAGTAAATTAAAAGGAATTTTCTTCTTTTCAATATGCAATCATTTCTCTTGATAAACATTGGATGCATATTTTCAACTGTTCAAGTAAGTGATGAAACAAAAATATAGTTTTGAGACATTTTACATACCAACAAGTTTATTGCAGCATAGACTTTCATGGATTTCAGTTTATCATGCCACTTATATAGCATGACAACACCAGTTAGGAATATATGCATATCCATAGAGATGTAGGCATTATATGTAAAGTAATACAGTCAAAGTGAAATTTAATGTGCTAAGTACAGAGAGTAATAATTATCCACATTGCCATTTATAATGTAGTTTCACAGTTCCCAAACTCCGCACTTGCAACACCATTGCAGGATGCTACAATGAACTCACAGGAACATCACACAATACCAGTGAACTGTCAAAAATCACATAAACTACAAGCCTAAGATCACTGTGAAAAAATTATTGAGATGAAGGCATTGAAAACCAAGAATGTTTGGGATCCTCTGCTGTAGGTGTTGAATATGGACCTTCTGGCATAGATAATGTTAGTTGTTCATGGTAGTCCGGCCAAGGAACACAACTAGGAGTATTAGCTCTATCTTTATTGCAAAGTTATCTTAACTTCGCAATAGTTACTTATTCTGCAATTTCTCCCCTCCTTTCTTTGTACACACCAGAATACTAGGGAGGGTTCCTTCTGAAACATTTCACATGCCCTCCATCCAGTGGTGAAAGTCAATCTTTTTTTACTAGCGGTTCTGTGGGTGTGGCGTGGTGGGTGTGATGTGGCTTGGTGGGCATGGCAGGGGAAGGATACTCCAAAATCTCCATTCCCACCCCACTCTGAGGCCAGACAGAGATGGTATTTGCCAATTCTCTGAACTACTCAAAATTTCCACTACTGGTTCTACAGAACCTGCCAGAACCTGCTGAATTTCACCCCTGCCTCCATCCTGCTGTGGGCCGAGATCTCTTTTACATGCCAGTTGTCCAGTCTATGGCTTTTCCTCCTGTCTCCCAAGGACATTTCCACATACCATTACAGTGAGTGACTGGATTCACTCATCATACAGGTAGGCAACCCATGATCACTGGCCTCCCATTCATTTATTTTGCAGCCTGCAGAGCACACTCAGAACTTCAGGGGCAAAAATACTAATTTTTAAGTGCCTCTTTATAATCTTTAAGCCCGCGTGCACTTAAAAACTGACTGAAGAAATAGCTTAGCCTAGTAAAAAATGTTTTCAGCTTGTTAAAAAGCACTGACCTGTTTGCAAAGAAACAGAGCTAGAGGAATAGCTCATGCAGCTCAATAAAGCAGAAGTGAAACCTCAAGGAGTAGTTGTGAGAATTCTGGCTGCATTTGCTGCTATTGGATAAGATAAAGGGGACTCTGGGTTTCAAGGAAGGGGTGCTATGGCTACAGGATATCATTAACTGACCAAATGCTTGGCATTACTACATAAGTGGCTTCTTCAACCTTGCCAAGTGGGCAGAACCTTGTATTCTGCCCATGTGGGCTTACAATAAAGCTGCTTGAAATCAGAGATTCTCCACTCATTAAAAAAGGGTAAGGGGCTTCTTTTGGACAGAAACTGACTTTGAGATATAAACTCCTATACCTGCAGTTCCATTAACAAATACAACGTATTAGGTTGGAGAGGAAGCAGATTTGCAACTCCACCAGGCTTTGTCCAATGCTGTGGGAACTTAGTGTTGTCAGACTAGATTGTAAAGTTGACCGCTGTATATTCTGCATTATTTGGTTTCTCTGAGGGTACCTTAACTAGCAGTTGTAGTTTGACTAGATTGTCTGTGAGTAAGAGACGGTCTAAAGAAGATTTTCCAGGATGGTATTAACTGCTGACAAAATGATTGATTGGTTTTAGTTAGAAAATATATAGGTGACATTCAATTATGTCACTAAACAATCAGTGCTGGTTGACCCATGTTACGGTTATGAAGAATTCTTTGCATTCGGAAAATATTTGCTGTACTCCGAGTCACACAATTGATCATAGATATAAATGGTTAAATCTGGAAAGAGGTTCAGAAAATAGTCTGCAGGATCCCCAATTATTTCTCTCACCCTGCAATGAAGGAAAATACAGTTTTTAATACAAACAATATGCAAGCAATAGTTTGTCCTGGGTTAAGGATAGTGAAGCATAGCTATAACTTGTTAAGTTGTAACGCAATTGTCAGCCAGGAAAACGCAAGTTTTTTGCATCTGTGAACTATGTGAATAGCTGTGAAAGACTGCATAGTTATTAAAATCCAAGCATTTCCTAGGAGTTGGCTTGATAAACTTATTTTCGATCATAAGAAGCCGTGTCGACAATTCACCCAGCAATCAATTCAAACCACTGCTTTACTAGTCTAATTTGATTTAAATACTCTGCTCTCAAGTTTACTGTAGCTAATAGCATACAACCTCTTTGATCCTTGAATCCTGGCACATTTTTTCTTAGACATGTTCTTCTAATGTGCACCTTCTTCTCAAGTTGCTGTTTTTCCAATCTATTTGTCTTCCAGTCTTCAATCTACATTTGCTTGGGCTTTCTCTCCATAACCTCACAGAAACAGTTTCTTCCCCTTCCTCGAGAAGGGAGAAAACACATCCCTTCAAAAACTACAGTCCCCCTCTCCACTATTCTTCTTCCCAGCCTGACAAACAGGCCAGAAAACTTTCCTGTGTTGTTATGGGGGGGAAACTGGAGATAGGATCAGCTGCAGGGAAGGGAAAAGATCCTTTGCTTTTTCTCCTTTCCAGCATGCGTGGAAATTTCCTACAGAGGAAAACAAATAGTTCTTTTCTCTTGCATAAGTTACAGCTTCATCCTTCTTATATTCTGCAGCAAAAATCTGTGGTTGTTGGAGAGGAGAAAAATTTAGGCAATGGCTACCAATAGGAGTAGAACTTTGTTGAATGTTCAAGATGTTCATATGTGGGGGGTTTTCTGGAATGCTGACAAGAGGAGGAAGAGGAGCCATGGAAAGACACAGCCTGCGGATGGATGGGAGGGGCAGCCATCTAATGATCCAATTGGAGCCTGGCAGATCACTGGTCTCTCTCATGCTCCCCGCCCCAATAAATCAGAAGGTCCATCTAGCTGCTAGAATTCAGGGGTGTCAAACTTGCAGCCCACGGACCAGATGTGTCACATGCTGGCCACGCGCACCCCCATTTAGCAAAGGGGGGGAAATCGCGATATGTCATGTGACGACAACGTGACGCTGTGAATCATGTGAATTCCAGTAGATTGCATTGAATTTTCCAATAGAAAAGAACCTTTTTGCTGGACCAGTTTCAAACTTCAGCCTGTCCCTGCAGCGTGCTGGCCAAAAGATGGAGTCTCTGCTGGGAAGGCATATCCCACACATAATGTCCTATGCCTGACTGCCTGACCCTTTTTTTAAAAAAAAAAATATTTCCAACTTTTAGAATTTCCCCCCTTGCAGAGGGGAGAGATTACTTAAACAAACTATCTCTTCCAAAAACCTTTTCTTCCCAGCTCAGCACTTTCTTAAAACCTTACAAATTAATAAGCTCAGTTCTGTGACCTTGATTAGTTAATTAGCATCCTCTGCAGGCTTCCTATTTGAAATTGGCAAGACTTTGACCAGTTTCATTCTAAAGGCTTTCTTTTGCCTCCAAAGCGCAGGGAACACCCTAAGCAAACAACCTACACCCATCCTTTTCAATGTCTAATCCCCATTGTGTGCTTTCTTATTTGTTTGTAATCTCTTCCTCTTGATTGGGTGTAAATACAAACATTAATTTTCCCCTTGATAATCATCTCAGCACATATAATGATGATAATGATAATGATAATGATTCCAACGTGTTGGGAGCTGGCAGAAAGGGGTTCTAAGAATTACTCCTTTTCTCTAGTTTCCTTGAAAATTGAGTTCTGGAAACCTTCCCTGCCATTCGAGTTCATCCAGCTGTTTGGGGTCAAATTCTTCTGCTGCTGTATGCAAAGGAGCAATTTCTTAATAAAGCTTTTCAAGATCTATTGGCACTCTGGCATCACCCTTACTTTCTTGTTCCTTGACATCTGTCTTGCAAATTCTAAATTAAGCCTCGACAGACAGATTGAGGGTAAATGGGTAAGCAGGGCAAGAAGGATAAAGCCTTAGAGTCTCAATTTCCTCTCACCCAAAGTTAACAGATTAGTTCTTAAACTTGTACAAACATACACATGGGATTTTCAAAATCAAATTTATCTTTTGTTCACACAGCACATTTAATTGTTCTGCACATAATGGGCAACCTTGTTTTTAGAAATACAGGTAGTTCTAGACTTACAACCATTCATTTAGTGCAGGGGTCTCCAACCTTGGCAACTTTAAGCCTGGCCGACTTCAACTCCCAGAATTCCCCAGCCAGCAAAGTCCGCCAGGCTTAAAGTTGCCACAGTTGGAGACCCATAATAATAATAATAATAATAATAATAATAATAATAATAATAATAATAATAATAATAATAATAATAATAATAATAATAATAATAATAATAATAATAATAATAATTTAATTTGTATACCGCCCTTCTCCCGAAGGACTCAGGGCGGTGAACAGGCAAGTAAAATACAAACAGAAACATACACAATATTAAAACAACCCTTAAGAAATTTACTAAATTGGTTTAGTGACTGTTCAAAGTTACAATGGCATTGAAAAAACTGACTTATGACCGTTTCTCATACTTATAACCACTGCAGCAGTCCCACGGTCACATGATCAAAATTCAGATGCTAAGCAACTGTTTCATATGTATGACCAGGGGTGGGTTTCACTTACCTTTGCTACTGGTTCGCTCATGCGCGCACCGCTTCAGCGCATGCGCAGACCATATTTGATGATGTCCGGATGGACGGAGCCTTCCGCTGCTGCTGATACTAGTTCGCCCGAACTGGGGAGAACCGGTAGCAACCCACCACTGTGTATGACGTTTGCAGCGTCCTGGGGTCATGTGATCACCTTTTGCAAACTTCTGACAAGCAAAGTCAATGTGGAAGCCTAACTTTAACAACTGCAGTGATTCATTTAACAAATGTAGCAAGAAAGGCCATAAAATGGGGCAAAACTCACTTAACAGCTGTCTCACTTAGCAACAGAAAATTTTGGGCTCAACTGTGTGGTAAATCAAGAACTACTTGTACCATATTTTGGAACAGTCTATTATATCATGCCAGTTATATATTTAGCATCAGATATTTCTTTGGAGTTGCCTCCAAAGATCTTTATTTGATTAAGAAGTGAAAGAGATTACAGGAGATGCAATGTCAATCATGAGAATTTTTCCTTTCCTTTCTCTCCTCCCCTCACCCCTAAAAAGATCCTTTTCTATTCCAAACTAATTAACAAATGTCCCACTTGGGATTTTATCTTAGAATCAGTTGCCTGTCTTCTAAACTACATTAGAGTTTACAGTTTGTTATTTGTTAGTATCAGAAAAACATGAATAGCATAGGCAGGATTGGAATCTAAAACTCTTGGGAAAATGGCTTCTAATAGCATCTGACATCTGTCACTACTATCTCCTCTCTGATTTTAGTAACAGTTGCTGTTGGCTCCAAAAGCAATTCCAAGTCCAGGATATAGGAAGAATTGTTATTCTTCTGAATTTTTCCCCTCTTTTGCATGCAAAGTGACAAATTTCTCTGCAGTTGGACATGATCAATGAAGATAAGTTTGTGACTTATCTTTCTTCCAAGTTTGTATTCTAGTTACTACAATAGAAAAAGGGGAAGCAAAGCTTGCCAGCCAACAAATCCAATGTACAGTAGATCGCTTGAGAGATACATAATTTAGAGGAATATTTACTTACTCATCATCCTTTTCAAGGTAGTGCTCGCCCATGTTCCGAATAAACTTTAATAAATCTGTTACACCTGGGCCATATATTCTTTTGTCCTTCTTCTTTCTCTTCTTGTTGCCTTTTTCTTTGTCCAGAAAAACCATAGAGTTGAATACTTTTTCATCAATCTGAAAAAGATGCAATATTCTGGTCAGTTATTGGTCCATAAAACTCACTCTTTGCAACTCAGTGGATAACAATGTTGGTTTCTGGAAGAGGATTTATGGCAGACTAGGCATCTCTGAAGAACATTGCAACAGAGATTGAAAGCCAGACAGTGAATCTTAGCAGAGATTATGAGAACTTGTGAGGTGGCTGCAGAAATGTAGGGTTGTGGGTTTTTTGTTTGTTTTTTTGCAGTCGACTCATGAGTAATGTAGCTGGCAGTCAAGGGATTTCAATCCAGCTTGCATATCACATAATGAAGTCTGTATGCACACAAACTTTGCACAAACCTCATTTTCATAAACAGTTCCTAGTAAAATTAATTTACAGCTAAAGAAAGATTTTCTCAGCAGCACGATAAGATAATTCCACTTAGTGAGTCTACTAGCTTTTTATGGATTACAAAGGAAAAAAAGTGGGGTTTAAAGATTTCAAACTGGCAAAAAACTCAACAAGGCGAGAATATAAAAAAATTAAAACAGATGAAGGGGACGGTTGTGTAGAAAGGTGTCTGTGTTTTTTGTGAAAGTGTTTTTCAAAAACTTGGAATTAAAACAGACAAATGAGCTGGATGGGAATATGTTTTTTTGTTTTTTTTACTATTGAAGAGTACAGATAAATGATGAATTTTACAAAACAAAAAATAAAGGTAATATGAGACTGGCTATGAAGCTGATTGTAACTATGAAGTGTCATTTGAGATAGAGATTTGTAAATTTTAAGGGTACCAATAGTAAAAAAGGTATTTTACACTTTTCCTTGCAATTAAGACAGTTTCATATTTGGAATACAGTATTACAATGGCATCCATTAGAAAGCAGTAAAAAAACAGCAGGTGGGGGGGAGATCACTAGAGCAACATGCAGTGAGAGGAATTATATCAGATTTATTTTAGAAAATCTTTGAGGAATTGAACAATAAAGCAGCAGAATCATTTGATATTAGATTGACAGCTTTTAAAAGAATAATGGATCAAAGACTTATAAAGGTGAAAGGGATGAAAGAAGTTCAGAAGATGGAAATCTGTTTAACACAAGTGTCTGTAGATATAAAATAAATTAACAACAAAGTAGAAATTCTGTATAGTAAAACAGAAATTATAGGAAGAAAGCTAGAAAGAAAACTAGATAATTTGGCACTATTGTAACTGAGAGAGAAGGAATTTTGTTTGACTTTAACAAGAAATTATAGTCAATAACTTTATTGAATAATGATTGCAAGTTGTTTACAATTTTAGTTGATAGACTAAAAATAATTGTGCAAGAATTTATTCACAAGGATCAATAAGAATTTTTAGCCTAAAGGACAGTTAAAGGATAATATTAGAAATATGTTGAACATTCTGAAATATTTGGAGCAACATAATGAAAACAAGCTATTTTGATTTTCTTTAAAGCAGAGAAAGTATTTGACAATTTGAACAGGGCTTCTTTGTTCAAAGTTTTGGAAGATATGAACTTTAGGGAGACTTCATAAAATAGATGAGTTTTATTTATAATTCACAGAAGCCACAAATAATTGTTAATGAAGTTCTAGCAAGTCTTGTGAAATACAAAAAGGAACAAGACAAGGATGTCCACCGTCTTCTTTCTTGTTTATTTTGATTCTTGAAATACTGAACACAAATATAAGACAGGATGAGAGGATTGCGAGAGTAAAGATTTTTTTAAAAACTCATAAAGGTAGGTCTTTTGCAGATGATTTGCTGTTGGTTTTAGAAGCTCTTTGATGGGAAAACTAAAAGATTTAGTGTAGGGGTCCCCAAACCCCAAGCAACAGAATACTACTGGTTTGTAGCCTATTCGGAACTGGGCCATGCGAGCAGTGGGCTGCCATGCATACATGGGTGAGGCAGCACACATGCGCACAGCTCCACTCATGTGAGCAGTGAGCTGGCGCACACACGCATGCACATGGCCTGCCACTAGGGTGGCCCAGTTCCCCTCCCCAGCAGCCAGGCCGTCAAACCACAAAGATTGGGGACTGTTGATTTAGTGCCCTAGCAGATTTTGAGTTCAACAAACAGAATACAAAGATTTTAACAATTAACATGAAAATAAAAGATCAAATAAAACCGATGAATAAAATAGGCTTTAAGATTGAGAAGAAAGTAAAACATCTGGGTATCGCTATGATAAATACAAATTGTATGTCATTTCAAAATAACCATGTTAAGTCATGGAATGGAGTTAAAAAAGACATGTTAAGATGGGAGAAACTGCCATTTTTATTGCTGAGGAGAATTTCTATGATAAAAATAAGTGTTTTGCCTAGAATTATGTTTTTGCCTTAGACAGTATCTATTTTGATGACTGATGCAAAATTTAAACAGTGGCAAAATATTTATTTAAATTTGTGTGGCAGGGGAAAATTATGAATTAAATATAAGATTCTATAAGATGCAAAAGAAGGAGTGGGTCTACCTGATTCAAAATTGTATTTTGTAGCTTGCTATTTAGTGTGGATGAAAGAATCAGTGCCGCTAAGAAATAGAAGGCCCTTGGTGTCTAAAGTACTTGACACACCATAGATTTAGGTGGCATAAACATTTGTGGAATGACAAAGTCCAGATTAAGGTGGATTTTAAAAATTGTTTTGTTGGACTGCCATATTAAGCGTATGGAATAGATAAAATCCAGTTTGTGCCCTTTAAGAAACCCTTTGTGAGTCTCAGCACAAGTATTTATTTATTTTATTTATTTATTTATTTAAATTTTTATACCGCCCTTCTCCCGAAGGACTCAGGGCGGTGTACAGCCAAGGTTAAAACAGTTAAATATAAATTAATTAAATAAATTAAAATATCAATTAAAATACATATTCAATAATGGCCAAATTAAAACCGTCAAATTGACCCAGCCTAAAATACCCCATATAAAATTACTAAAAATTAAAAATTTGAAAATTTAAAAATCAAGCCAGTCCCGCTTGGATAAATATATAAGTTTTTAATTCACGGCGAAAGGTCCGAAGGTCAGATAGTTGGCGCAAACCGGGGTAAGTTCGTTCCAGAGAGTAGATGCTCCAACAGAGAAGGCCCTTCCCCTGGGGGCCGCCAGCCGACATTGCTTGGCGGACGGCACCCTGAGAAGACCCTCTCTGTGAGAGCGTACGGGTCGGTGGGAGGCATAAGGTAACAGCAGGCGGTCCCGTAAGTACCCGGGCCCTAAGCCATGGAGCGCTTTAAAGGTGGTAACCAGAACCTTTTATAGCATTTTATAAGTGAAAAATAATAGGAAAACAAAATGGCTAATTTATTGTGAGATACTAGAATTTTGTCAAGGGGAATACAATTTCCTGCAGAGATATATTTGCCAATGATTTTCTTATCTACAGTTATTAGAAAGTTATTATAAAGTATATAAAAGACCTGTACCTGAAATAGAATTGTGTATAAATAAGGAACATGTACTGTAATTGCTAAACTGTATACAGTTTTACTGAAATTTGAAACAGAAGAACAAATAAAAGAATGTATGACAGTGGGCTAAAATTTTGGCTATAATATACAGATGGAACACTGGGAAATATGTGGCTGAAAAGATTAAAATTTATGCTGTTTTATACCAACAGAGAAATTGATCTAGAATGTAAAAAGGCACTTCAAATTTATGTTGGAAATATGAATAACAAGAAGAGCTATCCTATCATGCTTGGTGGACATATAAAAAAGCTAGAAAACTTTGGATTCAAATTAACACGCCAATTCAGAGGATTTTAAAGATTAATATACAAGTGGAGTTGAATCCAGATTCTCCCTGATCCTCATCCAACTTTTAACCATTGCATACATTGTCTCTCAAAAAATGGATGTTGACTAAACATGCCTATGATAAACTGCTCGTGTGAGACTTTAGCTGTTTGTCGCTAGTAGAAGCTGACATCAAACCTGTTAGCTAGCACAGCCAGCTCCAAAAAAAGCCAAAAACAACTAGACACAAGAACAGTTTCTTCCCGAACGCCATCACTCTGCTAAACAAATAATTCCCTCAACACTGTCAAACTATTTCCTAAATCTGCACTACTATTAATCTTCTCATCGTTCCCATCACCCATCTCCTTCCACTTATGACTGTATGACTGTATGACTGTAACTTTGTTGCTTGTATCCTTATGATTTATATTGATATTGATTGGTTCCTGATTGCTTATTTGTACCCTATGATTATCATTAAGTGTTGTACCTTAGAATTCTTGATGAACATACCTTTTCTTTTATATACACTGAGAGCGTATGTACCAAGACCAATTCCTTGTGTGTCCAATCACACTTGGCCAATAAAAATTTCTATTCTATTCTGTTCTGTTCTGTTCTAAACCGGATGCAGAAATCAATATAATAGAAGCATTAAAGAGGAAAATGCAAAATGGTCCCTAACTTTTTTGTTGTTGTTCAATAGATTACCTCTTTTTCCCAGTCCGTGAAAGGATCATTCGTAAATTTCAAAGCATTCGGAATGTCATCTTTATTTGTTGCATAAGCCATACGTATCTCATTCCCGATATCTTTTAACACACTGTACTTTCTATAGAACAAAAGGCAATTTTAAGAAATGAGGTATATTACTACTGATTGCTATGGTGTGGATGATATATTTTGCATATTAACTTCAAAGTTAGAAAGTGACTGCAGGTACTTTGGATGGCATATTGTACAGTAGGTTCTTTCATAAAAGAGCTGCCAAGAACACCTGCATTGTTACAAAAATAACTATCTTGGTTGGACATGGCTACCACCAAAGTTTCATTTATTAGAAACCCTTCTATCCCTCTAAATTAGCATGGTGTCCTCAATAGATTTATGTTGGCTTTCTGGGAAAGCACACATTTCCAAACTGATCACTATGCCCACACTCTATTTTAATTTTTATGGCACTACCCATTGCTCAAAAATATATTTGAAAGTAAGATAATGCTAGAAGACAACCCTCCCTTTGGCAGTATGCTAGCTGCCCATTTACTTTGTTCTTAATGAAGGCCAAAGGAGTTACACATTGAAATTTAAGCATGTTTTTCCATTAGATTGATAGATTCTTCAGTATTGCTTCTGGTTGTCACTAGTCATGCCATCCTAATTTTCCTTTGGGATGTGTGCCAGCTCCCTGTAATATTCATCTTGTCCCCAGTGACTGAGAGAGCTGTAAGTCATCCTTAATTCTACTACTATCCCTCCGCAAAAAAAAACCCTAATGTAACCAGTGTCAGCCACAAGTTGACAGCCACAGTCAGTCATAAGGCCTGCTGGCTTTGTCACCCATTTCTTAGGAATGAAGGCCACAACACAGCTAATTTTATACCACTGTGGTTTTCTGCTTGATCTGAAGATGAGTAGAGAGCACTATAACACAGCAGTGGGAAAAGCCTTTAGTGTTTAGACTCTGACAGATAAATGGAAGCACACACAGTCTTCATAAATCCTATGGTCTGTTTTGTGATGGAGTTTTGTGGGAAGAGAGGCTGTGTAACATTTCAGAATATCGGAATAATTGAGTTGGAAGGTACCTTGGACGTCTTCTAGCCAATCCACTGTTCAGGCAGGAGACCCTATACTATTTCAGTCAAGTAAAAGTCCAATGTCTTCTTAAAGCATTGGACTCCAGTGATGGAGCACCCAAAACCTCTGAAGATAAGTCATTCCACAGATTAATTGTTCTGTCAGGAAATTTCTCCTTAGTTCTGGACTGGTTCTCTCCTTGATTTGTTTCCATCCATTGCTTCTTGTCCTGCCTTCAGGTGCTTCGAAGAATATGTTGACCCCCTCCCCCTTCTTTATGGCAGCCCCTCAAATATTGGAACACTACTCTCATGTCACCCCCATCACTCCTTCTTGTCCTTAGACATATCCAATTCCTGCAACCGTTCTTCCTATGTTTTAGCCTCCGGTTCTCCAATCATCTTTGCTGCTCTTCTCTGCACTCTTTCTAGAGTCTCAACATATTGTTATATTGTGGCAATCAAAATTGAATGTCTGATATGGATGAAAGAGTGGGAGACTTTGAGAAATAGGAGGTTATTGGAGTTGCAAGGACATGGTTTGGGATTTGCACCCAAAGCACCTATTAGTATTGGTACATCTTCGCTTTCTTTTAGCACAGTCATTCTAGTGTACTTATGCTTACTATTAAATTTATATGCTGCCCAACTTCCGGTGATTCTTTATTAGGAGGTGGGATGGAATTCTAGCATTAGTTTCAGTTTAGAGTTGGCAACTCCACATTGAGAAGATAGGGAAACTGGCATTTGATTGATTTTATGTTTATCATTCATTTCTGTTTGCTTCTTCTTTGGTGATAAAAATGGGGTGATTGCCGTAAATTCAGAGTTATCTTTTAGAGACATATCACAATTGGTATCCTGTGTTAGTATTTTGAGAACTGGCCGCATTTAATGACTTTTAATGCCAATTTTGCTTTGATGTCTGTAGCATGCTCATCATCATAGCTTAAACGAAATATTTTACTGAATGACTAATAATATTCTTGCGCGCCTTGCAAGGAAAATAAAATGGGGCAATTCTGATAGCAACTTTTTCTCCATATTAATTGCACTGTTCAGAACAATATCCACCCATTGAGATGATAAAATAAATTATAAGCCATGTAATCAATTCCTGGAATTCAATGCTGAGGACACTTTTTTTTAAAATTTAAAAGATCTGCAATGAACAGATTGTATAATTTCAGGTCTGTCATTCTAGCTCTTGTTGTAAAACTTCTCCCATGGCTATTATGCTAATAATCAGACAAATTAGCCAGTTACAAAATTTCTGGTATTAACTTACTTCTCTCTGGACCAGAAATATGGATGATAGATCAGCATTTCCAGTAGACTATTGGGTAGGGTATTTTGATCAGAGAGTTCCAGTTTTCTTCGCAGGTCTTCAACTTCCTTATGCTCCTTTATAATATCTGGACATTCTGTAGGCAAATGTTCAAAGTCCTGCTGACCTCTCATCACAACATACAGGATAAGTTTTTGGAGACCCTGTGTGCATAAACAAATGTCTATATCACCCCAGAACAACTAGAGCGGATTTCCTCCTTTAACCTATATGCTACAGCTGGGTTTTCATAGGGCAGTAAGTTCTGTGTCCAGATTGTAGCTAGTTCATCTTAACTAATGCGGGAAGTACCAAGCATACCCATCACCAAATAGTAAAATTATAACTTGTAAGTTATGATTTGCTTTGCTCCGTAGATTAAGTGGACAACTTAAATGGAGTGAAATAGTGTAGTAGCTTTCCCAAAATGGTCACTCTGGTAAGAGTCACATCAGAACAAGGATGACTAGCAGAACTGTAGATCTGTAAAAAAAAGTGAATTTATTTTTTAAAATGGAACACCATATCTAATTTGTATTTTAGAAATAAATTTAAATTATTAAGTATAACCGGGTATGTGAGTTTTTCAGAAATAAAAATACCATAACATATATTAGGTTTTTATGGGAAAAACTTCTGTAGACTAGAACCAATATGGCATTTTTTCCTTGTTCTTTGGAGATTATAATTACATTTAACATTCTGCGGAATGTAGAAGATTGGAGCAGTGGTGGGATTCAAATAATTTAACAATCAGTTCTGTGGGTGTGCCTAGGTGGGCATGGCTAGGTGGTCATGTGACCTGGTGGGCGTAGCTATTTTGACATCACTCACGGCAAGGTGGGGCGGCATCTTGCTGTGAGTGACATAATTGGCCACACCTACTCAGTCACATGACTGATGCTGCAGAGACAGGGCGATTTCCTACCGTTCCCCCCCTCCACCCTTGGGCTAGCAAAATAAAAGCCTATCTAAAGAGTATTGCCTGCTGAATACTGGCAAAACAAGGCTGGGGGAAAAGAGGGCCCATGGAAATGCTCTGTTTTCCATGCTACGCGGGATCGGGAGTTGGGGTGGAGCAAAAAGCCTATTCAGTCCATATGTACTCACCAGCACGACAGTGAATCCCTCTTCTAGCTCACCGGTTCAGGCATTGGGAACTTGGCCAATTTTCTTCCAGCGCTCGAGCAGGGAATCCCGGGAGCGGCAGAATATTGTGTGCTTTTCACTCCAAGCAACCTGGACTGGAAAACACATGGCTGGGGTGGAGGAACGGTCCTTCTTAACAAGCTCAAAACTGTTGCTGCAAGCCTGAGTTCCCCGCACGAGAGCTGCAAGCCCAGCTCTGGCTGCAGACATGCAATTGTGAGGGCAGGCTTTTTCCAAGACTGATCACAGAGGGAAACAGAGATGAGTGCGCCAGAGTACCGGACTTCCAACTCTTGTGCGGGGAATCCAAAATCAGTTTTGAGCTTGTTAAGAAGGAGTGCTCTTCCATCCCAGCCATGCATTTTTAAATCCAGGCTGCTTGGAGTGAAAAGCATGCTGTCAAGTCCCAATTTGCAGCTCGCCATACCTGGCGAGTGGGTATAGAGCTGCAACCATCGAAGCTGGCGAGTCCAACAGCAAGCAAGGCTGCGGCTGGGGTCATAGCGGGACATGTCTGGACAGCGCCAGCCTGAAGCTAGCACAGCCCCGTTTGGAGGACACTTGCCCCACTGGTCAGGAGGCTGCTCTGGCACTGCCTGGCCAGTGTCAGAAGAGGGGGAGGCAGAAACGTTCAGCCAAGTCTTCTCCTCCTTCTTGGCCTCAAGCGAACAGGCATGTGCAACCCATGGTACTGGGATTTTCTGCAAGGAGACAGTGCGTGCCCATGTACCGTCTTCTCACAGAAGGTCCTAGTGCTGTGAGATGTGTGCATGTTCTCTGTGTGTTTCAGGATGAGAAGGAGACAACTTGCCCAAATGCTTCCTGGCCGTGAACGGCACTGGCAGGCAATGGGGTGTGCGGCTGATGGAAGTCCTGTTCTCTGTGCCAGCCGCACAACCCATTGCCTGCTGATGATGGTGATGGTGACAGCCAGACCTGGCCAGGAGGACGGCCTGCTCACAAGCTTTAGGCTAGCGCTGTCCTGACATGTCCCACTGTTCTCCTGGCCCATCACCGCCATCCCCATCCTGTTCTTTGGGCCAGCCAAAGCTGCTCAGAAGGCAGCTGCCACAGCCTGTCCTTGCTACTTAAAGGCAACTTCCAAGGCAGGAAAAGTTCGGGCAAATCATCTCCTTCTCAGCCTGAAACACAAAGAGAGCATGCACACATCTCACGGCGTCGGGACCTTCTGTGAGGAGACGGTGCGAAGATCCTGGCACCATGAGGTGAGTGTGCCTGTTTGCTTGAGGCCGAGAAGGAGGAGAAGACTTGGCTGAACTTTTCTGCCTCCCTCTCTTCTGACACTGGCCAGGCAGGGGAGCAACCTCCTGACCAGTGGGGCAAGCATACTCTCAGCGGGGCCGTGCTAGCTGGGAGAGCGCTCTCTCCCCCTTGGTCGGGAACTGCATGGCCTTGCAGTTCCTGGCCAGGGGGGAAAGAGAGTTCTCCCAGCTAGCATGGCATGCGGCTTCTCAGCCGGCATTCAAAGGCAAGCGGGAAGCTCCAGGAAGGCAGCGAAGTATGACAGGCAAGCCCGGGGACGGGGGGCAGCTACCTAGTTAGGCCACAAGCGCTGCATGTGATGGAGATGGGTGGCGGTGGAGCTAGCCAGGCAAGGCCTGGGACGGAAGTGGGGAGCAGAGCAGTGGTGGTGGCTTAGGCTGGCCCAGGAGTCAGCACTCAACCGGGGCTTTCCGTGGCGGCAGGAAGCCTGGATGAGCCGGCCTGGGAATCAACTTGACTGGGGCTTGGGGTCAGGGGTGGTATTGACTTATCTTAACTATCAGTTTGAAAATGTGAGCAACCACCTCTGCACACGCCACCTCCATGGATGCGCAGGACCTTCTGCGCATGTGCAGAGCATAAAAAAAGGATGTGATGACCTCTGGTTAGGTGGGTGGAGCCTCCCACAGTCCCAGCTATTGGTTTGGCCAAACTGAGTAGAACCGGCAGAATCCCACCACTGGATTGGAGACAGATAAAGATAATTATTTACCTGTAGATCTTTTGAGATTACAGAATATTTTGTAGCATCAGTTATTTCTCTGCTCTTATCAAAGTCTGCTAGGAAAATCTTGCCAGTGAAATCTAACAAAGTAAAAAAATAAATTGATAGATCTTTTATAGAAAGTATAAATTCTTTGAAAACTGAATTGAAGTAATAGCAACAATTTTACCACTATCTTTTGAGAACAGACCCATCAGCAAAACACATTTATTTTGCATAAGGCAAGTGATCTGTTTTTGGAAATGGACCGCCTACTGCCACCAATAGCCTCCCACTGACCTGTGCGCTCCCACAGAGAGGGCCTCCTCAGGGTACCGTCGGCCAAACAATGTCGGCTGGTGACCCCCAGGGGAAGGCCTTCTCTGTGGGGGCTCCTGCCCTCTGGAATGACTTTCCTCCAGGGCTTCGTCAACTCCCCGACCTCTGGACCTTTCGCCGCGAGCTGAAGACGCTTTTGTTTCAGTGTGCAGGGCTAGCTTAAATATAGTTTTAATTGGGGTTTTTAATTGGGGTTTTTTAAACGGGGTTTTAATTGTATTCAAATTTTTAGGCCACATATGGAATTAGTTTTTTATACTGTTTTTAACTTGTGTTCTATCTATTTGTATTTTATTGGCTGTGAACCGCCCTGAGTCCTTCGGGAGAAGGGCGGTATACAAATTTAATAAATAAATAAATAATAAAATAAATATTGTCTTACTTAATTCACTCTAATGCACAAGTGAGTTGATTTACTTAAACTATTAAATCATTACTGTGGTGTTATAAGAATGCATTATCCTTGGGCTTTGTCCATTGTCTATGACACAAGAGAAGCTTGTTAATTTTTATATTTGCTTTTGATTAAATGTAGATTTATTTTTATTTATTTATTTGTAAAATTTATTAGCTGCCCATCTTTCCACACAATAACTCTGGGCACCTTACAATATTATCCTAGACAACTTAATATAAACAGTTTTTAATAAACAAGTTACTTTCAAACCATACATTTATCCAGGAATCAGTTCTGCTCACACAATACAATTTTAACTTGTTTTTCTCTCCAGGCCCTTCAATCTTATTCTGAGGATCTAGATTTTGATGCATGATGGGATGGGATGGGATTTGACGGGATGGTCCAGATTTTTCAGGAGGAATGAGAGAAATATTATTGCAGGGAAAGGAACATTCCCAACAGCAGTGAACCAATTTGATTTCACACAAAGTTAATGAAGCTGTTTTGTTTTCACTAACTACGATGAAAAAATAACCCCAGTTCAGGCTTTTGGAAGACTTACCTCTTTCATTTTTATCTTTTATTACAAGGATGTAAAACTCGTAGTGTCATGTTGTCGTCACATGATGTATCGCGACTTTTCCTCCCTTTGCTAAGCATGTGACGCATCCGGCCCGCAAGCCGCAAGTTTGACACCTCTGTTTTAATTGGATTTATTGCAATTTCTTTGATTGTTGTGAACTGCCCAGATTATTGGCAGCATCAGCTAATATGAGGGAAAGGAGTTTACTCTTCTTTTCCATTCTCATGAGCTTAGAATGGGTGAACCTCCTCAGCTAACATAGTTATGAAAGGCTTTGTCCGTTCATGTATAAAACATAGGATGTCTGAATGGAATTGAATCTGAATTGAAGGACTGCACAGAAAAATAAATCACTGTTGACTTCCCCTCACCATGCAGTCACTGCAGGAAGTTTCTTCCTAAAACCAAATCATTGCCAATATTGGTTTTAGAATGGAGAGAAAGTCCCTGATGGGAAGACAGCATAATGGGAAGCAGTCATCACTTTTTCTCAACCTTTCAACTTTCAACTACAAAAATGAGATCTCGTCCTTTCCTTTCTAAACCTTTGTTTCACAGAACTCTTAGAGGAGATCATTAACTTTCATAGGGTACTGAAATTTTCTTTTATGCTACAGATGACCAGACAAAACTACTTGGGGTGACTCTGGGATCTTTTTAAATGATAAGCAGTTTTGACACTTATGATGATGAAATTGTTAATGGTTTGCTAAAGTGCTGAACTGGGGCTTTTTAACATTATATAGGGAAGGCTGAAAACAACAAAACACTCTCGGCAACAAAATATTGTGAATCTGCTGTTCCATATATAGCCCCTAAAGTTTAAATGGATTATACTGGAATAAATCGGCAGACTGCCAAAGAAAATACCAACCTATCAAAATGTTACTTGGGTGCAGTTCCTGATGGCCAAATCCAAATGCATGAAGTTCATTTACAGCCTGAAATATAATTTTAAGAATCTTTTTGCTTTCCATAGTTGTGTTGTTTTCTTCCTTGAAGTACTCTTGAAGATTCTTTTCGCACAAGGTGAGGCACAGGTAGAGACAGGTCTTCCTCGTTTCTGAGCCACAAAATTTCACCAGGTATTTGCTGGTTTGGCATTTTTTGAGGCACACTTCTTCTCGCTTGGCATTTTCTGAATCCTTCCAGAATACCTTCACAGCCACCTCTTCTCCAGCATAGAATCCCAGATAGACCCCTCCTTGGGTGGTCTTCTGGATCCATAAATCTTGATATTGAAAGATCTTGAGCTTGCCAATCATAGGACGATGCATTTGATTGAGTTTCTGGAGTTTAATTCTCCAGCGATTGCTAGAGAATTCCTTACATATTTCTGGCTGCCTTGGACTGTCCGGCGATTTGTATTTCTGAAGAATGTTTATCAAATCGCTTTGGTAATTTCTATGGGCAACATCTAGGACATCATCATCTACTCTTACTCCTTTTTTACATAGTAGCTTTGCTATTGCTTTGTTTTTCTTCTTCACTGCTACATGCAATGCTGTTTCATTATTTTCATCAGCATCATCAAGATCAACTTCATCTAATTTTAATATGGCCTTCACAAGGGCCAGGCTTTCTCTTTCAACAGCCAATATAAGCACAGTTTTCCCATTTACATCCCTCTTATTGACATCACTTTTCTTCTTCAAAAGGAAAAGGGCCGAGTTTTTTCTGCCTTTATTCCAGTTTTTGTCCTCAGAGAGAGCACGAATCAATGCATTTCCATCTTGATTGTCACAGATATTTACATCAGCCCCCATTTTCTTAATCAAGATTTTGACCAGAGCAAAATGGCCATGACTCGCAGCATCCATCAGAGCTGTCGCACCTCCTTTTTTCACAGCCTTTTTAGTCTCATCAACTTCACGGCGCTGATTTACATCTGCTCCTTTCTTATATAAAAATCTCAGGGCTTTCTTTTGCCCGTAAATAGCAGCCTCCATGAATGCGGTGAAGCCATTGATGTCATACTCATTAATACATGAGCCTTTATCAAGAAAAAGTTTCAAAAGCTTCACATTACCTGTCATGCCTGCTAAAATAAAAGGTGTAGCACCATTATCCTTCCTTGCGAATGGATCAGCCCCATTTTTCAGCAGAAAGTTAACTATCTCGTTAGAATTTATTTGTACAGCACTATGGAGAGGTGTCCAGCCACTTTCCACCTTTGCATTAATATCTGCTCCATCCTCCACCAGCTGTCGAACAAGCTTAAGATCACCTTTTTTGACAGCAGCATTTAATTCTGCCATGATTTTTCTGCAGGCTTCTTTCAATTCTCAAGAAAGAGGATTATATTAGACTTCCAGGTATTCCTATTACCGTATAACATAAACAGGTACACAGTTATGGAGACATCAACAGTTTGAATGAATGAAAGAACTATTCCTACCCACAGGAGAAATTCTTAGAAACATCTGACTGACCATTATTACAAAGAGAACACTGAACGAACCGCATAATCAGAAACGATGTTCAATAGGCCTTATTGCCAAAATGTTTATGACTCCAGTCTAAATTAGATACTGGAAGATGATTCCCAGACTAACATTATGACATTGTTATGCTAAGAACCTTAACCAGTGTTACTCAATTTAGGGAGGAGGGGACCCATTCGACTTTTGCTCACTGAAGTTCAGCCACAGGAAATAACACCAGAATATTCCTTTCTTTTCTACCAGTTCTGACACACACCGATCTGCTCTCGGATTTCAACCTACCCGTATTCCCCTGCGGGTGCAGATGTTTTCCTGCCTAACATACAAAAGGATACCGTGGTGACCGATGCTAAGAGGGGCATTAACTTCCCCTGCTGAATTTGCCTACCGAGCGCTTCTTAAAGACATCCTCTCTCTCGGAGCGGGGGGCGGAGGAGAGGGAGGGAAGGCGACCCAAAACCTCGCCATTCGCTCCTCTTCCATCGAGGCCCTGTTTATCCGGGATTCTTCGTCCCTCTAAGTCTGACACAGTTCCGTAAAGAGACCAACAGCGTTCACGGCCAACTGCTTCCTCTTTCTTCCTTCTCCAGCGATCAAGAAAGCAGCCTCCTTTTGCCGGGCAGCCGCTTGAGGCTCAACGCGAAGGCAGGAGCGAAAGAGTGGGAGGAATTCTCCTAGGCTCGGGCTTCGTTTCCTGACGAGCGGATTCCTCGTTTTTCCGCTGCCCCAATTCTGACTTCTGCAGGCGGGGGTGGCCGTCCAAAGTGTGGAGAAAGGCGGTGGCTGGTAGAGGAGACGCGGTTGGGGAGGAGAAAAGAGGAAAGAAATCTTCGAAAGTGAAAGTACGCGAATGAAGGGGCGGAGTGTCGGGAGTCGTCCATTCACTGCCCACCTCTGTATCGGTCTGCAACTTTGAAAATAGAAACTATATACACACACACACACACACACACACACATATACACACACACATACATACATACATACTTATTTATTTATTTATTTATTTATTTATTTATTTATTTATTTATTTATTTATTAGTGGCCGCAAGATGTTCGGAACAAAACGGAATACGCCGCATAACAATAACTTAAGTGTAAATAAATCGAACCAACTGAAATCACCAGCCAAGCATAACTAAGAAGGGTCTCTTCGATGAGATTTCTAGCCACCCTCCCACCCACATAGAGATCCCATCATTTTACCCAAAATTCAGTATTGGCGGAAATTTCTAAATAAGTTATACTGCCCCAATTCATAGTCACACAAGATTGGGAAGTTTTGCATCAAGTTGAGACAGGAAGATATATCATTTCCACAGCTGTTGTGTTCTGACCTCACTGGACAAAAAGCCATATAGTACTTCACAAGCGTGAGGCAAAAACTGCACAGGGAAGCCAAAGAAAAGTTATGTTACTCTACTGTTCAGAAGTGGGCTCCATGTGTTTCTACTTTGCACCCTATTTTATTTATTTATTTATTTATTATTTAAATTTATATACCGCCCTATCTCCCTAAGGACTCAGGGCGGTTCACAGGCAATTAAAAGCAAACATATAAATACAATTTAAAATAACACATAAAAAACTTATTAAGTAGCCAAATTATTAAAACAATATAAATACTAAAAACCCCATTAAAACCAATAAATTTAAAAAACTAACCCAGCCCCGCGCAAATAAATAGGTGTGTTTTGAGCTCGCGACGAAAGGTTCGGAGATCCGGAAGTTGACGAAGTCCTGGAGGGAGTTCGTTCCAGAGGGTGGGAGCCCCCACAGAGAAGGCTCTTCCCCTGGGCGTCGCCAGACGGCACTGCCTAGCCGACGGCACCCTGAGGAGTCCCTCTCTGTGGGAGCGGACGGGTCGGTGAGAGATATTCGGTAGCAGCAGGCGGTCCCGTAAGTAACCCGGCCCTATGCCATGGAGCGCTTTAAAGATTGTCACCAAAACCTTGAAGCGCACCCGGAAGGCCACAGGTAGCCAGTGCAGTCTGCGCAGGATAGGTGTCACGCGGGAGCCACGAGGGGGTCCTCTATCACCAGCGCAGCCGCATTCTGACTAACTGAGCCTCGGATGCCCCTCAAGGGGAGCCCCATGTAGAGAGCATTGCAGTAATCCATACGAGACGTCACGAGGGCGTGAGTGACCGTGCATAAGGCATCCTGGTCTAGAAAGGGGCGCAACTGGCGCACCAGGCGAACCTGGTGGAAAGCTCTCCTGGAGACGGCCGTCAAGTGATCTTCAAGAGACAGCCGTTCATCCAGGAGAACGCCCAAGTTGCGCACCCTCTCCATCGGGGCCAATGACTCGCCCCCAACAGTCAGCCGTGGACTCAGCTGACTGTACCGGGACGCCGGCATCCACAGCCACTCAGTCTTGGAGGGATTGAGCTTGAGCCTGTTTCTCCCCATCCAGACCCGTACGGCTTCCAAACACCGGGACAGCACTTCGATAGCTTCATTGGGGTGGTCCGGTGTGGAAAAGTACAGCTGGGTGTCATCAGCGTACAGCTGGTACCTCACACCGAAACCACTGATGATCTCACCCAGCGGCTTCATATAGATGTTGAACAGAAGGGGTGAGAGAATCGACCCCTGCGGCACCCCACACGTGAGGCGCCTCGGAGCCGACCTCTGCCCTCCTGTCAACACCGTCTGCGGCCGGTCGGAGAGATAGGAGGAGAACCACCGATAAATGGTGCCTCCCACTCCCAATCCCTCCAACCGGCGCAGCAGGATACCATGGTCGATGGTATCGAAAGCCGCTGAGAGGCCTAATAGGACCAGGGCAGAGGAACAACCCCTATCCCTGGCCCTCCAGAGATCATCCACCAATGCGACCAAAGCCGTCTCAGTGCTGTAACCGGGCCGGAAACCGGACTGGAACGGGTCTAGATAGACAGTTTCATCCAGGTGCAGGGGAAACTGATATGCCACCATACTCTCTACAACCTTCGCCACAAAGCGAAGGTTGGAGACCGGACGATAATTACCTAAAACAGCCGGGTCCAGGGAGGGCCTCTTGAGGAGGGGGCCTCACCACCACCTCTTTCAAGGCGGCCGGAAAGACTCCCTCCAACAAAGAGGCACTCGTAATCGCCTGGAGCCAGCCTCGTGTCACCTCCCGAGTGGCCAGCACCAACCAGGAGGGGCACGGGTCCAGTAAACACGTGGTGGCATTCAACCTGCCCAACAACCTGTCCATGTCCTCGGGAGCCACAGGGTCAAACTCATCCCAGACAATATCACCAAGACCACCCTCAGACGCCCCGTCTGAATCACCGCAATTTTGGTCCAGGCCGTCTCGAAACTGAACGATTTTATCGTATAGATAACCGTTAAACTCCTTGGCACGTCCCTGCAACGGGTCATCCCGCTCCCCCTGGTGAAGGAGGGAGCGGGCCACCCGAAACAGGGCGGCCGGGCGGTTATCTGCCGACACAATGAGGGAGGAGGCGTAGCAATGCCTCGCATCCCTCAGTGCCACTAGGTAGGTTCTAATATAGGACCTAACTAGTGTCCGATCAGCCTCTGAACGGCTAGACCTCCAAGAGCTCTCTAGGCGTCTTCTCCGGCGTTTCATCCCCCTCAGCTCCTCGGAGAACCAGGGAGCCGGTTGGGATCTGCGCCGGGTCAGAGGCCGCAGAGGCACGACACGGTCTAAGGCCCCAGCCGCAGCCCGTTCCCAGGCTGCGGCTAGTTCCTCTGCTGTGCCGTGAGCCAGACCCTCAGGAAGTGGCCCAAGCTCCGTCCGGAACCTCTCCGGGTCCATCAGGCGCCTGGGACGGAACCAATGTAACGGTTCCGTCTCCCTGCGGTGTTGAGTAGCGGTCAGAAAGTCCAGGCGAAGGAGAGAGTGATCTGACCATGACAAAGGCTCTGTGACTACATCTCTCAAATCCAGATCCTTCAACCACTGACCAGAGATAAAAATAAGGTCCAGTGTGCCTCCCCCGATGTGAGTGGGGCCATCCACTACTTGAGTCAGGTCCAGGGCCGTCATGGAAGCCATGAACTCCCGAGCCACTGTCGATGACGAGCCGGTAGATGGCAAGTTAAAGTCCCCCATGACTAAAAGTCTGGGGGTCTCCACTGCCACCCCGGCAAGCACTTCCAGGAGCTCGGGCAGGGCGGCTGTCACGCAGCAAGGAGCCAGGTACGTGACCAGCAAGCCCATCTGACAACTATGACCCCACCTCACAAAGAGGGATTCACATCCGGCAATCTGAGGTACAGTGGTCTCCCTCGGCTCTAGACTCTCTTTAATAACAACCGCCACCCCCCCACCCCTACCCTGGGCCCTCGGCTGATGGAATGCACGGAAACCCGGTGGGCACATCTCAACCAGGGGCACGCCCCCTTCAGTGCCCAACCAGGTTTCCGTAACGCCTATAAGATCCGCGGCACCCCCCTGGATAAGATCATGTATTAGGGGGGCCTTATTGGCCACGGACCGTGTGTTGCATAACATAAGACGAAGGCCCAGGCTCTGAGGGTCTTGACCATCCGGGGAACGGGAGAAGTCAGAGGGATTGGGGCACGCGATCGCCTGCATACATCGAACGCGTGACCCCCTGAACCAATACGATCCCCCCCTACCGCCATATCTGCCCCTCCCACTTACCGTGCAGATGGACTCACCCTCACAAAAAGGAACACATTCCCCCCCCATAACCTCCGAACCCATTAGATAGTCGCCACGAGCACGCGCTGGGGCTGTTTTCCCTCCCGACGGGCTACCCCCATCACCCGCCCTAATCCTCCCACCCCTTAAAAATGCCCTATCTAAAAAACCCCAAAGGCTCTTTCTTTTCGCATGCCATCTCTGTGGGTCCCAAGACCCATCATTGAGGCTGGCCCTTGGTAGCGAAGCGGGCCATTCCTGCGAGGCGGGGGCACCTCGCAGGCGCAAGAGTTCGTGTACAGTGTAGCGCATAGAAAAGTGCGAATCGGCGAAGGATGCTAAGATGGTAAAGTCCCAGATGGTAAAAACGGTGGATCTTCCGACGGATGTCCAGTTGACAAGGAGGACAGATGGAGCTGGAACCAGATAAAGGTGATAAAGCAGGAACAGACAGGCCGGCAGTCTCCATGGTAAACCTATGGAAAACGTTTCTACAACCAGCTCTTAATAAAGTAGAAATGACTATCGGTCTGTCAGAGTCCATAGACCAGTCCAATCCAGTCCAATCCAGTCCAGTCCAGTCCAAAAACCCGCGGATAAACGTGCATGACCACCAGCTTAGATGATCAGAAGTCCGGTGAAGGGGGGGAGGGTGGAAGGTAGGGTGGAAGGCAGGCCATGCCACAAAGGGCCGATGGACAAAACGTGATGTAAAATGCGATGTAAAATGCCAGAAGAGGGGGACAAACCTCAGCCTCGGCTCCGGCCTCCTCTCCCACCACGGCCTCACCACGCCCATCGCCGATGGGGCTGCCAAGTACAGGACGGCGCTGGACCGGCACCTCGCGGCCCACAAGGCCTCGCCGGGCGCGACTAAGCGCCGATGGAGCTGGCGGGCCCACAAACAGGCGAAACGGGCCGGAATTCATGCCAGCTGGAATTAGGCCGAATTCACGCTGCTGGAGCCAGGCCGGGATCGCCGAGGTCTCACGCTGCTGGAGCCTGGCCGAGATCGCCGCTGGAGCAGGGCCGAAGTCAGGGACGGAGCCCGCAACAAACAGCAGGCCTCCCTCGCCTCCCTCGCGTCCTCACACCCTAAAGATGGCTGCCCTCTTCCGGACCACCGCTCCTTTCCTCGGCCCGTTCTCGGCTGCCGCATATCCGAGAGGATCCAGAGACCTCTCCAGCGACAGTCAAGAGATAATACAGCACGCCGAGGGACCGGAGGAGCCTGGTGAGTCAGCCCGAGACCACCATTTGGGGAAAAGCCGCCACCGCCGATTCGAGCTCCTCTAAACAACCACCATCCTCGCGCATGCGCAGAGTACTATAAGTAGATGCCTTTGACTTGAACTCATATAACCTCTAGTTATCCTGGCCATTGGGTAAATTTGACATAGGATTATGGATGGCTGTAATAAAACCTTTGTTAATTGTTGATTGGAACTGTAGATTGGAAAGAGATACCCTCAGGCGGAAGGGAAAACTACACTGACTAACATCTGCTTTAGAACATTTTATTGTTGAAGCGATAACGCTGGTGAGAACTTTAAGGCAGGATTTCATGCCGGCAAGCTGTTTGACTTTGATAACAAAATAATAAACACAACCCTGAAAATACAAAATGGCGCAGGAAATAATCGAAATGACAAAAAGGATGCATATGATTTTAAAGCGAGAAATAAAAGAAATAATTACAAGACCATATGGACAATTGAAACCAGAAGAACCAGGAGCTGCACGGGAATTTACAGAAAATAAAGAAACCATGAAGCAAGAGAGGGCTTTGGAAGACAAAGGGAAAAATATTGATTGTGAAATATTAAATGATTGTGAAATATTAAATGATTGCATGGGGAGAGATGAAGGGACTAAGAAGGAGAGGGAAATAAGAAGGAAAAAAGCACAAAAAAATTAGAAGAGTACACTCATTTGTGACAGTCACAAATGAGAAATCTTTAAAAGGGGAATGAGGCAAGTAAATGGAAAAATATTGCAAATGAGGACAAACAAAAATAAGGAGGGAAGGAAGAGACAAGGAGAGAAAGAAAGGAAGAAAAAAAATACAAAATTAAAGGATCATTTTGGGATTAATAGAAAAAAGATAAAAATGGGGGAAGAGGTGAGAAGGAGAATTGAGGAAAATACAGGGCAAGCAAAGAAAATAGAGAATTTTAAGAGAAAAAAAGAAAAAAGAAGAGGAAGAGAAAAAGGAGGAAAATAAAGAAGGACTGAAATATGTACCGGTTGAAGTATCAATGAAATTGAGAGCATAAAATAGAGTTGGCAATATATTAAATGATTTAAATATTGATAATTGAATTTAAAATGAGAAAAATGTTTGAAGGTTATTATGGATTTTATTAATGATATTCTAGAGATGATATGAAGAAAAACTGAGTGTTTTCTTGCTTTTTTTCTTTTTTGGGGTATGGTTAATACTGTATGAATTGTCACTGAATTGTAAAGATAGGATTGATGTTGATGTTGGATAAGTAGAAGATATAAAAGAATATAAATATTAAATGGGAATATAAGAGTTTAATATAAATGGGAGTAGAAAAGGGGGGAAGAGGAAAAATTTAATAAAAGGTTGAAAATTGGGGTGAAGGGTAAGATTGGATTTATAAAGAGAAATGAAAGAAGGAAAATAAAAATAAGAGAAAATATACTGATGAAAACATGTAAGACGTGTTGAAGGAGAACTAAATTTGGTATGAACGTGTAACCTGGCCGATATTCTGTTCAGAAAAGATGCACTGTATGTTGTTGTTTGTATGTAAAAAATTAAAAAAACTTTACTAAAAAAAAGATGTGCGGAACAAAATGGAATACGCCGCATAACAATAACTTAGTGTAAATAAATCGAACCAACTAAAATCACCAGCCAAGCATAACTAAGATGGGTCTCTCTGATGAGATTTCCCCCCTCCCCCCTGAGTTCCCATCATTTTGCCCAAAATTCAGTATTGATGGAAATTTCTAAATAAGTTATACTGCCCCAATTCATCGTCACACAAGATTGGGAAGTTTTGCATCAAGTTGAGACAGGAAGATATATCATTTCCACAGCTGTTACGTTCTGACCTCACTGGACAAAAAGCCATACAGTACTTCACAGGTATGAGGCAACAACTGCTCAGGGAAGCCAAATAAAAGTTATGTTACTCTACTGTTCAGAAATGGGCTCCATGTTTTTCTACTTTGCACCCTATAAGTAGGTGCCTTTGACTTGAACTCATATAACCTCTAGTTATCCTGGCCATTGGGTAAATTTGACATAGGATTGTGGATGACTGTAATAAAAGTCAAAATCTGAATAAAGTGGTCTTCCTCAAGATGATGACTCCAGATATGTTGGATTCAGTCACTTTAGAGCAATACTAAAAACATATTGGAAGGCACCAGATTGAAGAAACCCCCAGGTAACGTATGAAATATAGGAGATATTTAGACAACTGAAATATCTCAGAATGACCTAATTTGGCCTTCACTGAATACTTAGTATTGCCTCATTGCAGGTACTGTTATTTCTTTTTCTTTTCTTTTCTTTTCTTTTTTTTTTTTTGAATTTATATCCCGCCCTTCTCCGAAGACTCAGGGCGGCTTACACTGTGTTAAGCAATAGTCTTCATCCATTTGTATATTATATACAAAGTCAACTTTTATTGCCTCCAACAATCTGGGTCCTCATTTTACCTACCTTATAAAGGATGGAAGGCTGAGTCAACCTTGGGCCTGATGGGACTTGAACTTGCAGTAATTGCAAGCAGCTGTGTTAATAACAGACAGACTTAGTCTGCTGAGCCACCAGAGGCCCTTCACTATTTCATCATAGTGGTTCAATCACAGTTGAATGAATCTTCTCTCATTGCATCATCTCTCCCATTTGGGTGAGAGATCCTAAGATGGTCCATCCTTAGAAATGGATTCCTCAATGCTCTGAGGAATTTTCCAAAAACCAAAGCTGATGATCTATTGTTGTCTATAGAACAGTGGTCCACAACCTTTTAAGCACCGGTTCTATGGAGAGAGGTTTTTCCACGGACTGGAGAAGGCATGGTTTCATGTGCTGCCTGCATCCTAGAACATTCTTTAAGTCCAGGGAAGCAAGGTAATACTTGGAAATGACTCATACCAAACTCCTCCCTGGTGGAGAGAAGGTAAAGCACAATGAGGCTGGCAAGATTTTGTTATTATAGCCCATTTCAATAAAATATTGTTCTAGTCTTCCTGTGGAGTTTGGTTTCCTGGTCTGGTCTACTGTGTGACACTGGATAGAAATGAATTACTTAATTACTTCCCAGCAGTTCTCTTCAGGGGGCTTGGAGATTGCTTTTCACTTGCTCAAAAAAAAAAAAAACAAACCCCAACTAGTTTTAGAATATATGACAGAGTGATACCACTGACTTTCCAGCATTAATGTGGCTGTTTGTAGTATATGAAATGCTATTTAATTTGGGACCGGACTATACCTAGGTGTTGCTATAGGTGACAAACACTAGACCTGTCTTACAAATTTGGTTACTGATATAGCTGATGGCTGGGATTATTTTACGGACTATGCAGAATTGCTGAATGTCATACTTTTCTTTTGTGGCATTTAATTGTAGAAAAGTTTTTCTCCTGACGTTTACAAAAATTCTCCTGACCTTTGTTCTTTCATATGTGAGAGCATGTTTATGCATAAATTTCTATTTTGTCTACCAAGTTGAGATACTTTTGTATTGAGAAAGGATTTAAACTACCCGTGTTTCCTCGAAAATAAGACACCGTCTTATATTTTTTTGAACCGTGAAATAAGTGCTTGGCCTTATTGCCATGCGCTCAAAAGCCCAATTGGGTTTATTATCAGGGGATGTCTTATTTTGGGGGAAACAGGCTGTATAGTCATACAAAGATGAACAAACCGATGGGATGTTCTGTCTGAAGACCCAAAATAATTGTCTTGAAACATCATTGTGAAGCATCAAAGAAAATGGAGGTGCTTCAGGTAGCAAATATCTGGAGCCTGTCTTCTTTTTACACACTGTTCATTTCTCTCAGAACCAAGGTAAAGTAGGAAGGTCTGATGTACAAAGGAGGAAGCTTTGCAGCCTCAAGGTGTCTTTGTCACTCATTATTTGGAAGTCAGGTGGCTTGAGGTGATTTGAAAGACAGACAGTAGATATAGGAGAGAAATAAGAAATAGAAGTAGCCCATTTCATGCTGGTAAAGTTTATTGTGAAGTCAGTAAAATTTTGAGAACATTTTCAAACAAGGAATACTTTTAAGTCAACAGTGCATAGGTATGAAGATGAAAAAGATATGTGAACTTTACTCAGAAGAAAAGGAGTGACAGAATAGTCTAAAAGGGTTAGCAATAAAATATTTCCTGACCTCATAAAATTGCTTTATTTTAATAACATAACACAAAAGGGATAGGACTGAGAGGAAAGAGAACTTATTCTAGCATGAGGACAGGCAGGGCAGAGAGCTTGCACACTGTCTCAGAGGAGTCAAGTCATTCTCCCTTTGCTATGATGTTCTTCATGAGAGACAGAGGGTGCAATTTCCTAGACCCCTAATTTTTTTTAATTGTTTTTTTTCTACTTTCAACTCTTTATGTATTACTAGGGTAGATTCTCATCAGTAAGAAGCTGGCCACATTATATGTCACTTCACTTACTATGGCGCCAAACCAAAGATGCTGTTAGCAGTCTTAACAAGCATGTCTTTTTTCTTGCTTGCTTGAAAGTTGATACTCCAACTCAATTGTGGTGGATCCATCTCTGCACAAGAAAGACCAGACTAGAAATTCTAAACCAAAGTCCTCCTCTCCTAAATCCTCAACCCATTGAAATTACTTTCTCAATGTATAGCCTGGCCTTTGTTGCAATATGATGTACATTTCCAAGATACATTGGTGTTATTTGAACTACAGGTGAAACTCGAAAAATTAGAATATCGTGCAAAAGTTCATTTATTTCAGTAATGCAACTTAAAAGGTGAAACTAATATATGAGATAGACTCATTACATGCAAAGCGAGATAGTTCAAGCATTGATTTGTCATAATTTTGATGATTATGGCTTACAGCTCATGAAAACCCCAAATTCACAATCTCAGAAAATTAGAATATTACATGAAATCAATAAAACAATGATTGTACGTAGAACAATATCGGACCTCTGAAAAGTATAAGCATGCATATGTACTCAGTACTTGGTTTGGGCCCCTTTTGCATCAATTACTGGCTCAATGTGGCGTGGCATGGATGCTATCAGCCTGTGGCACTGCTGAGGTGTTATGGAAGACCAGGATGCTTCAATAGCGGCCTTCAACTCTTCTGCATTGTTCGGTCTCATGCCTCTCATCTTTCTCTTGGCAATGCCCCATAGATTCTCTGCGGGGTTCAGGTCAAGCGAGTTTGCTGGCCAATCAAGTGCAATAATCCCATGGGCATTGAACCAGGTTTTGGTACTTTTGGCAGTGTGGGCAGGTGCCAAGTCCTGCTGGAAAATGAAGTCAGCATCCCCATAAAGCTCATCTGCGGAAGGAAGCATGAAGTGCTCCAAAATCTCCTGGTAGACGGCTGCATTGACCCTGGACTTAATGAAGCACAGTGGACTAACACCAGCAGATGACATGGCTCCCCAAATTAACAGAGACTGTAGAAACTTCACACTGGACTTCAATCATCTTGCAGTGTGTGCCTCTCCATTCTTCCTCCAGACTCTGGGTCCTTGGTTTCCAAATGAGATGCAAACGTTGCTCTCATCAGAAAAGAGGACTTTGGACCACTGAGCAGCAGACCAGTTCTTTTTTTCTTTAGCCCAGGTAAGACACTTCTGACGTTGTTTGTTGTTCAGGAGTGGCTTGACAAGAGGAATATGACATTTGAAGCCAATGTCCAGGATCTGTCTGTGTGTGGTGGGTCTTGATGCACTGACTTCAGCCCCAGTCCACTCCTTCTGAATGTCCCCAACACTTTTTGAATGGCCTTTTCCTGACAATCCTCTCCAGGCTGCGGTCATGTGTGCTGCTTGTGCACCTTTTTCTTCCACACCTTTCCCTTCCACATAACTTTCCATTAATGTGCTTTGATACAGCACTTTGGGAACATCCAACTTCTTTTGCAATTACCTTTTGAGGCTTTCCCTCCTTATGGAGGGTGTCAATGATGGTTTTCTGCACAACTGTCAGGTCAGCAGTCTTTTCCATGATTGTGATTCCTACTGAACCAGACTGGGAGACCATTTAAAGGCTCAGGAACCCTTTGCAGGTGTTATGGCTTAATTAGCTGATTAGGGTGGGACACTTTGAGCCTAGAATATTGAACCTTTTCACAATATTCTAATTTTCTGAGATTGTGAATTTGGGGTTTTCATGAGCTGTAAGCCATAACCATCAAAATTATGACAAATCAAGGCTTGAACTATCTCGCTTTGCATGTAATGAGTCTATCTCATACATTAGTTTCACCTTGTAAGTTGCATTACTGAAATAAAAACTTTTGCACAATATTCTAATTTTTTGAGTTTCACCTGTAAATATAGGCTACATGTGACAATTTGGCATAAAAGCTCTGGCATGCCTGGGGTTTAATTTCCTTCCCTGGGGAAAAGGACATGCTACTGGAATACCTCTACAAGCAAATAGAAATTTTGGAAACAGTATGTGACTTCCTTAAAATTAAGTTAATTTTAATTAAACTTCAAAACACCCTAACTAACCCCAAAAAAACCAGCAGCCCCAGAACAAAAAACAGTCATCTACAACATACAGTGTAATGACTGAAACGATCACTACATACGACAAACAGGAAGAAAGTTGGCAGAACGTAATGAGAGAGGAAGAATATATCCATTGGAAAGTTGCAGGTAATAGCCCTAGGAGTGAACTTGCAGGCCTCACTGAAACAAAGTTTTAAACTAACATAATTGCAAAATGTACCAGACATATTTCTTTTCTTTTTTTTTACAGTTTTTTTATTTTTTTATCACACATACATCAACATACAATACATTTTTTCTGAACAGAATATTGGCCAGGTTTCATATTCATACAACTTTTGGTTCTCTTCCAGCACATCTTATATGTTTACATTAATATCTTATCTCTCATTTTTATTTTCCTTCTTTTATTTGTTGTATATCTAATCTTACCCTTTGCCCTGGATTCTAATCATTTATCAACTTTTCTCTCCCCCTCCCACTTCTTACTCCCTTTAGATTAAATCCTTTATAATCCTAAAAGCTTTAACCAAAAACTTTCTACTATTGACCTCACCCCATTCCTAAGAGGACCATAAGGGGCGTGCATAAGCACACAAACGTGCCTACCGTTCCTGTCCTATTGTTTTTTCTTTTTTTTTTCTTTTCTTCTTCCTATATATTGTTGTGACAAAATAAATAAATAAAATAAAATAAATAAATGTTCCCCAGTTAGTATTTGTAATCTTTTATATTTACTACTTATCAAACATCAGAATATTTGCAGTTCAATAACAATTCATACAGTATTAGCCATAGTAAAAAAAGAAAAGAAAAAAGAAAAGAAAAACTCAATTTATCTTCATAGTATCATTTCTAATACGTTAAGTAAATTTCAGTTACATTTAAAGACTTTTTATAGTTTCAATTTCCATTATTGACATTTAAACCACTTAATATATTGTCAGCTATTTTTTGTGCTTTCAAATTCCGTTATTGATATTTAAGCCATGTAATATATTTTCAGCTATTTTTTAATTTTCTTCTTTTTTCTCTTTCTCCTTTTTTTCCTTTTTTTCTCTTAAAATCCTTTACTCTCTTTGCTTGTCCTTTATTTCCATCCACTCTCCTCCTCCCCCCTTCCCTCATTCTTATCTTCTCACTCTTAATCCCAATGTGGTCCTCTAACTTTGTATTTTTTTCCTTCCACTCTTTTTTTTCTCCTTGTCTCTTATCTTCCCTCACTGTTTTTATCTGTCCTCCTACTTTGCAATGTTAAGCCTTATTCCCCTTTTAAGTATTCTTCTTTTGCCACTGTCATTCCCAGTGTAATCTTTTAAGTTTTTTGTGCTTCTTCTCTTCCCCCCTTCTTTCTCCTTTTGTTTCTTTGCACCCTTTCTGTTTTTCCCATCATTACTCCTCATACAATCATTTAATATTTCACAATTAGTGTTTTTTTCTTTATTTTCCATAACACTCTCTTGCTTCTTCTTCATAGTTTCTCTATTTTCTTGTGTAGACTCCAACACAATTCCTAGTTTCAATTGTCCATAAGGTCTTGTAATTATTTCTTTTATTTCCCTCTTTAAAGTCATATGCATCCTTTTCATCATTTCTGTTATTTCCTGCATATTTTATGGGTTGTATTCTGCTTTTCTTTGTTATTAAAGTCAAACAGCTTGCAGGCACAAAAATCTTCCCCCAAAGTTCACACCGGTCTTATTACTTTAAATATTTCTAATGGGTTGACTTGTGCGCTGCATTTTCTGCAAAGTATTGTAGGAAGTTAGCACCCACCCTCCCACTTCCAACAGTATGTACTTGTATGGATATATTTAGAGTAGGAAGAATGTGATAGTGGGAAATGAGGAACTGAAAGTAACAAGTGTCTGAGAGCTTCAAATGTAACCGGGTATTTACAGAAAAGGACGGTCAGTAAGAAAGTAAGAAAGAACAAGGAAGTGAAACTATGGAATGCATTGGTCAGTAAAAAAAGAAGGTATAAGAAATGTGGCTTGAGATGAGAATGGTGTCCTTTGCCTAATAGCAATCCTTGAAGGAACTGCTATATCTCTGGACCCCATTGCAATGGCTTAATGTAAGTGCACTATTGCTATTGCTATTGTAACTATTATATCTTTTCCTTCTGTCTTTTGTTCCAAATTATTAGAAACAATAAACCTCTGATCTTAAAGTAAGATTTATTGCTTGTGGTTTCGTCTTTGGTTTTTTTATTAGAATTTTCCTGTGACAGTATGTATGAACACCAAGTAGCAGTCAGAAGAAATGATGTAAACTCTTTAATTTCACAACATTATAAATGAGATATAATTTTGTAACTTAAGAGATTGGTTTATCGGTCAGAAGGTGTAGAAATGGCCTCCCCATGAATTCAACAGAAATCCTAGACAAGCCATGATGACGTACCATATTAAGGAAAGGAATGAGACAGATTTATTCGTCATGGCCATGGTAAGGCTTTCTAAAGCATCTTGATGAGAAGCACTGTGAATAATGTATCATGTCTGGTGGAGAATCTATGGGTCTCCAATATTGTTGGGGTACAAATTCCCAGCTAATAGGTCTTCTCTTGAGGGCTGGAGTCCATGAACCATCTGCAGACCTGCCCCTGAGAGCTCTAGTTTCATCCAATTCTTGCAGGAGAAGCCTTGTCCAGTACCAGCTAATTTTCAGCATGTGCTGCACTCTTTTGGATCATTTCGAACAAATCGTCACTGTTGAACCTTTGGTATGTTTGGAATCAATTGAGCTGTATGAAAAAAAATGACATAGGGATGTGTTATGCAGCTGGCATCGAAAAGCCAGATTTAAAAGGTGGAAGCTTTGAAGATGAAAAGGAATCAACCAAAATCAGAAATGCTCCCCTAACTGCAGCTTTGCCAACATAACAAGGCCTATATGGAAGGGAAGAGGTACCTTATCAGGAACAGTCTCAGACTTCCATGCCCATGTGACAATTATGGGCCATGGTCTTGGTATTCCCCTGACCATGGAATTTGGGTGTCAAACTTTCATTAAACCCTGAAATTGCCCTTTTAGCTCTGAGCTCTGCATAGATTTGAGCACGCAGCGCTGTGCACCCAGGACCTTGGAATACCTCCACTGCTTGAAATGGGTTCCCAGCAGCTGAACGATCAGAAGCCTTTGCAAAAAGCTTTGCCAGAGTCTCCCTCCTGGGTTCTGTTTTCACAAGGGACTGTTGGAGCTTAGAGGGATGCAATATCCCTCTAGGCTCTGATTGTCTTTGCAAAAAGCCCTTGCTGCCGAAAACAGAGCCCAGGAGGGATGTGCTGGCCCCTCCCAGACTCGGTGGTAAGGACTTTTTCGGTGGTGATGGGCTGTATGCTAAAATAAAGCCAGGTCATAACACATACTTGAAAATAAATCAATAAGCCTGTAATTGGGAAGTGTGTCTGGCAAAAACAAAGAATACTTATCTATAGGAAATATGCAATTCTGGGTAGTTAGAAAGCTGATAAAAGTAACAAGAGTTAGACAACTTGCAGATCTTTGCTAACGATTAGGAATACAGATGGCCTGCAGCCAATAAAATGTGTATCAGATAATTCCTGGGGCATTCATTAGCCAAGGTTTAGGAATAGGGACAGCTAGAGACCAACAGAACACATTGTAGAATTATCACTAAAATGTTTATTAGATGATATTTCTTATTATCTCGTCTAGTCCCGCCTTTTCTTTTAATGAAAATGTTAAGTTCGGGCAATGACGAGGCAGGAGACGATTCAAGTGACAACAGCTCTGTAGTTTATTGTGATCCCAGCAAAAGCCAACAGGCAAAAACCCCTCTTTAAATAGTATTTTGGCTGAGGCATCAGCCAATCAGCAACGTGCATTTTCCCGCCCAAATTTCCCTCCTAAAATTCAAATACATTACACTCCTCCCCTCCCAGAACACATTGTACCATATTTACATAGTTTTTTGCATAACATTTGCATGTTATTTTTCCACGTAGTCACGCAGGTAAACAGGGCATCTCCTAACTCTTTCTGACCTGCGCAATTCATTCCCTGGGAGTGAGTTGAGCTGGTCGGAGGGACTGTTTGTTCCTCCCAGCTCCTCCTCTGGGCCCTCCGGCCCCGGATTATTGGCAGAGTCATCCCTGCTGTCCTCTGGAGGAGCCGGTTGGCATCGGTGGACTTCTTCAGACTCAGCTAAGTCCTCCGATCACCTCGGGGTTGAGTTAGCTGTTGGTTCAAATATTGGGTAGTCAGGGTCTGGCTGTTTGGTTTCTGGATTGTTTTGTATTCTTTTTCGTAATTGATCTATGTGGCGTCTCCACACTCGGCCATCCCCCATGTCCACTATGTATGACTTTGGGCCCGTCACTCCTACAATTGTTCCCTTTAGCCACGCTGGGCCCTCACTATAGTTATGTGCCCATACCGGGTCACCTGTTGTCATTGTTCTGGTTTTTTCCTTTGTGCCTTGGTACCCATCAGGGGAGTATGTTGGGTTTAACCGATCTAGGGGGCACCAGAGTCTTCTACTCATTAATAACTCCGATGGGCTGCGGCCGGTGGTCACACAGGGAGTTCTATGTTGGACTGCCAGGAAGGTATCAATTTTGGATTGCCAATCTCCTGGGCTAATTCTAGATAGCACTTCCTTGGCACTGCGTACGAATTGTTCTGCAAGTCCGTTCATCGCCAGGTGGAAAGGCGCCGAGAGGACATGTCAGATGCCCTCTTCTGCCAAGTACCCCTCAAACTGGGTGGCCGTAAATTGTGGGCCATTATCGGATACTAGAGTGTCGGGCAACCCGTGTGTCAAAAATAGATGTCTCAATACTGTGATTACAGCTTCCGCTGTTGTGGTTTTCATAAGTAAAATTTCTAACCACTTCGAGTAGGCATCTACCACATGTCAGGCCTGGAAACCATACTAGACTTTAGGGTTCCAGACGCTGCCACATTTTTCCCCTGAGGGGAAGAAGGGGGGCTGAGGGGTATGGTAACATTCTTCAAGCGGTCAAGGTCGGATGGTGTTCACATCTGCAGGAAGAGTGGCAAGAAGATATTTGAATGAACTGGGAGAACGTGGGACCATGTGACCATCAAAGGGGTCAGGGGGGTGGGACTCTTGGAGTTTATATAACTGGGAAAAGAATCCGGAAATTCAGTTTTGGAATTTCACTCATCGTGTGCCAGTTTCCTCATGCTAGTAAAGAACTCTGAAAAACAATGGCTTCTGAGTTTTTTTTATGCAGAAGAGGTTTTTCTGGAACCTTGACACCACAATTAAGAAGGTCTGCCCATGGAACGGCCCAGCAAAATCTATATGGATCCTGGACCAAGGACCCTGGGGTTTCTCCCAATCCCTTATGGGGGCTGTTGGGGGTAGTGGCCTTGATTCTTGACATGCTTGGCATTTCCCTACTTGGTCGCTAATGTCTTTATCCATTTGTGGCCACCACACGTAACTTCTCGCTAGGCTTTTCATTCTTACAATTCCCAGGTGGCCCACATGCAATAGTTCCAACACATGCCCTCGTAATTTCTCCGGAATAACCACTCTATCCCCCCATAACAGAAAACCCCCTTGTACCGACAGTTCCGAACGCTTTTTTGTAAATTCTTTGAACCGGTCCCCCGGTGCAGTGGGCCATCCCCTCTGCACCCAACCGATCACAGTTCTTATGACAATGTCTTTGTAAGATGCCCTAGTCACTTCCGTAGATGTGACTGGGCCAGAGTCCAAAGAGTCAATTAACAAGACGGGTGTCCCTAGGGTCGGGTCTTCAATAGTCTCTGGCAACGGGCATCTACTTAAAGTGTCCGCATGTCCCAAATCCTTGCCCGGTCGGTGAGACAGTTTGTTAGAGTATGCTGCCAGGAAAATAGTCCAACGGGTCAGCCTGGGTGATAATGCAACTGGTGTTGGAAGGTCCCCTGCCAATAGTCCCAATAAAGGTCTGTGGTCTGTGACTATTTCAAATTGCCACCCAGACAGGCACTCGTGGAATTTTTTAACCCCAGAAACTACAGCCAGGGCTTCCCGGTCTAGTTGGCTATAGTTCCTTTCCACTGCGGACATCGTGCGGGAAAAATATGCGATAGGGGCTTCTGAACCGTTCGGTAACCTGTGGCTGAGGACAGCCCCTACCCCATAGGGTGATGCATCACAAACTAGTACTAGTGGCAATGTCCCATTGTACTGAATCAGAAGGCTATCGCTGGACAAGAGATTCTTAACTCCTTCAAATGCCTTAGCCTCAACCCTGCCCCAAGTCCAAACAGCTTTTTTTGCTAGCAGTTTATGTAGCAGTTCGGCTACCATTGCCTTATTTTTAAAAAATATCGCATAGAAATTTACAAGCCCCAAAAATGCTTGTAATTCTGTTTTGTTTTTTGGGGTTGGGGTCTTTCTAATGGCTCGCACTTTGCTCTCCGTTGGGTGGATGCCTTCCTTATCTATCCGGTAACCCAAGAATTCTACAGATTCAACTCCTATCTGGCATTTGTTGAGTTTAACCTTAAGCCCCGCAGAGCTGAAAATGCCCAAAATCTTCCGCAATTTGACCCCTAATTTTTCCACGTTTTCTGCTGATACCAGTACATCGTCGAAATATGGAACTACTCCTGGTAGACCTTGTAGGAGTTGTTCCATTAGGTTTTGGAATAACCCGGGGGCTACACTAACTCCGAACTGAAGTCGAGTGCATTTAAAAGCGCCCCGATGTCTGACAATCGTCTGCGCTTCAGCCGTTCCGTTGTCTACCGGTAATTGTTGGTAGGCTTGAGGCAGATCGAGTTTGGCAAAGACCTGTCCCTGCCCTAACGAGTGCAACAAATACGGGAACGGGGTAAGCACTCTTTTGCAATGCTTTGTTAAGATTTGTCTTATAGTCAGCGCAAATCCGGACTGATCCATCCGGTTTGACTGGGGTCACTATTGGTGTCTCCCATTTTGCATGGTCGACGGGGACTAGTATTCCCTGGCTTACTAATTTGTCTAGTTCCCTGTCAATCTTGGGTTTGAGGGCGAACGGGACCCTCCTAGCCTTTAATCTAATGGGAGCCACCTGGGGGTCCAAATTGAATGAGATGGGGGTCCCCACGTACTTGCCCAGGCAGTCTTGGAAAACGTCCTCGAATTCTCTCAACAATTCGTCCTTCAGGTTGATTCCGCTTCTGTGAACCCCGGTTGCTTCCGTGCCCAAGGCTCTGAACCAGTCCAGACCTAGCAAACTGGGCAGGTTTCCATCTACGATGGTGATCGGCAGGGTTTTTTTTGAATTGTCCATATTTCACTCTGACAGACGTGACTCCTCGAACAGGGATTCGGTTCCCCTGGTAGTCTTGCACTCTCAGCTTTTGGGGTTGCAGCAGGCGTTTCACGACGTCTGGCAGGTCCTTTGCGATTGTGTCCCAAGACATAATCGTGACTGATGAGCCGGTATCCACCTCCATTTTACACTGCACTCCTTCAATGTATGTCTTGGTGAATATTTTCTTTTCTAGCCGTGTCGATGCGTGGCCCACTCTCACAGTGGTCTGGTTCAACTTCGCGCCTCTTTTGAATTGGCCAATCCCTGGCCGCTTTGCTGAACCGGCGCCCTGTTGACTGGCCGGTTTGAATCTTTGGCGGGAAGGTTGGGAGGCTCAACAGGCCTGAGCTATGTGTCCTTTCTTTTCACACTGCCGACAAATCGCATCTTTGAACCTGCAATTCTGTCATTGGTGTTGGCCCCCGCAACTCACGCACTCATCCTGGCCTCCCGGTGTGGAAAACCTCTTCCTCTTCCTCACCGTCCGATTCGGCCTCGATTTCTTCGCTGTGGACTGGCATTGCTTTCGCCGCGGCATTCGGCGTGTTCGGTTTTTGTAAGGTTTCCGCTGCTTTGGTGGACATCTCGTGTGCCCTGGCCTCATCCAGGGCTATCGCCAGGGTTAGGTTGCTTTTCGACAGCAGCCGCCTCTGTAGTCGGATGTCCCTGACCCCACAAATGAGTTGTTCTAATAGAGTCCTCCAAGTCTCTATACTCACAGAGGTTTGCGGCTTTCCTTAATGCGGCCATGTACATGCTTATCGATTCACCCTCTCGCTGAACTCTTTGCCTCAACTCGAACCGTTGTACAAACTTTGATGGCACCGGCGCGTAGTGTGCTCGTAGCGTCGTCTGTAGCGTTTGCCATGGCATCGACTGTACCGGCGTTGGTTCCGACAGCGATTCGGCGGTATCGAAGACTTCTGGCCCACAGTGGCTCAGGAAGTAAGCGCACTTTCGATTATCCGATACTCCTTGCAGTTCATTAGCTTCGAGGAAACACTCGAAACGAGCCATGTACGACCCCCATTTCTCCTTGGCTGGGTCGAATGGCGCTGGCGGCGTATAGCTAGACATCGCTATGTATCTGCTCTTAATACTGGCTGGATTTTAAACTAAGTTGCTCCTTCAGCTCTTTTCCTAGTCTCACTGCCTTCAAAATCCCACCTTCGTCGCCAGTGTTAAGTTTGGGCAATGACGAGGCAGGAGACGATACAAGTGACAACAGCTCTGTAGTTTATTGTGATCCCAGCAAAAACCAACAGGCAAAACCCCTCTTTAAATAGTATTTTGGCTGAGGCATCAGCCAATCAGCAACGTGCATTTTCCCGCCCAAATTTCCCTCCTAAAATTCAGATACATTTCAGAAAATGTTCAAAGTTTACCTAATCCTTTGTTCTTGGTTCTTGGCATTTTGGCCAGGAGCCCTTTTCTTTGGAGTATTCCAATAAAATCAATCAGAAAACCTGCATCTCATGTTTGGTGTCCATCATTGGCTTTGGCCCCAGGCTCAGACCCGAATTGGGGACAATAATCATAAGGACTTTTTGCAAAGACAATCAGAACCTAGAGGGACACAATGTCCCTGCAGGCTTCAGCAAGCCTTTGTAAAGTATTGCATTGCCCTTTGGCAGCAAGAACGGAGCCCGGAAGGGGCTAGAGTGTCCCTCCTGGACTCCATTTTTGGTAGCAAGGGCCTTTTGCAAAGACAATCAGAGATTAGAGGAACACAAAGTCCCTCTAGGCTCCAGTCATCTTTGCAAAAGGTCCTTACAGCAAAAATGTTTTTGGTGGCAAGGGCTTTTTGAAAAGACAACTGGAGCCTAGAGGGAGCTCGCAAGCCGAGCAGGACATGTTCGTCCAGCTCTCCCTCTGCTCTCACTGCAAAGAAACCACATAAGAAGGGCTGGAGATATTTGCAAGATAGGTGAGACTCCACAGACCCACTGCCAGAGGAGAGCAAGCCGGGGCGGGGTGGGGGTAGGGGGAGAATTGGGAGGCGAATTTTGCTATGCCTCTGCAGTTGTTCATAAGGGTGAACATGGTGCTGCAACATTTGTAACTTTGGGACTGTGTCATAAGTATTTGGCAGGGGGTTATATCATAACTTCGAATGGTCGCTAATGAACTGTCATAACTCGATTACCTGTATATGGAACAACAGGGAGATGGTTGGCATATAAACTAACATAACAGACAGAAAAGAAGATAATAGCTAAACTTCAAGAGGGCAATAAAACTTACACTGATAACAAAACCATTCAATTTTTCAGATTACTATACCAATTTTATATAAAGAACAAGACATCTCTTTGAACAGTATGGAGGGTTATATAAATTTTGAACAGTCCAATAACAACCTTTGAAATAAGAGAAGCAATTAATAGATTAACAGAAATGGAAGGGACCTTCTAGGTCATCTAGTCCAACCCCTTGCCCAAGGAGGAGACCCTATACCAATGTTGGCGAACCTTTTCAGCACCGAGTGCTGAAATGAGAGCGTGTGCATGCGCGTGGGGGAGCACTGGAAACTGGAAGAGCAGCATGCGTGCCAGGGAGATGCTCTTCTGGATCCCAGTGCTCCCACACCCACAAAGACCAGCGGGCCAGCGTGCATGTGCAGGCTGGAACCCGGAAGAGCAATAGGTGATGGCTGGTGTGCCACTTCCGGCATGTGTGCCATAGGTTCGCCATCATGGCCCTTCACCATTTCTGACAAACAGCAGCCCAATCTCTTCTTGAAAGCTTCCAGTGATGAAGCTCCCACAACTTCTGAAGGCAAGCTCTACCATTGGTTGATTGTTCTCACTGTCAGAAAATTTCTCTTTATATCTAGGTTGAATCTTTCCTTGGTCAGTTTCCATCCATTATTCCTTAACTGGCTTTCAGGTGGCTTGGAAAATAGCTTGACCCCCTCCTCTCTGTGGCAGTCCCTCAAATATTGGAACACTGCTATCATGTCTCCCCTGGTCCTTCTCTAGACTAGTCATACTAAGTACTTGCAACCGTTCATTATATATTTTAACCTCCAGTCCCCTAATCATCTTGGTTGCTTTTTCTGAACTTTTTCTAGAGTCTCAACATCTTTTTTATAGTGTGGTGAACAAAACTGGATGCAGTATTCTAGGTGTGGTCTTACTAAGGCTTTATAGAGCGGTATTACTACCTAATTTGATCTTGATTGTCTCCCTCTGTTAATGCATTGGCTTTTTTGGCTGCTGCCACACACTGCTGGCTCATATTTAACTGGTTGTCAATTAAAAGAGCAATGGATGACACAATGAGAAAAGAGAGATTTAAGATAAAGACAGCAGAACAATTAGTAAATGAAGAATTTGCTTGTGATTGCTTTAATTATAGAATTTTTGAAAGATTTAAACTTTGATAAAGTTTTGTTTTCACATTGTTAGGTTTTTTTAATGCTGCTCAGAATCTGATAAATCCAATGAAACTCTGAACACGAGGCAACTGATAATCAGTTTTTATTTTGATCAAAGCAAAGACTGGACAACTTTAACTCCCCCCCACCCCTTTGAACAGCACGGCAAGGGGAGAAAAGCAGGCGCACGGGGGAAAATGTGTTTCTCTTTCTTCTTATAATTTCACAATTTCATATCCATTACTTCACGCAAAAGCTCATTATTTTCTCAGCGCTCTGAAAAGAATACATTTTCTGGCATATAGCCCAGAGCTTTGTTAGGGGGTGCTATCTCACATTATGTTGTTACAACAGACTAAATACACATTTTTATAGTTATAGCAAGTTACTTAGCTAAGCCTGGCAATTAGCCTGGAGGCCTTATCTCCTCAGTTTGCACATTAAGTTACAATGGAGCTTCAGCTAAGCAAGGAATATCAAAAGTTGAGTTAGGTACATTCTATACATGCTCTAATCATTTCAACATGAACTAAATCTGAACTGGACATTAATTTATGTTCTGGAGATGACCACTTGATTGCTAAAGTATATAAAATGTTACTCAAGATGAATCTGGAAGAGGAATATATTAAAGATTGTATGGTAAAATGGGCAAAAAAATTGGATATAGCATAACATTAGATAAATGGGAGAATGTATGGACTGAAATTTACATTAAATTATAGTTTGAAAGAAAATGTTTATAAAATGATGTATCGTTGGTATTTGACCGCAGGTAAACTAGCAAAAATGTATAAATGGACTTCTAATAAGTGCAGTCAAAATGTAGTCAAAATCAAGGTTCATTTTATCATATGTGGTGGTCTTGCAAATATGTGAAAAAATACTGGACAAATAAAACAATGACAGTGCAGAAAATATTTAAGATGCAAATATTAAATATTTAAGATACAAATATTAAATATTTAAGATACAAATATTTAAGATACAAATATTAAGATACCTGAAGCTTGCCTTTCCGGTATTATGTTCCTCTTGGCTTCTAGGTGCTAAGAAATGATTTTTTGAAATGACCATCAGATCATTAGTATTTAATATACAGTATTATATTCACACACTCTGATGCTAAGGAGTTAGACTTTTTACTCCCCCTCCCCACCTGAAAAGAACTCTGTTCCAACTGCCGGTTCCCTCACTTTCTGTTACTTCAGTTCAAACTGACAAGACGTTCCACTCCTTCACTCAGGAGCGGTCTGGGGCTCTTTACAGGACTAAATGTCACTATCTCACCAAAATTTGGTACATGTGTTCCTCTTGGATTCTAGGTGCTCACTAAGAAAGGATTTTTCAAAATGACCATCAGATCATTAGTATTTCATATTCTTCTTCTTCTGCCATATCCGTCATCGGATGTTGCCTATTTCTGTCAACAGCTGAATGAATGAGTGCTGCTGAGTTTTGTCCAAACCTTAGATTTTGAAGCCATGATGTTGTTCTGCCTGGACCTCTTTTGCCTTCAATTTTTCCCTGGAGGATTAAGTGAAAGATACCGTACTTTTCTGGGTGTCGCATCACATGTCCAAGTATTTCATATACAGTATTATATTCACACTCTCTGATACTAAGGAGTTAGATTCTCTACTCCCCCTCCCCATATGAAAGCAACTCAGTCCCAACTGGGCAGCTTCTCCAGCAGAAAGTTGTTGAAATGGTTGGCTGAGTCGTTTGTTGGAGTGAGAATAGCTCTTTCCCTCAGCCATGAAGCACAGTCCACTCCAGCCTGATCAATGTTGGGGTACATTCTGTCAGTCAAGCTGATCAGATCTCACATGGTTGGAAAAAATGATTAAAAAACACATAGATTTTAAACCTGAGGTTTTTTTTTATTGGGGATCATACCCGAAACCTATAATAGAAAATTGAGATATTTGATCGTGAATGTTGTAACAGCGGCTAGGATTGTGTTTGCTAAAAATTGGAAAAATGAAAAAATACCAACGCAAGATGAAATTATCAAGAAAATAATGGAACGTGCAGAAATGAGTAAATTGACATCTGAAATTAGAGAGCTGGAAGATAAATAATATTATTTATATGGGACTTATTTTATCATTGGTTAGAGGGAAAAACATGTTAATGAAGTCTGAGGGAGGTTTTTATAATGGAAAAATGGTTGAAATACATATTGATTTAAGAAGATGAAATGAATGATATAATATGATTAACATTAACATTAACAGTCTGGTGGCTCAGACTGGTAAGACAGTGTGTTATTAACAGCAGCTGCTTGCAATTACTGCAGGTTCAAGCCCCACCAGGCCCAAGGTTGACTCAGCCTTCCATCCTTTATAAGGCAGGTAAAATGAGGACCCAGATTGTTGGGGGCAGTAAGTTGACTTTGTATATAATATACAAATGGATGAAGACTATTGCTTGACATAGTGTAAGCCGCCCTGAGTCTTCGGAGAAGAGCGGGATATAAATGCAAATAAAATAAAAAAATAAATTAAATAAATAAATAATAAAACCAAGAATACTTTATATGAAATGAGGGGAAAAATACTTATATTGAATCAAATGATAAGACCAATATATTTGGAACATATCAGATTGATAAAATGTAAAACTAGATAAATCATATACATTTGCTGAAATTGCACAAAAGATTTGTAATCAACCAACTGACACACTGTATTTGTATTGAAGATGTTTTTGTTTGTTTGTTTAAAAAATAAAAAAAAATCCAAAAAAAGAAAAAAAGAAACCTTTAAAAGCATGTTTTCTACAAGCTCTTCAGCTGAAGAGGTTGTAGAAAAAATGTTTTTAAAGGGTTCTGGCAATCAGGCAACTCAGCTGGAATCGTCAGAACCCTTTAAAAGCTTTTTTTCCTCTGGTGATCCCAAGCGGAGTTGCCTGATCATAGGCTTTTAAAAGCATTGTTTTACAACTCTTTAAAAATGTTTTTAAAAAAAGTTGGCCACGTCCATCCAGTCACATTAACACCCCCCACCAAGCCCACAGAACCGCTTGTAATAAATTTTACATTTCACCCCAGCCCTCTACTGCCAGTTTCTTGGCAGCTGAGATGGCTACACTTACTCCGAAAAGCCTTCTGACAGCCATGACCAACTAGTTGCTTGCACGAAAGGAGAATGGGCAGCTGTGCACTGGCTAGGGGCTTTTCAGGGCAAATGACAACCTCATTCCCTCAGCAACCAGGTAAACAATGGCCATTTTCTATACCTACAGCTCACCTAGGTCTAGGAGTGGCCGGTGGCTGGCTCCTTTGGTGGTCTTTTGGCCTCTGCATTTCATAGTGAGAAGTTGTCTGTTCATGAACAACAGAGAAGCACCTTCATTGTGGCACAAAGCACAGAGGGAAACATGGCATCCAAGGCTGGAAGTGACTTTAGTCCAACTCCCTGCCCAAGGAAGGGCTCCTCCTACCATCTCAGACAAATGATTGCCCATTTTTTTCTTGAAAATCTCAACAATGTAGCACAAACCAGTCTTGGAAACAAACTGCTCCACTGCTTAACGTTTGTCACTGTGAGGAAATTCCTCCTTATTTCCAGGGTTGGATCTCTCTCTAATGAGCTTCCACCCACTGCTCCGTGTCCTTCCCTCAGCTGCTTTGGAGGATGAACACCCTCTTCTCTATGGCAGCCCTTCAAGTATTGGAAGACTGCCATCATGTCTCCCCTTGGTCTTCTCTTCAAGAGGCCTCTCAGCAGGCTGTTCAGAGCCATTGACCAACTTACCTCCTGAAGTGCCTGGGGCTGGTTCCTCCTCCTGCAAGCTGATCTCTGGAGAGGAATCTGAGGAAGCATCTGGGGGACGAATCAAAGGCTATTATTAGTACCAATTTGCTCTTTCTGGAGCTACTTGTAATTGCCCTCCACTCTTCCCAGCTAGCATATTGGACACCTTCCTATCTGAGGGGCTCATCTTCTGGCATCGTAGTTTTTAGTCTTTTTATACTTTTTCTGGAGTTTTCTTACTAAGGATACTGGAGAGGGTTGCCATTTCCTTCTCCAGTGGACCATGTTGTGTCAGCACCCTCGACTATGACCTGTATGACCTAAATAGCCCTGCACAGCATAGCTCATTGCTTCTTTGAGCTTTGCAAGGCAAGGCATTGATCTGTGAAGAGGGTAAAATAGATACCTTTTCTCATTGAAGAAGGTGGTCCAGGGAGTCCAGGATGACTTCTTCCAGGCTGCTGAGATCCTCCAGTGTGTCTTTCCTTTCTTCTGGAGAATCCTGTGAAAGACAATGATTCCTCTTTAGCCATCTGAGAGAAGAAACTCAGAATTACTAAAAGAAGGCCTGCTGGGACCTAGAGGGACTCTATCCCTCCCCAACCAAAAACACTTTGTCTTTTTTACCCATGGACTGGAAGAAGGGCTGGCCTCTGAAGCCTCTGCATCCTGGTCCCAACTATCCTCAGATTCCTCCTCCAGAAGGTCAGGAAGAGAGTCCAAGTCCCAGAGGCTGCTGGTCCTCGAGCCCATCAGGACCGTCAGCGAATCCTGCAAACAACAGTAAGGTTAGGATGGATAGCAGAATTTCTCCCACTTCCCATTGCCAAAACTTTCTTACCTCTGAAGACAAGGACTCATCATCAGGAGAGAGCTCCTCCTCCACTGGCTGACCTTGTGGTTCCTGAAATAGAAAGCCAAAAATCCCATCTGTTGGCATCTCAAGAAATGCACAGAGACAGGGCTTCTTCTGTCGACATGGGGAGGATCTGTCCAGGCCTTACCAACTCAGTGGAGGTCTCCAAACTGGTGGACAGTCGCGCCCTCCAGTGCTCTTGTCTTTCCTCTCTGGGGGGAGAAAACGAAGGGGCCAAAGATCAAGAACCGTTCCACCTGGCCTGCCAAGGGGCTTGGCCTGCCAGTGGGATTGCCCTAAGGCCTCCTTCCTTTAGCAGAAGCAGAGGCAGAGATGCCTCCCCTCTGCAAAAGTTTCACCCTCCAAAGTGTTACCTACCCTGAAAGACAGGCACTGTCTCCTCCTGCACGTCCCTCCTCCACGTCCCATGGTCTCTCCATCGGACATTCTTCCGATGGATCCTGAAATAAGAATGCAAATATTCCATCTATTGGAATATGAACAAATCCACAGAGACAGGGCTTCTGCCATTGCTATGGGGAGAAGCTGCTCTGGCCTTACCGACTCAGTGCAGGTCTCAAAAATGGTAGATAGCCGCGGTGTCCACTTCAATGCCCGCTCATTTCTGGGGAGAGAACAAAGGGCCTAGGTCATCCTTCTTTTAGCAGAAGTAGAGGCAGAGGGTAGAGATGCCTCCCGTCTGCAAACCTTTCTTCTAGCCCTTCTCTTTAGGGCTTCAGAATTCCTCAGCTGAGAACACTAACCTCCTTAAAATGAGACGGGGCCGGACATCTTCCTTCCTGGGACTCTGAGCAGTGGTAGGAGCACCCATCACAACCTGCAAGTGACAATTGTTCAATGAAGGTATTCATTAAAAGTCCTCTGCATGTGGTAGAAAGTTTATCTTCCCCAGGAGGAAAGGGCTGCATTACAAAGGGCAAAGAGACAGCAATCATGGGAAATGTGGCTGATAGGAAGAGGCTCAAACTGGCTCTTCCTTAGCATTTCCCAGGATTTTCCCTTCCAAGCCATCAAGTTTTTCCCATGAATCCAAGGAGCTCTTCTTCAGTTTTCTAGGCTGGCCAGGTTCCCCCCAAGTGGGAATTCCTCCCTTCCTCCACCCGGTTTTGAAGCATAAACACCCACTGCCCATGTTGCAGAAGCATCCTTACCCCTGGAAAGGAAGATGTCCCTCCATCAGACACATGAAGATGTGTCTCCAATTCTCCCCGCTGGTCATCCGGTTCCTGTGCCTCATCAGTCCTGATCAAAAGAAGAAGGTGACATGTCAAAGAACATCCATCTAGCTGAGCCTCTCCTTTCTCAGCTGGCCAGTCAGCCTGCCCATCTTTTTGCCCAAAGCCCCTTCTGGACAGGAAGCCATTTTGAGGAGAGGCTCTTACAGACTCTGCAGTCCCACCATAGTGTCCCACCATGCCCAGGGTTTAAGAAGAAGTGGGTGGTACCTGTCAGGAGGCACAGGAAGGTCTTCAATGTTGCTTTTCAGACAACAGAAAAGGTGCAAACACCTTTTCCAGATGTTCTGTGAAGAGAAATAGACATGAGTCAGTCAGAAGAGTTGAGAAGCATGATTTCCCCCTCTACCAGGAGTGAAATGGTCCCTGTTCGGACCAAATCTCCCGATCCGGTAGCGATGGTGGCAGGTGGTTCGGAGAACCGGTAGCAAAAATCCCTGCCCCACCCCCACCCCAGCTGAGCCGCGCGATCATGAGAGATTTTTTTTTTACTTTTAAAAGCATTTTTTCTTCCGCCGAAAAAGTGCTTTTAAAAGTTAAAAAAAAGCCTCTGATGATCGCATGGCTCAGCTGGGATCCTCAGAACCCTTTAAAAGCTTTTTTTCCTCTGGCGATTTTCCTCTGGATGGTATGGACAAGATATTTAGAGTATATACAAGATATGCAATGAGGAATAACCTACCAAGAGAGGTTCATATAAGATTTACTAAAAAAATTGATCAAAGTGCAAATTTTACAGGCTGCAAGAGACAAAACATTGAAATACAAGGATAAGGAAATTGTGGTTTTGAAGCAAGTCCCGAGAAGAGTGAGAGAGAAGAGAAGAGAATACCATTTCTTGACTAAAATATTACTGCAGAAAGGTGTGAACTACAGATGGTTGATACCAGAAAGCCTGATGTTTACATGGCAACAACAAAAATATAGGATAGACTCAATAGATAAAGCCAGAGCATTGTGAAGTGAAGAATACTTTAAAGAGAAAGAAATAAAGACAAGCAGAGAAGTCACATTGGTTGAACTACAAGAGGCAGAACTATTAGCGATGATTGAAAAAGAAAAAGGTGCTGTGGGTGGCAAGGTGGAAGGTAAAGTACTACATGAGCCAAGATTGACCAGAGCTATAAATCCCAATGATAAAGTATGAATATGGAAGAGAAAAAACTGATAACAATAAATATAAATGGACTTAATTCAGCTACCAAAAGAAGGAAAATATTTCATAAATTAGAGAAATTAAAATTCTATATAATCTGTCTACAAGAAGCACATATTAAAAAGCAACATGAACAATTACTGGTACAGCCAAAGCTGGGAAAAATATTTACTTCATTGCCACAATGCAAGAAAAGAGGAATAGTTTTATATATAAGAGATACAATTGTGGCGAAGCAGATATACACAGATGAAAATGGCAGAATTTTGATGGTGGAAATAATAAATAATAATATGAAAATATTTTTAATAGCAATATATGCTCCAAACGACAATCAATAAGATTTTTATAGAAAATTACACATGAAAATAACTGATTTGGATTATGACAATATCTGTATGATAGGAGACCTTAACGGTATAGCAGATGAGAAATTAGATTACAGATCACAAAAGGCAATGAAGTAAAGGAGAAAGACTCTTCCAAAATCCTTTTTTAAAATGACAGAAGAAATAAACCTAAAAGATGCATGGAGAGAAAGAAACATAGAAAATAGACAATACACTTTTTATTCAAATAGACATTTATCATGGTCTAGAATAGATATATGGATGACAATGGAATTGACTTCTAATATAGAAGAAATTGATATAGAAACCAATACCTGGGCAGATCGCAACCCTATGATGGTTAAATGGAAAGGACAAAGGAGAAGAACTAGATGCACTTTAAATACCACAGTATTAAAAGATAAAGAATTTGCACAGACAATGGAGAAGGAATTGGCTTTTTTCTTTAAAGAAAATAGAAAGAAGGATACATCATTACAAAATCTTTGGGATACAATGAAGGCCTATGCAAGAGGACTGATGATAGACTATACAAGGAAAAGAAATGCTACAAAAAGACAAGCCTATAAAACACTAGAAATTAGTTACAAGAAACTTGAGGAAGAACTACAGAAATCTCCACATAAAAAGGATATTAAAACAAAAATGGAACTAATTAAACACAAAATGGGGTTGTGAATTACTTTGAAAATGCCAATAAACCAGGTAGATGGTTAGCATACAAATTGAAAAAAGAGAACCATGAAAAATAACGTGGTTAATGCTAATTAATTAATTAACGTGGTAATCAAGGACAGTCAAGATATGGGAATGAAGAGAAAAAAAAATTATACAAGACTACTATAGAAAATTATATGATCAAGAGAATATAGAGGAGGAAAGTGTTAAGCGCTATCTGCAGAAAGCAAATTTACCTCAGATTCCCAAAGACACCGAAATGATGCTAGAAGGTAATATAACAATGATGGAATTAAATGAAGCACTGGAGAGAAAAAATGGGAAGACACTGGGCCCTGATGGATTACCAGCAGAGTACTATAAGACACTCCAGGAACCATTGAGTCTCCCACTACCAGAAGTTATGAATGATGTTATGTTAAAGAAGAAACTATCCAAGTCATGGTCAGAGGCTTATATTACACTTATTCCAAAAGAGGATACCGACTCACAGCAAATTAAGAGCTATAGACCCATATCTTTGTTAAATTCAGACTATAAAATCTTTGCTACAATATTGGCAGAAAGACTCAAAAGATACTTAAATAACTTTATACATTCTGATCAAAATGGATTTCTGCCAAAAAGACAGATCAGAGACAATATGAGGATAATTCTGGACACCCTGGAATACTATGAGGCACATCCCGAAAAGCAAATGGCTTTGATATTTCTTGATACACAGAAAGCTTTTGATAATGTGAATTGGCGATTTATGTTACTACAGTTGGAACAGATGGGCTTGGATAGAAAGTTTATCCAGACTATAGAAGCTATATATTATAAACAAACAGTGAAAGTAATGAGAAATGGAGAATTGACAGAATCAATCCAAATAAAAAAAGGAACAAGACAAGGTTGCCCACTGTCACCTCTGTTGTTTGAATTAACACTAGAAGTGTTAAACAGAAATATTAGAGAAGAAGAACAAAAGGCATGAAAATTCAAAAGGAAGAATACAAATTACAAATATTTGCAGATGACCTGGTTTTTATACTTGAAGATCCATTAGAATCAATAACTATATTGATAGATAAGATAGGAGAATACGGAAAAGTTGTAGGACTGAAAATAAATAAATATAAAACGAAGAGTTTGACAAAAATATGTTAATAAAACAAAAAATAGAATTGGCGGAATGATCAGAGATGCAGGTCACAAACAAGGTTAAATATTTGGGAATAAATCTGACAGCAAGATGTAGTACACTTAAAGAGAACAATTATAGTAAACTCAAACAACGGATCGTGACAGACAAAATGGGAGAATTTGTAATTATCATTGATAGGGAGAATATCAAGATGAATATATTGTCTAAAATCTTATATTTGTTCCAGACAATTGCAATTAGACTGGGGAAAGGATACTTTAAAGAATTAAATAAAATACTGTTGAAATATATTTGGCAGGGTAAAAAAGTGAGGATAAAATTAAAATCGTTACAAGATGCTAGAATACGAGGGGGTTTGGATTGCCTAATTGGGAATTATACTATCAAGCAACAAATTTGATGTGGATCAAGGAATGGATACCATTAAGAAATACTAGAATATTGACTCTAGAGAGACATGAGGAGAGACATTATTGGGATGGCATGCCTTTTTATGATACAAGGAAGCAAAAATGCAGGGGTATTTCAGAAGACATTTTATAAGAGAGGCTTTGTTATTAAATTGGGAAAAGATCAAGAGAAACCATTATTTAAAAATTCCAGTCTGGTTATCAACCATTGAGGTATTCTCATACAAAATAACATTTAGAAAGGAACAAATTGTTAGATATAGTGAACTGTTGAATTTATTTATCGTATTTGTATACCGCCCTATCTCCCTAGGGACTAGGGAATGAAAAGGATGAACTTAAAAATATGCAAGAATTAGAAACACAAGGTATAAAAATGAATTGGTTTTCTTACTTGCAAATGCACTTCAGATATGATAAAGATTTCAAGACAGAAGGTTTCTATAACAACCTGACTTATTTAGATAAAATATTAGCAGGTACTGATGAAAATTTAATTAGGAAATTATATGAATATTTATTAGAGGTTAAATTGGAAGAAGAACAAGTTAAAGAAACAATGATTGCGGGGGGGGACTTTGGACATGGGATTGATTTAGAGGTATGGCAAAAACTGTGGTCGCAAAATTATAAAATGACAATGTCAACTACATATAAAGAAAATGTGTATTAGATGTTTTACATGTGGCACTTACCTCCGACAAGAATAGCCAGAATGTCCAAGAATAAATCCAAAAAATGCTGGAAATGTCATCAGATACCTGGTTCTTGGGAACGAGCCGCGGCGGGGGCCTTGGATCGTGTCGTGCCTTTGCGGCCTCTGACCCAGCGTAGGTCTCAACCAGCTCCCTGGTATTCAGAGGAGCTGAGGGAGATGAAACGCCGGAGAAGACGCCTAGAGAGTTCCTGGAGGTCCAGTCGTTCGGAGGCTGATCGGACACTAGTTAGGCCCTATACTAGGACCTACCTAGTGGCAATGGGGGAAGCGAGACGTTGCTACGTCTCCTCCCTCATTGCGTCGGCAGATAACCGCCCGGCCGCCCTGTTTCGGGTAACTCGCTCTCTCCTTCAACAGGAAGAGTGGGATGACCCGTTGCAGGGACGTGCTGAGGAGTTTAGTGGTTATCTATACGACAAAATCGTTCAGCTTCGGGATGGTCTGGACCAAAATTGGGTAGATCCGGGTGGGATGTCTGAGAGCCGTCTTGTTGAGGTTGTTTGGGATGAGTTTGACCCTGTGGCTCCCGAGGACATGGACAGGTTACTGGGTAGGCTGAATGCCACCACATGTTTACTGGACCCGTGTCCCTCCTGGTTGGTGCTGGCCGCACAGGATGTGACACGAGGCTGGCTCCAGGGGCTTACAAATGCTTCTTTGTTGGAGGGGGTCTTTCCGGCCGCCTTGAAAGAGGCGGTGGTGAGACCTCTCCTCAAGAAGCCTTCCCTGGACCCAGCTGTGTTAGGTAATTATCGTCCAATCTCCAACCTTCGCTTCGCGGTGAAGGTTGTAGAGAGTGTGGTGGCGTGTCAGCTTCCCCGGTACCTGGAGGAAACCGTCTATCTAGACCCGTTCCAGTCCGGTTTCCGACCCGGTTACAGCACGGAGACGGCTTTGGTCGCGTTGGTGGATGATCTTTGGAGGGCCAGGGATAGGGGTTATTCCTCTGCCTTGGTCCTATTAGACCTCTCAGCGGCTTTTGATACCATTGACCATGGTATCCTGCTGCACCGGTTGGAGGGATTGGGAGTGGGAGGCACTGTTTTTCGGTGGTTCTCCTCCTATGTCTCCGATCGGTTGCAGACGGTGTTGACGGGGGAGCAGAGGTCGGCCCCGAGACGCCTCACTTGTGGGGTGCCTCAGGGGTCGATTCTCTTGCCCCTCTTGTTCAACATCAATATGAAGCCGCTGGGTGAGATCATCAGTGGTTTCGGTGTGAGGTACCAGCTGTACGCTGACGACACTCAGCTGTACTTTTCCACACCGGACCACCCCAACGGTTATCGAGGTGTTGTCCCGTGTCTGGAAGCCGTACGGGTCTGGATGGGGAGAAACAGGCTCAAGCTCAATCCCTCCAAGATGGAGTGGCTGTGGATGCCGGCATCCCGGTACAGTCAGCTGCAGCCTTGGCTGGCTGTTGGGGGCGGGGCATTGGCCCCGGTGGAGGGGGTACGCAACTTGGGCGGTCTCCTGGGTGGGCGGCTGTCTTGAAGACCACTTGACGGCCGCTCCAGGAGAGTTTTCACCAGGTCCGCCTGGTTCGCCAGTTGCGTCCCTTTCTGGACCGGGATGCCTTATGCACGGTCACTCATGCTCTCGTGACATCTCGCCTGGACTACTGCAATGCTCTCTACATGGGGCTCCCCTTGAGGAGCATCCGGAGACTCCAGGTAGTTCAGAATGCGGCTGCGCGGGTGATAGAGGGAGCCCCTCGTGGCTCCCATGTAACACCCCTCCTGCGCAGACTGCACTGGCTGCCTGTGGTTTTCCGGGTGTGCTTCAAGGTTTTGGTAATGATCTTCAAAGCGCTCCATGGCATAGGTCCGGGTTACTTACGGGACCGTCTACTGCCACCGAATGCCTCCCACCGGCCCGTGCGCTCTCACAGAGAGGGACTCCTCAGGGTGCCGTCGGCCAGGCAGTGCCGACTGGCGACGCCCAGGGGAAGGGCCTTTTCTGTGGGGGCTCCCACCCTCTGGAACAAGCTTCCCCCAGGACTTCGTCAACTTCCTGACCTTCGGACCTTCCGCCGCGAGCTCAAGACACATCTATTCATTTGCGCAGGACTGGACTAGATTTTTTAAATTTTAAATGTCTAAATTTTAGATTTGGTTTTTAAATTGGGTTTTATTGTTTATATGTCTATTTTAAATTTTGGCCTATATAATAAGTTTTTTAGATGAATGTTTTACTTTGTATATTTATGTGTTTTTTATATGGCTGTACACCGCCCTGAGTCCCTAGGGAGATAGGGCGGTATAAAAGTATGAATAAATAAATAAATAAATAAATAAATAAATAAATAAATAAATAAAATATTACCATATGTGGTGGACGTGCGTAGAAGCTAAAAGATACTGGAATAGAATCCACACATGGTTGGAATAAATGATAAAAAAACCTATAGATTTTAAACCTGAGGGTTTTTTTATTGGGGATCATACCGGAAACCTATAATAGAAAACTGAGATACTTGATTGTGAATGTTGTAACAGCAGCTAGGATTATGTTTGCTAAAAATTGAAAAAATGAAAAAATATGTATTTTTCATTTCACAAGATGAAATTATCAAGAAAATAATGGAATGTGCAGAAATGAGTAAATTGACATTTGAAATTAGAGAGCTGGGAGATAAACAATATTATAAGCCAAGCTAATTTACATCTTTTAATAGAACAACTTTGGGATTTTTAAATATATATTTACAAGGTTGAGAGTGTCTTGAAGAAAAGAAACTTGACACACATTCCTGAGAAGAATTTTTTTTTATTCTATGAAGACAAGTTGGAGGAAGTGACTTAAATTTAATGAATTAATTAGAGTTGGGATGGATTTTTATAAGTCTGATATATATACTGAAAGAAAGCTTTAATGTAGTTTGTATTTATAAAACAAGTTTGTAAATGTTTATTTTCTGCCTTTCTATATAATGTTTGAATAATTCCCAAAGTTTGTAAAATATTATTGATCAAATTTGAAAATATGAATGGTTAGAAGAATCTTTAAAGAGAAAAAGAAAAGATTTTATTCTATGAGGATAAATTTGAGGGAGAGATTTAAATCCAATGACCTAACTGGAGTTAATTGAGTTTTTATGGATAATATATATATAATTGAAAGAAAGCTTTAATGTAGCTTTGTGTTTTGTGTTTATAAAGTGGGTTTGAAAATGAAAAGATTTTTCCCTTTTTATATATATATATATATATATATAATGCTTGAGTAATTTTTAAAATCTGTAAAATATCATTGAAAGTGAACTTTAAAGTATGTATATTAAGAGGAAGTTAGAAAACTGAAGTAAAAACAAGATGTATCAGAACCTACTGATTTTAGAAATGCTTTTAAAGAAAAGCTTACTGTTCTTCAAGGAGCAATTAACAAGCATATTAATCTAGATTCAGCATATGAATACAGAAGAAAACAGATGGTTCGAAAGACCAATCAACAAGAGAACCAATCAGCGCTCAGAATTTAAATATAGCTCCAAACGAACAAGGAATCACATGACCAACTGACCCAACTGGCACGCAAGACATTTATAAACTAAGGAAAATAGGACAAGAAAACCCTGCTGACAATGTTACCTAGTCTGGTAACGAAACGTTCAAAAACTAAATTGAAACAATCTTGGAGAGCAAACCACTGCCAAAATCTAAAACCTGAGCTACAAGTATTTTCTATTATTTAAAAGTTTATTGTTTTAAAATTTAGAAAAAGTGTTTTCTCCCTTTAGAGTTAGAAAATCTGAAATAATATAGGGAATTCTTTTAATATAAATTATGATAGCCTATAAAGATTAACGAGTAAACAGAAGCATATCGTATTCTCCACAGCAAGGAAAAACAGAGATGGTTAAATAGATTCCTTCATCCAAAGAAGAGGATATATTTAATTTTATTTCTATTTGGAAATTGCTTCTGGATTTTGTGCTTGCAGCGGAAAAGAAATGAAACATTGATGATATTTTTGCTGATTATACAGGTTTGTTGCTATAGAAATGGCTAATATACATTATTGTGTAAAAGTAAAGAAGAAAACATTAACACACAACTGTACCTAGATATCCTTATCAGAGAAAATGACAGAAAATTAGAAAAGCGAACCTATGGAAAAAGAACATTAGCAAGTGCTCCCTTAGCAAAGTAACAATTCAACTTCCTACAAAAGGAGCTGTGTAAAAACTTTACTCAGATGACTGGAAAAGCACAGCTTCAGTTTAAAATACAAGAAAAAGAAAACAGTCAGTCTATATAACATCCTCTACCAAAATAGGTAACTCTGAAAGGTTATCGGAAAGTGCCTGGCAACTAAATTGACTAGAGTACAACCAAAACAAGCTACAGAAAGGATAGCACAACCACACATGAAAAATGTATCTGAAACAATCAACACACTGCTAGAACCACATATCATCACCACAGTATATAAACCAACGCATCATAAGTACAGGTAATCCTCAAATTAATGACATCAGAAAGGCTGCTTTATGGCCTAGCAGAAGACTAGCACAGCTCATCCATGAACAACAAATAGCAGTCAATAATAATAATAATAATAATAATAATAATAATAATAATAATAATAATAATTTAATTTTTATACCGCCCTTCTCCCGAAGGACTCAGGGCGGTGAACAGGCAGATAAAATAATACAATACATTACAATAAAACACTATTTAAAAAACTTATTCAATATAGCCTAAATTTAAAATACAATACAAAATGTAAAATAAACCCCAATAAAATCCATGTTTAAAAACCCTATTAAGCCAGTCCTGCTCGGAAGAATAGATATGTCTTAAGCTCGCGGCGAAAGGTCCAGAGGTCAGGAAGTTGTCGAAGTCCTGGGGGAAGCTCATTCCAGAGGGTAGGTGCCCCCACCGAAAAGGCTCTCCCCCTGGGGGTCGCCAGCCTACACTGTTTGGCTGACGGCACCCTGAGAAGACCCTCTCTATGGGAGCGTACCGGCCGGTGGGAGGCATGTGGTAACAGAAGGCGGTCCCGAAGATATCCCGGTCCTATGCCATGGAGCGCTTTAAAGGTGGTAACCAACACCTTGAAGTGCACTCGGAAAACCATAGGTAGCCAGTGCAGCCTGCGCAGGATCGGTGTTATATGGGAGCCACGAGTGGCTCCCTCTATCACCCGCGCGGCTGCATTCTGAACTAACTGAAGTCTCCGGGTGCACCTCAAGGGGAGCCCCATGTAGAGAGCGTTACAGTAGTCCAGGCGAGAAGTGACGAGGGTGTGAGTGACCGTGCATAAGGCATTCCGGTCAGAAAGCACAATGAACAGATTCAACCATAGTTTCAACTGGGAAACTGTGAGCATCCTAAATCAAGCCCATTCTTAGCACTGATAATGTTATCTAGATGGGTAATGAAATGTCTGCAACTAATCAGGCAAACTCAGAGCCCCGATTTCACATCTTGGCTTTCTTGGCCCTTTTCGGAACAACACACAGTGTTAAGGAGAAAACTTGTTTCTGCAAGTTTTGACAACAAGGCAGCAGGAGTTGGCAGAGTCAAAGACAAAAGCAAGGGTGTAAGAAATCATTGCAGTTAAGAACTTAGCTGAGAGAAACAAAAATGAACATTGCCAGAAGAATAACTCTATAAGAGTTAAATATTTGCCTCTGGTGGTTTTTTTTTTTTTTCTGAAAAGAACAGAAAAAAGAGAACAGCTTGCTAGGAAAATCTTCTGCCCACTAACCTTTCCTGAACTGGATGCTTTCCAAACTACACCCTCTGTATTCCACCAAGCCATGTTGGTTTGGAATCCCTGGAATTGTAGCACAACATACCTGAAGGGCATCAGACATAACCTGACAAAGGGCTTCTCAAATGCCTCCCATCCCACAGGGCACCAGAGGGAAAGGGCTCCTTCCAGATTTATTAAGGAACCTGCTTTATGGGAAGTGAAGCATTGGACTGAAAGGAGGACTAAAACGTTTTCAAGAGCAATAATCAGACCATGTTGGGGAATCGCAGTTAGCACAAATTAGAATTAAGCATGGAGTGGCACTATTCATGGAAAAGAATGAGTTAAGCTTTCATTTCCAGTCCAGACTTTTTAAGGCTAGGGCCTTTTCCAGATATTTAAAGGGAAAAGAAGGGAAGAGGAATGATGGAAAAGGAAGGAAAGGCAAATGGAAGGGAATTTCAGGCAAATAAAATCTACCTGTGATTACAGCGAAAACATACCTGCTTGATGAGCTCTGCTTGCCTACATTATTCCTTAAAATTTGGAAGCTATCAGGGGAAACTAACAAGGAAAACAGTAAGTGGATAAGTTTCCAGGCACATGTATTACATTAAAAGCTATATTGATTGTAGAGTCATTGCCAAAATTGCATGATCATAGCAAATAATTTGATGGTAGAACTATATATTTCATACTTCAACGTGTCACTGTTCTTCCTTTTTTCTTGTTTCTAAGGCAGGAAGTTTAAAATGTTCTTCCTGCAATATGTACAAAATGTCCTATTTTAAAAATTTACCGACAGTGATTAAAGACACTATTTTTCTAACAACAGGGTTGAGGTGGATTTTAACCATTATTTATTCATCCTTAAATCTTAGGTACCAACTAATATCTCTGGCATCTAAACTCTGCACAGTCTCTGCTGGCATAATTTGTCTTTCCCTTTTTATCTCTACCTTTTAGAGCCTAATGGGCTGGAGTATTGAACAGCCTGCTAACTGTTTTACAGCATTTTAGTTATCTGTGTTGACTAAATTCTGATTGGCAGCTAGAAGATAAAGTAACAGCTGTCAATGCAGATTTCCAAAATGAAAGTGCACCACATACCGGCATTTTCAACTAAGCTAAGACTTACACAAAATTCTTGTATGCTTTTTTCTTTTCATTTCCCTTCTGAAAAATCTGGAGAAGTCAAAATAGAATACAACAGAGGTAAAGTACAAGAAAATATATTACAATAAGTAATACATTTAACCATCAGCCCCCCTGTCTGCCCCCACTATCCCCATCACTATACTGGGCTTCTACACCTTTTGTGATTTTCATTGTTAATATCTTGTATACTGGTTTCAATTATACATTACATTACATTATATTACATTATATTACATTTATTTATTTATTTATTTATTTATTTATTTATTTATTTATTTATTTATTAGAATTTGTCAAAATAAACCACAATAAATGTGGTTCTATCTATCTATCTATCTATCTGTCTGTCTGTCTGTCTGTCTGTCTGTCTGTCTGTCTGTCTGTCCGTCCATCCATCCATCCATCCATCCCTGTATCTATTTAAAATTTCTATAGAGCCCATCATGAACATATCTTTTCTTTTATGTACACTGAGACCATATGCACCAAGATAAATTCCTTGTGTGTCCAATTACACTTGGCCAATAAAAAATTCTATTCTATTCTATTCTATTCTATTCTATTCTATTCTATTCTATCACACATATGTGATCATAGCATTTAATGTGGCCCATGAACAAGTGTTTTTCCTACCTCTTCTTGGAACGTTGTATGCTCCATCCTCCTATGGTTGACAGCTAGAAGATAAAGATAATTCCTATCATTATCTCTGCTTAAGATGCGAATTGGCAACTACAGTTTTAGAGATATCTACCAAAGTGTCCGCCATACAATTTGGATTGAAAAACTAAGCATCAAAAGCAATAACATAATCAGGACTTGGTATGCTGCAAAGCAGATTGCCAGTCTTTGCCACCTTTATCCATGAAAGCTTCTATAGTCTATAGGAGCATTTTTAGAAAATATAAGGTGGGTGAGGGCATCTCAGTGCTTTAGAAGTGAGGTTTTCTGTTGCCTTCCATCCAACCCTTCCCTTTCAAAAAAAAGGCAAAAGGCCAATGGCGTAGGAGAAAACATTCCAAGAAAATAAGGATCAATCTGGATCTCTGCTGTTACTTGACTTAATTTAAATATCTAGTAGATGACCTGTGACCTCTGGGTCATCCTTTCAGATGAGTTTCCTTATCAGGAACCTCAGTGAAGTGAAGCCTTTGCTTAATAAACTGGGCCTTCAATAAGAGATAATCCTGTTGAAGGATATCCATATACATCACAATCCAAAGCCAGTACAATTAATGTTTTATGACATTTTGTATTATGTCATAATCTAGCTGTGGATAGATGCTAGGATGCATCTTCATATACCCACACTTTTGAATATAAAGGGTTACACACTAAAAAGGTGATCCTGAGAGGCCTCATACATCTCAGACAAAGATTGTTGAATAAGAGAAGGAAAAATGGGAGGTGAAAGCTATAGAGAAGGCCCCCCAGCGCTCCAAAGAGAACTGAGTACACACAATATCTTAAAACTACTAAATGACTTGAGGAGGTGGGAAGAGAGAGAGAGGAAAGAGAGAAGGCAGGCATGAGGAGAAAACAAATGGAAGGGAAGTGATGCTTAACTGGCTTCCTATTCTAGAACTATTAAGATTGCAGTAATTTGTAGCAGACACTAGGTATGATCTTTCAACATCTCTGTTCAAGGTTAAGAGGATCAACTCCTTAATGTTTTCTATTTTACTTCCTCTAGCCCAGTGATGGCTAACCCTTTTGTCGTCACGTGCCAAAAGCAATGTGCATGCTCCCCTACTCTGTCCCCCCACCGCGCATGCACACGCTCCCCATGTGTTCCCCCCACCCTCCACGCATGTGCACATGACCCCTCTGTGCTCCCCCGTGCCCTATTTTGGGCCTAGTAGGCCTCCTTGCAGCCTCCTGGGAGCAAAAACGGGCCGTAGGGGGGCCGCACCACACCCTCGGCACCCCATTTTGGGCCTAGTAGGCCTCCCTGCACTTATAACCAATAATAACCCCCCATGGTCCCCCATGCCCCCGCACATGCGCACGTGTCTCCCGCATGCACCCCGCCCCCTGTGCATGTGTGGTAGAAACCTGAAAATCAGCTGGCTGGTGGGAGGCACCCACGCATGCAAGGTGAAAGCTGAGCTGGGGTGATGGCTTGTGTGCCCGCAGAGAGGACTCTGCGTGCCACTGTGGCACATGTGCCACAGGTTCACCATCACGGCTTTAGCCTATGTCTTTTCTTTCATAAAACTGACCTTACTTCATTTTATTTCCTTTTAGATTTCCTTTGTAAATGAATTGATGGGGTAACTGGGAAGGAGAGATACTGTCTATTACATAATTATATGGAAAGTTCAGATTCCAAAGTTTTTTTGGTTCACAATTGGAAAATCTATTTCACTAAAAGTGCCCAACTGATGGGGAGAAGGAAGGAAGATTGAAATAAGGCCTTGTGTGGGTGGGTCTATTCTTTGGCTGGTCTGTGGTCCCCACATACCTCCCCATTCACTCTAATGGACTACAACACACTCTGTGTCCCTTTGGAACTTCATCCCCCCAAAACTTAGATTGGTCCTTGTGGAAACAATTGCACAAAACCATTTTTAGTTTAAGGACTTTAATGACCTATTTTGATTTCTTCTGTACACTAAGAAGATTCTAGAGCAGGCCCGTCAAACTGGCGGCCTAAGGGCCAGATACGTCATGCACAGGCCATGCCCATCACGGCTCCGCAAAGACAAACAACATCACAATCCAGCCCATGACATGATCAAGTTTGACACTCATGTTCTAGACCTAGAGTGATCCATTTTGTCAATTTGTACCTTTCACCTTCCTCTCTCATTTACTCAATCATGTGAGATACATGAAGACATTCTCTTATCTGGGAGTCATCATAGCTGGGGAGGGAGCTAGCATGTACTGTGATACATGCATGCATGCACGCACACCCACATATGCATGCACATACCCACCCACAAGCGTTGGCTTTGCTTTGCTGAGCTGGAAGTGAGCCTGTAAACAAGAATTCATCTCCAAATAGACTGAAATATTGACTGAAGGGTGGAAATAGCTTCAGAGACAGAATCTATTGATTACAATAAAAATTCACAAAGGGCAAAACCCAGAACAATGCATGGATAATCAGAAATTTTTCATTCAGTGCAGAAAATGTATTTCCCCTGGAAAGTGGGAAAACTGGCAAAGCTGGAAAGCCATTCAGGGGAATTACCCAGTGCCCAGAGGCTGTGTGAGGGTCTCAGAGGCTGTTAGTTTTACCACCTCATTGGGGGAGGGAAACCAATACCCCCTCCCAAATTTTTTTCACAGTCAGAGAATCCCACGGCTGCTATCCCAGGTCATCTAGCCGAACCCCTGTTCAAAGGTTTTGGTAATTATCTTCAAAGCGCTCCATGGCATAGGGACTGGTTACTTACGGGACCGTCTGCTGCTACCGATTGCCTCCCACCGACCCATACGCTCTCACAGGGAGGGACTCCTCAGGGTGCCGTCAGCCAGGCAGTGCCGACTGGCGACACCCAGGGCAAGGGCCTTTTCTGTGGGGGCTCCCACCCTCTGGAATGAACTTCCCCCCCGGACTTCGCCAACTTCCTGACCTTCGAACCTTCCGCCGTGAGCTTAAGACACATCTATTTATTTGCGCAGGACTGGACTAGAATTTTTGAATTTTTAAATTTTGAATTTGGTTTTAATTGGGTTTTATTATTTGTATTTCTATTTTAAATATTCGGCCTTATTGAATAAGTTTTTTAATTGTTGTTTTATCCTGTATTTATATGTATGTTTTATTCTGGCTGGAAACCGCCCTGAGTCCCTAGGGAGATAGGGCGGTATAAAAATGCGAAAAAATAAATAAATAATAAATAAATAATAAAGCAGGAGTCCTTATGTCATCCTGGAGAAATGGTCCAGTCTTGCCTTTACGTCCTATCTGGCCTATCAAGCAGTCAGATGGACAGTTGAAGTTTGCAAAGAAATAATGGGTTTATTATTCTGGCAGTTGAAGTCCCTAGGCCTTAAAATCACTGAGGTTGAGAAATAAATACCAATACATAAATGACTAGAAATAAATGGTTGTTAAGGGATCCAAATCTTCCGACTGATTTCTTTATTGAGCGTGGAGACACAAAATGCAGAAGGACCTGTTGTGCGTGACTTTCTGATAAAATTGTGTGGATATCCATTTTGTTGGAATATGTTCTACATGTGCTCTTTTTCCTTTTTCTGCTGTTCAGGGTTGCTGCAAAGAATTTGTGCTCATCGAAATAAAGCTTCTCTTGTAGGCATTTGGGTTGTTGTTTTGGTAGTGGAACACTTGGTTGGTGTTGGCTTTTTTGTATGCTTGTGTTTCTAGTTTGCCATTGTGGTCTCTGCTGTTTAGGATGTCCAGGAAGTGTAGTGAGTTATTGCTTTCTTCTTCTCTGGTAATCTGCATTACTTTGAACATGTTGTTGATGGTTCTGTGAGTGTTGTCTAATAGATTCTTTTTTATTATGGTGAACATATCTGATCTATATTTTGGATTATATTTGTGGAAGTGCTATGGCTTTTAGATGTTGCATAATGACTTCCACTATAAGTCCTGAAAACAGTGATACCAAGATGTGCCTTTAATTTGCTGGTAAGTTTGTCCATCAATTTGGAAGTATGTGGTTAGGCAGAGGTTTATGGGCTGTTTCAATCTTCATGCATTTGGCTAAGTCAGGTGGCTGTGGAACAATGTGGTCAGAGATTTTTGGAACAATGTGGTCATAATTGATTGGTCCTGAAGTCAAAATAGTTTAATATCCAGGAATATGAATATTGTGAGCCAATTTTTATGGTTAAATTGCATTATCCCCCATTCCCTAAAGCCATGACTCCCCTGAGAAACTACTGAAGCAAGTCATAAGGCAGGTTCACGAATCTTTAACTTTTTATGCTCAGTAGGATCTTGAAGTTGAATGTGTGCTTTTTAACATTAAATGCTGACTCCAAGTTGTGCATAAAGTGTGCATGTATGTCAAGTATTTTCCTTCCCAGAAAGAGGAATTTGCCAACATAGAAAAACCACTATGCTGAATTTTATTCTAATTTTCATCCTGGGTAACATATCTATGGAGATTCTCAATCATCCAGGTCACGGGTTGTCTCAAAGGTCTTTTTCAAAAGGCAACTAGACTTTCTTGGTTTTTTCCCCCTTGAAAATGTTTTGCTTTTCATCCAAGAAGCTTCTTCAGTTCTTTGGGACATCCTGGGAGATACTTCTTGCCTTCTTGACAAAGGCTCTCATTTAAAAACAGATAGTGGCTGATGCTTCATGTAGCAAGTCCTTTCCCCCCAATTTTTCCCTCACTTTTCAGAATAAAAGAGATTTCTGTGGTATCTGCAATTGTTTTATTTTTTCAAATAAAGACAACACATTCATGAAACCACAATGCAGTATCTCAATCATTCAGTGAAAGAACAGGAATATAGAACCACCTCCACTGGTGACTAAATAATACATATTCAAGCCCTTAGCAAAGTTTGAATCCCAGTCTGGATTTTTAAATGATGTCTAATCAGTTTGGATTAGAGAAGGGACTCCTACTGTTTTGACCAGAGGAACTACAGGGCTGCTCTAGCTAGTTCATTGTTGGCCACTGGAAAGGGCTCTAATATTTCTTAGTTAAATTTTAGCTTTAATCCAATTTATGTCTGGAAAAATGCCTATTCTGAAGAACATCTCAATAAAATCACTATTCAAAAGAACCAAGGCAGTTGTAGGGAACCCCTTCAATGGATCTGTATATGCAGATGTTCTAAGAATCCCTTGGCCTGCCCCCGTTTAGAAGTTGTCTTTTTTTTTAAAGTATTGCTATACATAACAAGGGTAATGATCTTTTATCAATAAAGTCATAGGAGAAGGTTTTCACCACAGATGACTGAATGCCAATGAAATGGAAACCTTTTTCAGATACCTCTTTATTACAGTTGATCAAAATAACCACATGATCATATTTTGCTTGAACACTCAAGACTCAGCCAAACATAGAAAACTATCCAGTGAAAGTATTGTATTGGTATTAAAATCACACAATGAGGATGAGTAATACAATATGTATTTATAATAGCTCACTCCCATGTCACACGATGCTACAATCAGTTCTGAACATGCACTCAAGAACTAGTGGTCAAAAGCAATAAAACTTGCTAAGTTATTGTGTGAAACTTTGGTTTCCTTCCAGCCGTTTTCAGTATCTCAATAATATAAACAATTCTAAACAGGCTTACAATTATTTATTTTGCAGCTGGTTAAACAAGAGAGACAAGATATATGGTATTTTAAATGCTACTTGGTGTTCAGTCACTCAAACTCTCTGATCTATATATCTCTCTCAATTGAGCTACTGATAGTTTCACAAGGATATGAACAATTGTCATTAATTTAAATACAGTATAGTGCTCTAGAAAAGCACACCCTAAAGAAGGAAAGTCACAAATGAACTATCCTACTGGTTATGTTTTATTTTCAACTTTCACTGAATCTAATGTTCAACAAGTGATTTGTGAAATGAAGCCCTGGAATTTAAGTTTTACACCATCCGTTCAACAGTGATGATACAAATTATCTCCATAAAGCAAGCAGGAAATTGTTCAATGGAAAATTTGTCCCTTCTTTTTCCACATTCATGCTATTAAATGAGCTTCAAATGGCTAAATGTATGTATCAGCATGTTCATGAAACATTATGAGGTAAACTAGCAATTCCAAGGGACTTATATTTGCAAAGGTGGTCTTGCCTGTCTCCCTCTTTTTAAAAAAAAAAAATCTGTAGATGTCCCCTATAAGTATATTCTGTAAATGCTATGAATGTGGCTAAAAGGCCAACTTTCAATTGTAGGCTCCTTGTAGCAATGGTTTATCCAAAGCACCTACTTCTAAAGTGCTGTGCTTATCTAATGCCCCATCACAATAAATAACAATAAAATGATAATAATAAATATAAATAATTAAAAAATAGGGCACATCTCCCAAGATTGCATATAATGTTCAGAAATAAATAAAACAAGGTCTTCTTTCAAATGTCTTTAAAAGGAAATCTGTCCAAGATGGTAGAAGATTGAGATGTATGAAGTAGCAAAGCAGATGCAGCTTTCCTTTTGAGTATAAACGCAAAACCATTTGGATGCAAAGCTCTGGAACACCAAGCTGATCACTGTACAAACATGCAGAGAACTGAAGGCCTCTGAGGCTGACATGCAATGGACAAAAATCTCAAACTGGTGTATGTTGTGTATACAAGTTATGAGAATTGTGCTATGTACAGTTTTTGGTCTGTGTTTATAGGTGCAGGGACTAGCTTTTGAGAGTGGATGGAGGCTATCACCGGTTCAAACAGATGAATCCACAGAGATCTCTCCAAAAATGGTAAACATTTTAGGAGAGAATCAAAATCCACCTTTCCCACAAATTTCTCATTCCCTTTCCTGTTGCATTTCTCTTCCTATCTGGAGACCTGAGTCTTCCTTGCATCGATTTCTTTTTCATAGGCTCTCTTGATATTTTCAACTCGCAGCCTCTTTTCTAGAGAAGGCCTACATTTTGTAGAGCTGCTGGGTGCATGGAAGCATTGGCGGTCCCAGGCATCCAGGCCAGGAAAAACCAAAGCTCTGCAATGGAAATGTTCTTAGCACCCTCCACTTGGATTCCAGCATCTCCAGTTTCATTCTGTGTCTCTGTTCCCCAACACAGTTCCAGATGATGACAAGGGATCGGCTCAGGTGTGTGCAGGTTTGCCTGTTCTATGGCTATTTGCTTGTTCAATCAGGTCTCTGTAATAAGCAGATTTCAAAAATCTGGGATAGGAGTCCTTCTCCATCAAGATGTATGTTTTTGCTTGTGCTTCTTCAAAGCATGTAGAAGTGGCCCCAGCAAGGTTTCTTCTGGTTGCCTCTCGAGTTTCATGGTCAAGATTTACCTGAAGGAGAAAAAATATGGTGAATGTACATCTTTGGTTATAACTTGATGAATGAGAAACAACACATACAATATAGGATATATTGTAACACCATAACAGAGGTAGGAAATCTCTTGCATCACAAAAAAGCTTCTGAGTTATAGGTCTGGATGGAAGAACTTTCCATTCCTTTAGAAAGCGTATTCAACAGTGAAAGATTTGCAAAGTAGATATCAAAAGCTTCTGGAAATCGACTCGGAATAAGCAAGCAAATATGAATGAACACTGAAAATTGCTTTGCAAGGTGGGATATTCTCAAATACATGGAAGAATTTTGGCAGCAGTTCATTCTCTGAGCTTGCTGTTTAGCTCCCGGACGTTTCAGTACCAGACTAGATAACATTTTCCATGGGACTTTGGGTGAAGCGTTTTGTTCAGTTTTTGTTCTATTTATATAGGTCCTATGTGGTGTTGCGGTCAGTTGCTCACATGACTAGTTGTTTGCATGGTACGAAATTCAGTTGGTAAGGAGATAGTCAGTTCTGTCAATGATTGGCTGCTTGGATGGTCCAGTTTTTTATAGGTTCATATACTGGTTCTAAGTCAATGTGTTTGTTAATGGATCCATCCACATTGACTTAGAACCATGTTGACTTATATGAACCCATAAGAAACTGGACCATCCAAACAACCAATCAGCGATGAAACTGACTATCAGTTGAATTTTGCACCATGCAATCAGTCACGTGACCAACTGATCACAACACCACATAGGGCTATATAAACAGAAGAAAAACTGAACAAAACATTCACCTGAAGCCCCAGTGAAGATGTTACCTAGTCTGGTAATGAAATGTCAGGAGCGAAACAGCAAGCTCAGAGAACAAACCACTGCCAAAGTCCACAGCCTGAGCTATAAATATTCTCTACATGGAAGAATCTAAACTTCTCCATTCACCTGTCCTCCTTTGGGCTGTGAGCCTTTCTCTTGCTATGCGCTATCAGCAAAAGCACTTATATTCATCTTCCCCTTCCTGGTTACAAGAACTATAGCTAGATCAGATGGTAAGCACCAAACTGGAAAAGCCAACTTAGATAACCTTGAAATTTCATGCCCTTCCCATTGTAAAGGCATTGTTGCCAACACAAAGATATATCTTGAAGCTGAATCTGCGTGCAATAGATGGACCTGATTATGTGCCACATGTTATACCTGAAGTCAGATCAAAAGTTAAAGTAATCCTATTGCAACACAGGCCTTTTAGAAAACTGCATGACTCAGCAGAAAAATTAATACCTATTCCTCTTCCTTTTAAGTACCTTTCTGAAGAACTCTCAGTTAGGGTCAGGCAAATTTTCAAAAAACAAAAGTTTGCTTTGAGATTGTGTTATTGACCTTTGAACTTATAAAATCATTTGACTCACCTCCCTGGGGGACTCATTCTGAACAAAGTCTTCAAAGATCCTGTTGGCTTTGGCTGCTAATTTTGCTTTTGAGGGGATTTTCTTATATTCTTCACAAGCTAACCAAAACTCCAGATTTTCTTCACTAAATTCTGTTTTAAGAAACCCATGAAATGCTGCCATGCCACCTGTAAAGAAGGAGGTAGAATAACCAGTTTAGAGAGAAGGAAAAGAAAGACCGTCGCTAATAGATTTTTAAAATGCTGCATGTTTTGCAAATTCTAATGTCAAGGACGATACATCTTAAAGATACATGGTTGATTTCTGGATGAAGAATAATCTATTAAACCCTATTGGTGTCTTATTTGTTTTGCCTTCTATTGTAGAAATTGGGATAGCAAAAATACAACATTAATGGGATCAGAATCCCCTCCCTGAGAATCTGGAGTGGTCCTACTGTTGCTAATTTTTTTTAAAAAATGGAGAGCAGGTCACGTTTAGCATAATAGCTAATTTGATTCGAATGAGAACCTGTTTGGTCTAGTGCAGCGGTGTCAAACTTGCAGCCCGCGGGTTGGATGTGTTACATGCTGGCCACGCCCACTCCATTTAGCGAAGGGGGAAAAGTTGTGATACATCATGTGACAACGCGAGTTTGACACCCCTGGTCTAGTGGTTAAGGCACCAGGCTAGAAAATCAGAGACTGAGAGTTCTAGTCCCATTTTAGGCAAGAAACCCAGCTGGGTGTCTTTGGGCCAGTCACTCACTCTCAGCCCAGTTTATCTCACAAAGTTTGTTGTTGTGAGGAAAATAGGAGGAGGAAGGTGTGTGGGATATGTTTACCCCCTTCAGTTATTTGTAAACAGATTAAATATTAGTATTCTCAGCCAGTTCAGACCTTTATTATTTGGGTTGAGAAGTCTATGAGCTATAATCTCTCAAAACTATGTTAGGGATGAATGTTCATTAAGTGATTTTATAAAGTATCTGCTTTTTTCATATCTAAGAAGATCCTCTGGTGCATTTTTTGAAGGCATGATTGGTTGGCAACCTTACTGAATCATGTGAAATCACACAATCGCTAGCTATTTGCAACTATACTTTTTTTTTTTTTACAAATTGTACAAGATGTGTACTCACTTCTGCTTCTCAGTAATCGATCAAAGGATTCCTTCCATCCAAGTGCTTCCTCCAAAGAATATCTAGATAAGGAATAATATTTTTAGAGCTTGTCCAAGAGATTTCAAAGAATAATGTTGTGAGCAAAGAGTACAGCCACTGGGAAGTGCAGAGGATTTATCTTTATCTATTTATCTTGGCTTCATTTCTCATAATCCCCATTCAAGATTGCTCACTGCTACATATCACCTCACATATGTTATGTCATTAACAACATTTAAATTTCTTATCCTTCATACCCAATGAAGGGGTAGAGATATTATTCTGGGGGCAATATTCTAAAATAAGCAAAAAATACTATCTGGAAATTGAGTAGCTGGGATATCCTGGATGAAGATTTATTGAAAAATCACTCTATTTTTTAATATAATGATTGAGATAACAGTGTTTTTCATTTTTAGGTCCCCCATTTTCACCCATTCTTCCATCATTTTCTTTTCAGAAAAAAAAGACTGTTATAAGACACAAAAGGCAAGTCTTATTTAGAAACAACCTCTCTTCAAAAACACCTCAGCCATTTAGTTGACTCAGAATGGCTCTTTGTCTTTTCATAAATGGAGGATGCAGCATAACAAACTGCCATATCATATAAAATGTTTTCTAACACAGTTAAAAAGCATTATCTAGGATGCCTTCTTCTCTTTGGCGTCAATTAGAAACTGAAATAACCCTAAAATTTTATTGCCCTTAAAAACCCTTCTGTTTTTGTCAACCAGATATAGACTTACTTTTGTTTGGTGCTCCAGCTGAGGTTTCCAATTTTATGTCCAAACTCTGGTTTATGAAGCAGAATTCCCAAACGTGTTTTAAACTCTTTGGCTCTGAAAAAAGGGAAAATATAATTAAAAATGGGATACTGAAAAACAAAGTACTGCAGTTACTAAAGGGTATCAAGACAGACAAGGATGTTCCTTCAAACTTAAGGTCTAGAAGAAGCTTCTTGGTTCAGGCAATTTAAGATAAGCATTTGCATGGTGAGACTGAGAGGTGTAGCATTTCTTTAGTATAATGCCACTACTTGGCTTTTCTAACCTTTCTTTTACTCCATTAGTAAATGCATTTTTTTAAACCTTTATCAACCAATCTTTAACTTGGCTATCCGTATTATACTGCTGGCAACAAGGATAAATTGAAAAATGGATTTTAAATAGCAGAATGCCATAATTAGTTTTCCTGAACTCACAGTATTTACTGCCTCAACCAGACTTAAAAACTGAAAAGGAAAACATTTTTTTTCAAGCGGAAGTTCTTGTATATATGCCTACTCTGCAATTGCAAAGTTAATTTGTAATTTAAATCCTTAAAGTTAAAAACTCTGTACTGTATTTCTTTAATTCTACCCCTTATTACTGAATTCATCAGACTTTTCTGTAGGGTTGAATCAGCTTTTTATTCCCACCTCTCACTTTCACCAGATATCCATTGCTTAATTCTCTGGACCATCTCTCTCAACCTCTCATCAAAAGCCACTCGTTCTAAGCTACAAACTCCAAGCCTCCACTAGGTGGCAGCAAAGAGATATAAAGAACACCAACTCTGCTCTTAATGGGTCATCTGGAGCAGGCTCTCCAACCTTGGTCCCTTTAAGACTTGTGGACTTCAACTCCCAGAGTTGAAGTCCACAAGTCTTAAAAGGACCAAGGTTGGAGACCTCTGATCTGGAGGTTTGTACCCCCAGATCTAATAGTTAGTACTACTCTTAAGTGCCTGGACCTCTGAAATGAAGTGATATGACATGTCATGACTCCAGCCTACCAGGGCATTAATTCTGTCAAAGTCTAAATTACCTTAAAAGAATTCAATATTAAAATATCTAACTTCTTAAAAGCTGCTCACAGTGGTATGGCATGTTTATTCCAATCATAATAGAAATATATATAGTTTCTGCTTTGTAAAACTACACAAGCATGTCAGTTCTGCAAAATTCTTAAGCTATTAGTTATCATCATTAATATGTACCAGAAACCAAGCAGTAGGTGCCAAAAAGTAATAATCATCAATAAACTGGTGAGCAATGAAAATGTTTGATCCTTCAAGAACGTATATAAAAATGCTAGCTATTATATCTATATCTTTAATCAACATATTTTGAATCACCATCATTATTACATGAGGTCAAAATTTAATGTTGTAGAAAAGCTGAACAAATAATTTCTGTACACATATAGACATAATTCTGTGATGCCCTTTTAATCTTCCTTTTTAAGTTTATTCTTTAAATCCGTTTACATTTTTCTTGCACCTTTTGCTTTTTGTTTATTAAAGCAATATTTAATCAAATTAAATGCTACTGTTTCTAGTATTTATCCAGCATGTTTTAAAAATGCATTTTCATGATTCCATATATCTTAGAAAAGATGCTCTTAGCCAACAATGAATCTAGATTATTACTATTCAAACTGATATGTATATTCCTAAATTAACTTTTATAGCATTTAGGATTAATCAGCACCATCCTGTTCACCAACTTGTAATTATATTTTTGTGCTGAACTCCTGAAAAATTAAACTGCCACATAATACCAAGACAAATCACAAATATTGCTAGGAACAGGACAAATATAAGTCAGACCAAAATAATGGTTTCTATAGTTTCAGAAAATTACAATTGCAGGCGCACTGCTCTCTAGCTAATGTCACTTATTTTTATGACTTCTTATGAAATGCCAGCTTTTGATGGGTATGATTTCTTTAGTCAACTGGTGCAGCCATAGGAGTTCTCAATCTATTTGGACCAGTGGGCTCATTTGGGAATTTTAAAGTCATGTTGTAGCTTTTCTCACAAAAGATTGTCATGGTAGTAAATTCATATATATCAGAAGTTAAATACTTATAAGGCACTGGAATTGCAACCACCTAGCATTTCCTAAGAATGGAATTGTTCTCGGAAATACAGATTGCACTTGTTTGGTAGTTTGTCACTTCTTAAAAAATTAAAATAACCTTTTCTTTAAGAATCATTTGTTGCCGCTAGCTTTGTGGGGACCCACTCTTACTCCTGGGCACCATGCTGGGGTCCAAGATGTGTGCCATGTGGCCTTCAAGTGCAGAAGGTCAAGGGGATCTTGATGATGGTTAATAGTCTATTGCTTTCTCACTCTGGTGCATCTGCATCCCTTTTGATCTTTCTCTCTGCTTGGACTTGACTGTGAACCCACTAATAGGCCTGGGCGCCCTTCATGTCTCTGTAGCTGTTGAATCTGAGACAATCAGGAATGTGGAAAATCAATTGGATGTTCCCAGAGATTTAAAAGATGTGATGACGCTGCACTTGCCTCTGACTGTGTCTACTGGTTAACTGCACTATTTCCTCTCAAAAGGTCACTAGAGCGATTATCAAGTTATTATGGTGTGATGCAGATACGGTCAGGGGCAAAGGAGAGGAGAGAGGTTCTGTAAATGCTAGGAATACGTAAAACCTTAAGGCTATCACTAAAATGTTATCCTGCCTTTTTCACACACAGTAGATGGCCAGCACACCAAAGCAAAAGTCAGATGCTACTGTCAAGCTCTCTTCACTGTCCTTTTCTGATACTTCTCTACCTATCAAAAAACCCACACTGCATGCTCCTCAAGGCAGACCCTCAAGCTTTTTTGCTGTGGCTATATTGTTTTACCAGGACACAAATAAAGTGCCAATATCATAATTATTATAATTATCTCCCATCCATGCTTCTACGCTACCTCTCCTCAATTGCTATTCCTCTTCGGTGACTAAGGCAAGGATGCTTTCCTTGCCACGATTCAAAGCATCCCCATAGCTGGTAAGAGTTTTCAGACTTTGAATGTTGTGTCACACCTGCCTAACCAGGGTGGTGCTGCAGCCATTCGGAGGTCTGGTCCCTGCTTGGTGCAATCACTGCGACAGTTTGGAGATGGCTGCCTGGCGCATCGCTTTCTATTCTTAGCTCACCAACCTCTGGCTGGTGTGTGGCAGGCATGCTAATGATGTGCAGTGCTACTTGCAGAGGGGTCTTCAAGAACTGCATTGCAAAGACACGGGAGAGTTTTGTACTCATTTTCTCCTCACAACATTTAAAAGCACACAAACAAGCCAAATGTATGAAGCAGACAGTCCAACAGTTCTCGAGAAGAGCAAGAGAAATATAGGGCAGACCTACCTATTTCTTTTAATCTCGTATTATTATTATTATTATTATTATTATTATTATTATTATTATTATTATTATTATTATTATTATTATTATTAACATTGCCTCCCTTATCTTTCCTCAGTGCTGAACTAAATAATGCTAACCCAGTTATTACATGCAATGGTACAATCAGGGTTTGGGATACAGACAAAGGTCATACCTGGTCACTACATGTGGCCAAATCAAGTCCAGCCCTGACTGTTCAGCAAAGTAATAATTTGCTAAGAGCTTCAATAATTTCCCCAGCCTCTTACCTTTCCAAGCAACTAGCAGGCAGTGCAGCTAAACCCCGGCACATGTTGAAAAAACAGTTGGATGGCTTGCTTAGATCTGCAGAAACTGGATTGGGGAGCAGTGGAGGGCTCTGATCACAGCCTTCCCCCATTAAGCTTTCAGCGCTGGAGCTTGGAAGCAGAGCTTTTATATCTTTCAGGAAGTGGGAGGGAGCATGAATCAAGCACACAGCTCCCACCCGCCTCTATACAAGAAGAATTGGAACTGTCCTTGAACAGCACAGTCATAAGTGGAATTCATAAAGAACAAGCCGGACAAAATATGGGTGTTTCTGTTGTAGCTACTCTTTTATTCCATGATTGAAGGGTACTTACACAGAAGCTGCAGTCAAGAGCTCAAGGGATGTATTTTTCTTCTCTGAAAAGCACTTGGCTGCTGCGCTAATCATCAAATAAAATATACACTTTAATAGCGAGTGCCGAACAGCCTTTGCAGTTCTTGTTCTTTTAAAAAATGTGATGACAGAGTCTACACATAATTTAAATAAATCAACCTAATTTTCCAGGAAACGGTTGGCGCTAGCACCAATGTAAGTGTTTTTCCTGGTGCAAGGAACTGGTCTAAGCAGGGCAGTGGAGTGGGAGATAGCATTCAATTGGGACAACAGTAGGGCAAGGCAAGGACACTGTGACAAGCATATCTACTTTGGCCCCAAATTAAAACCTGTTGGAAATAACTCTGGGTAAATAAGATATATATTTCTGTGTGGCCTTGGCAGAACACTTACTAGCTTCCAGTTTGGAGCAAATTGTGAACTCAGTGAAAGATAGAGACAGCCAGATCAGTGTGAGTACAGTTGAGGATCCTCCTTCATATCTTTTTACTGCCTACCTGCTCAAAGGCTGAAGGACTTTTGGGAGACACCTCAGAGCTCAGAAGTCTTCATAGCTGTAGAATGGAATCGCAGCCGCAGGACAGGGAAATAAGGGTTGGCAGGAGGAGATATCAGCCCACCTGGAGCCTCCATCATATTTTGGCATTTCCAACAGCAATCAAGTCAGAAGAAAACCCAAGGAAGGCAGCTCTGAGCAATGGGTCTGGGGTGCTCCTTTGAAAGAGAACTTATGGGGGTGGGACATTTGGCTTGTTGCTGTCTAATTAATGTATTCATGTTAAATTAATACCACTTTCTGGAAGATGGGGTGGTTTTAGTTTTTACAGCTTATATTTGTAAGACAGTTTGATTTCTTTTTATTTTTTTAAAAAAGCATGCCAATGAAACAGAGGTAGCCAACTTATAAATGCATTCAAATAAGGTTTTATTATTATTATTTTACCATTTTTACTGCAGGGAACATTCATAATGTACTGTAATGTACAAATTAAGAATTTGAGAGGGTTTTTTAAAAATGTATGCATTATTTGATTTCTATTTTTAATCCTTCATTTTGGGGAATGCTTCTACTACCACTTAGCTAAAAGCTGAATCCTGGCAATCAAAGAGATAATCCTGTAGGTAAAATAATCACAATATCAGCCTTCCACAAATATTTATAGAAAATACGGCTTACGTAATTGAATGATCCTCTCTCCTTCCCTGCTCTATAATCATCACTCCATAAAAACACACTGCCCCAATACACAGAAAACAACCATCAGACAGAATGAGTAAATTTTAACCAAGTTTTCTTATTGACAAACTATTTTTCTATGTAGTTTTCTATGCAAGTATGGGAGAGAACAAGGGCATATCTCACCTTAAAGCCCAAGGCAATGAAACATTTTTGCTTCCAAAGCAGCATTCACTGGGCTGAAACTGGCCTTTCCCATTAGAGATAAAACTGCTCTAGTAGCAGGACAGCTCACAACAGCAAAACCCAGTGGTAATGATGCATAGACTCTTGGGAGCATAATGCCCAAGCGTCATGGATATAGCACTGTCTATCCAAACCTTTTGGGCACCAGGGAGAAAGGTTTTTCTGGGGACCAGAGGGGGTGTGGTTTTGTGCGCTGCCTGCACCCTCAAATGGGGCTTCGCTTGTTTACGCAGCCAGGTTACTGGCTTGCCATGGCCTGCTGCCGGTCCATGGACCAGGGGTTGGGGGACAATGGTGGGATCATTCAGCCAGTTCACACCACTTCAGGAGAACTGGTGGTTAACTTTCTGAGCAGTTTGGTGAACTGGTTGTTGGAAGAAATCATTAGGGCAGAGAAACGGTTGTTAAATTATTTGAATCCCACCACTGGTCTGGAAGATCCCTCAATCCCCAACTTTATGGCTCTTAGCCAAAATGGTAAGGGAAATAGTATTTAGCTTTTAAAACTGTGAGAGGTTCATTCATGATCTTCCCCCATTTTCTCTGCATTTGAGGAAAGGAAAAAATAGCAAAAGAAGAGGCCAAAGACACTGCTTTGCTTAGCCTACTATAAACATTTAACTAAATGACATCAGAAGAGGAATTTAAGCAAGTGAAAAACAAAGGCAGGAGACAGAAATGAATTTTTTAAAAAAATCTCGTAGGCAGAAAAAAGAATCATGTCTCACAACATATTCCAAACCTCATTTAGCAATCCAGGTGCAGAATATATTGCACAGCTCTATCAACGTGCACAAGGACAATCAAAAGCTTAGCCCACCTAGAGAGGGCTGCTTATTAAGAGGATAGAAGAGTAAGAAGGGCTGCACAGTACAGATACTTCCAAAGGTTCTGCAACTCCACGTGATACCCAAATTTAATGCATTTGTGCCACAGATCATGCCTCCTGAAGCCTCCCCCCACCATCCTGATTGTGAGGCCACCGAGGTCTTTCAGGAATGTGCCAATTTATTTATGCTGGAAAGAAGAGACGAGAGAACCGTGTGAAATTTTCAAGCTTCTTGCCTTGCCCCAAAGCTGTGTTCTTTTTCCATCACTCAGGTCCTGACCTTCCCAAGCTGCTGTTCATCCCCACTGCTAAATCTTGTGTTTACTTCAGGGAAGGCAGGACCCCCCCCCCATTTCCAAGGCAGTTCATCTGCAGGGATGATTCAGTACTTTTCTGCTTGTTGCTAAGCTTATTTATATAAGTGTTAGATAGACTATTCAGATGCATTCTTCACCCCCAATGTATTTGCATTGGAACTCTTATTAGTGTGACAAGAGTAGCAGACTCAATTATTCTGTTGTAGTTAATGGGCAAGCTGAGACTAGAGGGGTATTTTAATTTCTTTTCCTTAATTTGCAGCATATTTTCATAAGGTTGATGATACTGCACCTAGAGTGGTTCAATTCATTTTACTTTCTTACTTTCATTATCAAAATCTATTATCTTGTTCTTGTGCTTAGGCCTGAATGGTTTTACAATTCCATAACATACTGTGGCTGGGTACCCACATCCCCCTAAGCCACCGTGTGGCTTATGCTTGACTTAGAAAAATATACCGCTTCAATTATTTCCTTGCACATATATAACCTCCAGCATTAATTCAGCTGGGAAACAATGGAAATCTTAGAACAAGGCAGGTTGGAAAAGCAAGAAAAAATTTAAAGGCAAGCAACCCACACTTGACTTAATTCCTATGCAGAACGTACGTAAACTAAGACCCGATAACAATATATCAACTCAACATGGAGTACCATTCCCACCTCACACAGTAATAAATCAAAAACTAGATGAGAAATTTCTCATTTAAATCTAACAATCAAAAGCCAGTAACCCAACTATTACAGAAAAATAACACCCTCCACAAGCCATTCTATTACACAGCAAAATGTTAGCGCTCAGATGAGACAGGATCTCCACCTTATCAACAAGTAAATAACCTACTAACATCAACTTGCAAAACAATATTCACCTACAGGATTATCCCACCCAAGGCAGGATATGAGGATATTGTATATAATTGTATAGCAGAATGAATGAAGCACTAATATAGATGTTCACAGAATATACATGGTCAGATTGGAAATAAGTACTACACACTATGGTATTAAAATTGAAGGAAAATATTAAACTTGCGAAGGAATTTCTAAGAGGAGATGAACATGTGTATTAATTAATTTGTGGGACATTATTTGAGAGGATTAAATTTTAATATGCTGTTGTTTCTGATAGCTTTGAATACATTTCTTTTGATTAACTTTGAATGACATGGTTAATGTTTTTTTTTTGTAGATATAAGCTATGACGAAAAGAGATTTTTTGTATTTTTAGAGAAAATGATAAGCTACAGTGAAAAGTAAATAGAAGGACTATGAAATTGATTTTTTTTTATTTAAGGTTAATACCTAGTGTACATATCATTATTTCTGATAACTCTTAAAGGACTTTCACTGATTAAAATTGAATGCTAGGCTTTCTGGTTTGCTAATACCGTATATAAAAGATGAGATATGGAATGAAGAGATTTTTCATTTGACATGTTAAAAAAGGTGATAAATTACTGAAACTGCACTTGTCAGTCCTGAGAGAAGTCATTTCTTTATACTGTATGTTTTTTCCCTTTTACATTTTTTTCTTCCCCTTCCCTTTTATTCTCTACATGTTGTTTTTTTTGTATTTTTCTTAGTTTGAACTAGTTTGATCCTATTTTTAAACATAAATAAAATATTTTTTTAAAAGGAAATTAAACTTCCAAGATCAAACAAGATGGCGGAGTCATCTCATTTGTTTAACTATACAATACAATCAGCAAGAAGTAAAGGCAGCTATTGTACTTCATATCTCTCCATTTAGCGGTCTCCTGCTATATCAAAATCTTGTGTTCAATTTCTGCAACAAAGAAGGGAAATATATATACATTGCCTCAAAGTTCTGCCACAAGCTGTACATAAACTAGCAAATACACATGAAAGGCATTTCTGATACTGATGCGGCTCACAAAAGCAACAAAACTTGTTTGCATGCCATTCCACAAGTTGAATTATCTCAGGAGGGGGAGGGTGTTCTCTTGAGTGGGCGAGAGAAAGGAAGAAAATAGGAAACAATTATAGACAGTGTCAGAGAAAATTATCACAAAAACAAGATGCACCAGAGAGAAAGGCAGGAGAGATGAATGTGCACCCTGAAAAATAAATGTTATCACAGATATTATGGTAGCAATTGAAGTCAATTGCTGGTTTTATACAGGCAATGACTATGCTTTAATGCTGTGCAGGAGCACAAAATCTTCCATTGTGTTTTTTCTTTCCTTTTGCTGGTCACACTAGATCTTATTAAATTCTCTACAGATAGCCCAATAGTAAAAATAATAATAATAAAAAAATAGGCCATATGTGTCTAACCTGCTCATGAGAAACACTGAATTTTCCCCTAATACACTAACTTCACAGTACTGTAAGAAGCAAGCTCTTCTTCATCAGACAAAGTTATTATTTGGTGCTGAGTATGGCATATAAAGTTTGTATCAATTGACATCATGTTTAATACCCTCTCAGTGGTAAACTCAGATTTATTTTTCACATATGCATAAATCCTGGTGCTCACTGGTGATCAGATCCAATGATCATCACTAGAGTTAATACTTTTCATATTGGCCTGGTAGGATAAAATGACAAAACATTGGAGAAAAAAACGAAGAATATGAGAAACTGACGTGTCAGTGTCCATGGAAGCATGATACCATTTCAGTGTTGAGAATTGTAGTACTGGATGCACCAAACTCTTGCCTGCTGTCTTTTGATGTGTTATACTGGAGGAAAACGCTAGCCAAGAACTCAAGCCATATCAAAAATGATTTGCAACGTCTAGACGTTATCCGGGAAATTGTTTCTAAAATATGTCATGCAATTTATGATAATTGGCACCAAATCCTCTGGTGAACTTTCCAATTTTCAATTGTGGGAAGCCTGAAGAATGAAATATTTTTAGAAATATTAAGAGGCGGAATATTATATTTCCCCAAAGGAGAAATGAAGAAGCATGCTCTTAAGAGGCAGAAAGCAGCCTCCTGTCTTTCTTAATAGCCCACAGCAGATGCCAGCACTTAAGGAGATAAGGAGCTTATTGAAAGAGGAAGTCAACTATCTAGATGGCTCAATTCATAAGCAAAGCAAATACTGCCCACAGAAGTCCATTCAAGGCAGGATATTTCAAACCCCCTTACAGCAAAGTTTGATACCTAACAAAAACCAAGTAATAGGATTATAACAAGCAGCTCCTCACCCAAAATCCAGCACAGGACATAAAGCAATCAGCTACAATGGGAATTCCCCAACACCCGCTTTAGAAACACAAAGCCCATATTGCACAAATCCCCAACTTCAAAAACACAGAACCATGTAACCCTTCCTCTCATTCATCTGGTTTTTCAGCTGACCCAGAACTGCACCCTGTCTTTGTGTGTGGTTCTGTTCATCAATACACTTGCTTTCCAATCAGCCTCCATGTTGTTTCCAGCGTCTTTCTCCCAGCTTGGAACTGAACCAGATGGATATTTCTTCCAGCACTAATTACAAACATTGTAGTTTTGTTATTGGATGATGACAATCAATTATTTTGTTCCCCACTATCTTACAGTTAAGGGAACCCACTCATATGTGTTGGAAGAAATATCCATCTGGGTTCAGTTCCAAGTGGGGACAAAGACACTGGAAACATGGAGGCTGCTTAGAAAGATGGTTTAATGGTGGCCAGGATCACATGGCTTGAGATCCTGAACAGAAAAGGGCTGAGATCCTGTGTGCTCCCTGGCTTTATGCTTTTTCTGAGCTTTGAACTTTCTGGGGCACATGAAGAGTATCCTGATTGGTTGTCAAACTCCCAGGTGGTCTAGGGGTCTTAGCTAACATTGTAGGTTGTCCCTCAAGCTTGCCTGAGCCTTGCCATGTGGTGAGTTTCTGTTGCTAGATGGGTCCTATTATGTTGCAGATGATAATGGCCCATTGACAAAGGTGGGGAGAATGAGTTTCTACCTCTGACCCATTGACAAAGGTGGGGAGAAAGCTTGGCTGAGGCTTTAATGGCCCATTGACAAAGGTGGGGGGAGTCAGGAAGCTGCTTTGTCTTTAAAACATGTTTCTCCATTTCTCATCCAGGGAAATATATTCTGCCTTTTTAAATATTTTCTAAAATATTTCATTCTTCTAGGAGGGGGTGGGTGCTAAATTCCTACATATGGGAGGGAGGGGGGGCTGTTCACTAAAAATAAAATTAATGGCACCCTGATCTTGAGGGGAAGCGATCTCTTATTACTCCCTATACATTTCAATCAGATTCCCGGTGGCGGCCGCATTTTCTGAATATAAACAAAACAGAGATCTAAACCAGCCTGACTAGGTGGCAGAAAGGTCGGCAGTTAGGCGGTTCGCATCCCTAGTACAGGTCTCCTGCATGTGCAGGGAGTTGGGCAAGATCAGGGGTCTCCAACCTTGGAAACTTTAAGACTTGTGGACTTCAACTCCCAGAATCCCTCAGCCAGCAAAGCTGGCTGAGGAATTCTGGGAGTTGAAGTCCATAAGTCTTAAAGTTACTAAGGTTGGCGACCCCTGGGCTAGATGACCTCCAAGGTCCCTTCCAACTCTCTTAACTGTCACTAAACGGCTGGGATTCATCCGGTGAAAAGAAAAGAATTAACGCTCTGCAAGCTCCCATTTTCAGGGTTTCTCCTAAAAGGGTCTGTCACCCTCTTTCCCACCACTGGCACGCTCCGAGGTTCAAGAGCCCTTCCGAACAGGCGGCACCTTCTGCTTTTCTGCCCACCCGGCGCCCCTCGCGGAAGCTTCGCCTCCACGCTTTCCCAACATCCCGGCCGAACGCAGATTACAGGCAGGAGGAGACTGGCGGGAAGGGGAGGGGAGGGGAGGGGGAGGGGAGGGGCTGCCCGCGCTTCTCGACCGCCCGGGTGTTCGAACGCGGCGCTTCGCGTAAGACACTGCAGGAGGCGGGGAAGGGGGCGGGGGGCGGGGAGGAGAGACACGTGTGTCTGCGGCGTGCGCGTTTTGAAGTCTCTCCCTCCCAACCCGTGTCCATCCTTTTGCGGAGGTGGGATCGCGCTTTGTCATTGCCGATCGTTGCTTGACGATCAACAGGAGCCCCTAAAGGGGTCAAGCACGGCCCTCGTGGGCAGATTTGTACACGTGTGCGCCCATGTGGGAAAAGCAAGCCGGTTTTTTGTTTTGTGCTGCAGGCGGCGGTGGAGGAGAGAGCCGGTGTGGAGGGCCGGCATCCGTTTGCCACGAGAAGCCACATGGCAGCTTCTTTTAAAAAATAAATAAGAGGTCGGGCGGCAAGAAAGGAAGAAAGCAAAAGGAAGCATGCCGGAATCCACACAGTTACCTGGGTTTAACAGTGCCAGTTAACGATAACAAACAGTACATTTGTTGTACATGGACGTGTGAGTTGCAAAGGCTAGGATTTTCCAGGTTTCTAAATCTTTCCCGACGTTTCCTTGAAAAACACAGAGTTACCCTTTACTCCGATCAGAAGCCAAAACCAAGGACGGGGAGGGGGGAAGGCAGGGGGTGCCCCAAGCTTAACAAACTCATTACTTTCTTTTTTTTTTCAAACAAAAGCATATTTTATTTTATTTTTTAACTGTTTTTTATTGAAACAGTTTAAAAAAAACAAGAAATATTAACACTTTCTTCTTTTCAACAGTTTTGCGTCGGTAATCAATATACATTTTCTCTCTTATCCTACTGTATCTTTCATACATATATTTCTAATATATCATATATATATATATCACTATAATATATTATTTATTGAACTCATTACTTTTATATAAAATAATTAAATTATCACACTTGTGCTGTACAATAGAATGTATTTTCTTAATTCTTATTTTGCATAGGTTTCTTGGAATTGTGGCATGGACCTCCCTAAATTTTAAGGAAATCTGAACTAAGCCTCTCTAGGTAGGTGGATATATAATGTCCAGAAAAAATATTTGGGAATATTTGCAAAAATTATCCAGACAGTATAATTGTGGCATTAACTTAAATAAATGCCTTAGAGTTAACTTTTCTCAATGACTTACAGTATTTCAGAATAAAACAAATCTCGAAACCAGCTTCTGCGGTAGAATGATTACCGTACATGCCCTTTTCTGAGTGTGGCATTATAATGTCACTGACATTGCTGATTTTGGGCAGGATAAAAAAACAATAGTCCAGCTTTCTCCCGTGTAATTCAGACATGGAACAAATACTTCCTTTATATTGGCTTGCAGAGAAACAGCCAAGTTCACTGGACAGGAAATTATTTTTACCTCCTACCTGCCCCCAGATCACAATGAAACTAAATTAATTTTTTCCCTGCTGCTACAGATCTTTCTTTCTTTTTTTCCAGAAGGGAGAATCTGTATTATGTGTGAGCATGCACGTAAACAGTATTACATGGCCAGGTTTCCATAACATTCTATATGTGGGTAAAATGGGATAAGACACTTGGTGGTTCATCTGATTGAGAGAAGAAAGCTGTTGTCTTCACCCAGGGCTGTCAAATCCCGGCCCGTGGGCTGGATGTGTCACACACTGGCCATGCCCACGCCCGGTTTAGTGAAGGGGGGAAGGCCTGATATGTCACATGACACCACTATAACAACATGAGTTCGACATCCCTGTCTTAATCTATATAAAAAGTCATTACACATCTCTTACGTGTACAGGTAGTCCTCAACTTATGACAATAACAGCCCAAAATTTATGTTGCTAAGCGAGACAGTTGTTAAGTGAGTTTTGCCATGTGACCATGGAGATGCTGCAAAGGTCATAAGTGTGGAAAATGGTCATAAGTCAGTGCTTTTTTCAGTGCCACTGTAACTTCAAACAATCACTAAAGTCGAGGTCTACCTGTATTAGATTATATCTCTGTCAACTCCACTAGGTCGATCAGACCAAGAAATCAGTTTCACAGGAAAGCTAAAACTACTTGCATTTAGACTGGCGGTAATAGAATCTTGCAAGTCTGATTGTGCTGTATTTCCTCTTCCTTCTTATACAGGTAGTCCTTGTTCAGCGACCACTCATTCAGTGACCAAAGTTACAAAGGCAGCGAATGAGATTTATCTCACAATTGCCACCATCACAATGTCCCTGCAGTCATGTGATTGTGATTCTGGTGCTTGGTAAATGGCTCACAATTATGACACCCTATAATCACATGATTGCCATTTGTGACTTTCACTGCTGACTTCTGACAAGTCAATTGGGAAGACAGCAGGAAGTTGCCAATGGCAGTCATGTGACATTGTGCCTAATGGCCATGCAGGATTCACCAACTGGAACTGCCATCGTAAGTTGTCATGGGCACATAACATTGTGCTTTACATCCATGTTGCTTAGCAATGAAATTCATGATCCCAAATATGGTTAACAAATATTTTACAGTAAATTAGGGAGATGTCTGTCTGATTCGCTTCCAAATATTATCTGTCTCTTTGTGGATTTAAAATATTTTCATTCCACCACCACCACTCTGGCACCAGATCAGTAGTGGGTTGCTACCGGTTTGCCCCAGATCGGAAAACCAGTAGCAGTGGTGGGAGGCTCCACCCACCCACCTGGAAAGAGGCGTCGCGCATATGTGCACTCAGAAGTGAATCAATAGCAACGGGATTTGAAACCCACTACTGCACCAGATCTTACATACCTTTATCAATATAATTTTTATTACTCCCTCCTTCCTATCGTGGTGCCACTTCCTTTAATTCTCAATGTTGGGTTTTTCTGGGTGGCAGACCTGAAGTATTTAGAAACGGGTACTTTATTTTTCAATGGCTGATACACAATTACAGAGAAAGGAGACTGTTAACCAAATTCTTAATATGCTGAGAAAAGCTCTGAATTTCACGCCACCAAACAGAAGATAAAATTAGGCAAAAAAACCCCAACAACCTTCCCGACACTCTCCCAGTGTGCTTCAATTTTAAAAAACCCATTTCTTGATTGCTAATCATTTCACATGGAGTTGGTCCCTGGCTGACACTCAGCCGCTTGAATCTTTAGTGAGCTGGAATTATAACAATAACTTTTCACAGAAGATTCTCCAATGTGCTTTGCTGTTTGTGTTTTTCTGCCTGAGGAAAAAGCAAAGTTAAATAAATGCCTCCAGCAAAAGCAAAACATGCCATATCCATAGCAGGTGATCTTGTTGATATAGAATACAGAATAAAAGAATTGAAGGGACCTTGGAGGTCTGCTAATCCAACCCCCTGTTTATACAAGAAACCCTATACCATTTCAGACAAATGGTTGTCCAATCTCTTCTTAAAAATGTCCAGTGTTGGAGCATTCACAACTTCTGGAGGCAAGTCGTTCCACTGATTAATTGTTCTAACTGCCCGGAAATTTCTACTTAGTTCTAGGTTGCTTGTCTCCTTGATTAGTTTCCATCCATTGCTTCTTGTCCTGCCATCAGGTGCTTTGGAGAATAAGTTGACTCCCTCTTCTTTGTAGCAACCTCTTAGACTGCTATCATGTCACACCTAGTCCTTCTTTTCATATGGGGAGTGACTGATCCCTCGTACCTGATGTGGAACACAGGACATCACATCACATTAAAGGTGCAGCACACAGCTTAAGGCTAGATATTGGGGAGGTGGAGGTATCATAAGAGCCTTTTAACTGTTTGGTAAATTAATTCCTTGGGACAGAAATGTACCTGATCCAACACTCACCTGGACTGTTTCCAAGTTCTCCCCATCAGAAGAAACAGTACATTAATTTAGTACAAAACTACTTCTAGACAAGTATAAGCTGAGCTAGACACAACAGATGGAACAGCTAAAGCAGAAATGGCCCGTGGAAACTTGGCACCCAGGTTTCTAGAGCTACCAGTTCTTGGCTGCAAAAGTCTGGATAACAAGGTGGCAAATAGAAATAAAGAGCCCGGATCTGTTAGCCCTACTGTGATAAATCCATCCACCTTTTATCACTCAGGCATTAAAACCTAATACTGTTTTCAAACATCTGATTCTTGCACATGGATCAGATGTTGGATTCATTTAACAATATGCCTGCAGCAAGAAATGGCTACTGAGGGGAATGCAGAATGGAAAATAAGGCCCTTGAGATGTATAATATCTTATGTTCTGACTTAGTAGGGCCAGAACACTTTACAGTTTCAATACATAAAGGGAGAATTCTTACAAATATTCTTAAGATGCTTCTAAACTGACTTTTTTGGACAGATGTGCAGTGCTGAAAGTCTTGTTGTCATCCCTCATGTCTTCCTATTCTCTGAAGCTTGTTCCGCTGCAGTAGCTGGCTCTGCAAGGAAGGAAACTATGGCTGGTGACTCCCAAGTTTCCGTGATCACACAGGTCTCTCCTGGATGTGATGCTTCCTGTTTGTTTGTTTTTATTTCATAACAACTGACATGGAAATGTATATGCCAAAACAAGACTCCTTATGCCCATGATGGCGAACCTATGGCACGCGTGCCACAGGTGGCACGTGGAGCCATATCGGTGGGCATGTGTGCTCAGCTCCAGCGCACATGCCCATGCCGGCCAGCTAATTTTGGGGCCTTCTGGGGCCCCCAGAAGTTGGCAGACAGGCCATTTCTGGCCTCCAGAGGGCCTCTGGGAGGGGACACGGTTTTCACCCTCTCCAGGATCCTAGAAAGCCTCTGGAGCCTGGGGAGAGCAAAAAACGACCCTACCATGCCCACCGTGCCATTGCATGCCAAAAGCAGGGGGAGCATGGGGGGGGGGGTCAGGCGTGCATGCATGGGGGGCAGGGCACATAGAATTATGGGTGTGGGCACGCACGTGCACAACCCCCCCCCGCTCCCCCCACTTTTGGCACATGATGGCAAAAAGGTTAGTCATCATTGCCCTATGCAGTAGGTATTAATTGTTCTCTGCATTCTCAGAACCAGTAGTCTGTAAATCATAGAATTATAAGTAATTTGAATTAAGAATACTCCTTTTCTGAGAATCCCATATTTCTAATGGTGGGAAGCTGAGTGTATGTGTTATTTGCTATAAAGAGTTCGGATATTATTATTTTTTTGCCCTATCCTAGCTTAAGCTTAAACAATGTATCTCAGTGGAAAGCCACCAGATTTGCCTACTGATTAGTGAACCTGCAGCTGGCTTATGATTTGCTGCTGCCTTTCATGCACAAAGTAAGTGCATGATAAGAGTCTTCCCTAATCTGCAGTTACAAACAGTTAATATTTAGCAAGGAATAGCCAGTATCCCTACACAGTTATAATATAATGTCCGGGGTCCTTAGAGAAGAATCTAGAAAGGTAAACCACATTTATACACCATTCGAAGGAGGTAATTAAAAACCTAGGAAGGAAATAAAATATTTTTTTTAAAAAAATAGAACATATCCCTTCCAGTAGCTGACATTCAGATAAGCCAGGATCAGCACCAGACAAACAGCCAGAAAACAATACCCAAATCAAACAACCACCAAGAAAGAAACTGAACCCCTACCAAAATTGGCAGGACAAGCTACTTTATATAAACAGGCAGTGAACCCCACATTCACCTCACCTCCACTGATGATACTATCTTGTTAGATAATAAAATGCCTACAAGCAAATAACCATACTCAGACAGCACCAAACAAACTCCAACAGCACAGAAGGGACTAAACTACTTGTTAATTCAAAATTATCCTCTTTTATAACAGTTTAGCATCCGAGATTGTCTCAAAAAAACAAAGTCTTAAGAATTGTAACTTTTGAAGGATGCTAAAAATCCCTTGCTACAGACCCTCAATTTCTTTCAAATTCCATATTTAAGACTGTCCTATGGGACGTTTCTTCACTTCCACCTAACCGTGGGGCAAACAGGCCCAGGCAACTTCTTTTCTCGCCCCAAATTCACATGATGCTGCCTTAATTTTCTCTCTAGCCTATGAGAGAGACGGGCTTAGGTTATCCTTAACTTTCTGGCTTTAAAATTCATAAATTTCCCTGACTATCATGGTGCACAGGGAGCCTCCAGGTATATAAAAGGTTATTTGTCAATATTATCTTGGAGGAAAATCCAATGACTGGAAGTGACTGGAAACATGACAAAAAACACAGAGCAGAGATTAGTTTTTTCTATCAGTTCAAGGATAGGCGAGTAGCATTTCAACTCAGTGGCGGGGAAAGTCCATGAACTGTCCGTTTGCTGGTCAGTTGTTAATTCCAAAACTGCAAAATAAGAGGTTTCTTATTATAGAATGAAACTCGCTCATTCATCACTTGATTTATATCATTTTTGTTCTCTTATATGCGTGCTTGAAAGAAAGGCCTTGGTTTAGAAGATCCAGTTGTTTTATGTTTTTTAATGGAAAAATCCATGTGAAAATATTTTAGAATGGAATGCAGAAGCACAAACCCCAGATCATGTAGAATATGATGGAATCAGTCTTGGCTATCATCCACAGAGTACTGTGACTACAACATCTATTTTATTTTTTTGTGGGACTTTTTAATTATTTTTAACTGATTTATCTTTCCCTGGAATGAATGTTTCTTGCCACACAGAAAAGCAAGTTTCCTAAATGAAATCAGACCACCTTCTTAACAGTTTACTGGGCAAGCAACAGTGAAGGGAATTTCACTCCTGGCTTTGGATTTTAGTTGGCCATAAAAAAGATTGGATCAATCTAGATTAATAAAAGTCTGGATTTTCTCCTTTTAATAGGAATTCTGAATTGTTCCAATTATATTCAGTTCCAAAGTATTAGGTTTGAGGAAATGGCTTTTTCAAAAGTTAAGTAATATTCTGTTGGCACAAGAAGAGGACCCAGGTAGCACATGGAATGAACGGAGGAAGACAGAAAGGAGCATTGATATTTTGGTAAAAAGCAAAGAAGATAGAATTTTGTAATAGGTTAGAATCCTATTTAAGAAGTACAGAATCCTAATTAAAAAGAAGTCCAAGCTACTTGGAGAGTAATAAAATTGAGGTGATTCTAAGATCTTGGCTTATCAAGGAGTAAGGTAAAGGTTCCCCCGCACATATGTGCTAGTCGTTTCCAGCTCTAGGGGTGGTGCTCATTTCCATTTCTAAGCGGAAGAGCCAGCTCTGTCCAAAGATGTCTCTGTGATCATGTGGCTGGCATGGCTAAATGCCGAAGGCGCACGGAGCGCTGTTACCTTCCCACCAAAATGCTCCCTATTTTTCTACTTGCATTTTTACATGCTTTTGAACTGCTAGGTTGGCAGAAAGTGGGACAAGTAACGGGAGCTCACTCCATTGTGCGGTGCTAGGGATTCGAACCGCTGAACTGCTGACCTTCTGATCAACAGGCTCAGCATCTTAGCCCCTTGTATCAAGGTGTACATTCCCGCAAAAGCTGCTGCTATCATCTTGGTTCTCACTTGGCAAAGAACTAGCTGAATTTAGGATGGATTTAGTTGGTTCTTAAGTATCAGGCCCTGAAGAATGAGGAAAGTCAAGACTCCCCACAATAATGCAAGGAACTTTAAGGTACTCCCTTACATTAATTAATTCTTTACTTGCTGTGCTATACTGTACTGCTCTCTTCTATCAATGAATCTCTGAAAAAGATTTGAAGATTAAAACCTGAGACAGGGTCAGTTACAAAACTGAGAATTAAAGAACAGGCTAAACTAATGCTTTAGTTGATACAGTATAGAAAAAAATCAGATCTGACAAAATGAGACTGATTTGTGGCATAGCTAAAGACCATAAAAAATGCTTTAGGAACAGTAAGATGGTGACATTAATTAAGCCAAGTGCTTGATTTCATGCAGCTCTTCCTGAAAGGTTGTAATATATAGTTCAATAGCTCCAGCATAAATGATTAAAAAAATATGCTACGGTTTTAAATATGGCAACATAGCAGCTCTTACATACTGGTAATTCGTTTCTGGGTATCCAAACCCTGTAGCCTTATATATAAGGATTGTGACCAGCAATTATTTTCTGTTTCTCATATAGGTAGGGCTGTTAGACCCTACCTGTATATGTGTGTGTGTGTTCACGCACGCGCACACACACATATATAATCACTTTGTTGATACCTATAGATTACCCAGATTTTTGCAGCCAAGATTAACTGGATTTGTAAGGCCAGCTAACTATCAGATGTCTCAAGGAAGTATAGAAGGAAAATTTAAAATCAATGTAACAGTTAAAGAAGAACCCAAGTATCAAAGAACAGCCTAGAGAGCTAGATCTTTGTGGTGTTCCTAAAAGACTACAATGTTGGAATCTTGTTCCAAAGGATAGGAATGATAGATTATAGATACATTTCTTGACTCTCATAAGAGGACAGCCCTTCATTCAGGGCACTTGTAGCATACTGACCCTTCAGATCTTATAGGATGACCAGAGACAATTGGAGAGAGGAAGTCCTGCAAATAACCAGGCTTAAGGCACAAAAGGCATTAAAGGTGATCATCGACACCTGTACTTGGGTGTACTTGGGAACCAGCTGTCCTCCAGTGCAGCTCATGTAGAAGTATCACATTAGCAACCTTCAAAACAGGCAAGATTAAGAGGCGGGAGTAGCAGAAGTCTCAGGTTGTTTTAGGTACAATAATGACATCTTGAATCCCTGTCAGACTTTCTTTCTCATGCCAACTTCTTTCCCAAGATTAAATTATATTTTTTGAAACACACAAACCCCTTCACAATTTGTTCATCCCTCCCCCATTTTTAGGACCAATTATATATTCCATCACATTCATTAACATACCAAGGTGCACCCATAACTACTCCTATTTGTCACATTCTGAGCTAGTTGCAGGGGTGAAATGCTCTCAGTTCGGGCTGGCTCGGCATTTTTTCACTGCTTTCCTTGGGATGCTGGTGCAGGCACCATGGATGCATAGCTTGTTGGGGCTGAACAAGGAAGCCGCTGCTTGAGTGGGGGGGTGGGCGAGAATAATGGCGAGACTCAGGGAGTGTAGGTCAGCTGGAGCTGCCTGACTCAGGGCTGCTCAGAAGCCACCCCCGCCGCTGCCAGAAGTTTGGGTGCCTCAGCTTCAGATCGCTCCCACCCTCCCTCACACACACAAAAACAGAGGTTGGAAAACTCTCTTATTCGCTCTCTCTCCAAGCGCCCCATGCACAGCCCATTTGAGGGGAGGGCAAGCACAACTGAGCACGTTTGGCTGCAGGAGGAGGCCTGAGTGGAAGGCGGCTTTTTCTGCAGCATCCCCCTCCTCTCTTTGGATCGCCCTGCAAAGGGGAGGCTGTGCCTTTGCAGAATGGGGTGGGCGGTTTGTACAGAGGATTGGCGGGGGTGGGGGATGCACAGCTCTCCAGGATGAAGAGCAGGGCAAGAGAAGGCTCCAAGGTTCACTTGGGCAGTCAAACCAGAGGGAAACTCAAAGCATTGGGAGCTTCAGAAAGGCAGAATGGGCTTTTGTGCAGCTCCTGGCTTCTGTGACATTCTGTGAAAGACAGAATGTGCTTCGGTGTCAGAATGTGCAGCTCCTGGCTCTAACAGTGAGTGACATGAGTGATGTCAATCTGGCCACACCCACTCAGTCACATGACCACCAAGCCACATCCACAGAACCAGTAGCAAAAAAATTAGATTTCACCCCTGGCTAGTTGTCACTTCAAAGGGGTCTTCCAAGATAGATCCATATAGAATGCATTGTTATAGTCCAAACAACAGATTACTAAAGCAGAGCAATCCAGGAAAATGTGCAATTGATGCAAAAGTTGGGTCTGTGCAAGGGCCCTTTTAGTCATGGCTGCCACCTGCTCTTCAAGCAGAAGTTGTAAATCTAGGAGAAACTCCAAATTGTGCACCAACTCTAAGAAACTGATCCATCCAAAAGTAAACAAATCCTAAACAAATTGCTTGTTATCTGAACCTCTGGTTGGTTTACGGTTGTTACTAGAATGCTTTTTGTTCATATCAGCATTGTATAAGATTTAATCATATTTGTAGTGATGTCATAGCTGTCTACTTAACCTTGCTGTCCTTGAGGATTATCTGACTCCACTGGGATTATTCACCCTCGGCATGATCTAGTCTAATGGCTAATTCTTAGGAAAAGTGGAGTAGCACTCATTCATAACCGGCAAACTCAGCTTCCTATCCCAGAAGTGTGCGGGGGTGAGCTGCCATTGTTCAGTGATGAGAAAACTACTTTGGCAGCCAAGAGTAGAGTGTGTATGTGTGTGTGTGTTTATCAAGCATTAATTTAATAATGGAAAATCTGGAAACCTGATGTACTCTTAAAGGAGCCATAGACTTTAATTTTCGGTGTTTCTGAAAATAATGCTACTAGAAGACAATTCTAAATATGCTCAAAAAAACCAGAAGTCTCATAGCATCATTTGAAATTTTTATAGTATGTTTTATGAGCTACAGCTCCATATTTTAAAGCAAAATGTATAAGTTGGAAAAGATACTACCGGATTCTTTTTTATTTTATTTTTTGCTGTGATAGACTAACACAACTCCCCTGCTTCAATGTCTAAATGTGCTCAGGGTCCTTTGGTTAAAAAAAAAATGGGTTACACCATCCAACTCCCTTTCCATGTTATCATTTATATGGTGAGAGGAACAATTCATTTTCATGTGTCTTTCATTTAAAGGTGCAGCCATCATTTTTTTGTGTTGGAAATAAGAAGCAGATGTAATATGACTATAATTTGGAAGAAAAAAACCATTGTAGTGGTTAAGGAGCTGGCCTAGAAATCAGGAAATTGTGAGTTCTGTTTTAGGCATGAAAATCAGCTGGATGACTTTGGTCCTGTTATTGTCTCTCAGCGTAACCCATGTAACAGAATTGATGTTGTGAGGAAAATCGGCAGGAGTATTAGGTTTGTTTGCTGCCTTGAGTTGATCACTTTTTTTATTTAAAAAAGGGACAATAATAAATTAGGCACTATATTGACCTATCACATCTCCTTTACACAGTCTGAAGCTATGTGGAAAAAATAATCAGAAATAGAATTGTTGCTCAATACTGTCCATATATATGGCACATATGTTCACTCCATTGTAATATCTTAGCTCTCTCTCTCTGTGTGAGTATACACACACACACAGAGAGAGAGGGAGAGCTACAATATACATTATACATAATATAATTATATATATATATATATATATATATATATATATATATATATATATATATATATATATATATATATATATATATATATATATATATATATATAATATAATATAATATAATACAATATATTGATATATTGACCATCAATTGTGTTGTAAATGTTGTACCTTGATGAACGTATCTTTTCTTTTATGCACACTGACAGCATATGCACCAAGACAAATTCCTTGTGTGTCCAATCACACTTGGCCAATAAAAAATCCTATTCTATTCTATTCTATTCTATTCTAAATATTGCTTGCAATGGAGTGGACAAATGTGCCAACTTCTTTACCAACAGACAAATAGTGAAAACTGAGGGAATCAAGATGCTCTATGGAAAAAACACCAAGAGTTTGGACAACATCAAGCACACTGAAGTCAAGAAGTAAGTTAGAAGTGAATTCAGTAAAACTAAACAGGAATTGAATGTCAAGGGATTGATATAACACGGCAGTCACAAGTGTTACAATCCCAATATGAGAAAGATGCTAAAATGTATGGTTTCTATAAAGAACTAACAGAATTAGACCAAATATTAACAGGGACAGATGAAAAACTAATAAAATATGTAGCTATTTGTTAAGTATTAAGATGGAAGATGAACAAGAAAAGGAGACAATGGTAGTATGGGCTAAATTTTTTGGTTATCCAATTGAGTTAGACAAATGGCAGAAACTGTGGGAGAGTGAAAAAGATCTTAAAGTCCAAACTCAGTGGTGGAAATACCATCAATGTGATTAACACCTGGACAACTCCAGACATTAGATACACAGCTGGAATAGAGAACTGGACTCAGCAGAATCCAAAGCCCTGGACAGAAAGTCTAGAAAAATAATGACAATGAATCATGCCCATCATCTACACAATGAAGTTGACATACTCTACTTGCCAAGGACCATGGGGGTGATATGGAATGTTGTAAGTACATTGCAGATCTGAAGAAGAAAAAAGAGCATCAGAAGGATATCTGAAGGTGAGTGAAAGCTAGTATACCATGAAAGTTAATTGAGTACTGGCGAGACCAAATTGGCCTACAAGAAGAAAGAAATGAAGATTGGAAAGTAGACATGCCAACAGTATTACATAGCTAGTACATTTTAAAAATAGCAGACAGAGCAGATAATAACAAGATCTGACAATGGCTAAGAGCAAGACATTTGAAGAAAGAAACAGAGGGGCTAATTCTGATTGCAGAAGTTCATGCCTTAAGAACAAATGCATTCTAAGCCAGAATTGAGAAGACATCAACAGAAAGCAAAAGCCCCCTCTACAAAAAAGCTGGAAAAAAACTGGACCATCTAGTTAGCTATTGCAAGAAGATCACACAGACTGACTACAAACAACAGCATGACAAATGGTGTCAACTGTGGTGCCTTGGAATATTATCATTTGCCCCCAAGCCAGAACTGATGAGACTACAATTAGACCAAGTAATAGAAATTGAAGAAGATAAAGTATTTTGGGACTTTAGAATTGAAGCAGACAAGCACCTACCACAGATTGTTGATAATAAAGACCCCCCAAAAAATCTAGATAGTGGATGTTGTAGTACTGGAGACAGCAGAATAGAAGAGAAAGAACTGGAGAAAATCACAAAATATAAATAAAATGCAAATAGAACGATTGTGGTAAAAGAAAGCAAAGATAGGACCAATAGTGATAGGCATCTTGGATGCATTCCAAAATATCTTGAACACATTTGCAGAATCATTATCAATTGAAAAAGGCAGCTTTATTTGAAACAGCATACTTCCTCTGATGATATATTTTAACACCGTCAAACAACATCTGCCTATCCGAGGTCCTTGAGAAGGACTCAGTAGGTGGATAAAAATGCCAAATTCAGCCTTAAATATTTGGCTGACTATGCAACCACACATAATAAAGAAGATAAGTTTTGCCCTAGGATTTCAGTGAAGACTTGTCAGTGGAAGATTCTTCTCCAAGGCATTCCCAGTTCAGACCTTGCCAGAACAAAAGGAAGTAAATCAGAAAAATATTGAAACTCTTTCAGTGTTTTATAGACATTTTTATATTGTCTTTGAAGTTTTGTTTTCATGTATATTTACATAGTAACATTTTTTTATAAAATGCAATTGCAACAACAGCCTTTCCAAAACATAAAATCCAGGACTTGTTAGACCAAACAGTCTTGGCTGGAGATGTTAAAAGCTGTGGTCTAATGCATATGGAGGATACCAGATTTGGGAAGACTGATTTAATTCTTAAGAGGAAAAGCTAGTTGTGCTGAAAGTTTTAATCCATTTTAGTTATTTCCCTGCCCAGCATTGCTGGAGGGTGTGAATCGAACTGACTGATTTTATTTTGCTAGCTTTTATTCTCTTTATGGGGAAATGGGTCTAAAATCACATGTCTTCCTTCCTTTCTTTTTTTTTTTATTTGCATTTATATCCGCCCTTCTCCGAAGACTCAGGGCGGCTTACACTATGTCAAGCAATAGTCTTCATCCATTTGTATATTATATACAAAGTCAACTTATTGCTCCCAACAATCTGGGTCCTCATTTTACCTACCTTATAAAGGATGGAAGGCTGAGTCAACCTTGGGCCTGGTGGGGCTTGAACCTGCAGTAATTGCAAGCAGCTGCTGTTAATAACAGACTGTCTTAGCAGTCTGAGCCACTCAAGGACCCTTTTTTGTTTCTTTTATAAATAATCGAAGTAGATCAGTACTATAATGCATGCACACATTTAAATCTGGTTAAGTGCCTGCTAACGGTACCTAAAAACTCCACATATGTGATTACTCCAATACTTTTATACCCAAAGCTCTTTCTGTTTTACCATTTATTTAATATAACTGAATCCTATCCTAATTTTTGCATAATTTTCTCCCTAATTTCAATAAAACTTTGCTGAAAACAGGCTTTTCCTTTCTAGCCTGGAATAATGGATGCTAGCTGATTCCATTTACTGATGCTGTTCTCTGCTGGCAGATTGTGATAAAATTCTTGGCATTGTTTCTTTAGAAATTAAGTAGTACTTAAAAGCAAACCCAACGCCCACGTTGTGTGACAGGTGCTAGGAAAGCTGCAACCTGCCTGTGGATATAACACAATTGTACCAAGAGCTGCTTTAATCCTGTGTTCTGACATTAAAAGCAGAGCCAGCGTTTTTAAAGCCAGGGCTCCCTGCAGTGTGACCTATATTTGAGGACCTATTTTTCAATTTTAACTCTGTTTAAAACCATGTTATCAGGTTTGCCTGTTGTGTATCCTGCCCTTTTTGCGCAACTTTAGATCTCATTTCTTAACTGCCTGCTTAATGCACTGTTGTGCTAGTAGGCAAATTGCCCACCCACTTAGCAGCTTCATCTATTATTGATAACCAGTTGGGAACATTGTGGTTGTTTTGCATTTGAGACTGTCACTTTTTCCCCACTGTGTTTCCTTAAAAATCCTTGATTGCACTAAGCTAACTTATCTCCTATATAAATACAGGCCAAGAAAAGATTCATGTTCTGAAATGTGTATACATTGGTGGATCAAACAGCTGTATGCTGCGCTATCACCACCAGGCCAAAAATAAAACATTTTTTAAAATTGTTTGTGCTACTTTTTCCAGTGGATACTTTTTAAAACATTGTAAAAGATTTTTAACCGTTTAAATGTTGTTTTCCCCCTCAATTCCCCGCTTAATCAGTCTGAGCCACTGAGTCACTAAGTCACTGAAACACTGAGCCATTGATCAGAAAGGTTGGCAATTTGGCGGTTCGAATCCCTAGTGAGCAGGGGGTTGGACTAGATGATCTCCAAGGTCCCTTCCAACTCTGTTATTGTTATTATTGTTATTATTAATTACTTCCGTTCTGAGTGTTGGATGGTAGAGATGTGTCACAAAGGGAAAAGCATATCTGTTAGCAAAACATAGATACATAAAGTATTAGAAAATTTAGAGAAAACACATCTTCATGAACATACCAGTTTACCAGTACTTTATTTAGGGTAAGAAAGCCTTCTATATCAGAGACAGAGTCAGAGATCTTCAGTTAGTGTAATTGTATCACTGGCTAAAGAGCATCAATGTACTGAGATAGGAAACTGAAGGATATGTTTAAGTTACCATAATTTTACTTTGTTTTTGAGTACAATGTGGCTGGATCATATTGTTGGCCTGGTAACATTCCAAGTTACATTGCGGGAAAGTAAAGGATGGGTATTTCTTTTCTTTTTTCTTAACTTATTTAATATCATAGAACCAGTTTCATGCAGTGGTTTAAACCAGGGGTCTCCAACCTTGGTCCCTTTAAGACTTGCGGACTTCAACTCCCAGAGTTCCTCAGCCAGCTTTGCTGGGAGTTGAAGTCCACAAGTCTTAAAGGGACCAAGGTTGGAGACCCCTGGTTTAAACTTTAAATGCACTGGATTAAAAGCCAAGTTGACAGCTGGTGACTTTGGGCCACTCATGCTTTCTGAGCCCTAGGAAGAAGGCATGGTAAATCACTTATAAAAAAGTACTGTCAAAAAATTGTAAGGACTTTGTAAGTAGTCATCAGGAGTCAAAAATTATTTGAAGGGCCCCTTCCACTGATAAAGTTAGTATGAGCAACACCTAATAACTTTCATGCTATGCTGTCTTCATATAGCTCAAATCTTCAAGCATTACTGGAGCAGCCAGTTAGGTCTATTGATTAAGGCACCAGGCTAGAAACTGGGAGACTGTGAATTCTAGTCTCACCTTAGCCAGGAAACCCAGCTGGTGACGTAGGCCCAGTCATACACTCCTAGCCCTACTCACCTCACAGGGTTGTCCTTGTGGAAAAATAGGAGAAGGAAAGTGGATATGTTCGCTGCCTTGAGTTATTTGTTCAATCAATCAATCCAGTTAAAGAGAAGTAACCATTCCCCATTAAGGATTTTTTTGTGGCACTATTGAATCTCAGATGATGAAACTACCTCATCTGAGAGTAGATTAGATTAAGTTCAAATCTAAGCAGAAGAATCCACAGAATTCATGTTATCATCAGGATGAGAAAGCAACATCATGAAATAAGCTCCACCCCTTTTGTACCTGCCTGTGATGTACTAATGGGAGGACACTGTTTTCTTCATCCTTCATCCAGTGTCCTCCCATTAGTGCACTCTTCTGTTCAAGAGGGCCTTTTCTTCAGTGACCCTGCAATTTATGAAAGAGGTTCAGATCTTCTTGGGGTTTCCCCCCCAGTTATTAATGGTTTTTAAATTATTCCGTTTAAAAGAACTCTTGAATTAGGGTGGAAATGAGTGTCTTTAACTGGATTTTCTGGTGTCCCAAGTTGTTAAGTCATATATTTTTAAAATGAAAATCCTTTCACTGTATTTTTGCCCATTTTGTGATTATGGAGTCTGTGGTTCTTTTATGTTTTCAGATGCTGGATGGCACCATAATAGCAAAAAGTTAAAAGTCATAGGACAATTTCTTCAAGAGCTGTTATATTTCTTCAATACTTCTCTCCCTTCCTCCCAAAAAGAACTGGTATAAAAGCTTTCTTTTCTTTCATTTTGGTGAAAGCACTAAAGAAAGCACTGAATAAGAGTTCCTGGGAGATAGTTTCCACTGAAATTAATTGTTGGTATTTACATTATTTACATGTCTTCACCCCACCCCTGTTTGTCCTTTCCTCTGGGTTTGACTTGCTGATGGGAAATATGTTTTCACTGGGTTTTGTTTTTACCCTCAATGTGTTTTTAACTCTGCTGTTCCTTGTACATTTTATTATTCTGATTTAATATTGCTGTATGTTTTTCAGACTTTTATATAATTGTATTTTTGCTTTTTGTGCTTTTAGTTATTCTGCATAGACAGGCTTGAAATACTGTAGCTGAATAAATAAATACCAAATTGCACTAAGATAGTTTGCTTCTTGGGCATGTCCCAAGCATGCCAAGCTTCAAAATCTGTCTTTGCCTCTATTATTTTTTTCCTCCCATATTTTAGTATGAGAAGTACTTACTCAGAAGTATCATTGAATTCTATGGGATTTTTAACCAAGGCACCTGAGCCATCTTCCTCCATTCGTAAGGCTTCTGGAGCTGTAACTGCTACAAGTAGGATGGTATCAAACTTATTTGTCTAAACTATTCCACCTTCTTGCAAATCTTGAATGCAAAACAACTACAAATAAGTTTCAGTTTGGGAAGTTGTAGCCTCTTGATGCAGTACCTAATTCATTTACCAAAAAAAAAAAAGTTTAAAAACCCATCAGCCACATTTTATTTATAAAATTGGAGAGGGAGGAGAAAAGAGACAGTCTGTGTGGGCTTGAGAAGGGGGAAAAAAAGTGAACACAGATGGTGCAGAGAAAAAATGATGAAAGATGGCTAATCAGGTAGATGAGGTAGAATTAAAGTGATGGAAAGTGTCAAAAACCACAAGAAGAAAAACATTGTGCAAGAAGACATATACAGGGCTGTGATTTATGTAACACATTTCTGGGAATAAAGTATTCAGGACTTTTTTTTTCTTTTACTGAAATGAAAATAGGGATAGTTACCTGCTCTCTTACACAGCTGTCTTTACCTTTAGAAGAAATGGCACATGTCTCCCTTCCCTGTGACATATTCACCATCCTACAAATTCTCTCTCATCCATATGTTACCCTGACTGTCACAGGCCAAGAAGGCAAAGGAGTTGGCTAGAGGGCACTGAGTCATGATGTCATCCCTGAAATGACGCAAGTCCTGGCAATTTCTCTTTAAACAGAGTCTAAAGAAGGCAGCACAAACACAACTCACTGGCTTGTAAACTGTCTAAGCAAGACACAAGGTTTGAAGGTCAACTGGCAGAATAGGTGGGTGTATTTTATCTGGGCTGTAAAAGAAAATAAGAATATGATCAAAAAGGTGAAGGGGATCGGAGTGAAAATAATAGACAGCACTTCCCCCCTGTTTTGCTGGTCATAGTTGGAAGTGGGAGGGCTTTTTTGCTTTTACACCATCATTCTCCAAGGGGAGAAAAAATATCCTAATGTCGCAACAGTAATTTGCATTGCCCTTTTAATCCCGCTACTTGGATGACTGTCAAAAAACCAACAACACTCCAGATACAGCCAATTCATGCACTAGCCAAATTCTTCTTGGTGAGATGATGGAATTAGAAAATTTAGACTTTCCACCCCAACCCATGCTATAAAAATTCATATTAAAATTACAATACTGAGAAAATTCCACCACTTGTTTTTGTCGACATGGTCAATTTAAGGCAAGCACTCCATAGAAATCCCTGGGGAAAAAATGGAAAATAAAGTTTAAAAAAGAATACAAGGCTTGGTAAGTAAGGAAATTGACACAGTATGACTTCTTTCACTTACACCTAACCATGGCACAATATGTTCTCAGATCTTTATAATGTTGCTTTCATTGATTTTCAGATATCCAAGGTAGCCTTATGTTTTTCTGAGCTATACATCTGTGGCAGTAGTGTTTTCCCTTTTACAGGTTAGTCCTCAACTAATAACAACAGAATTTCCAGTGCTAAGCAAAATAGTTAAGGGAGTTCCACGCAATTTTATGATCTTTTTTTGCCATGGTTGTTAATGGAATCACTGGAGTTAAGGGAATCACTTGGTTGTTAAGTGAATCTGACTTTCCCCATTGGCTTTGTCAAAAGTCAGCTGGGAAGGTCATAAATGGTGATCCTGGAATTCCCAGGATGCTGCAATTATTGTAAATACATACTGGTCGGTGAACCCTTGAATCTTGCTAATGTGACCATGGGATGCTCTGATGGTCATAAGCATGAGGCTTAAAGCTTAAAAGCTTAAAAGTCACTTTTATCAGTGCCACTGTAAACAGTTACTAAATAAATGATTGTTAAACCAAATACTATACTGTATTCCTGCACAGTTTTTGCCATTATTTTACTCTGATGGATTCCACTTACTGTTCTGTTTGTGGCATCATCCCAACTAAGAGGTAGAAGCAGCCAGGAACTTATTAGTCACTTGAGATTAATATAGATAGATCTTTCCAGTCCCTTGACACAGACTTCCTGGACCATACTGTTTTAGGCAGCTGGAGAGTCCAATTCCCAAACAAGGTTCTCCCCCAGACCTGCCTACTTCTGAGCCACATTCTGACATTGAAGCCTGTCTCTGAATTAGAGCAGCCCAAATAGCAATTGAACAGATGTGTGGATGGAGTCACTGCACTCAAAAGAACAGAGAGCCACTCGTCTGGCTGTTGGTTGCCTGTTATTCAGGCTTTTTTGCAGTGTGGATTTTTTGGAAGGACTGATCAACAATAGAAATAGGAAGGTGGTTGCAAGGTCTTAATAGAATAGAATAGAATTTATTGGCCAAATGTGATTGGACACACAAGGAATTTGTTTTGGTGCGTATGCTCTCAGTGTACATAAAAGAAAAAGGGGAAAAAATACCTTCATCAAAGGTACAACATTTACAACACAAATGATGGTCATAGGTTGCAATTTAACTCTTAATGATAGCAACAAAAAGTTACAGTCATACAGTCATAAGTGGAAGGAGATGGGTGATGGGAACGATGAGAAGATTAATAGTGCAGATTTAGTAAATAGTTTGACAGTGTTGAGGGAATTATTTGTTTAGCAGAGTGATGGCCTTCGGGAAAAAACTGTTCTTGTGTCTAGTTGTTCTGGTGTGCAATGCTCTATAGTGTCATTTTGATGGTAGGAGTTGAAACAGTTTATGTCCAGGATGTGAGGGATCTGTAAATATTTGCACGGCCCTCTTCTTGATTCATGCAGTATACAGGTCCTCAACGGAAGGCAGGTTGGTAGCAATTATTTTTTCTGCAGTTCTAATTATCCTCTGAAGTCTGTGTCTTTCTTGTTGGGTTGCAGAACCAAACCAGACAGTTATAGAGGTGCAAATGACAGACTCAATAATTCCTCTGTAGAACTGGATCCGTAACTCCTTGGGCAGTTTGAGCTTTCTGAGTTGGCGCAGAAAGAACAGTCTTTGTTGTCCTTTTTTGATGATGTTTTTGATGTTAATTGTCCATTTTAATACTGGTATAGGTAAGGAGATGTCCAGGTCCCTGCTGTAAAGTGTACAGTCTTCACTTGTTGCCAATTTCAAGTTAATTGGGCTTCTTTTCAATGCATACATGACCAAAGCCAGCAATGAATTTTGAAAGCTGACTAAAACCATTGTTTAGCCATTTGCCAAAACTTACTGCTTTCTCATCCCCAACCCTTGTGATGTTCAGATGAACCCAAACCTAGAATAATCCACTGATCTCTTTCCTTAATGCATCCTTCACTCCATAAATAAAGACAGACCCCTTAATGGCAATCATGTAGAGCAGAGGTATCAAACTTAAGGCCCGGGGGCCAGATCCAGCCCACGGGGTGCTTAAATCTGGTCCACGGGACCACCCTGGAAACAATAAAGGACTGGCCTGTGGTGCCTTGGCCCGGGCCAGACCAACCAGGCACTTGATCTACAATCTGCTGGTGGCCATTTTCATTGGCAGAGTGCTGCAGGAGGCCATTACAGTTGAAAATGGATCTCGGGAGGGGCATGTGTGGCCTTCCCTAGCTCTGTTTTCATTGGCAGAGTGATGCAAGAGGCTGTCGCAGCCGAAAACAGTGTGCCCCTTCGGAGCTCCATTTTCGCTGGCAGATTGCTAGCAAAATAAACTTGCTTGCCCTCCACTGCCTAGGGCTTTGGGCAGCCTGCATCACTGTCCTCCACATGGCCTGAGAGAGACGGTGAGGCTCCTCTGGAGGACAAGGATTTGGTGCTCTCCTTGGTCTCGCCTTCCTCCACTGGAAACAATGGATTCCCCCCCAGACACCTCCAGCATGAGTAACATGGAGCTGGCCATGTTTTCCCGGCCCCCCAAGGTCAAACACAAGCCTGATGTGGCCCTCAATGAAATCTAGTTTGTCAACCCTGATGTAGTGGCATGATGGCACTCAGCAGTGTTGCTTGCATTCAGAGGAAACAGACACTTTGAGTTCTTCTGAGTATTCTTATTTGGGAAAGATAAATGGTGCTGGGAATTGGATTCAGGGGAGCATTTTCTTCTTAAAGTTGCAGTTGATCTGTCTGAAAATGCAAGTATGATATAACTTTTGTTATTTGTGATGTGATTGCTTAAGATGAACGTGATATTTATATTAGATTAGAATTCTTTATTGGCCAAGTGTGATTGGACACACAAGGAATTTGTCTTTGGTGCATATGCTCTCAGTGTACATAAAAAGACAAGATACGTTTGTTAAGAATCATAAGGTACAACACTTAATGATAGTCATAGGGTACAAATAAGCAATCAAATCATACTAGAAAACAATCAATATAAATCATAAGAATACAAGCAACAAAGTTACAGTCATACAGTCATAAGTGGAAGGAGATGAGTGAGAGAAACGCTGAGAAGATGCAAACTTAGTGAATAGTTCGACTGTTGAGGGAATTATTTGTTTAGCAGGGTGATGGTGTTCGGGGGGGGGAACTATTCTTGTGTCTAGTTGTGCTCTATAGCCTCTTTTGAAGGTAGGAGTTGAAACTTGAAACAATTTATGTCCAGTATGCAAGGGGTCCATAAATATTTTCACAGCCCTCTTTTTGACTCGTGACAGGTCATCAATAGAAGGCAGGTTGGTAGCCACTGTTTTTTCTGCAGTTCTAATTATCCTCTGAAGTCTGTGTCTGTCTTGTTGGGTTGCAGAACCAAGCCAGACAGTTATAGAGGTGCAGATGACAGACTCAATCATTCCTCTGTAAAATATATTTTCTAAGGCTTGCTGGCCTGTTTGTCATTACTAGCTACCAGGGCAAAGCAGAAGAACAGAATTGGAAGAAATCTTGGAGTTCTTCCAGTCCAATTTCCTGCTGAAGCAGGAGACCTTACATGTGGTAGAGAATGTCGAACGTTATCAGTTATTTGGTAACTGAAAATGTAGTTCTGCTATCACCAGGCAGGATGCTTTAGGTCCAGCATCAACATATATTTATTACATATCTGGATCCACAAAACCTAAAAACTCACAGAATCCCATGATAAAACAGTGAAAATGGGACAATGAATGCTCAGTCATTAAGTGGTTGTGCATCTCTCCTGTTTTCAGAATATATTACATGGGTCACCTAGGGAACTCAGAAATTAAATTTTCTGGGATAAAATCTGGAAGTAGAGCAGATTTGCTTCTGAAGCTGACAGCTACTGTTTCAGTGTTCCCCATCAGCCTCAGTTACGGTCCATTTGACTGATTGAAAACAAAAGAGCATGCTCCAGCCTCATGTCTCTGAGTGAAATAATCCTTCTGCTCTATCAATTCACTGTGGTATGTGGAAAGAGATTGCTAAAGTAGAAATTAGAATTACAAATGAAGCTATAAAAATGTCTGTAAGCTTTTTTTTCTAAAAAAAATCCTTCTGATGTTAAATCCTGATTATAATTGCACAAGAGTAATGCTTTCCATCCAATGTTTTTCAGATCCTGTAAGCAAGGATCATTGTCTACTAACATGAAGTTGGAACCTCCAAATGAAATCTAAATCATGGGGATAAATGGTTTAAGGACCGGGATCCTAGTTTGCTCTTCTTGTAATTACTGTACCAGTTTCAGAGTAACCTGCAGTAAAAGCATTTTATTATTTATTAAGAGTTTTCATATATTCTGAGACATGACTGGAATTTGACCTTTGGGTTGTTTCTTTTTTCATTTTTCCCTCTTGCCAGTTAAATAAAACACTGGTTCTTCTCTACCCCCTTTTACTAAATTTTTCACTGATTTCATCTCCTTTTAGAAAACAAAATGGTCAGTAGATTGAAAAAAGCACACAGCATTATTCTCCCAACTACTTGAAGTCCACCAAAGACACCAGGGGGGAATATGGAGTTACACTGTTAAAAGGAATAGACAGGTATGGAAGTTAAAAAAAAATTCTAAATTTTAAGGGTGCCATCTTCTGGTCTGCATGATCTCAGGAAAAAATCCGTAGCAGATAGCTGCATTATCTGCATAAATGCCCACCCTGAAATACCTGTTTTGCCTTTGAATCTAAGGTGTTGCGTGACTCTGTGGAGCAAATTCAAAATCTGAATCAAAAGCTGCTTCTTTTTCTACCTTCAAGGAAGCTGAAGTCATAGACATCACTGCTAATGCTTGCCCATAAATCTCAGCGGTACAGGTCCATTTCTACAACTGCCCTTTTGTAATACTGCTTGTTAATATCTGCTGGGATTGGCATGCTGTTGGTCCCATCTGTTAAACAGCTGAGGGACCCAGGGGGTGTGGCTTCTGTCTCTATATCTGCCCTCTGATACATCATTTCCTCCAGGATCTGAACACTCCCAAGCCTGCTGTCCTTCAAGACAGACTTAAAAGACCCTGCCCTCCCCATGCAGTGAATCAGGTCATTATATGATCTGACCATTACGAATGTAGCATTGGAAATTGATGTAGTCTCTTCCCACTGGCCTGGTCATTTTTATTTTTATTTTACATGCTGACAGTGTTAAGTTCTGGAAGTAACGAGGCTGGAGACCAGGGTAGTGACAACAGCTCTTTAATATAGGGTGAACCCAGCAGCAGGCTGGGGGAAAAACCTCTCCTTTTATACAGTTCTGCTGGAGGCTTCGACCAATCAGCAACGTGCTGATTTCCCGCTCAAATATTTAAAGGTACAAACATGAATACATAACACTCCTCCTCCCAGAAAACACTTTGCCTCTATTTACATATTTATTTTACATGTTATTTTTTGCGTCACGCAAATAACCTGGGCGTCTCTAGTCCTTTCTGACCTGCGGTTCAGTTCTGGGTGGTGTTTTGAGCTGGTCGGAGGCTGTTTTCCTCCCAGCCCTTTCTCTGGGCCAACGGGCTCCGGATTATTGGCCGACTCTTTTTCTTGGCCATCCGGCCTTGGATTAATTTTGGAACTTTCCCTGCTGCTTCCCTCGGGGACCTGATGGCGTCGCTGGAACTCTGGGACCTCAGCTAAGTCTTGCGCCTCCCCCGGGTCATTGTCAGCTGTGGATTCAAATTGGTATTGGTCATGATCTGTTTCATTTGGTTCGGTTTGGTCAGTTATTCGTTTCCTTAACTGATCTATGTGGCGCCTCCACACTCGGTTGTCTGGTAGCTCTACCACGTACGATTTTGGGCCGGTTATCTTTATTATTTGTCCTGAACCAACTAGGGCCGTCCCCATAGTTTCGGGCCCACACCCGTCGCCTATGCTCATTTCCTTGTCTTTTCTAGTTCCCCTTGTAACCCTCGGGTGTGTAATGGGGTTCAAGCGTCAAGTGGGCACCGGAGTTTCCGTCCCATTAGCAATTCGGCTGGGCTTTTCCCGGTGGCCGTGCTTGGGGTTCTGTGCTGGACGGCTAGGAAAGGTCTATTTTGTTTGCCAGTCACCTGGCTTGAGCCTGGACAATGCCTCCTTAGCGCCCGGACGGAACGCTCTGCAAGGCCATTCGGCGCAGGGTGGAAAGGCGCAGAGAGGGCATGTCGGATGCCTTCCTCTGCCAGGTATTCAGGCTTTTTTGCAGTGTGGATTTTTTGGAAGGACTGATCAACAATAGAAATAGGAAGGTGGTTGCAAGGTCTTAATAGAATAAAATAGAATTTATTGGCCAAATGTGATTGGACACACAAGGAATTTGTTTTGGTGCGTATGCTCTCAGTGTACATAAAAGAAAAGGGAAAAATACCTTCATCAAAGGTACAACATTTACAACACAAATGATGGTCATAGGTTGCAATTTAACTCTTAATGATAGCAACAAAAAGTTACAGTCATACAGTCATAAGTGGAAGGAGATGGGTGATGGGAACGATGAGAAGATTAATAGTGCAGATTTAGTAAATAGTTTGACAGTGTTGAGGGAATTATTTGTTTAGCAGAGTGATGGCCTTCGGGAAAAAACTGTTCTTGTGTCTAGTTGTTCTGCTGTGCAATGCTCTATAGTGTCATTTTGATGGTAGGAGTTGAAACAGTTTATGTCCAGGATGTGAGGGATCTGTAAATATTTGCACGGCCCTCTTCTTGATTCATGCAGTATACAGGTCCTCAACGGAAGGCAGGTTGGTAGCAATTATTTTTTCTGCAGTTCTAATTATCTTCTGAAGTCTGTGTCTTTCTTGTTGGGTTGCAGAACCAAACCAGACAGTTATAGAGGTGCAAATGACAGACTCAATAATTCCTCTGTAGAACTGGATCCGTAACTCCTTGGGCAGTTTGAGCTTTCTGAGTTGGCACAGAAAGAACAGTCTTTGTTGTCCTTTTTTGATGATGTTTTTGATGTTAATTGTCCATTTTAATACTGGTATAGGTAAGGAGATGTCCAGGTCCCTGCTGTAAAGTGTACAGTCTTCACTTGTTGCCAATTTCAAGTTAATTGGGCTTCTTTTCAATGCATACATGACCAAAGCCAGCAATGAATTTTGAAAGCTGACTAAAACCATTGTTTAGCCATTTGCCAAAACTTACTGCTTTCTCATCCCCAACCCTTGTGATGTTCAGATGAACCCAAACCTAGAATAATCCACTGATCTCTTTCCTTAATGCATCCTTCACTCCATAAATAAAGACAGACCCCTTAATGGCAATCATGTAGAGCAGGGGTATCAAACTCAAGGCCCGGGGGCCAGATCCAGCCCACGGGGTGCTTAAATCTGGTCCACGGGACCACCCTGGAAACAATAAAGGACTGGCCTGTGGTGCCTTGGCCCGGGCCAGACCAACCAGGCACTTGATCTACAATCTGCTGGTGGCCATTTTCATTGGCAGAGTGCTGCAGGAGGCCATTGCAGTTGAAAATGGATCTCGGGAGGGGCATGTGTGGCCTTCCCTAGCTCTGTTTCCATTGGCAGAGTGATGCAAGAGGCTGTCGCAGCCGAAAACAGTGTGCCCCTTCTGAGCTCCATTTTCGCTGGCAGATTGCTAGCAAAATAAACTTGCTTGCCCTCCACTGCCTAGGGCTTTGGACAGCCTGCATCACTGTCCTCCACATGGCCTGAGAGAGACGGTGAGGCTCCTCTGGAGGACAAGGATTTGGTGCTCTCCTTGGTCTCGCCTTCCTCCGCTGGAAACAATGGATTCCCCCCCAGACACCTCCAGCATGAGTAACATGGAGCTGGCCATGTTTTCCCGGCCCCCCAAGGTCAAACACAAGCCTGATGTGGCCCTCAATGAAATCTAGTTTGTCAACCCTGATGTAGTGGCATGATGGCACTCAGCAGTGTTGCTTGCATTCAGAGGAAACAGACACTTTGAGTTCTTCTGAGTATTCTTATTTGGGAAAGATAAATGGTGCTGGGAATTGGATTCAGGGGAGCATTTTCTTCTTAAAGTTGCAGTTGATCTGTCTGAAAATGCAAGTATGATATAACTTTTGTTATTTGTGATGTGATTGCTTAAGATGAACGTGATATTTATATTAGATTAGAATTCTTTATTGGCCAAGTGTGATTGGACACACAAGGAATTTGTCTTTGGTGCATATGCTCTCAGTGTACATAAAAAGACAAGATACGTTTGTTAAGAATCATAAGGTACAACACTTAATGATAGTCATAGGGTACAAATAAGCAATCAAATCATACTAGAAAACAATCAATATAAATCATAAGAATACAAGCAACAAAGTTACAGTCATACAGTCATAAGTGGAAGGAGATGAGTGAGAGAAACGCTGAGAAGATGCAAACTTAGTGAATAGTTTGACTGTTGAGGGAATTATTTGTTTAGCAGGGTGATGGTGTTCGGGGGGGGGAAAAACTGTTCTTGTGTCTAGTTGTGCTCTATAGCCTCTTTTGAAGGTAGGAGTTGAAACTTGAAACAATTTATGTCCAGTATGCAAGGGGTCCATAAATATTTTCACAGCCCTCTTTTTGACTCGTGACAGGTCATCAATAGAAGGCAGGTTGGTAGCCACTGTTTTTTCTGCAGTTCTAATTATCCTCTGAAGTCTGTGTCTGTCTTGTTGGGTTGCAGAACCAAGCCAGACAGTTATAGAGGTGCAGATGACAGACTCAATCATTCCTCTGTAAAATATATTTTCTAAGGCTTGCTGGCCTGTTTGTCATTACTAGCTACCAGGGCAAAGCAGAAGAACAGAATTGGAAGAAACCTTGGAGTTCTTCCAGTCCAATTTCCTGCTGAAGCAGGAGACCTTACATGTGGTAGAGAATGTCGAACGTTATCAGTTATTTGGTAACTGAAAATGTAGTTCTGCTATCACCAGGCAGGATGCTTTAGGTCCAGCATCAACATATATTTATTACATATCTGGATCCACAAAACCTAAAAACTCACAGAATCCCATGATAAAACAGTGAAAATGGGACAATGAATGCTCAGTCATTAAGTGGTTGTGCATCTCTCCTGTTTTCAGAATATATTACATGGGTCACCCTAGGGAACTCAGAAATTAAATTTTCTGGGATAAAATCTGGAAGTAGAGCAGATTTGCTTCTGAAGCTGACAGCTACTGTTTCAGTGTTCCCCATCAGCCTCAGTTACGGTCCATTTGACTGATTGAAAACAAAAGAGCATGCTCCAGCCTCATGTCTCTGAGTGAAATAATCCTTCTGCTCTATCAATTCACTGTGGTATGTGGAAAGAGATTGCTAAAGTAGAAATTAGAATTACAAATGAAGCTATAAAAATGTCTGTAAGCTTTTTTTTTTCTAAAAAAAATCCTTCTGATGTTAAATCCTGATTATAATTGCACAAGAGTAATGCTTTCCATCCAATGTTTTTCAGATCCTGTAAGCAAGGATCATTGTCTACTAACATGAAGTTGGAACCTCCAAATGAAATCTAAATCATGGGGATAAATGGTTTAAGGACCGGGATCCTAGTTTGCTCTTCTTGTAATTACTGTACCAGTTTCAGAGTAACCTGCAGTAAAAGCATTTTATTATTTATTAAGAGTTTTCATATATTCTGAGACATGACTGGAATTTGACCTTTGGGTTGTTTCTTTTTTCATTTTTCCCTCTTGCCAGTTAAATAAAACTCTGGTTCTTCTCTACCCCCTTTTACTAAATTTTTCACTGATTTCATCTCCTTTTAGAAAACAAAATGGTCAGTAGATTGAAAAAAGCACACAGCATTATTCTCCCAACTGCTTGAAGTCCACCAAAGATCACCAGGGGGGAATATGGAGTTACACTGTTAAAAGGAATAGACAGGTATGGAAGTTAAAAAAAAATTCTAAATTTTAAGGGTGCCATCTTCTGGTCTGCATGATCTCAGGAAAAAATCCGTAGCAGATAGCTGCATTATCTGCATAAATGCCCACCCTGAAATACCTGTTTTGCCTTTGAATCTAAGGTGTTGCCTGACTCTGTGGAGCAAATTCAAAATCTGAATCAAAAGCTGCTTCTTTTTCTACCTTCAAGGAAGCTGAAGTCATAGACATCACTGCTAATGCTTGCCCATAAATCTCAGCGGTACAGGTCCATTTCTACAACTGCCCTTTTGTAATACTGCTTGTTAATATCTGCTGGGATTGGCATGCTGTTGGTCCCATCTGTTAAACAGCTGAGGGACCCAGGGGGTGTGGCTTCTGTCTCTATATCTGCCCTCTGATACATCATTTCCTCCAGGATCTGAACACTCCCAAGCCTGCTGTCCTTCAAGACAGACTTAAAAGACCCTGCCCTCCCCATGCAGTGAATCAGGTCATTATATGATCTGACCATTACGAATGTAGCATTGGAAATTGATGTAGTCTCTTCCCACTGGCCTGGTCATTTTTATTTTTATTTTACATGCTGACAGTATATTGTTTAACCCTTTTTAGTTACCAAAGGTTTTGTGACCAGTAAGTGGTCACAAAAATTGAAATAGTAAATAAGGAACGGTGAAAACTATGGCTAAAATTGGAAAGCCATGACACCAGAATGTCAAGAAGAATCCTGTAATCATATATGAAGTGTTTAAAGATGGGAAGGAAGATAAAATCAAGAAGTATAGGGATAGATTAAGAGAGAAAGCAGGGAGGAGAAATCTCAGGAGTAACAGTAATGATTCCAGTCCAAGGAAAGAAACTATGAGAGGAATTTTAAATGAAGCTGCTATCTTCTTTGAAAAGAGCAGCTGAATAATTGAGAGTATGCAGATTCACAAGGAAAGGAAGAATTCTGCATATCCTGATGGGATATTGATAAAGGCTTCCTGTCAACTGGTTTGTTAATGGATGGTGAGCCAATCAAGAAGAAAGAAAACTGTTCTTCTTAAAGATGTTTTCCAGGTGCAACTTACTATCCAGAATTAAGTTGGGCAGATGGCAGCCCATATGTAGCATTCCATGGATGTTCATAGCCCTCCTGCAACTTCCAATTTTTCTGACTACTTTTTCTAGATACTGCAAGGCTGCCGGTTAGATGAAATTTCCTGTTTCTATAAATCCCATGTTCATTGCAATACAGAAACCAAATCATTTGACACTAGGCTCTGAGTGGGATCTGTGGTAAGAGAACAGAGGTTTTCGTGAAACTGGCACCTCTCCAAGACCTACCCACACCAGAGCCTTCTCAAAACAGAAGACAAAGTATCTGCTCTGACGTCTTCACTATGAAACTTCAACAGTCACCAGACCTTGTAGCAAACCAGCAATAGGTCAAATATAGCATATCAGGGAAGGAAGAGATTTTAACTATGTGACCTTAGCAATCTCAGTGGCATTAAGAAAGCAAGGGGAAGAACAGTTATCTATGTGTAGCCCCTGTCAGCCTTGCAAGGTAGTCCAGACAAGAAGCACTTCTAAAAGTACTAGCTCTAATTTATTGTAAGGTTACATTAACAGAAGCTTGCAATCTGAAAGTACATTTCTCTTTGCTGCCCCTTACATTTGCAGTCCCAGAAATTAGGAAGGGTCCCTACTGAGGCTCTTGCCACACCCCTGTTCTTTTTGCAGACTTAGCTGCTGCTTCTCCGACTGTTTTCTTGACTAGTCTGCAGCTCTTTCTCCTGGCTCCCAAGGTCATCCCCCCATATCATTACATCCTCTGACCTCCATTAAGTATTACATCCAACTCTAGAGCAGTGGTCCCCAATCTTTCTAGCTTTGCAGACTGGCGGGGGGTGGGGGAGAAGAGGATGGCTTTGTGTGAGCGGCAGATGAGCAGCATGCACACGCAATTCCATTTGTGAGTGTGGTGGGCATGCTCGCCAGCCACTTGTACAAATGGAGCTGCGCATGTGCAAGGGTTTACCCATCGCTCATGCAGTTAGATCTGTGCTTGTGTGCTTGCCTGCTGCTTCTGTAGCCTGGTTCTCAATGGGCCACGGCCTGGTAGTGGGCAGAGGCCCAGGTCTAGAGACAAAAAGATTGTCAGGGCACAGAGATTCTGTAACCTTGCTTTTAGCCCCATCCCATAATTTTTTCATGAGGGTCCTTGATGCTTTCTGAGCTTGGTTGTTTTCTTGCTGATGTTTCATTATCCAAACTAGGTAACATTATCAGTGCTAGTGAATTTTGTGAAAATGACTTTTTCATAAATATATTCCTGAATGCTTTCTTCAAGTGTTGTGTCTTCCTGCACTTACAATTCCTGAAATTTCTGCTTAGCTATCTGTTCCCTTAAGGTAGAGCTGTTCATTTCCATTTTGTCAAATATAATTTGGTGAATGATCACTGATTAAAGTATTTATTAAAGGCTAGGAAGCAGCAAATCAGGGTCTCGGATGATTAATGCAGATGTTCTACCTTACATTCTCTTGAATTTAAATCCACCTTACTCCCTTCCTGTCTTTTCTATGGTATAAAATGAAAAATCACCCTATATTTCTCACAGTCGGTACTAAGTATTAGTTGCCTATTTACATTCTCAATATTCCTCGCTTGGAAAAAAGATATCTCTTGATAAAACTATTTTCATCTTCGTAGTATCTGGAACTTCTAAGACAGGGGTGTCAAACTCAAGGCCCGTGGGTTGCTTAGATCTGGCTCACAGGGCCGCCCTGGAAACAGCGAAGGACCAATCTACAGTGTCTCTGCAAGTAAAAACAGTGCTTGGGAGGGCTGCGTGTGGCCCTTCCAAGCTCCATTCTTGCTGGCAGAGGGTTGCAGGAAGCTGTCACAGCCAAAAATGGAGTTCGGAAGCCCGTTTTTGCTGGCAGAGCGCTCAGGCCCCCACAGGCACCCCCGACATGAGTGATGTCGAGCTGGCCATGCCCACCCTGACCATACCAATCCTGGCCCCAAAGGTCAAACACAACCCTGATGCAGCCCTCAATGAAATCGAATTTGACACCCATGTTCTAAGAGATTTTCTATCCTTTTATTCTTGTTTGGGCCAGTCACTACATTTCAACTTATAATTTCTTTGGATGGTAATTGTGAAGATAATTTTTAATTCCATGGAAGAAGATGGAATAAAAACATAATATACCACATATTGTCTCCATATATGCCTGTATTTTTCAAGTGTGGTACTCTACACTCCTGTCTCCGAGGAAGCAGATGAAATGGAAAATAAGGAGATTTGTGGTGTTCACGTGAAGCTCTGGTGGCTCAGCTGGGCTATCTTTATTTCATCTTACACTTGACTAAACTGGATAGCTGGTAAAGTTAGATTGCTCTCTTGCCACCTCATTTGCTCCTCTGATTATTCTCTCCGGAGCAACATCTAGTCTTTTTAGAATGTGTCCCAAGGTAGCTCTCCAGGGAAAGAAATACATTACTACCTGCTTCAGCAGATGTAGCAACTGCCCTGCCTAGCGAGGTTTTATAGACAGTAAGCTAAGCAAACAGAGGACCGTCTGTTATTCTCAGCTTTGTGGCTGAGATGTAGATTATATCATTACGGTCCAATGCCATTCACCAACTGTTCTGTAAGATAGATGGTGCTTTCTTTTCAAGTGAAAGAGTAGAAGTTCTACCCCAACCTCCTTCAAGCACATGGCTTTCCAAATTTCTACTTATAGGGAATACCTTTTCATAGTCCAGATAAAGACAAATCTCTTATTTAAAGGTTAATCACAGGTGAGTCTTCCTACCTGGCAAGTTCAGCATTGTGATGGGCACATAGATACCGTGTTCCCCTGAAAATAAGACCGGGTCTTATATTAATTTTTGCTCCAAAAGCAAAATAATAATTAGGGCTTATTTTCTGGTTAGGTCTTATTTTGGGGGAAAATATGGTACTAAATGCATCCATCTGGCTGACAATCTTAACTGGGGTTTATTTTGGGGGTATGGCTTATATTACAAGCATCCTGAAAAATCATCCTAGGACTTATTTTCTGGTTGGGTCCTATTTTCAGGGAAACAGGGTAAAATGTCTTACTTCTCTCCCTATGAATTTGATGGGTTGGCCATGTGTTATTCATCCATTCTAGTAAAACCAAAAAGCCAACATTAAACGCTTACCTGTTTGTGGCTTGGGAATTCAGATGGGGATGATGAGTCACAAAGGATATATTTTTAAAAAGCATATCTCCCCAATCAGTTTTTCTTCCACTTAGGGGAAAGTTTCACCTTCCTGAAACCTCAAAACTAGAAGGGCTCAGAGTGCATTCCAGAGTAAAACTGAAACTGCTTGTTCAGGAAATAATATTTCTAACTTTGCTACCACCTTCCAAGAAATCTGCCCATATGCTTCTCAAGAACTTAAGTCACATTCCAGTTCTAGAAGGTCACTGGCCAAGGACGTGAATCTTCACCTGTACAAGGTTATTTTAACCATAAGATGACATGACAGACCAGTGAGCTTCAGTTGAAGGGGGAAATTAGAAATGATAAATGTCTTCCAATAAAGTTTATTTAATTTTACAACCCACCCACCCCCGGTTTAGGAACATTAAATAAAATTTCAAAACATTTCAGAGTTACAAAAATAGAGCAAGAGTATAAGATTCACAAATCATTCTATGGCACAGTTTGCTGATTCATGGCTTAATGCCTAGGTAGAGAGTTACAAGTAGGTGGCATATAAAAATATTTGTAATAAATAAAATGTTAAGCCAAGGGTTGTCACAGCATCTCTCAGGATGCCAGAGAGATGTGACACCTGAAAAATGTCTGTTGACATCAGCCACACTAGGTAGATTTGAACAACAAATCAAAGCTAAAGTTACTTTTATTGTAAGGGGCAATAATAACAACAACTTGCAAGTCTGATTGTATTATCCTGGCTAAGTGGCTCAGTGGCTAAGTCACTGAGCTTGTCAATCAGAAAAGTCAGCAGTTTGTTGGTTCGAATTGCTAGTGCAGGTCTCCTGTGTGAGCAGGGGGTTGGACTAGATGACCTCCAAGGTCCCTCCCAACTCTGTTACTGTTAATCCATCTCTTGCTTCTCATTCCCCAACGAATCACGGAAGTGACTTTTACTAAATTTTATCTCGTTGTTCTGGATTTATTAAATTCTTCGGCCTCTTTTGCCTATGTAATGGTCCCTGAATAAGGAGGGTCATTTTTGTTGTTGTCTACAGTCAATCCCTCCCCACCCTACCCCCCAAATTAATCAACAGTGTGGGCTCTCCAATGGGATTGCACAAAATATTGAAGTTGAGGTTGTTGAGAGCTCATGTGATGTGATGATTTCACAATATTTTCCATTTAATGTGTGTGTGTGTGTGTGTGTCTGTTCTATCATACAAGACTAACAAATAGTTCAGGATGCCTGAAAAGTCTCTCACTCCCTGCATGGGAGCTTTAAAGCAGGGGTCTCCAATCTTGGCAACTTTAAGCCTGGAGGACTTCAATTCCCAGAATTCCCCAGCCAGCTTTGCTGGCTGGGGAATTCTGGTGTTGAAGTCCTCAAGGCTTAAAGTTGCCAAGGTTGGAGACCCCTGCTTTAAACCACAGTTTACAAATTACAATGGCTAGATCCAGGCATTGCACCAAGGCAAAATCAAGCTAATTATATTGTGAGTTAACATAATATGTGAACCCATCAAGCCTAAAAAAACACTATTTTATATAATCTTCAATCAACCAGGCTGTGCTCTCTATATATAGCATCCGTTCTCAGCTAAACTTAGCTCCGTTGTTTTCTGCTGTTAAGTTTGCAGCTCTTTTTTAAAAATTGCTTCTACTTTCAGTCTTCTACCCCACACTTCTCTAGAGAAATATAACATGCATGAAACAGAATTTGCTGACTCCTTCTGGGAACCCAATCTTAACCAAAGGAAAATATTGCCCCTTCCCCATCTTTACAATAAAAGTCAAATAACAATATTCCATTTTCATATTTTGATGATGTCAAAAGGATTTTCAGTCGTATAAAGTATACATTGTATGAGCCATTGTACTGATATATTAAGGAGATTACTCATAAAATAGGCACAAAAATAGCAAGTAGGAAGACATTTCAGACAGCAGCTGTACTCCCATCCTATTTCTAACTTTAGTATAGCTGCTTGTCAGTTTTGCAGTGATCAATTAGCTTGATAGTTTTAGCAATCCACAAATGCATGCAAGGGAATGGTAGAGGTTCTGGGGAAATTTGAGATGCTTCCTCCTTCTCTTGAGAGCCCCATAGCTTGAGATGAAAAAGAGGTACATTTTCCCTTGAGAGGGCTGGGCAAAAAAGGAAAATTATTCTATTCCTCCAACCTGAAAACACTTTAATAGAAGTGTACTTTAACAGAATAACAGAGTTGGAGGGGACCTTGGAGGTCTTCTAGTCCAACCTTCTGCTCAAACAGGAAACCCTATACAATTTCTGCTTCAGCAGTCCTGCAATTCCTGCCTTTCTACATGGATCACAAATTAGGGATTTCTCGTCTTTCATAACAAGCATGAAATTACAAGATCCTACCTTTACAACAGGCATATAATTTCTGTTGGCTTATTTATAATGCTGCTCAGACAACCACTTTCATATTGTGGCCAGTGGGTCTTCCCATTTTTTCCCCCTAAACATGGGTTTCAGCAATGAAATAAAGCAATATCTAGAACATTCTAGGCTATGTATGACTAACACATTAAAAGTTGTTTTTTTCCCAATCTGCACAGACAGCATTTACCTTTGCTCTGTAAAAACAGATGAGGCACGCTAACAGCACCGCTGTTAATTAACTCATCAGTTTGCTCATTCTCATAGACTTTACAAGGCCACAGGCTCACTCACTCAGTCTCTGTGTGGACATAAGTGCATTGATTAATTGATGGATGGACTAACAAATCGAGTTAGCTGACCAGGTGAGACAGGTGTTTTGGTTAACCTGAGAACATAAGCAGTGGCATACTGGATCAGAACCCTGGTTCATCCGATGCAGCAATCTTTTCTCACAGGGGCCAAACAACTGCACAAGCAGATGGACTTTAGAGGCAATCCACTGCCTTCAAGGTTAATAGTCACTGATCCCCATGATTTCCATGAATTGCTCCAACCCATTTTTGAAGCCAGACCAACCTGAAAGTTGGCCTATGACGATCAATTCACTTCATTCTGTTCTGGCACCCATTCCAGAAAATCAAAGTTGGTAAAACTTTTTAGCCCCAAAGGCAACAGATAGTGTCATGTAAAGCGGTGCATATTGTAAGCTCATGCACTCACATAGAATATGCATGGTGTACATGCAGACATAGCCCTACATAGACCTCCCTATCTCCCTTCCCTTAAAAAATGCTATATAAGTCTGTTAAAGTGGTGGATGTCTCGAGCTATCATAAAAACTAAACTATTATACTATTATAAATGAAATGAGCATAACAATTTAGTATTATATTGGTATTACAATATAATGTTTTAGCTTTATGGCAGTATAATGCCATATATACCATGATAAAATAAACTACAACAGAAGTTCATTTCCCTTTCAAACACAATAGGGATGCAACTGTGATAAGTTGCTTTCAGGTTAATGTTATAATAACAAAATAATGTTACTGTGATATAGCACATAACATGATGATAAAACATCTGTTCATCAGCTTTTTAATGTGCTGCAGAGTAGGGCTGCCAGGCCGGGGAAAAATAATAGGTGTGAGAATTAAGTGAAGTGATTCTGGGCTTTGAATAATCAACAGTTCCCTAGTCAAGAAGAGCAGAGAAAAGGCAATTAACATGGGAAGGTGGGAGAAATGGAAGCAGGTGCCTGAATTAAAAGACAGTGGCTAGATAAAAGAGGTGCACTTACTTCCATGCAGATTGATTTAATAGAGTCATCATAATATGCAACCAAGATTCTGTTATGTGTGTTGGGCAGCCATAAACCAAATACAAGCCTAGTGCCTAAATGGAAAATCTGGTGTAGTCTCTTGCAGTGTTGTTTAATTGTATCTGCTTCCAGTTGGGACCAATCAATGGCTAAAAATTTCTACCATGATCTTCCAATAAGCCTGACAATAGTAATGCGACATAGCCTGGTTCCTCATCTGTGAGAATGAGATTTGGAACCAGAAGCAGAGCATAAATGTAGCATCTGCTTGCATATTAACAAATCAGTTTGCACATTAGCAGTAGCCTTTTCTTTAAAAACCCTAATCTAGATATAGTCCTGCATGCTTCAGATTTGGATATTTTTATATGCCACAGAGCTTTCTTTAGTGACTATTCAAGACCTGCTGGTAGTTCAAAATATCTTTATCAAGACAGGGCATTTTGTTCTGATAGTATTCAATCTACAGTGGCTCCAGTTTTGTTGTCTCACTCTAATCCTAAAAGTTTATTTTGGGCTACAATCTAAGTTTTTAAAGCCTTATTCCTTATTTTAGTCCCTTGATGGCGAACCTAAGGCATGCGTGCCGGAAGTGGCACGTAGAGCCATCTCTCCAGACATGCCAGCCATCAGCCATTGCTCTTCCGGGTTCCAGCGTGCACATGTGTGCCAGCCAGCTGGTCTTTGCGTACGTGGGAGCACCGGAAACTGGAAGAGCAGTTCCCTGGCGCACATGCATGCACTGGGAAGCTGAGCTTCCAGTTTCCGGGAGGCGCATGTGTGCCAGCCAGCTGGTCTTCACGCACGCATGCATGCCACAAACCAGAAAACCAGGTGACCAGCGTGCATGTGCACGTTGGAAACTGGAAGTTCAGCTTCCCGGCACACACATGTGTGCTGGGAAACTGCTCTTCCTGTTTCCGGCGCTCCCCCGCATACGTGCCAGGAAACTATTCTTCCAGTTTCTGGCACTCCTGCACATGTGCATCAAGGCGCTGCTATTCCGGTTTCTGGTGCTCCCTGTGCACACACATGCTCCCATTTTGGCACTCGGTACCAAAAAGTTTCACCAACACTGTCTTAGTCTATTAAATTTTATCCACTAATTGTGATTATTTGGGAAGGATGCTCCAGGGTTCTACTCCAGTTTGAAATGAGACCAGTAAGTACACAGGGCAAACTTTGGCTGTAGACATAGAACTCCTACATTTTCTGAATCTACTTAGACAAAATATCTGCAGGTAGCCCTGATGCACTTTTAGTATGGAATAATTTACATCCGGACTGATTTTTGTATTGCTTATGCAGTATATTTTTTGCTCTGTTCTTTTTTTTATTTTGATTTGATGCAGCGTGTGTGTGTGTGTGATTATTCCACATTGCTCAGGAGGCTGAACTTAGCTGAAAAGCAGCAGAAAAATAAACTTTATTACTCAAGCTAGTTTTTGCTGTAATATTCTTTCTTTGTTTAATGAAACTTTTATTTTTTTCATATCAGTATTCTACATACTGGTTTGGGGGCTGAACAGCAGCATAAAAATAAAACCATTTGTCACCAGCCTTATGTATAACAAGGAATTTTGCCCAGAGATTCTGGACCTATCTAAACTATCTAACAATTATATGTTTAGTTTGAAGTTGTGTAGTTAAAATCATGTGCATTGACATTGTGAGGTCAACTTAGATGTTAAGTTGGATCTTGAACCATTTTATCTCAGCAATAGAAATAATAAATATCTTTATGTTTCATATGGGAATTTTATTTAAGATGTAAATTGTGAGGTCCAAACGAAGATAATAATGTATACGTGTTTATAATCTACCTAGCTAAAAAGAATCCAGAGTTATATCAGGACTGTTTCTTTACTTGCATTTGCCAGTTCACATTCCCCAGCAATCTCTACTTTCTGCTGTGCCTTTAAGTTATTGCCTTCATCTAATCTCTAGTCCAGAGGTCTCCAATTTTGGCAACTTAAAGCCTGGAGGACTTCAACTCCCAGAATTCCCCAGCCAGCAAAGTTGGCTGGGGAATTCTGGGAGTTGAAGTCGTCCAGGCTTAAAGTTGCCAAGGTTGGAGACCCCGGCTCTAGTCCATGTCTGAGCCAGCCTTAAATCATCCTTAGTTGTACTGGTGATAAGTACAACTTATTCTGAGACATACTTTGTTGTTGATATAATCTAGTGCACTATATCACCATTTTATTTTGTTGATTCTTCAATCAGCTGATCATGGAGAGTGGGATCAGTCTGGCACCTTTTGACATGTCCAGCTGGTGCAGATACATTTGTTCCCAGGTCCATTCTGCTTTAGGCAGGGTGAACCACTGTTTTCAAATCAGCCTTTTCTTCTCCATTTATTACATCTCTGAATTGTTCCCTGGTTGAAAAACCCCAAACAGCAGTTGGCTGTAGGAGCTGCATGGTGAAACAAAAGTTAGTGGAATCATCATTTTATCTATTGTTTCAATAATGCCTGTCAATTGTCCTTCAAGCTGCTTTTGAAAGTGATTTTAGAACTCTTCTGAAATAGCCCTAAAGCTCTGTCTCAAAGGAGCCCAATTATTACTCATAGTTGAGCTCTCTTTGAATGTATTTGTTTAAATTCCACGGATATGTCCATCTGTCCAAAGTCACCTTCTCTACCAATCCCAGCCTGTACAATAGGCTTTCCGTTTCTGAATGGAACACCTCTTAATGTTTATATCTTTTTGGATTGTGAGAAAGTCATGCTTGTTTCATCTTGGCTTTGGTTTGGTTATTATTTCATGTGGTACATTCAAGGTAAGCATTAATTACTGTGGTTTTAAATAGTTACATGAGTCATTCTGTTGACTTCTTCTTTCAGCTACTTTTTCATCAATATCTTATTGCATCACATTGGTAGGATTGCATACATATGCCAAATGTAATAGTGTTAATGTCTCATGTTATACTAGCTATCCTGGATATATTGGATCCATACCCCTCCTGGTTGGTGAAAATTTCCAGGGAGAGTATGTGGATGGAATCATGCGATGGTAAATGTGTCTTTGAGAGAGGAGATGGTTCACCATCTCCAAAACAAACCATCATGGAATCCATCAACAATTTTTGCCCAGGTTTTCAGTCTTCCCTTTTTAGGCAAGGTTATTGAGATGATCAGCCTTCAACTTCAGAGAACCCTTTCAGTTTTATTCAGACCATGCTATAATACCAAGACAGCTGTAGTCACATTTGTCAACCCATGGTGAATTATGGGTGGGCATGATGCATCCATCCTGGCCCTCTTTGATCTCTCAAGAGCATTCAGTACCAACCATGATATTTCTTTGGAATGGTTTACTAGTTTGGGAGCGAGAGAACCATTTTGTGATGGTTTATCTTCTTCTTCCAGGCCAGTGCTAACTGGTGTTTGTGGGAGACCACAGCCCTAGGCCCGTGCTTTTAGTATCTACATGTAAGTGCTGGAAAAGGTCATTCAGCATTTAGGGCAAACTACCAGAAATATGCTGATGGTAGCTTTACATCTCTGTTTCTGGTTGTCCATGTGAGGCTTTGAAGATTTTATAGTGTCTGGAGACGGGGGGGAGGGGGGGGAGGGCTCTGAATGGGAAAGATCATATGGCAATGTAATGTTATTTTTCCTCGAGGATTTGACCAGTTTTCTCACTAGGGGCCTAGTCTCTGGATCAAATAGGTGGCCTAGACCATTCATGTGTTCATTTATAAACATCTTTCCAGCATCTTATCAGCTCTATGACTAAAGAAAAGAAAGCACTGAAACAATTGGTTTGATCAGTTGTTTAGCAGGCAATCAGTGTTAAGACTCAGAATAATATTATAAAACACTCCCTAGAAATCCCTCTAGAACTCAGCCGGACAGCTTATGGTAGTAGCCCTCAGAAGTCTGTGATTTGCTAAGGTCACAAATTACATCACCATTGTATTGTACTTTCCCTTCCACACTCTTCCACATTGCTGTTGTTTGCATTCTCTACATTTCAGGAGCCAATTCTGCCAAACATTTTCCTCAGCCACTAATGAAATCTATTATAAGCAATTGGTCCATTGAGTTTAGATGTCAGAGTATTTAGCAGATGATCACCAGCCATGCTTAGAGAGTCAAACATAGCAAGCTTCAGATCTTTTAGGTTCATGCTAAGTCTTGCTTGCCAATAGCGTGAAGACACCTTACTAACCTTACTTTTTAGGGACATGTTCCCATGATATTATCGATTGTCTATATTGTTTATATTATCTATATTATCTCTACATGCTACTGATAACCATGCTGGTGATCAGCATGGTCTCTACATGCTACTGATAACCATGCTTTTGACTGCTTAAGTCCTCTGTGGTCCATTTGGTTTTGGCTGTGAGACAGACCTGACATCTGGATTACAGAGTCTATATCTGTTCTTGTAGGGGGGAAGAGTTGTTGACTTTATCACTCTTACAAAAATTACCTAAATATGGGTTTTCCAGAAGATTGATATTCCTATATCCAAATCAAAAAACGTCCACCCAAATATTTGAATTTACAGATGAGGAGACAGAGGTAGACACGGTAATTCCAGGCTTGCGGCCTTCAACCAGTAAAATTTCCACCTCACCATTGCAAGTGATCACATTTTAATTTCAGATTTGGAGAAATCCCCTCTTAGAATAGGATGTGATCACTCACAATGATGCCTATCTTAGTTCCCATTGGCAGACTCTCAGTCCTGTCCATTTCTTCCTTCTGAACAAAGCAATTACCTTCAACAACTGGCTTGTTTTTCTTGAAACTCTACTGTTCAAATTGTAGATGAAAGATCTGATCTAATATACGATAGCCCTGCTAAAAGAAACCTTGTCTAGAGATATAAATTATCACACGTCCTGATCTTCAGTTTTTTCCTTATGCAAGGATGTTGTTAATACTGTTTATTGTAATCAGATATATAATAAGAACATTATGACATATAGATTCCTACACGTTTTTCTAAATAAATACACAAGTTTAGTTATGAGTGTACAAATAGTGTTTTCCATGTCCTCTCTTTAAATGTTTTGTACATAAAATAATAACCCAAAAATCAATATGGATGATATCCTGCAGTTTATTCTGTTTCTCAGGGGCACAGGCATGCACGGCAATATGTTCTTGCTGACATGGCAGCAAAATCATGTATATTGAAGTAATATCACAAGTCTCAACTAGGAATAAAGTAAACATACTGGCCATTTCCCATAACTCATTTAACTGAAAAAGATCTCTTTAAGTCAAGCTTGACTCCTAGAAATCACATTGACACATCCATGTAATTTTCTTGGTAACTGTGTTGAAATTGTTTGTCACTGTTTTAGTTCAGGTTGGGTTTTGTTGTTGTTCTGACTGCCCACTCTAATATATAGATTGATACATCTATGTATTATGGAAACACCAAAAAGGACCCAATCATCTAATCTTCAAGGAGTTAAATTTGACTTCAAACAGACCCATCCTTGGATAAATCAACTCCAATCAGCCATGTTGCAAGAATCTACATGGAACCAACAAAAACAATGCCTTGCTGGTTTACACTTTGGCCCATCTAGTCCAGCCGCTGTTCTCACAGTGGCCTACCAACCACAAAGGTAGTCAACTGCTCTCCCATCAAATGGCCTTCAGAGGTAGTCACACCATCATCAAGGCAAATAGCCATTAATTCCCTTCCATTAATGGTCCAACCCTGTTTTGAAGCCAATCAAGCTGGTAGTCAGCACCGGATCTTGTAATAGTGTATTCTAATATCTAAAGATTTGTGTTTGTAAATATGTAAAACAAAAATCCTTTTATTTATCCTGGTTCTTCCAGGATTCAATTTCATTGGGTAACCTCTTGTTCTAGTCTTTTGGGAAGGGGGAAATAGCACCTGCCTGTTCACTTTATCTACACCATGCAGTATTTATGCTTATGTTAAGGTTTCTTAAAAGCCTGAAACAACATACAAATTAAGAACCTTTCAAAACAGAGATTTCTAGAAACTGGGAGAACATCATGTGTACTCTCCACTGCCCTTGCTTCCATGTGACACTAGAATTTGGAGCACAGAAACCTTTAACTAATAAACAACAGATTATTTTTGTTTAATATATTTAGGCTACTAGAGCTTAGAAGCATGCTTTTTCCTAGGATTGTCCATTAGAGTTAAAGTAAGCATATCTCTCTCTCTTTTAGGGAATATTATTGCAATAATTAATGGTCCGCATCCATTTCCTTGAATTTATTAACAGAGAAAGAAACTATTCATCAGTGAGGCTGCACTGTTCACGTTATATTTACAGTGGATGCCTATTTTTCCGTTAAAACAAAGTTCTAAATAATTAGGCTATTTTTATTTCCAGGAAAGAAAATTTCCTTGCACAAAAGCAGTTACCAAAATAATTATACTTCTTTCAGATGTTTCCTTTCATTATATTTTTTAAAAAATGATTCACTTTCCTTTAGTCTAAACCATGGAATAAGCTTTCAGAGGCTAAAGGAGAGGCAGAAGGCAATAGAAAGCTCATCTAATGTTCTACTGATTCTTCAGAAAAATATTATCAGCATAATGAAAAGTTATGCAAACCTTGGGATTTAGAAGTAAGACCATTAAAATGAATGACCCTTAGTTTTGTTCAAGGGCTAGATGACTGCAACCCAAAGCACTCCACATGAAAGAAAGAATAATATTTATGAAGCAGCCTCCCAATCACCAGTGTGATTGGTTCAAAATAATGTTTACTAGTCTATGACCTTGCACAAGCTTGTGCGGTATTTTTCCATTCTGTACGATGGTATATGCTAAATGAGTCTCCATTTAAAATCTTGCTTCCGAATGCTTTAAGCATTTGCTAAGTGAGGAGGTGAGGGTAGTTGCAATACAACCCAGTATCTATCATGTGATTCTAGGAAAAAAACATTTGAAGGGCCATAGATACACTTCTCCTTTGCTTAATAAACTCTAATTGTTTGTAGGTGTTACATGAACAAAATCCAAAGATTTGATATCCATATATACAAAAACCCTGTAGAAAACCCACACTTGATTCCCTAAGAAACCTCCTAAATTATTCTTACTCTATAATTTTAGAATGTCTCTACTAGGAAATCCATTTTCTTCCCTCTCCTTTATCCAGCACATTTGATTCCTTCTGAATTATAATCATAAATCTACAAAGGGACCATCATACGGCTCAGTTTTCTACTTCATTTTCTTCTTCTTTTTTTTAAAAAAAGTGTATTCTTATTACAGATGTGGGGGGGACTGCATAATATGGCACATTTGAATACACTCTCACACCAGAAATAAATGCAAATAGATTGACTCCCAGCAGCCATCTCCTGCTCCTCCTCCATTCATATTTGCAATTCCTTATCTTTGTTTTGTTGGGTTACACTGTAGAGATTCTCTACCGCAGAGAATCATACTGGATTCATTCTATGCTAAGTCATAAACTAAGGTTATCAGACTGCATTGATTGAGTTCTTATTAAATGCTAAGCCAAAACTAAGCCCAATATAGAATGGCTTAGGATTTTTTTGGGCCTCCATCCAGTGTGATTATCAGGAAGAGCTCCAGACAACAATGCTTTCAAATTGCCTCTGGCAGAAAAATAAAATTTTAGGAATGCTTCAGGAATGTGCTATATTTTCTCAGGCAACATTGGCAGATTGGTTTCGGTGATGACAACTGGAAATCCAATGCATACACAGTAATTCACCTATATTTATTGCTTCTGCTTCATCCAGTCTGTCCCCTCCTATTTCCATTTTACCTGATATCCCACATGGGTCTTGTTGGGTAGCAGAAATAAGCCTAACTGCCTCCCTGCAATCACATCCAGTACAAAGTCTGTCGTGAAATATTTATTCTTTGCAAAGCCTAACAACATCATGACACAGCAGATGTCTAGGTGAAGTCTATTTTAAGCTGCAAATCTCAAGTTATGAAATACAACATCTGCTGTACATACATAATTGGGCATGCTGCTGTAAGGGAAGAGAAATGTGGGCTGCATGATGTCTAGTATCTATCCGTTCACGCAAACAGAGCTTCAAGATAGGGCATTTCATCAAAAGACGGATATTTTCCCCCGCAAAGCAGGTTCCCTAGAAACAGGGTCAGAGCACTAACATCTGTTTGGTAATAATAAATAACAGCCGTGGGGTGGGGGAAACAGTGCCATTCAATCTCCCAATGTGAAGAAAATGATCATTTTCATCAGAAATGTTCTGCAACCTTGCCTTTTTCCAGTTGAAGCTCTTAAAGGAATAAAACTGAGCTTCACACTCAGAAGTGCTCTTCCTTGAGGCAAAACACAACAAAACTCAGAATTTTTGTTCCACAACCCAACTGGGGTTTTTGAAATAATCAAGTGAGGGAAGCTGTGGTCATGTGGTCTTACTTGTTCACTAAATATTCTAGATCAGGGGTCCCCAACCCCCAGTCCGTGGACTGGCACCGGTCCGTGGCATGTCAGAAACCGGGTCGCAGAAACAAGCGAAGCCCCATCCATGAGATGCAGGCAGCACAAGAAACCATATCTCTTCTGGTCCACGGAAAAACCTCTATCCACGGAACCAGTCCCTGGTGCCCCAAAGATTGGGGACTGCTGTTCTAGATCCAGTCCCAAGGGAATTCCCAGAAATTCCTATTAACAAAACAAGTCTTCCTGGGCAAAAAGTAATCTGTTACTTCTAATGCCCATCTGCCATTTTAAAAAATCTAGCACCTTGGACAAGTTGTCCAGTAACAGAACTAGCCATGTTAATCAAGGTTGCTTGGTCCATTCTGTGCAGGAAACAGATGTTTTGACCAGGAAGAAAGACCTTTGGCTCCTTAGTCTAAAATATGAAAAATGTATTTGGAAATCCTTACCAGTACCAGTCTTACTATCAGGCAACGTGAAGGAGTTATTTTAAATTATACACTCTTTTCTCTAGTGTCCATTTGTACAAATTCTTTTCTAAAAAACGTAATCTTCAAAATAATGATGGGAAGACATTGAATTTCGCATCCAGTTGTCATTAGTTCAGCATTTCTATTTTATACAGAGGATAAAGTGGGATGGGGATATGATCCCATATGACCCACCAGATGCTGCTTCCAGCAGTTACAATCGAAAAGGATACTCAGACATCTGGAGGTCTGTGAGTTTTTCTATCTCTAGCTATAAACTAAAATTATATGAAACTTCAATTATTTGGAAACAACAATTGGCAATATCATTTTATGTTCATTCAAAATTGCTCTCCCCAGTTCAGTCCCCACTGGATGTGTTTGGGCTGCTGGAAATACCAGAAGCTGCAACCTCAAAACAAACAGGTTGGAGATGTTGAATACAACTATAATTCTCTTGCATGCTTTCCTTCCAGCGACATTTCAGAAAGTAGTCCAATATGATCATTGTTCTTAACCCTACTTTTACTTCATTTCATTGATTTGTCCAGATATATTGGAATATGCTAGAAGCTTTTATCAGGGTTGGACTAAGGATTTTACTGCTATACATATGCATGGTCTTCAGATAAAATATGGACATGCATACATAGAACGATGAGGATCCAAAGACAGCACTGGATTCATACTGTGAAATGCTTTATCCATGTACACAACTCAATTTCTCCATGCTTCTTCCATTTCTCCTCTCCTTCTATTGCTGTTGTAAGAAAATGAATTTAACATCACACATAGAAATGGATGTGGCTAGTGCAAGAAGCGTGTGGTGTCTAAGGAGGACACACCTCCTCCTGATCCCTGCCCTAGCTGAGCCTCCTCTGGGTTTGAGACAACAGGTCTGTATAAATTTTGGACCTCAGGAACCTGGGATAAGAGTCTTTTTCCATAAGGCTGTGAATTTTCCCTTGGGCTTGGTCAAAACATGATGGTGATGGTTCTTCTAGATTCCTTCTTGTCGCTTCTCTTGTCTGGAAGTCTATGTTTACCTAAGGAGAGAAAAACATAAAAAGAATGCATATAAAATAATTATTTTCCTATTCCTTTCACCTGAATGTAGCAGTTTTGTTACATAGTCAGAAACAAATATTTTTTTTCCATCTGAAAAATGAATCTAATATCAGGCTTGCTGACGTAATGATGGCATTACAGAATATTGACTACTTGTATTACCAACTTACAATTTTTGTAAACAGCGGTCTGTGTCTGAAAATAATTATTAATCATAATTATTTCCTATCCTTCCCTTTCACCATGAAACATGGTGACTCTGAGGCAGTGATTATCTCAAAATCTAACACACTTCCCAGGGCTGTGTGGATAAAGTGATACGTGGAGAAGGCAAGCATATATCCTTGGATATATTTTCTTCAAATATTCAGAATAATAATATGATTTTAAAGACACTTTAGTGTGATACAGTTTATTCAAAGATGACTGAGACATTATCAGAGTGATCATTGTTTCTTCAGTTGCCACAGTAATACCATGGATCTCTAAAATCCCCAGCCTTAATGGTCATGCTGAAGTACTACATTTGATGAACCCAAGAGGAGCACCCTCGGTTCCCAGTCATATATTGCCCAGATATCCATGCCTTGCATCTGCTAACCTCTCGTGGTGCTTGCACATCAATAAATTCTTCAAAAATCCGGTGGGCCTTGGTAGCTAGTTTGGTAGTTGATCGTATCTTCTTGAATTCCTCGCATGCCAGCCAGAACTCCAGGTTTTCTTCACTGAATTCTGTCTTCAGAAAGGCACGAAATGCAGCCACTCCATCTGGCAAAAATATTTTAATATGGTTCAGAAATAAAGGTGGCTGCTATTTTCTATTGTGGCATCCATGCATGAATCAACGACTGCAGAGTAAAACAGTAGAAACTAACAATTCAACATGATTCAGTCCATATTGCTAATACTTGGGAGCATGGACATATCCACTCTTAGTGCTTACTCCCTGAACTTCTTACTTTTCCTTATGTACATATGAGTGGGATTTTTTTAACTAAGTCCATTGGTGTACTATTTCATCATTTTTCACAGCAATTGAGGTATGAGGGCATCACCCTCAACTTCCTAATAGCCCAAATTATCTCTGGATTATTATTTGTGGTTGAAACCCTTGTATTTCAAGTGAGTGGAAAAATCAAATTGTGCACCGCTAGGAAACCTTTTTAAAAATACAAAGAGGAGTGGGAGGGGGGGGAGAAAAACAATGTTTTTAAAAGTTTCTGACAGATTTCAAACCAGCAATCTTCCATTTACAAGACAAGAATTATGGCCATTTCAGTATTATTGTGTTCATGATAAACGTAATTATAAAATATATTAGACATCATGGTAAGCACTGAGTCAGTTGAAATGGTATTCTGCTTCTGTAGGGTAGTCAGTGCATGTGTGATGTTAGCCTGCAACAAACTGAAGCCTACTGTCCAAAACGATTCCTTGCCCTTTCTGATGAGAGATCACCATAATCCTTAAGCACATTATTTGCAAACGTTAAAAAAAATATTCATGGAAAAGCCAAGTATAGTGTTTGAGCATTCTTGGAGAGAGAGAAATCTATCTCTGCTCTCTTGGATGAAAGGCATTGGGAAGGGGAAGTAGATCCTGCTGATTCCCACTTTTCTACCCTAGCTCACTGCAGGTTTCACATGCATTTCCTTTCCAACAATTTCCACTGTTCTAGGCATAGGTCAGAACCTTCCCACCATTGTTTTAAAACTGGAACTTCAACATAAGTTTGGCAGGGATTTCACCCTGAAGGTTTCCGTTGAAGGTGCTGCATGAGGCCAACACTACCAGTCAAGGGAATCCCATTAGTGAGTCACTTCCTCTTTGTCTGTAGAGAAAGTGAATAGCAACATCTGTTTAATCAAATCTTCCATTCAGGATGTAGCTAGAGAATCAAATCAGAAATGGTCGAATACAACCCACACTACCACTTCAATATCCTGTTGTGTCTTTCTGAGAAATGTACCAGAAAAACAAGCATGCGTATCTTACTGAAAATAGGTTTTAAATGCTTACCATTTGAGAAGCATAATTGGATTGAAGATCAAAATAAGATAAAATGAAGATTGTGATTGAATGGAAGATTGTACCTGATCTCTGAATCTGAATGATTATTTATAAAGTATTTCTGATTCCCATTGCGTGTAAAAACAAGTACCTTTCTTCCAATCCTTAAACTAATGAGGGGAAGGGGGAGAGAGAGATATTTGCTGCTGGCTATAGGTAGTGATGTTAGTGTCCTTACCTCTTTAGTGCTTGATAACTGTGATATTTTGAGCAATAGAGAAATAGGCCTTTAATAACAGTGTTTGCATTTCCTGTTCAGCAGGTTCTAAGAAATTCTGTCCCTCAAAATACTATAGTTACTGATTTTCTATTAAAATAAATTAGTTGTGATTCAACTGAGTTCTCCTAGAGGTAGTAAACCTATATTTGGACTGTACAACTGCAGGTTATAAGTGGGGCTTCTGCAAACAACAAAACATATCCACCCAGAAAGCAGAGAGTCTGATTGTTGCTGTTATTACACAGAGGAGGCAGTAAACCCGACCATTCTTTATCTGAAATTACATAGATTTATCACTTCAGAAGCTGAGAATGGCTTGTTTGTTACTCAGTGCATCATGCCAGGCCAGCCAATGTGCTTAGCCAATGATTCAGTATATTAGGTGAATCTAGTGCGTTCAGTTAGCCATAATATTAATTTTATTTGTTATTTTATACATTCATTGAATTTATATCCCACCTTTTCTCTTTAAGTGCAAGATACCCTACCTGGAGTCTTCTTTAGTTTTATCCCTTAATAACAGTTTTGTGAGATGGGTTGGGCTGAGTGAAAATAACTGGTTCAGAGCAGTGGTGGGTTTCAAATTTTTTTACTACCGGTTCTGTGGGCGTGGCTTGGTGGGCGTGGCTTGGTGGGCATGGCAGGGGAAGGATACTGTAAAATCTCCATTCCTTCCCCAATCCAGGAGAAGGTTACTGCAAAATCCCCGTTTCCTCTCGATCAGCTGAGACCTCCAACTGCACGTTGAACAGAACCTCCAACCATCCGTGGATCAGAACCTCCAACCAACTATCATCAATAACTAGGTACACATGCCCCTTATTTCCTCTTCACCTAACGCTGCAGATCTTAAATGCAAATTGATAAATGCAAGAAGCATTGTAAACAAATTGCCTGAATTTATACTCATGTTAAACAATGGTACATTTGATATTATATTTGTATGCGAAACATGGCTGAACTCATCCATCCCTGACTCCATTATTTCAGACAAAGAGTACCATGTTTTTAGATCTGATTGTGAAATCTGCAGAGGAGGTGGAGTAGCTATCTTTCATAAAAAGTCACTGAATCTAAAAAATGTTCAAGTTGCACATAAACTTGCTATACCTGAAACTATTGTATGTGACCTGTCCCTTAACACCACACTTCAATTCCTACTATGCTACAGAGCCCCTGACTACGACATCGCACATGCGAACATGTTAACCTCACTACTAACTTGGGCTACCTCTTGCCCATATCCTCTCATCTTCCTGGGTGACCTCAATCTACCTCATATTAACTGGATAACAAACAAATGTACAACTGAACCCATCCATATTACCCTATACAACCCTGTCACAAATCTAGGTCTTGAACAACTAGTAACTAACAATACAAGAATCAACAACTGCCTTGACCTCATCTTCTGCAACAACACAAACTCAATTTATGGACTACAAATAAAAGAACCCTTTTCCAACAGTGACCACAGCATGATAGACTTTTGTCTCAATATACGCCCTTACAAAAATCATCATAATAATAGTATTCCAAACTACAATTTCAAAAAAGCCAACTATGACCTTATAAACACCTACCTCTCATTTCTTGACTGGCAAAATCTATTCTATCACTGCTGAAGACCACTATAGAGTTTTCCTACTTGAAATCAATAGAGTCATAAAACTCTACGTACCACAAACCACCACAAAAATAAAAAAAAACAAATTACCTATATCAATAAAAAAGCTTCAATCCAAAAAAAAAATCCCTTTGGAGAAAAAACAAAAAGGGACATGTAGCAAATTTCAAAAAACGATACAGAGATATCCCCTCACATACTGGACATAAACTGTTTCAACTCCTACCCTCAAAACGACGCTATAGAGCACTGCACTGCACACCAGAACAACTAGACACAAGAACAGTTTTTCCCCGAAGGCCATCACTCTGCTAAACAAATAATTCCATCAACACTGTCAAACTATTTACTGAATCTGCACTACTATTAATGATTTATATTGATATATTGACCATCAATTGTGCTGTAAATGTTGTACCTTGATGAACGTATCTTTTCTTTTATGTACACTGAGAGCATATGCACCAAGACAAATTCCTTGTGTGTCCAATCACACTTGGCCAATAAAAATTCTATTCTATTCTATTCTATTCTATTCTATTCTATTCTATTCTATTCTATTCTATTCTATTCTATTCTATATGCAGCCAAATAAAAACTGAATGCACCAATTACCACACCAAGCAAGAAGAAGACCTTCTGCGCACAAATTCCAATCGTGCTTTTTATAATTTTGTGAACAACAAACTTAATGACTCGAGATCCATCCCACCACTAAAAGAATCTAACGGCAAAGAAAATAATGATGAAACAGTTAAAGCAAACCTCTTTAACACATTCTTCGGCTCAGTCTTTGTTAACAGTAATGGCTCTTACCCGATATTCCCCAACCGCACCAACAACGACCTAACACATATAGATTTCACTGAAGAAAATGTTGAAAAAGCTCTTCGCAAACTGAAACCATCCCTATCTATAGGACCTGATGGACTATGTGTATACTTCTTAAAAAAGCTTTCCATTAATATAGCAGAACCCCTAAGCATACTTTGGAAAATCCTTCACGACCAGTTCCCTTCCCAAACTTTGGTCACTAGCCATGGTCATCCCTGTCTTCAAAAAAGGAGACCCCAGCTTAGTTGAAAATTACAGACCAATTTGTCAATGCTGCATCACCTGTAAAGTTATGGAATCTATCATCAACCAATCCATTATCCTCCACCTAGAAACAAACAATCTACTCTCTAATAAACAATTTGGTTTCAGAAAAAAAATATCATGTAACTTACAACTTCTTCACTGCAGAAACATATGGACTACAAATCTTGATCAAGGCAAAACAATAGATGCAATTTACATAGACTTCTGTAAAGCTTTTGACTCAGTGGTACATAACAAACTATTTAACACTACCAACAATACAGTTATCTTTCAAAAAGACCCTGACTTTGTGTCAGAATGGTCAAAAACTTGGCAACTCCAAACCTCAACCAGCAAATGCTCTGTCTTACACATTGGAAAAAGAATCTAAACACTAAATACAAACTCGATGGACATTACCTTACAGATGACCCCCACCCTGTTAAAGACATCGGAGTTTTCATATCCAATGATCTAAGTGCCAAAGCCCACTGCAACTACATTGCAAAAAAGGCTTTAAGAGTTGTAAACCTAATCTTATGTAGCTTCTCCAGTAACACTACACTACACTACTAACCAGAGCTTATAAAACATTTGCTAGACCAATATTTGAATACAGCTCGCCTGTCTGGAACCCATACCACATTTCAGACATCAATACAATTGAATGTGTCCAGAAATATTTTACAAGAAGAGTTCTCCACTCCTCTGAATACAACAAAATACCTTATGCCACCAGACTTGAAATCCTGGGATTAGAAAATTTAGAACTCCGCCAACTGAGACATCACCTGTGTTTAACACACAGAATCATCTATTGCAATGTCCTTCCTGTTGAAGACTACTTCAGCTTCAATCACAACAATACAAGAGCAAACAATAGATTTAAACTTAATGTTAACCGCTTCAATCTTAATTGCAGAAAATATGACTTCTGTAACAGAGTTGTTAATGCTTGGAACACACTACCTGACTCTGTGGTCTCTTCTCAAAATCCCCAAAGCTTTAACCAAAAACTGTCTACTATTGACCTCACCCCATTCCTAAGTGGTCTGTAAGGGCGTGCATAAGAGCACAAACGTGCCTACCATTCCTGTCCTATTGTTTCCTTTCATTATATCCAATTAATATAGTTATTACATACTTATGCTTATATATATGCTTATATATTATATAGTTACTTTCATGCTTATGCTTATATATACTGTTGTTGTGACTTGGGAGGCAGAGAATAGATGGGGGTGGGGCCAGTCAGAATTTTTACTACCGGTAAACTCTGAACTACTCCGAACTACTGAACGTTTCCGCTACCGTTTCTCCAGAACTGGTCAGAACCTGCTGAAACCCACCTCTGGTTCATTGAGTGAGCTCCATGGTCAAATGGGAACTTGTACCTTGATCTTCCTGGTCTAAATCCCAACACCATAGCCATCACTCTGGCTCTCTTAGCACAATATGTAAACACAACCAGAAAGAATCAATCCTAAGTCTTCTTGAGGCATGTGGGATGAGTTACCCCCAGTAAAAGGGGTCACTTGAGGCCCCCTCAACTAGTATGTTGAAACTAGTATGTTTTGATATTGGCTTTGTAAATGCTTGAAGTGACTCCTTTTACTGGAGATAACTCATTCCACATCCTCAAGACGATTTGGGATTGATTCTTTAAGAGATTTAAGAGATTGTGCAATAAACCCATTTTTTTCATCTTGCCCTCTATGACCACCAAAAGTCAATGGAGTGGACAACCTCTTCTGTAAGTAAAGATTCTTGCTGGGAGTAATGACTCTGGAAAATCACTATCCTAAATCAAGCAGAGAGCTTTACAGGTAGAAGTTCTTCACTTTAGGTGGCCACCCCAGCTACTTATGGAAAATGATGTGAAGCTGGCATTCATCCTTGCTCTTCCTTAACTCAAAGAAACTGCAGAGGAAGGTAAAAGAATCCCATGTAGTCAATCTTCTTTCAAACCTTGAGTGAATAATATATTTTTTTCTTTCCTCTTTTAGAAAGCTCCTCTGTCTGATCATGAAGTTCAATTATGACTACAAATAGCTTTTGGGCTTAGCTTTGCCAACTTCTAAATGTGATGTTGTAATAAATGTGAAATAATGATTGTTTTGCTAGGCTCAGGAAAGTGGGAGGCTTACTTAGTAACTGCCAAATCAGTTCCCAAATCTCCACAGTTCGGAATCTGTCAATATCCAATTCTCCTCACATGTGGTAAGATAATTCAGTTTTATCTTCATTTTGTCACTAAACCCCTGCTCTTTCTTGTTTTGAAATTCTAATAGTATTTTGAAATATGGTTAGCAATATTTTATCTCTGTGGAAAATACTGAAAGTGGGTGTTTTTGTTGAAATACAATTTATTTTATTTATTTATATTCTACTATTATTATTTTTTATAAATAACTGAAGATACCTAACACCCCTCCATCCTCCTATTTTCTCCACAACAACAGCCCTATGAGGTGAGTTGAAGTGAAAGATGGTGACTGGCCCCAAATCATCCAGTCATCTTTCTTGCCTGAGGAAGAACTAGAACTCACAATCTCCTGGTTTCTAGCCTGGTGCCCTAACCATTAGGCCTTCTTTTTATGCAGATCAAATTTAATACTGCTTCCCTGAGGATTGAGAATCAACCAATGCATGTAGTTCATCAGATGATACAAGTGCAGGTAATCCTCGACTTACGACCACAATCGAGCCCAAAATTTATGTTGCTAAGAAAGACATTTGTTAAGTGAGTTTTGCCCCATTTTACGACCTTTCTTGCCACAGTTTTTAAGTGAATCACTGCAGTTGTTAAATTAGTAACATGGTTGTTAAGTGATTCTTTTTCCCCCTTGACTTTGTTGTCAGAAGGTTGCAGAAGGGGATCACATAACCCTGGGACACTGCAACCGTCATAGATAGGAGCCAGTTGCCAAGCGTCTGAATTTTAATCACGTGACCACAGAGTTGCTGCAATGGTTGTAAGTGTGAAAAATGGTCATAAGTCACTTTTTTCAGTGTCGTTGTTACTTTGAATGGTCATTAAACAAAACCGTTGCAAGTCTAGGACTATCTGTAGCTACTTAACATGTTCCTGACATTCCAGATTATGGCAATCACAGGAGAACAACATTTTGACTTTAATAAGGAACCAGGAATGAAGCAGTCTTCATTCGTTTTTTTTCTAATTGTCTTGGGATGTTTAAAAAAAAAGAATAAATAATTTGGGCAGGAGATAAATGGGATTTTGAAATGCTCTGCCGAATTTAGAGGCTGACAAATGATGCCTTTAAATTAGTTTAGGAAAGGAGAAATCCTCCAGTTGTTTCCCAAGGGAATTATCTGCCATGAAACATTATTAAAAAAGAAAGAAAGAAAGAAAAAGCTCCCAGTGGGAGCAGTACTGTCACATTTGCCCTGGAGATTTAATTGAACTCTGGGAATCCTGTGATGCTTTAGATTTTTTGAGGGGGTGGGGAGGGAAATGTATAAAGGGCATTCAGAGACAATCCTTTGCTACTTTTTCTCAACTTTTTCTAAAGTTTTCTTCTCCTTTGAGATAATTTCTAATATATGTGTGTATATTTGTATGTGTGTGTGTGTGTGTGTGTGTATACGTACACATTTCATCAAACAGATTTAAAAGAAAAAAGAATTTTGTTGCCCGGCATTATGAGAAGATATTGTAATTGTAATTATTAATAATAGTTGATGCTATAATAATTAACTATCCCAATTACAATATTTTTTCATAATGTTTCATGTATTGTTCCCCCCACTTTTTTTTTTCCTGTCGCTCTGCTTTCCAGCATCCTTACATAATTTGGGATTTCTCAGCTAGACGGCTTGCCAGAGGACGTGAGGAGTTGAGCAGACACTGAAAAAAAGGAATACTTTCCCATGTTTGATAGACTGAAAAAAAAAACCCTTTGCTTCAGAAAGCAGCTTGGAGACGTCAGAGGGCAGAATAAGCAACTGGAGGTAGGAGATCCAATACGGATCCCTGTCTGACTTCCCATCCTCAGTTTATTCTGGGATTATATAAAGAAAACTTCTTAAGAAAAAGGAGCTTGACTCCTGGGAACTTGTTTCATTATTCTCTTTTTTCTTGCAGCTTTTGAAAGCTAGTCTCCTCCCCCACCCTTCCTAATCGTCTCCCTGCTGGGTCAGACTGCATATTTTGCATATATGCCTTCATCTAATTGAAAGAGGATTCTGTAGGATGGGTTCTCATTAACATGCAAGAAGCCATCAGTGGACTAGGAATGTGTGTGAAGACTGGATACTGCACTGAGTGATGAGAATCATGTCAGCTGTTCCGTATTATAACAATTATTATAATTATAACCGAATAACAGAGTTGGAGGTCTTCTAATCCAAGCCCTTCCTCAAGCACGAACCTTCTAATATTTAACATATAACAATTATTAGATACAAAGAAGGAAAAGTGGAGAATAGGATGCATGGGTTTGGATGTGCTATGCCTTTTCTTTGATGCTGGGCCAGAATAATAAGTCCTGCGATTTTTGTAAACTTCAGGAGGCAACTGTGACTTAAAACTTTGGATTAACCTTTGGGCTGATGATAAAATCTCAACTGTACTAAAATTAGCAGAAACAGGATGTAGTCAGGTTCCCACACAATCAATCAATATATCTCCCTCCCTCCCTCCTTCTCTCTCTCTCCCTCCCCTTCTCCCTCCCCTTCTCTCCCCTTTTCTCTTTCTCTAAAAAAAAGGGATTGGCCAGCCAGCCATTCTATGGTTTGGCTGTTCCAGTAAAAGTCTGAGGAAGGAAGATTCACAAGAATATTTGCTCCCAAAAGTTTGTTCCTTGCAGTGATTGCCTTAATTGTAGCTCTATTTGAAGCTGCAAAAAATGTAAGTTGATGTCTGCAAAGGACAGAAATGGCCACCATGTATTTATCGTAAGACAAACACTCTTGACATTTGTCCACTGTGCTTTCACTGTGTGAAAGATGAAAGCAGAAGGTATCTACAAAAGAACAGCAACACTTTCATAGTCGCTTCAGCATTTTAGCTGGGGTGAGAACATTACCTGCTCTGAAGACTCTCAGCAGAGATGGTGGTGGAAACTAATCAAGGAAAGAACCAACTTAGAACTGAGGAGTAATTTCCTGTCAGTGAGAACAATTAATCAGTGGAACGACTTGCCTCCAGAAGTTGTGGGTGCTCCAATACTGAACATCCATTTGTCTGAAATATTAAAAAGTTTCCTGCTTGACCAGGGATTTCCCCAAGATCCCTTCCAACTCTGTTATTCTGTTATGTAGACCAGAGTTTCCTAACCCTGGCAACTTGAAAATGTGTCGACTTCAACTACTGTGTTTCCCCCAGCCAAGAATTTGAAGTCCACAAGTCTTCATGGTTGGCTGGTGAATTCTAGAGCTGAAGTCCACATATCTTCAAATTGCCATGGTTGAGAAACACTGATGCAGACTGTGCAGCTGTCACTCCACTAGCAGATTAAAGTTGACAACTTCCCTCACATAAACACATATTTAAAGTAGCACGCCTGACTATCTCTGGGATTGTGAGCTTCTTTGCCAGTCTAAACAGCAGCCAGTGAAAAACAGGAAGTTGCAAGGTGACTTTCATGAAGAAATCCAGGCATTCCAGGAAGGAAAAGGCAACAGTGATACAATTAGAGCACATACTTCCGCCCAGTCCCTCACATGATGAGGATAATTTTTGCAACCATGAACATTTTCTATTCCCAAAGCATTTAGAATTCTGGAACGGTGTATGACTGGAACAGAACAATGGATCAGTTACCTTGTTGCCCCCAGTCTCATATACAAGAAGCTTATTTCTTTCCCACCCCAGAATGCTGAGGGGGCCTACATATCCTCACATTGGCCTTAATATCCATGTCTTGTCATTTCAAGTCCTTTTCTTCTCAGCTATTGAAGCCGAGCTAAAAGAAATTTAATTGAAGCTGCAAAGGCAAATACAACTTAGCTGCTCATTCCTATAGGCCTGGTTTTGATTTAAAAATGAAGTCTCTCCCCCCACCTTATCTGTAAAAGGGGCAAGGCAACTGATTTTTTTAAATGGGTACTTTGGTTCTTTATCTACACTCAGAAATGAACCTTTAAATGGGATTTGGCATTTTTAACTAACCAGTTATTTAAAACAAAAACAAACAACCAAAGCCCTGCAATTGGTTTTTGACCCTATCTTTTTTAGAGTGTTTTTGTCAGCTTTGGAAACCATAGGCCGTAGGCTTCCTTGCTGCCACTTTCCCATGGGTGGGAAAGTAGAAGGGGGGATTTGATAGAAGGGGCCATTGGACATAACAACATTCTTCCTGCTGGCCAAGGTCAGGCCAAGACTGCATCTGGAGAAGGAGTGGTCAGAGTGAAGTCTCGAGATGGGACGGTTGGCAATTGGAGCATGTGATCAGCAGAGGTGGTGATTTTTGGAGTTTGTCTTACTGAGGAAAATCCTGGATCCTCAGATTCGGAATTTAACCAGTTGTGCCAGTTTACCTATGCTAATAAGAGAACTTTGAAAGATGGCTGCTTCACAGTCTTTTCTGCAGGAGGGGGGTTTTCTGGAACGCTGACAGTTTTTTGTTTTTTTTTAAACCTGGCAACCGCATACAAAAGCTTAAAAATTTGGGTTCAGAAGAACTGGAAGGCTACTAGGAATGTCCAACATTGCCAAGTTGAACAGGAAGGATGAGAAAAGGGGAAATCTCCCTGCAGCAAAGCCAGACAATTCCAATCAGGATTTTTCTCTATGTCAGTAAGTTGTTGTCAGGCTGTAGATTTGAGGATAGATTCATCCCATTATGACCCGGAAAAAACACAGCCTTGAAGCGATATAGCGTGATCTATACTGTTATTTTATGCCTATCCCAGCAACTTGTCAAAAGAAATCTTCATTTGTTTGGCCAAATATATTCTCAACAATGGGACAAGGAAAACAAGTTAGTTCTATCTCTCTGCCATTTCAGCTCTCTTCCCTTCCTTTCTAGGCACAATTCCCTTTCTATTTTCCTCCCACTTTTGAGGTTTAGCATCTAAAATAAGAGACTTCACATCAATGATATGGCCACAGGGAAGATAACAACTCACAGCAAAGGAGAATAGATTCACTGTGACAAATTCATCTCAATGTCAGAAATATCAGATGATAACTAGTGTATATGAAATGGTCTTTATTAGTCAACTGCTGCAGATAGAGCTTTGTTATTATTTCAAACCTAATAATCTTTACTCATGCTGTGCTTAGCAAAGAGAAGGGACTTCAAAGTCCAGACCAGCAATTTTCTCAGGAACTACTATTCTTTGTGCACTCATATTATACAGAGTATTTTGTGCTGTTTTCCCATATTTTTTCATATATATATTTTTAAAAAAATAATGAAACATAACTCTAGTGGTAAACTGCTTAAATGTATTGTGCGGCACAAAACTTTTGAAGCTTTTAATATCTGTGACCTTTAATTAAAATTGTTCTATTTATGAATGTAACCTATTTCCTATTGAGCACAGGTAGACAATTAGCACAGAAGAGCTAATTATGTGTCAATGTAATCACTAGGAATCAAACTTGATTTTATCATTTTTTAAAAATGTTATTAATAGCTCCAACATCTATTTCTGTTCTGACATGGAAAACGGGCTTAGTTACTACTTTCCATTCATTGTTACTGTTTCTTCATGCAATTGTTTACAGCAGAATATTATTCCTCTATAAAAAGAAGAGGAAAATGGTAATCCTACTTCTTGTAGGAAGACAAATTGTCATTTTAATAACACCCAGAAATACTGTCCATTAATTAGAGCAAATATATCAATAATCCCCACCTATGCTCAACAGGAAATACTAAGTAGGCTGAACTTGGTAGTAGAGGTTTTATTATTATTATTATTAACAAAACTTGAGAACTTTTACTGATTGTGACCTACATATGAGTAAATGTTGTAATAGCAGAATATTGCTCAGACTGAATGATATAAAATCATTGTACATGTGGGAACCAGTTTGATATAATGCCAGGCTAGAAAACAGGATAGCATAGAACAGGATTCCAATTTAGGCATGAAGCCCTTTACATGACTTGGACCAGTTATTCTCTGAAGATGAAGAAAACCATTCTTAAAAATCTTGCCAAGAAAACCATATGGACTAACTCAAAGCACACACAAAATAGTCCATGAGTGGAAGCTTTCTTTATTTCATTTCCAGTTAATTGAGGAAAAGCTGAGGCATTGTTAAAATAGGCTGGAAGAGAAACAACCCAAATATTATTTTCCTGAACTGTTATTGGCACTTTATAAAGACATCAAATAGTTAAAGAAGTAATGTTTGAAATGGAGCCCCAGTGAATTGTTTCTATTTAGAGGAAGTCTAATGTTGCAATTTTAATTATAGAAACACTAGCATAGGAAATGCTGGTGTATGTTTCAGTTTTGTCTGACCTCTTGTGTTCAAGAGGGATTTTCTATTTAATATGTAGGCACTCATTTTTCAATTCTCTATTCCAGAGATTGGTAAAATCACAAGAAATTGTCTCTCATAGGAATTTTTCCCTCCAAGTTCCAAACTGAGTTATATTTTAAATTTAACAGAACTATTTTTATTCAATTCAACCTAATGGTGTGTGTGTGTGTTTATACATACATATATTATTTATAATTAGAAAGATATAAAAGGATTAGGACTCGGCGATCTATGTGTTTCTCCAAGAGCAGGATGACTCTTCAAAAATGTAACAGAACAAGATCAAATGTGATGCTGAGAGACACACCAGCAGCAAGTATGGAGATCAGGGTAGAACAGTTTGGAAGCTGCAGGATTGGTTACTAGAAGAAAGTTGCCTCATCTTGGTTTCAAGAAAAAAGTGAACCAAGAGAATATGGTAGGATAGAAAAAAGTAACAGAGAGAAGAGTTCCTTATCTCTTTACTTCAATCTTCTCCCTCAAATGACATGTTCAAGTGGACTTAAGCAAAATGATTGACAAAAGGAGAGGTATCCAAGGTAAGTAAAAAGATAGATCAAAAAAAAAATCCTATAAAAGAGTCTTCAAGGAGATTGCAGATGACATATAGTGATCTTTTAGGAAACATAGAGAAACATGGGTGACCTTGGACCAGTTACTCTGTTTCAGCCCAACTCACCTCTCAGGGGTGGTTATTGTGGGGAAAATGGGAGGAGAAAGATGTGGGGGATATATTTGCTGTCTTATTTGTAAAAATAAAGGCAGGATACAAATAAAAAAAAAATACTACTATGACATTACTAGTGATGTATAGTAACTCCCTTCTTTAAATTTTTATGCATAGTGTTTTTTGTAATTTTCTCAAGCTGATTGCTTCCCAACAGTTCAAACCCTGAGACAATCTTTAGTTGAAATAAAGGAGGGAGTCAATAATAAGAAACTGACAAGAAGCAGAGTCAGAAGGTTGCTTCTCTAATTCAGTTATTATCAGCTCAAATAGAGGTTTTTAAGAAGTGATCTCTCCCTGTCTGATCACATGAAATCCTTTAAATCTGATGAGGCTTCCTTCACTTCTGCAGTGATGTCTTCCGGGTGCGCTTAAGGTATTGGTGACCACCTTTAAAGCGCTCCATGGCTTAGGACCGGGATATTTCCGGGACCGTCTACTGCCATCTTCTATCTCCCAGCGACCGGTGCGTTCTCACAGAGAGGGACTCCTTAGGGTGCCATCAGCCTAGCAATGTCGACTGGCGGCCCCCAGGGGAAGGGCCTTCTCTGTGGGGGCTCCTACCCTGTGGAACGAACTTTCCCCTGGACTTTGACAACTACCAGACCTTCGGACCTTTCGCCGTGAACTTAAAACTTATTTATTTCGTCTTGCTGGACTGGCTTGAATTTTTAAAATTTTTAATTGATTTGTTCTGGGTTTAAATTTTTATTAATTTTACTGATGTTGTATTTTAAATGGGGCCAACTGAATAAGTTTTTTAATGTTTGTTTTTAGCATTGTATATGTTGTTTTTTTGTATTTTATTGTGACTGTAAACCGCCCTGAGTCCTTTGGGAGAAGGGTGGTATACAAATTAAAATAATATTATTATTATTATTATTATTATTTTCAAAAAAATTAAAATTACTTCTGGGTTGAGCATTTCTTCCAGCCAATTCTCCTCTTCTATTTTCCAGCTACATAGAAACTGATCTTCTGAACTGTCCCTGGGGGTGATAATGGGCTCCTTAAAAGCGAATGCACTGGGATTTGATCAGAGAAATTATTGGTGCTCCTGGCCTTCCCAGACATGTAGTCTTTGACATTGTTTAACCTGTTGGAATCAGGTGTGCATCTGAGAATACTTCTGAACTCACTTTACAAGTGTACAGCTGCACCCTTATAAAGACTGGTAATCCAGCTGCCTCTATCCTCAATAAACTCAGTTCTAGCTATAATAACACATGCCTTAGTTACAGATCTCAATATAATAACACATGCCTTAGTTACAAGTAGATGGGATTAATTCAGCATGTTCTTGTAGACAGTAAGAAGGATGACCTTGACAGAGATATGCAAAAGCTGTTGCGTAGGCAAAAGGTGCTAAAACATTTTTTTTAAGTCCACAATGTCCAGATAACATTTGGAAGCAGCTCAGACAGACATCTCCCTATTCCACAGAAGAAAGAAAGAAAAAAAGGGAGGTGCAGCACAATGAGACTTGCAAGATTCCCGTCAGCCCAATCAAGTAGATGAGACAATGAAATCAACTCCACCGGTATGCTAAAACCACTTTATTGATAGTAGCTATAATAACAGAATCATGCAAAACTTATTGTGCTACACTTCCTCCTCCTTATATTTCTGTGAATTAGTGAGTTGCTTCCAAATGTTTTCTGGCTTTCAATTTACTTTGCAAGAATACATGGTTTAGTCAAGTTGACATGAACACAACCTGATCACTTTTCCTACACAAAAATCCTCTTATATTCCTCTTTTCATATGTGCAATGACGAAGTATATCTATCATTTATTATTCAGATCATTGACATGCCATGATCCCTCTTTCTCACTAAATTAGTCAAAGCCATTTATAAGATCTAAAAAGCGTAAAACCCATAATCATTAAAACTATTTTCAACACGTTTAAAGCATCCATAAATATAAAGCAAGCAGCTAATTAGTATATATATCCTTCATGTTACTAATTGGCTGTTTCCTTTATTTTTATGATTACTTTAAGTTTGTTGAAAATAGTCTTAATATGTATATGATGACTGCTTAGACAAGTCTCTGCAGTTTTCTTGACAAGGTTTTTGGAAGACACCTGCTTCCTAGGTCTGAGAGAAATGACTGGCTCAAAATCAGCCAGGTGGCTTTGCGCCTAAGGTGAAACTAGAATTCATGTTCCTTGGTGCCTTAACTACCATACCAAACATTAAGCAAAAGCAGAATCAAATATTTCTTTAAAAGAAATACATTAACAATCTAACTACGGTTAGCTAAGATGTATGGCAGGTTCATAAAAATTACAACCATGTGTATAATATCAGCAAATATGCTGATATGTTGAAATATGTCGGTGTACCAAAATAATATTTTCAGTTTTTATCTACCACTGGGATAATAGATTGGTTATAAATGACACAAAGCAAGTTGATTATATGGCTTCACAGATTCAAATAAAATTATATGGAAATGGCAGGTTGTAGGTTTTTCTTGCTGAAAATAAATTATATTGTGCGCCATCTGAAATAAATAGCTTTTCATACTAAACAATGCTGTAGGCGGAAATCTGCAGCCTACCTTAGAGATCTGAATGCCCAATTTCCACACATTTTAATTAACTTATTAGATACTTCTGAAAAATCCCAAAGCTCCTTGTTAAGATAGGAATATAAAGAGGGAACAAGACTCATGATGTGAGGGGACGTTCCTCTCTAGCCAATAATTAGAACGTGTGGGGTTACTGTTGAAAAATAGCAACAGTAATAGCAATTTTGGGTCTCCAATATTATTTTCAGCAAAATTTGTTGCATGCCATGCCATTATGCTGTAAAGTTTCCCAAATCTTGACAGCTATATTCAGGAGAAAGAAGGGTTGATTAAAAACTCCAAAGAGATTTTATTTATTACGACTGACCGAATAAGAGGGTTCTTCTTTTATCTTAAAATTGTCTTCCAAAACTGACAAGGGTGACATCTCAAAGAGAGATTTGCAGTATAGATGGGTTGGGGTCAATATAGATAGCATAGGTAGGTTTGGGCCAGAATTCAGTCTTGCATCCTTTAAATACAGCTGGAAATCAATATATTATCTCTTCATTTTGCCAATTCAGAAATACTGGAATAAAGAGTGAGCTGCAATGGGGAAGGTGAGACTGGAGCTCTGTTAGTCCTGGTTTCAAAATGGTTCCTCTTCCAAAATAACTTAGCCACAATAACTCAGCCACAGTCAGCTCAGCTGCCAAAGAAAGATGAATCTGATCTGGGTGTGGCGAAAAAAGGAAGACCATTCTGGTATAAAGACAAAAAGTGCTTGTTTATACTGGGGACACCCGGTTCTAGTACACCTTCAGCCATGGAAACTCACCAAATCATTTTATGTGAATCACTCTCTCTGCACAGGGAAATTCCACAGTAGCCAACAGAGCATCCCACAAAAAATTGGAAATACATTCTATAAAGGCATTCAAGTTACTACCTGTTCAATTGCCCACTGGCCTGTCCATCAATAAGATAACTCTCCCCAAAATTAAGAGAATAGGACTAAATGTGATGTTGGTGGAAACCCCGACCATAGGAAGATCAAGTCTGAAAATGGAAGGTTGAGAGTTGCAAAGAGAAGAAATCCCGGTTTTAAAAAATCCCCCAGTGAGAGAGGTAGTGAGTCAAAATGTCCCCAACGTCTCAGTTTTGATCTGCAGTCTTCCTTCTTCTCCTTCCCAAACATGTGACCACTAGTACTTGCTATAATTAAGACTTTGAAAAGAATTCTATAAGCTGCATTCTACTTCCTTTCCCTATCTCGTTTATGTAAAAACTAGGGCTAAGGAAATGCACATAGCATATAATAGGTTTCCCTATCTTTTATTTTTTCATTCCTGATTTGGAATTTCTATCACTGTATTGTAGCTGTAATGGCTGTAAACTGGGAGAAAACAATCACTATGGCTGATAGGAGCTGGAATCCAGAAACGGTTGAAATGAAATTGGCCACCTCTGCTTTTAAAAAAAAAAATCTGAAATACATTTTGTCACTTGAGAATAATAGCAACTGAAATTTGTGTGTGGGGAGTCACATTTATTTCCTCTTGGACTTGTCACAAACAATTTAAAACTCACCCATGTAAAGAAAATCCCCATGGTATCCAATCCACCACAGATCGGAGAAGAGAACTGAATCCCTCTCCTGCTGCATGTATAATTACTCAATAATTTTTATTAATAAACTATAGGAACATTTTTAAGCATGAAAGCAAATAATTCAGTATAAAGGACAGGCTTTTCTACTTACATTTATGAGTCAGGAGAACATCAAACGAATCTCCCCATCTGGTAGCTTCTTCTGTGGACAATCTTCTATGGGGAAAAAGGGAAAGTCAAGAGCTTTTGCCCCAAAATATTTTTTTTAAAAATTAAAAAAGAGAGAAATCTTTGCTCTGATGTCTCCCTCTCAAGCCAGCTGCAATCACTCCCAATCGCTAGCCTAATCTGGCTTCAGGCGCCATAAACTTAATAGGAGAGGAGTCTCCGCATTAATGCCTCCGTCCTCAAGGCAATCGCAAGCAGTTCAGATCGCTAGCCAATACGGCTTCAGGTGCGATAAATTCAAAACGAAAATAATTTTACGGTTGGGGTCACCACATCATGGGGAATTATATTAAAGGAGTCGCCACATCATGGGGAATTGTATTAAAGGGGTCTCAGCACTATAAAGATTGAGAACCACTGCTCTAGAAGATAATGTAGGGCAATAGTGGGAGTAGTAAGGATACATCGAGACTGTATTATTTTATTGGAGTCTCCTAAAAATGGTCAATCAGTAGGTCCTTGGCAAAGAAAAGAAAAAAAAAGAAGAAAGGGATCCCTCACTGAAAACAAAGGCCCCAACTTACTTCAGAGCTCGGGTTGGTTTGTCCGGAAGGATGGCTGTGAAGTCGCTGCATGAGTCTGACTTGTGAGACAGACAGCCCAGGCGAGTCCTCATCCCTCTGTTTCTGCAGTCGGTCATACACGATAGGGGAGCAAATGGGAGAGAAGGAAAAGGGATAACAATTAACACTAGTGCAAAAGAACAAAAGAAGGATCTGTGCAGTGGTGAAATCCTCCGTGGATTGTCACCTGTTCGCTGCCTGCGCATGCGTGGTGTATGCAGTACACGCACACATGCGTGGTGTGCAGCAAAAGCACACGTGCGCATGTGCAAGCGCAGTGTGCACCAAATGCGTGCTTTGTGCAGAAAAAGGAGGCTTAACGAGTTAAGTAGAACAGCGAGGGGAACAGCTGTGCCACGCGATTTAGATTCACTAGAAAGCAGGATTTCCTGTTTTTTAGCCAATATAAATTGCGTGGCACAGCTGATCGTCAGAAATACCGATTCAGACGAACCGGTAGTTTTTTTTTTACTATCAGTTCACCCAAACCAGTAGCTTTTATCACTACCGGTTCTTCTAAACTGGTGCGAACCAGTTACATTTTACTCCTGGATCTGTGCTTCATCAGTCATTGGGTCTATTTATCTCTATAAAAGATAAAGCTAAAGGTTCCTCTCGCACATATGTGCTAGTTGTTGCCGACTCTAGGGGACGGTGCTCATCTCCGTTTCAAAGCCGAAGAGCCAGCGCTTCCAAAGACGTCTCCGTGGTCATGGGCCGGCATGACTCAATGCCAAAGGCGCACGGAACGCTGTTACCTTCCCACCAAAGGTGGTCCCTATTTCTTCTACTTGCATTTTTATGTGCTTTCTATCTCTATATCTCTATATTTTCTATATATATATATGTAATATATTATTATACATATATATATATATGTATATATGTATATGTATATATATATATATATATATATATATATATATATATATATATATATATATATATATATATATATATATATATATAATGTAATATTTGTTTTCTGAGGTTTTCGCAGGTGTTTGTATGTAGGTTTTGGTTATTCAGGTTTTCTCCTGTGTAAAATTGGAAGTGTCTTGGGGATGTTTCGACAAAATCTCATCCGTCATCTTCAGGCTGGTGTTTACAGCTTCGTGCTTCTAGGAGCACGAAGCTGTAAACACCAGCCTGAAGATGATGGATGAGACTTCGCCGAAACGTCACCAAGACACTTCCAATTTTACGGCGTATCTCTATATTCTCTGTTAAATACTGGCTGGCCAGATGCTTCATAAAAGCTCACAAGAAGAGTAAGAAAGTTATGCTATATTGTTCATTTACTTGAAAGTGGTAGAATCTGTAAGCAATCCCAAAAGAGCATCTTCACCAACCTCAGCCTCACGGAAACTTAGGATCTTGAGGGATGTCAGTTGTATGACACTTTAAGCTGATATGTTTTATATGTGCTTCACAAAATCAAGTTTACAGTGGTTTTTTACTTTAAATCCTAAGACCTCATACCTAATGCTTGCTCCAGGTTATTATTTTTTATACTATTTCTATATATTCTTTTAAAAAGCTGCTTATCTATTTGATCTTTTTATTCTGTATTTTTATAACTGCTTTAAATCTCCATGGCTTTGTAAGAGAGAACAGTGCATGCATGTATATACCTTTAATAAATAAACTAACTAACCAGAAATTCCACTTAACCACTAGCTTTGTTAACCTAACATTTTTGAAAGGCACCACTTCTTGTATCCTGGCAACAAATTCCATACATTAGTCACTGAGAAAAAGGGTTTTCTTTTGTCTTTTCTAATTTATTTTACTGCCAATCAATTTCACTGAGATATAATGCTGCAGGGATGGGCAAAAACAGGTCATAAAAACAATTTCAGGAAGATAGCCTTATAAGTAGAAAGCTATATTTGGTGCCTTTTTTACCTTCTGAGAATATATGGAATATATAGAAAGCCAACCTAGGCACCAAACAGAACTACTTGGGTTTGGTAAACTGGCTATGTTATATAGCTTTGCATTGTCTCATTCTATTTATAAAACTGATATATCACTCATTAAACGTAAAGGTTTCCCCTGCCCAGTCATGTCCAGCTCTAGGGGACAATGCTCATTTCCATTTCTTAGCCGAGGGAGCCAGCATTATCTGAAGACATTTCCATGATCATGTGGCCAGCATGACTATATGCAGAGTCACAGAACGCTGTTATCTTCCCACTGAAGTGGTACCTATTTATCTACTTGCATTTGCATGCTTTCGAACTGCTAAATTGACAGGAGCTGGGACAAGTAACGGGAATTCACCCCATTGTGCAGTGCTCAGGTCTCAAACCAGGGTAAGCTTTCCAGCTGACAAGCTTAGTGTCTTTAACTGCTGACCCATCGCTCATTAGGGGCACTGCAAAATGGGTTAAGAGATAGGCTCCTGAGGAATTAACTATAACGAAGGCAATTATAGCAATTTCTATGTGCTGGTGAGAGCAGAAAGTTCCTTCTTACTGTAGACTTCTGACTTCTCTAATACTTGAATTGATCAGTAGAAAAGAGCAAAGACTTGTTTTTTGTTGCTTTTCAGAGCAGATGAAATGGACCTGAACTACAGCAAGATAAATTTCAACTGAATGACAGTAACACTTTTTAAAGCAAGAATATTGGAGAATAGAATTTGACAATGAAATACATGAAGCTACGCATCATCTGTTACAGATGGTCTGCCTCTGGTTATCTCTCAAATTTCTGGGCCTAAAAAAAACCCTCCAAGCTACTATTGCATTTTTCTAAGAAATAACTTGAACAATAGGGGAATAATTGGATAAATTATATTTATATAATAATTTATATTATATTATATTATTATATATAATCTATTATATAATATAATATATTATAATATATTGGATAAATGCCTTCCTGTCAAACAGACAACAAGTGGTCAAAATTGGCAATGCTCTATCAAATCCTGTTCCTGTCAAAAGTGGCGTTCCCCAAGGCAGCGTTCTTGGACCAACGCTCTTCATACTATACATAAATGATCTCTGTGACCCTATCTCAAGTTATTGTGTTCTCTTTGCTGACGATGTCAAACTATTTAACACCACCAACAATACTACTACCCTTCAAAAAGACCTTGACTTTGTATCCGATTGGTCTAAAACTTGGCAACTCCAAATCTCAACCAGCAAATGCTCAGTCTTACATATTGGGAAAAAGAACCCTAACACTAAGTACAAGCTTGATGGATATTACCTTACAGATGACTCCCACCCTGTTAAAGACCTTGGAGTTTTTATATCAAATGATCTAAGTGCCAAAGCCCACTGCAACTACATTGCAAAAAAGGCCCTAAGAGTTGTAAACCTAATTTTACGCAGCTTCTTTTCCAAAAATCTACACTACTAACCAGAGCATACAAAACATTTGCTAGATCTATTCTTGAATACAACTCACCTGTCTGGAACTCATACCACATCTCTGACATTAATACAATTGAACGCATCCAGAAATATTTTACTAGAAGAGTTCTCCGCTCCTCTGAAAACAACAAAATACCTTATACCACCAGACTTGAAATCCTGGGATTAGAAAACTTAGAACTCCACCGACTCCGACAAGACCTGTGTTTAACACACAGAATCATCTATTGCAATGTCCTGCCTGTTAAAGACTACTTCAGCTTCAATCGCAATAATATAAGAGCAAACAATAGATTCAAACTTAATGTTAACCGCTTCAATCTTGATTGCAGAAAATATGACTTCTGTAGCAGAGTTGTTAATGCTTGGAATGTACTACCTGACTCTATAGTCTCTTCTCAAAATCCCAAAAACTTCAACCAAAAACTGTCTACTATTGACCTCACCCCATTCCTAAAAGGACTATAAGAGGCGTGCATAAAAGCACAAAAAAGTGCCTACCGTTCCTGTCCTACTGTTCCCTTTCATTATATCAAATTAATATAGTTGTTGCATACTTTTGCTTATATATATGTTTATATGATGTATTGTTGTTTTATGTTGATGTTTGTGCATACGTTGTAACAAAATTAAAAAAAAGTCAAGTCTACTTGCAAATCATGTGTATGTCTGCATGTGTATGTCTGCATTCTACATGTGTTCATATACCTCTCTGTACTGTTGCCTGCAGGAAACAGAAGTCCAGTACTATTACTTCCAATAAGAGTTTTTTTAAAGAAAGCATTGAAGGAGAGGGAAGGGAAGTGTGCCTTGTACTATACATTGTAAAGGGTGAAAAGCATTAAAGAAAACTGGATACAGGGAAAATCAGTTGCTGCCTATTCTGACAGACTGACACAGCTGTACAGCTTTTATTAGCCTTGTGCTACAGAAATTCTATTGATGAAGAAAAGCCTACTATATACTATCCAGATTCAAACTGTCATTTTTAAAGGCCAGCATGGAAGAGGAAACTATTTTATCTGCCTTCTATAAAGTCTAAAATAAAAGTTATATTTCAAATTGATGTTATGAGGACTGCGAAATGCTAGTAATCCATGGATTATGAGCAATGGATCCAAAGCAGCTAGTTTTATAGAAGGCAAGAGATTTATGTAATCATGACTTTTAAAAAAATCATGACTTAAAAATAAGGTGATAATAGTTTGAGATTGAATGTATGTCCCTCCACTATCCCCAAGGCTTGTAGAGAAATGCTAAAAAGAATAAATTATAGCTCAAGAGAAAACACAGAAACCTACTTTCTATCTCTATTTTAAGTCACAACCAATTAAAATTTTATCAATGTTCTTTTAAATTATTTAATTATTTTAAAAACTGTAATATGGCTCTTTTTTTTTTACATCTGGGAGATCCCCTTTGAAGCAGATGGAGCGCCAAAAGCTCTACAATCCAAATTAATTTTTAATTTTCAACCCCACCTCCCTCAGTTTTGGGAAATGAACCAACCTTAGAAATAACTATGCAACCCCAGAGAACAAGATAAGGTTGAAAAGTTTGAGTTTTCTTTTCACTTTCCTCTTTCAGGGGAACTTAAAGCTGAATTATGTGACCATTGATTGCATCCTTATTGAGGCTGAAAGACAGGATAATAAACCTCCTGTTTTAATGAATGTGACCCAACCACAGTTCAAGCAGAGGAGGAAAGTGAGAAGAGGCCATATGGCTTGGTTCCACTTCTCTCATAAAACCCTCAGCTCTTTGCCTTCATAAAATCAAACTTGGTAAGCAAATGCAAATGTGAAGAGTGAATAAGGGGTCATCTCCATTTCTCTCCATGAAACTGAATGTCAAAATATACACTGGTTAAAGAAGCATAAATCTATGCATTCAGAATAACTGGGTAAGGGTTGCTTGAAAGGATCACATTGCAGGAAAATCCAGAGGGGATTTAACACATACACGCATACAGTACATACACATGAACCCATAGAGACAAACCTCAAATTTTCCTCTCCTTATAGACAGTAATAAATATATGGTAAAAAACCTTCTGGAGTTCCTATATCCTATATCAGGGAAAGGGAAAATATGACAACAAAAACAGTGCACAAGTAAGCTTGGTTGTTTGAATAGCTAGAATGTTCCAGTTGCATGTGGTTGAGCATAGCTTCTCAGAACCTAGCCTGGCTTCCTCTCGAGGAACAAAGAAGGGGAAGGTCATATAGGCCAGTGATGGCGAAACTTTTCAGCACAGAGTGTTGAAAAGGGAGCACTTTGCACGGGCATGCGCGGCACCAAGCACCGAAAAGGGAGCACTTCGCACAGTGTGCCCTCGTCAGGGCCACAATTAGGAAGAGGAGCTGACCAGGGGGTATGAGCGTGCAGGATAAGGTATTTTTGGTTTTTGGTGCATGCATGGATGCTGGAAAGCAAGCATGCACACGCGCCGATCAGCTGGCCAGCGCGCATGCTCACGCTGGGAAAACGGAAGACCAGCTCTTCCCGTTTCCTGCACTGCCACACAAAGGCCAGCTGATCATTGCATGTGCATGTGCACCAGAATCCCGGAAGAGGATGCCAGACATGCCCAGACATGCCAAGCAATACGTGTGCCATAGATTTGCCATCACGGATATTTCTAGGAAATTGGGGGTTTTGTTGTTGTTACTGAGGAATTCTCATACATTTTTCAATCATCCTCTCAAAAGACCTTGGAAACTACAGCCTCAAACTGTATCAGCTCTGAAAGACGCCAGATCTCCACAGACCTTTATTTCCTTCTCTTGACTCTCTCCTAGTCTGAAAGGATCTTTTTCTGTTAATTTCATTCTGAAACAGCCTACAAGAGCTTTGTATCACTGCACAGTTAAATATAAAATGACATTTCTCCATGCCATATGGGAAGCTTCTGCAGAAAGCTTTGGCACTGTCTCTGAGATAATTTCACTGTGCCCACATCTCCCTTCTGTTATAAGCATTCTTGGCTAATTTCTATTTATTGAATATTATAATGTAATTTTAGAGCAAAACTAAATGTTGCTGAATAAACTAATTATCTGGCTGGAGCCATACAGCCTGCTCCATAGCGTTTAGTTCCATCAAAACAATAGAAGTAGCTTTAGCATTATTTCCAGCATTTGTACCTGTATTTTATCAAATCAGATTTTAGTAGCTAGCAGCCAAATAAATGTGCAGAACAGTCACATTCCTTTGTTTAACTAAAGGATTTCAAAATGATAACTATTTCTTCTCTATCATGAAAGTTTATTGTTAGGGTTGTTATGCATTTTGAAAATGATTTAGCTTCCATCCAATATAGTATTCACTCAACAATTAATTTAATTGTTTATTAATTAATCATCCAATATAGTATGATTTAGGCCTTCCATCCAATATAATATTCACTCAACAATTAATTTACATTTAAATACATTTGCACATTGTCAGGTGATACATTTTTGTTGCAATACTGAAAAATGTATAAGATGATTTAAAAATTGGGGGGGGGACTATGACATCAATTTCATATCACCAAAATGACTTCATAAAACAGGAACAAGTGAATGTTTGATTCAAAGCAGCATCAGTTAAAATCCATTTTCATCCATGAAAAGTGCAGCTTTAGTCTACCCAGGTATTCGCTTTTAAGAATCCAGCGCTCTGCATTGTCTGCAGATGGATGATGACAAGTCTCTTTTTTTTTTGCTGGCAAAAAGTACCCTTCAAACTAATACAAGCTTTGGCATAATTGCACACCAAGTAGCAAATAACAGAATCAGAAGAACCATCCTGAGCACATTATATTGTATTTACCAGCCAAAAAGATGGATAAGTTCTAATTCAGTTGTCATCACAGTATGATCTGTTCATTTAACAAAAAAAGCAGATGTGTCAATTAATTAATTATATACATATCCTGCCTTTTCTTTAATAAGCTCATGAGCCCCCAATTTCTGCTTAAAGAATTCTATGAGGTAAGCTAACCTGAGTGAGCGAATCGGGTTTTGAACCCCGCTTTCCTTAGTCCTACTTTGGCATAGTGATGATCCAAGCAGGGCATACCCTTTATACAAAGAACTGCATAATATCCTAGTCTAAAGAGGTCACCAAAGGACAAAGTTACACTAAAGCCTGCAAGTCAGTAAGACAAATGCAGGGTGACTCTTATGGAAAAGTACCTAGTAGAGATTTACTCAAATCCTTGAGTTGCCCTGAATTTGATGCCTTCAATATGCAGTTCTCCACCCACCACTTTTGTAAGTAAAATATTGGGAAAAGCTCAGAATCACTTATTTAAAACAAATGACATGCAGTACTGCAATGCCGGTTAAATTCCTTTGGGGTCAGATCAAGGAACTGAAGGAGGCAGTGATAATATGCAGAGAGCTGAGCAAAAGTGTAGGAAGCCTCATCTGGGATGGTTATAATATCCAAGACAGAGAAACGTGGAGGTCAAAACGTGTGAAGTGGAAAGAGAAAAGAACAGTTGGGGGACAGAGAGAGTATTCCCATAAATGTACTACTTCATTCCAAAAGCAAATGATAGTTGAGCTGGCCCTACTTGAGAAGTTCTGTTACGTAATGAAATACCACATCACAGAGATGTCCAAGCTCAAGTTTGTCTTCTTGATGTACTAATATGCCATTATATTTACAGAAACAATTCTCCCACCTGCAGTCTAAAGTGTACTGTTCTGCTGTTTTCCCAGCCTATGAGAGCTTTATCCTTTTTCTTGTCTCTCTATGGATAGTCCAGAGTTGAATTGGGGGGGGGAGGGAGGTGTAGAAAAACATGACCTTTGGAAGTTGACCTTTGGAGCATCATATTAAATTCCACAAATGTGGAACTTGTATGAATGAGTGAAAATTGGGTAATTATGCTGGAGAAAGATAAAAAATAGTCTAAATCGGTGTTTTTCTTAACTATTACAGTTGTGTCAACAGCAGTTTTACTATATTCGTGTTCATACAATTCCCTTCTAAGGATGGCCATTATATACATATTCCAGAATTCGAAACCCCAGGGCAGAAACATTACTGTGGGTTTTGATTATTTAAAACAATGATCATCATCTAGTGATAAAAATTTCCACAAGTAGAATTCAGTAATATGGCAGGACACAATTCAATTATTAAAATATGAGTTAAGTCTTTAAAATTATTGTGAACAAAAAAAACCCCCAAACCCTCCAGATTTGGTGTTCTTGTTGGAGCAGTGAGTATGTGATCTGAAACCGGGGAAGCTCTTGATGTCTCCCTGGTCATGGTAAGATTGTGCCCTAATTTCCATGGAATTTTCTAGTGACATTATTCACTGCAGAGAGGCTGGATCCATTAAATGGTCTGCCTCCAGTGTCCAGCGGACCCAGATGACTTTCAGAAAGAATTAGGGTTTTTTGCTGTTGGTCTGCTGTATGGTCTATCCAAGTCTTGGTTGCTACTTATAAGTATGAGTGCGACTGATGCATTGGATTGTATCACATCCATGCAACCTTCCCCTCTTGAGGAGCCACTCATGTCACTTCCCCTGATTCACAAAGCACTAGGGGGAGACAAAATGAGAAATGTCTAGACCACCATTAGCATTTACCAATAGACGAACTCAACCAAACATGGGTTAAAGCCAGTGCTGGGATTCAAGTAATTTAACAACCGGTTCTCTGCCCTAATGATTTCTTCCAAGAACTAGTTTGCCAAACTGCTCAGAAAGTTAACAACCGGTTCTCCCGAACTGGTGCGAACTGGCTGAATCCCACCACTGGTTAAAGCTATTATTAAGGCCTAAGATAAGAGTGCAAAGCCTCAAAATGTCTTAATTCTTACTGTGCCCCTAGATTGCTGCCCTGTAGCCCTCTTTTGGGTGACAAAAGCCCTCTTGGGTAAAGGGCGCTTGGGGATTCTCTTGCAAGGGCATACAGAGGAGTTTGCTCAGCATTTATTGGACAAGTTGCTTGGATTTGTTTATAGTTGGATGCCAACCTTGTTGCAGGTCCAGAGGACATGCCTGGGAAAGAGTCTTGGCCAATTACCGGTACCTGGGAACAGTTTGAACCTGTTGGATATGAGAAAGTAGACAGGGCCCTTAGAACTGTGAGTTCATTAATCTCCTCTTTACAACTAAGCCCCTCCTGGCCTGCTAAAGTGACCCAGGGGCAGGGGTGAAATCCAACAGGTTCTGAAGAACCTGTAGTGGAAATTTTGAGTAGTTTGGAGAACCCGCAAATACCATCTCTGGCTGGCCCCAGAGTGGGGTGGGAATGGAGTTTTTGCAATATCCTTCCCCCAGGAGTGGGGAGGGAATGGGGATTTTGTAGTATCCTTCCAATGGAGTGGGGTGGGAATGGATATTTTGCAGTATCCTTCCCCTGCCACGCCCACCAAGCCATGCCCACCAAGCCACACCACTCCCACCAAGCCACACCCACAGAACTAGTAGTAAAAAAAAATTGGATTTCACTACTGCCCAGGGGGTGAGTGGGTCTAATGGTGGTTAATGAGAGGATTGTTCCTCTACCTCTTAAACCCCTTTTACAAGAAACTATCACTGGAACCCATCATATTGCATTATATTCATCCAATATCTAACCCCTTTGGGGGAAGATGATTACTAAGCAGGTTCAGAGGACCTTGGAAAAAGTGGATTGTTTGGAACCGTTTTAGTAAGAATTCAGATCCATTTGAATCCTTACTGGGATGGAAGCAGCATTAGTTGTATTTTTGGATGATCTCTGGCATGGGCAGGTTGTGGGTTTGGCATTCATTCTTGCCCCATTTGATCTCTCTATGGCTTTCAATACCATCAACCATGGAATCCTTCTGGATTGTCTCAAAGGATTACGATTGGGCAGCTCATTCGCTGTGATGATCGGGCAGAAGCCCCACCTTTGGCCCCTACTACATGAGATGCCATCGAGTTCAATGTTCTCTCTTTTCCTATTTAACATCCACATGAGACCACTGGGTGGATTCATCCATCGCCTTGGGATGAGGTATCAGCCGATGATACCCAGTTGTATATCTCTTCCCCTGGTGAATTAAGAGATGTCATGAATGTCTTATCCCAGTACCTGGAGGCTTTGAAGTTCTCTACCTGTGCCTTGTGGTTTATATATTTTTAATTTTTTATATTTTAAATTTTAATAATGGTTTTTAATATTTTTATAATGACTGTTTTTATTTATCTGTTGTATGCTGCCCAGAATAATTTGTTGTTAGATGGGTAGCCATATAAAGTTAATGAATAAGTAACAAATTTTGGTAAGCATGCTGGGACATTTTTTTTAAATGGGGCTTTTTCTTTTTATCTTGCTGAGACACAAAGTCTTGCTGAACAGTTCCGGAAATTTAAAATACAAAATACTGACAATTATTGGTTTAAAATCAGTAACAAAATTGCAAAGGAAGCTAACAATTCTTAACTCAGTAAATACAGTTTTCCATTGGAAGTAAGCACAGAATTTCATTGTAGTTGTCCACAGGATTGCTCCCATAGAAGGTGCTATTTTTGCTATTCTTCTGTCAAGAAGTTTAAGCTACAGGAAGATAGGTTACAAGAGAGCAAAGCTATTGAATGGAAGAAGAAATCTCAATTAAAGGTCAGACTGTTTTAAGGAGGGCAAGCTACCATTTCTTTACATCAAGACTGGAGTTTTTCTAAAGATGCTAAGGAAAAGTTGGCACTGAAAATGACCTGTCAAAGAAAGAATGGGAGCATGGGGACTGGATGTGGTGTTAAAGTATTTCTACCTCTTAAATTATTTCAAATATTCACATGCAGATTTTTCAAGCAAGGAGTAAAACTGAGCCTGTATAGAGACAACAAGACAATATATTGGGTGTGAACAGTTGACAAAGACATTTGTCAAAAAGGCATTAAGAGTAAAGGAAATGCAATTGCTGAAAGAATAACCTGGAAGTAAACTGATGAGAGTCACAGTAATAGCTAATGGCAGAGGGTGCAATTGTGTGTTATCTTTGCAAATTCAGATTTCCAACCACGTGCTGGCAAAAGAAGGAAAGATAGAGGCCTCAGAGACTTCCATTATCCTCACTCTTGCAAAGATCCTCATTGTATGTAAGAACATTTGTCACCAGCTGATCCTGAAGTAGAAATGACCTCCCTGGCAGAGAAGGAGGCGCTTCAATGGGCCATTTGCAGAACTAAACAGACAGGTGGGAAAAGCTTAATCCTAACTACACTTGCTTATTTTCTCCCAGTCTCTTCTCAAGGACTTTCTCTAGTGCAATCAAGTCTATTTCAGGTTTCTCAATGCTATTGAGAAGGATAGCACAGCCTTGCTCAACATGGGTGATCTAGTGCATGAATATCAATTGCTCACATTCTCTGCAATGGAAAGGATAGCTAAAGAATTTCACATATCCAGTCTGGAAGAGGCTGGGCTACATACTGACTTGGTTTGGTCCCGAAAGACTACCTCCATGTCCAGTGGTGGGTTTCTGATATTCTTACCACTGGTTCGCTCCCTGTGCACGCCTTCCGCACATGTGCACGGCCTCAAAAATGTGGCTAAATAGATTGGCATTATGCCAGGGCGGGTGGGCGGGCCACCGGCCTCCCGCAGTCGCTGCTATTGGTTCTCCCAAACTGGTCTGAACCGGCTGAATTCCACCTCTGTCCATGTCTTTCTTTAGTTCTCATCCAGTAGGTCATCCAAAGACATTTAGTGGCCTGACGCAAGAGAGATGGTTCCTCCTTCCTGTTCTATGTACAAAACGCAACCAGTTTGGCAACTGAATCCTTTTTCAACATTAGCATCCTCCACTACGTCTGGGAAAAATTTAAAAAGCTTAGGAAAAATTGCAAAGCACACCCAATTCTGTTTTCCAACACTGCCATGTCAATCCCTGCCTCTCAGGCAACATTTACCACTTCAGATGCCCATCTCATTCTGCCCAGTATAAAGTGGCCCTCTGACACAGGAGGCCTCCTGGTAACAACCTGGTCTTTCTCAAGAGGTTATAGGTAAGTCAAGTGGGGTGGAATCATCAACCAGATATGTATATGCAGATCCTTTCATATGTGTAATGTTGAATAATGCTTGCCATCAAATCCTATCTATCCAAAATGTAAATGCAGTCCCAAGAGCAGAACTCTTGCTTTTCTTTGTATGTGCTCAGAAATAATGTCTTGAGAATTGAGCTAATGTTGCAGACAGGAATGACAGACTGAGTTTCTTTTAAAAAAAAATGGAAGAGCATTGCAGACATTTTTTAAAGGTGAATAAATAGTATCTCTCAGCTGCAGTCCCTTATCTTTAGCTGAGGGCCAGTAATAAAGATAGCAGATACAGAGACAAATTAAGATAAAAGAAATCCTTGGCTTAAATCTCACCTTGGGTTCAAAACCACCAGCAACTTTAGACAAGCTGTGCTTCCTGTAAAAGCAATATGGGGAATCTATCGCTGGCCTATCTTTGAGGTTTAGCTTGTTGAGGATTATTGGTGGAGCACATGTGAAGTGCTTCAAAATGGCACAGAGTTATTACTGATGAGTTGTTGTGAATGGAACAATATATTGTCTTGTTAGTTGAATCCAATTTATAATGGATGCAGTTACTCTGTATTTCTAGTATCTTTCTGCTAGAACAATCCCACAATCTGCCTCTCTTGCTGCTCCAAGAGGAAAACAAAGGAGGTTAAAAAAACAACAACCCATGGGCAGAAGATGGGTTTTCAAGGCATTCCAAAAAAATAATAATAATAATCTACAGTGGGTTCCCAGTGGTTAATTCCAACATCCATTAAAAATCTGATTAAATTAAAATACACACATGCACACACAGAAGCTCATTCCATCTAACCTAATGGGGCAAAGCATTACTGGCCAACAAATGGATTTCTTTAAATCCCCATCCCAACTCCCTGGCTCGGCTTTAGCTGAAATCAATCCCTGCAATTTTGGAAGTCCCTTTGAAAGCCTTTATGAACGCAAACCGAGCTCCCCACCTTAACCATTTGGAGCATCTAATGCTGCTTCCTGGATTCCACTGTGGGTGAGAAAAACTGGCTTGACTCCTCTGCCTCCATTTGTGCTCCAATGTCTGACCAAGAATTTGACCTTCCCTGTCACGCCAGTTTTGGATTGGGGGTGGGGGTGGGGTGGGGGCTGGGGAGAGAGACAACCCTCACTCTTCTCTCTGCAGTATCAGCTTGCAAACATTTCAAACTTTTGCTGAGGTGTCATTTGGTCTCATTTCACTAAGTGGGGGGTGGAGTGGGGAACTCTTCTGATGCTTCATATTACCATCCATATTAATTTCCATTCATCTTTTTCTCTGCTAAACCGTGCCCTATTCGCTAGGGTTCAGGTGAACAATCTCCAGATTTTGTATTATTTCCTCCTATTATTATTTTTTTCTTTCTCTCTCCAGCTCTTCCCGGATTCTAGAAGGATTTTAATCTTTTTTTCTGATTTCTCAGGTACTGCAGGAATATGCTAAAACCTGGATGAAATCTCTTTCTGCTCCATATAGCTCATTCTGTCACCATTCATAAAACAACAAGAAGGACAATGGAAGAGGGCACTTCAACTTTGCTGAGCGATGACCAGGGTGGCCCCACCCCTCTGACCTGTCCTTTCCTCAAGAGAAGCATTGGCTTTCCCCATAGTAGTAAACAGAATAGGTGCAGGGAGAAACCTTTCCAGTGAATTCCAGGTACAGATTTTGAGGACAGAGGAATGAAAAAGAGAGTGAGAGCTGCCGGTATTTTCCCATGGAACCAGACCAAGTTATTTAACATTTAGTCACCCACCATATTAAATTCAGTAGGAATTGCTCTGTACAGAAAGAAGCATGAAGAATAAAATGATGTAACAAACATTCCTGCAAGGGAAAAAAAAATAAAGATAGGAGAACCTATCAAAGGCTGATACATAGGGAGAGCAAACAATTCAATAGGGATCAGCATCTCAGACAGACGAATAAACAGACAAAGAGGAAAAGATACTCACTGCCTTTGACCTGTCCTGCTCCGGAGATCTTTGCCAAGCGTGTGATCAGACAGGCTCTAAGGAAGAGAATAGAGCAATCTCTTAAGCAGGGGCAAAAGCCAGAGAGAGAGAGACAGACACACCTCCCAGTTTCCCCCCCTCTCCCAGTATTTCCCCTGAGCAATAGCTCAGCTGAAAGCTCTGATCATCCCGTCTGCATTTCACATCCACGGAACCCTAAAGCAATCTAACTAAGCAGGCTTGAGGTCCGGCACTGCAGAGCCAGCTCACATGTTTCCTGGGTGGGATTTGAGAAGTGTCCACCTGATCAGAGCTTTTGGAAGCATCTTCTTTCATCTTGCTCTTTTCTTCTCCACCTGATGGCAAATCTCTTTTCGATTCTGCTTAAATGAAGGCTTTGCTTGGAGTATTCAATAAACGCCTGACAAACATTTGCAGACTGAAGCGGATTCAGACTGAAGTTCTCTTCTCCCATGAGCATTCCATGCAATTGTTATCCCAGTCATTAGAATAAAGCATCTTCTTGTAAGTGTTTAATGTAAGTCCTTGGTGGATTTAGGGTAAGATGGGAGATCCATGGAGATTCTAGGCTGGAGCCAAGCAGAGAAGAATAACATCACTGAGCTTACTTAAACAGTACCAATGCCAGGAAAGTCAAATTGCATCTATTAAATCACAATGAAGGTTTCTCATTGGGTGCAGCTATGTGATAAATGCATAGCCGGTTCTTTATAAAACGTAAACTGAAGAGAAATGTGTGAATTCCTCCCGACTTCAGCTTGGTGTTATCTCACATTTCCTCATGCTTCCTCTCACCTGAATACCATCATCAGTCCAGATTTCCTGCCAGCTTACGTGCACCTATTTCTCTTTCTTTTTCTTAAAAAAAATGAGGAGACTGGAAAGAATTTTGATGATGACTCTTTGCAGTAAAAGAATTTCTCAAGGTTTAGCCTTTTTACAAGACTTTGCAGTTGGCTACACTCACCCTACCTACAGTTTGCTTGGTTATTCATTATTTATTTCTGCAATTTATAGTAACTCGGTTCTGAGCAGGCTCTGAACACTTAAAATAATGCAAAAGTTAAAGGGGCTAAAAAGAAAGAAAAACCCTCAACTCTAATGACAATCCAAGCTTGATGAGTCATTGGTTGTAGTTAGGTCAAATGTTTTATTGGATGATAAAAGGATGTCTTTGCACTCAAGGACTAGTTCTATTTAAGAGTAAATCAACGCTCTGATATACTGCCTGCCAGATTCTATTAACTTCTATGCCAACATTCTGTGATAAAGCCAGTCTGGTCTAGTGGTGAAGAGACCAAACTAGAAGCCAGGGGACTATAGGTTCGAGTCCTGCCTAAGGCAAGAAAGCCAACTGAGTGATGTAGGGCCAGGCGCTCTCTCTCTCTCTCTCTCTCTCTCTCTCTCTCTCTCTCTCTCTCTCAGCCCAATTCACATCACAAGGTTGTTGTGAGGAAAATAGGAGGAAAACGTATTGCGTATGTTCACTGCCTTAATTTATTATTAAAATAATAAAGGTGGGATACAATAAATAAAAATAAAGAAATAATGCCCATGACAGGCTCTTCACTTCTAAATCTGCCAGTAGTTGTATATCTTCATCTTATCGTATAATTGAAACTTTCTCCTGAAGTCCAGGATTGAACAAGCAAGAGCAGAAGGCCAAGATTTGAATGGAAAACATTTTGGTCCTTGAAGAGAAATCATTCAAGATCACCGACTCAAAAGTCCTACAGGTAGTACCATAAGCTTCAGATTGGCTCAACCCTCAAGTAAATTATCCTAGTTAATATTTTTCAAGTCAAGACTGAATAGTAGTCTCATCCCTTCATTCTGCTGACCAATTGGCAGTGCTGTTTCCCTTCTGACCTGCACTGCTTGCCCAAAGCAAACATTGAGATGTAGCTACTCAGTGTTAAACTTGACTCAAAAATCACCCTTTTCCTTAGAGTTATAATACAAGCCTTGAAGCCACCAACAATGCTGTTTTAGGAATCTAAGTTCTGAATCAAACCAGATTTTTGCATGCTTGGTTGCTTGGTAACATGTGAATTCACTAACAATCTAGATTTTTTGTTGTGAATATTATTTATTTATTTGTTTGTTTAAAAACATTTAAGGAACAAAATAAATGAGTACATAAGAGAGAAGAAAGTGAAAAATGACATAGTGGATGGAAAATAAAATAGCAGTAAACAAAGAAAATTTACAATTGTCATAAAACTTAAAATTCCTTAATTAAACAATTGAATTATTGATTCAATTATATAATTTAATATATAAAACTAGACTATGACAACAAAGGTCAATAATAATCAATGTGGTTATTGATACAATGGATATCGTATCGGACAATATGATTCCAGTTTAGCAGAGAGTCAATATTTTGTACCTGTTTAAATGATGAGATTGTATACATAGAATAGACTGAGAATGCTTTTGTAAGAGTCCCCAGGAATAATCCAAATTCTGCTTGGCCTTTCTTTCTGGTGTGATTTCAAAGGCTAGATCAGGGATCCCCAACCCCAGGCTGCAGAGCAGTGCCTGTCTGCAGCCCACCAGGAATCAGGCCGCGCAAGCGATTGAAGCCCCATCTGAACACACGCGAGATCTGGACAGCGCATGAAACCACTCTCCAAACAGAACCGGTCCCTGACACCCAAAAAGTTGAGGGCTGCTGGGCTAGATACAAACACACAAGCCCTCACAACTAACATCTTGTAATACCCATGCAGTTAGCTATAAAGTTAGCTATAAAGGAAACCAGCAAGTTGGATCAAGGTTCTTGAAGCATTGTGTTTTACTATTATCATTATCACATCAGGCAGGCAAAACCACAAAAATACTTCCAGGAATTATTCAGTGTTCTACCTGGCTGGGACTGCCATGCCCTCCCCCCCAAAAAAAAATACAACAGGTAAATTAGGAAACAAATAATCTCAGGTGAGAGTTTAATCTACAACTTTGTTGTACAAGTGGTAGTAATAATAAATAGTTTTATTTAGTATATGTTGGTATGAAATGTGACATAAAAAAGGCAAACTTACATGCAGACTTATATAGTATTGAGTTATTTGTTCCTTTGTGTCTAAATCATCTTTCTATAAAAAGGCAGCAGTGTGTGAAGGTAATATAGACAGAATAAAGCACAATGATATTGATATCGATTGGTCCCTGCTAGCCTTCTGCTGGACTTCTACAAAGTGTTGAAAATCTGATTTTTTGCCCAGGCAAGGGATTTGTGAAGTTAGTGAAGCTTATCTGGGTTGATATTATATTATTATATTGCTTTTACTCTTGGCTACCTTTTTTTTTTAACTGTATGTTCTAAAGTGCCTGTTTGAATGGTTTTATATTATGATTTTTGTTTAGAATTTGCCTCCCAGTGTCCCTGTAATGAGATGGACAGCCATATTTACTTAGTAAATTAATAAATACTTATTATCAAAATTGGTTCTCTATAGTTTGTACTGCTGCTAGTAATCATGAAAAGAAGAAAGCTGTATTTTGTCATTTTCTAATGGGAGAGGGCATATTTATTTTTTTCCCAGACGTTCCGGCACACCTCATTAGTAACACAAACACACCTTTTTTTAAGGGCTCCCTGATAAGAATTGATGATAGACTGCCATCAGTTATGCTTATCTTCCTGGAGATTTTGAGCCTTCTATCCAGAATGTTCTTTTTCTGCCAAGTTCTAAGTAAACAGAAGAGAAGAGGTTTGGTTTCTTATTGCCCAAATTCAGAAGCAGAAAGCAATACAAGTTTTCTTCTCCACATTCATACATTACTCAGTTTCCTGATAGACAGCCAAAAAAAAAAAAATCCTGCATCCTGTTTGTTTACAGGAATAGTAACAGCATTCTTCCAATCCTGAGATACAAACACAGTCTTCACACACATTAAATACATTCTACAACCTGTTCAGTAAACAAACCATACTTATATTTTAACATTTACAATTAGGATTCCTACATCTGCAATTTTACTCATTTTCAGCAATCCCCCAGAATTTATACCTTTTCATCAATTGTTCCTTGGACACAACCATTTATAGCATTTATTTCAATACCTTTCTTGGACATACCAACATTCTTGTGCAAATCTCTGAAATCTCATTTCAGTTTTATAGCAAATAATTTCATTGCTTTTATCTTTAATTCATTTTGCTGGGTTTTTCATCCACTCCAAAATCACCCTGCATTTTCTATGCCTCTTAGAGGCTTTGATCTCAATGGCTCCATGCTCTTTCTGACTATATTCTTTTGATTATCATTTTCTCTCACAAGCATTAAACATTATTTTTCTATCAGCCTCATTTTCGCAGTGTTCTCTTATATACATTTTTCATAGCATATTTGACTATCATTTCATTAAGCAGTTTCACACATTTTCTATTTTAAAAACTCCAAAAACCTCAGGGATATTCTGGTGCACACACACACACACACACACACACAAACACACCATTCATTCATTCTGTTCAAGCAATTTCCAGATTTTCTTTCCATTCATTCTAATGGCAGATGAATTGCTCCTTTTTATATAGAACTTGTACTTTCTCTTCCTGCAGTTGTTCTACTTTCATTCTTTTTCTGTCACCTTCATTTTTCCTTAGCTTTTGTATCCTTCACTAATTGCCTCCATTTTTCATAATTGAAATCAAATCAATCAATTGGATTAATATTAATTAAATCCCCTGGCATGTTTATGGAATCATGCTTTAATTATGTATTCAGAATGTACTTTTTTAGTGATTAACATTCTTGTTCATTTTGGGAGCTCTGGATGTCCCAATTACGCTTTTGCACTCTCTCATCTCATTCCCATCCATCTACCCATGTCACCTGCAGATCTCTGGTTCATCATCACCACTCACTGGGGCATAGAATGAAACTATCCCCAGTCTATGGATTACTACTTTCATACGTAACCTAAATGACACTAATTATTTTGTTCTGACATACATTTCTAGTCATTCCATTCTTTATTGAACCGGTACCTTAAATCCTCTACATGTATTCATCAACCCGGTTTCATAATACCAGAGCATCTTCAGTAATATTTTTTCACCCTTCTTTTTCTATTTCACAATCCATTAATCTTCCTTGCTTGCTTGCTTCCTTTCCCTTTCCTTTTTGCTCTTTGCCATTTACCTCTCTATCATTTCATGTCACAATCCTCCATGTCGACTCATAGATTCATCAATGTTTTGGTCAAGTAAGCCTGACCCATTATACTCAGACATGCTCATGCTACTCTATGCAACCTTAAGCAACCTAGGAACCCAGACAGAGGTTAAAATTAAAGCAAGGCAGAAGTGATGGGATTTTGATGGCGGCAAAAGGCTAAAAGGAAAAAAAAAGCCACACATATTGTTGTTATCTAATTCAGAGCACTCAGTTTCACCCATTGAATTCCTGGGAGTGGGTGGGAGGGTGAGCTAGGCTGAGTTTGGTGTAAGCCCGCTAGTTATGCAAGGCTGTCACAAGGATCAGTGCTATATTAGGCTGGTACTTTTCTCTGCTACTTTGCAGTCAGTGAAAGCTTGCCTCAATTAGACAGTCAGCAAACCCCCTCTGTCCTTTTGGCCCTAGCAGCCTGGCCACTCCTTAATGGAGCAAGCGTGACAGAAATATCACCATCACCTATATGATAAGCTGGCACCAAAATTTATCCAGTGTGCCTTACCAAGGGAAACCTGGCAGAGGGCTGATATCTCAAAGGGAGACTGGACATCACTTTAGTTCCCATGCAGTAGATTGAACCAGCTAGAGAACCTCAGCTGCAGACTCATATTATGGCAGAAAGGGATGAAAATGGGCAGGAGACAGAGATGGCCTTATGCTCACGATAAGCCTGTGTTTGCACTATATCTCTTCAGAAGGAAACTAAGATCTCAGGTCTATATAGAATGCTCCTCTATGGTACATACAAACAAGCAAACAAGATCATTATTCAGAAACAAACACACTTTATATAGGATTTCTTGATGGAAGAAGATTTATATGAACCTCATTTATAGTCTGAAATTGACACGCCCCAAACTTTCAAATGTGTTGCCATACTAAGGGCTAAATTTAACATGGTGAACCTGAAACTGCATACATAAGCTTTTCTTTTCTTTTTTTCTCTCTTCTTTTCTCTTCTCTTCTCTTCTTTTCTTTTCTTTCTGAAAGAGAAATTACATCCAGGGCAGCATAGCCTTTTCAGTTGGTTAAACTGAGAATTCACACTGAGAATGAAGGTAAATCTCCATGTCTTCTTGGTTCTGCTCCACAGCATTCCTCCCATTTTCCCTAAACTGGCTCATACATCATATCTCATTTGTTCTTAAAATTGAGGGCTAATAGAGCAAAGAAATCTGGTGATATGAGCTGTGTATTTAATTCAGCCAATTCATCCAAATCAGGAAAGTGAATTTGGAATGCAACAATGGCATCACTAAAAGCTAAAATAATAAAATTATGTGATACTTTCTTTTGTGTGTCTGTGCATGTGTGTGTAATCAATTTAAATATTTATATCTGTAGGTATTAATTATTAATAAGGAAGCTTGCTTCCTGGAAGCTAAACAAAAATATCTGTACAGTAGTCTAATGCATTTACTTTTCACTTTCACTAGTTTAGGGTTACAGTCACTTAGGACTGAAACGATGCTCAAGTATTTGCAAGTCTCATGGCAAATGAAATTAGTGAACAATAAGAGCTATGGTGGCACAGTTGGTGAGAATGCAGTATTGTAGGCTAACTTTGCCAATTGCCAGGAGTTCAATCCTGATCAGTTCAAGGTTGACTCAGCCTTCTATCCTTCTGATGTCAGTAAAATGAGGACCCAGATTATTGGGGGCAATATGCTGACTCTGTAAACCACTTAGGGTTGTAACGCACTGTGAAGCGGTATATAAGTCTTAAGTGCTATTACCATAAGCAGAATGGCATTTCCCAATATTTTAGATATTTTATTTTGAGGCTAGAAAAATAATAAATGGAAAATACTAACATAGCTTGCCCCATTATTCTCTAAGGCTTGATTTATTTGTTGGTCTAGAGAACTTACAACAGCAGCTTCTACTTAATAGGTTTTCATAAAAATGCTTCAATAATGCCCTTGAAAAAAGTGTGAATCAAGCAATCATTTTAAATTTATTTCCTCATGGCCCAGCTTAAATCATAAATAATATGCAGCATAAGGAGAAGGCAAATACCGGTAGGGCAGATCCATACTTTCTATACAAGCCACCCTTCCCGCTTGGGTGCAAGGATAGACAACATTATTCTCCTTCCATTTCCAGCCCATTGCAAATACACTCTAACCTAGGGATGTGAAACTCATGTCGCCGCGGTGGGATCATGTGATGTATCAAGACTTTCCCCCCTTCACTAAACTGGGTGTGGGTGTGGCCAGTGCGTGATGCATTTGACCTGTGGGCCAGGAGTTTGACAGCCCCACCCTAGCCCATTGCACTTACACTCTACATTTTTCAGCTTCAATTCCTAAGTGCTCCTTTCCAATCTCAGCCATCTTAAGTCCTTCAGAGGAAATAGTCTCCGATACTTCTGTCCATTCTACTAGTGGACCCTGCTGCAATTGACTGCAGTACCGGGCATTCCCCAATCCATCCAGCAGCTAGCCATTCCCCTGGGCAGCCATTTGGTTCTGTGCTGCTATGTAAACTTGCAGGGGATCCAACAATGGCCTATTAAGTCAATAAACAATACTCAACCCTGGACACTCATGCTGCATTCAGCCCTTACTTCACACCATAGTTTCTTTTCCACCTCTTCACAGGCTAGATGACGCATGTTCTTGTTGCTTTCCCATCCCCTGCCCACAATACCACAAAGTTTCCCTTTCCTTAACTTTGAGTTACAAGTAAGAATGTTACTGCTTTGTTTCTATCAAGCTGAACTATCAGTTCTTCCTTACTATGGAGTTTCTGTAGCCTACAGAGGAAGTAGGAAGAAAAGAATAACCTGTTCCGTATTACTTTAATTATTGCAGTACCAGAACAACAAGAGAAAAAGAAAAAGAAGGATGGAGATGTTATGTAATTTCAGCCCTTTGCTAACTCAGTTAAGGTGATGGAGGTAATGCATTTATGTAACTACTACCTGAGTGCCAATGTCATGATGATGATGATGATGATGATGATGATGATGATGATGGTAATGAGATTATCCATATGCATATGGATTAGTCTTGTGCCTACTGTTCCTGTCCTATTGTTTCCTTTCATTATATCCAATTAATATAGTTATTACATACTTATGCTTATATATATGCTTATATATAGTATAGTTATTTCGTGCTTATGCTTATATATACTGTTGTGACAAAATAAATAAAATAAAATAAAAAATAAATAAATAATTAGTCTGCTTCAAAAACATACGGCTATCATCCTGATTTTTCTTTGACCCGGATAGCTAACAGTGCTCTGGGAAGGCTATTTCAATAAACTCTCTTTGGGCTGCATGTGACAAAGGCCTGGGCAGAGGGTAGATCCAAGGGCAAAACTCACCAGTTATTTTGCCTTCTTCTGATTATGTTGCCCAGTGAAGCGTGTGGATTCTGAGTATTGTGCCAATGGGAGTAGGACTGAATGTAGCAACTGAAGTTAAAGGCACCAAAAGGTTCCTCCTGGCTTCTAATCTTATGCATTCTCAGACATCTTGCTCAGCTTCCACAGACAGCCAAGGCAGGATCTTAAATCCAGGTTTTCTTCATTCTACCCCAGAGCCAGGTAGAGGAAATGGTGCAGACAGATAACACTGAAATGCAAACAATTGTCTTCTTCCCTGAGGACTCTCTTTCCTGCCCCCCCCCACCAGTCATACATTTCATTTGGATGACAGCTCTTTGGAAGTGCCCATTCAAGGACAGTGGCAAGGCTCCTATGGAGATAAATGTGCTAACTCTGTGTTGGGAGGAAAAGGAGTGTGAACGGAATGGAAAAGCTGAAGAGTAAAAAGTGAGATAGATGTCGAACTGTTCAGCTTAATAGTGGCCTCTCCCTGCAGCATTCAGCTTCTTCTTATTGCTGCTCCTGCTGCTGTCAATTTATCAATGTCACTAGAGGGAAGGGAGAAACTGGTTGTGGGATATCTTCTTTTAAAATACATTGGAAGTTGTATACCAAAAAATCTTAAACCTTCAATTGTGTTTAAACCTTCAATTGTGTTTTTTTTTTCCGACTGAAAGACCCACACGGGATTATAAGATACTGTACTACTGCTAACCAGATTGCCTGAAAGAAAGAAAAAATCAAGAAATAAGACTATTCCAACCTATTTTACACACACACACACACACACACACACAGAGAGAGAGAGAGAGAGAGAGAGAGAGAGAGAGAGAGAGAGAGAACTATTGTTTTGTTTGATTGATTGGCACTTATGGTTTACCCCCAACGGTTTTCACACTGGATCCCTCCTAAATTATGAGCATCTGATTGCCTTCCTCTGTATGCTTTTCCCTAGAAACGTCACATTAGAATTTCATCAGATCCTAGGACTGGTGCTGGTTGAACTTCATGAGAAATGAAACTAGAACACCAAAAAAGCAGAAAGCTGAGAAAAGACTCCTTAAGGCACAGTGAAACTAGGAACCTGTTTGTCCCAAAGGTGCTTTTTCAAACAACAACTGAACTTTGTTTTTTTCTTGAAGACGTTTTTGCTTCTCATCCAAGAAACTTCTTCAGTTCTGAAGAGTCAGAATTGAAGAAGTTTCTTGGATGAGAAGTGATATGTCTTCGGCTGAAGAGGTTGTAAAAAAAAGGTTTTAAAAGACTCCTCTGGTGATCCCAGCTGAGATCTCATCACCAGAACCTTAAAAAACATGTTTTCTACAAGCTCTTCAGCCGAAGAGCTTGTTAAAATAATTATTTTAAGAGGTTCTGGGCTGCTATGAGGCAACTTCAGCTGGGATTGTCAGAGGAGCTTTTAAAATCTTTTTTTCCTCTGGCGATCCCAGATGAGTTGCCTCATCATCACAGGCTTTTAAAATCATTTTTAATAATCTCTTACAACAGTCCCCACCCATGCCCACCCAATGCCCCATCTCCACTAGCCTTATTGCTGTTCCTTTCGGGCTCGCAAAGCCATGCTTTACATCAGTTGCATCAACTAGCAACTGAATCTGCCTGCCTGCAATCCATTTCCTCAGTGAGCAACTTAATCTGCCTGCTTTGCTGGCTGAGGAACTCTGGGAATTGAAGTCCACAAACCTTAAAATTACTAAGGTTGGAGACCCCTGATCTAAAATATATAAATAACATAAAATAATAAAATAAAATATTTGTGCAGCTGAGATTTGGTGTGTTTCTGTAGTGTTTCACTCTAACTACACAAACACACAAAATCTCACAAAGCTGTATGTGGCATTTTGTGTGTGTGTGTGAGTCAGTTGTGTTGTGTTGTGTTGTGTGTGTATAAAGTGTGAAACTTGGTTTTTGAGCTTTTTGTGGCTGTGTGAGGTATCTGCATGTTGCAGGGGCCATTTTGGGTAAAGTACAGCTACTTTTACATTGTGTGTGAGTCAGATGTGTTGTGTGTGTGTGTGTGTGTGTGTAAAGTGTGAAAGTTGGCTTTTGAGCTTTTTGTGGCTGTGTGAGGTTTCTGCATGTTGCAGGGGCCATTTTGGGTAAAGTACAGCTGCTTTTACATTGTGTGTGAGTCAGTTGTGTTGTGTTGTGTGTGTGTAACGTGTGAACGTTGGTTTCTGGTACCTCTTATTGTTTTGTATACTTTGTTTATTATTTTTATTATTTATTGTTATTGGCCACGCCCACCCAGTCAGCTGACCAACAAGCCACGCCCACCAATTAAACCACGCCCACAGAACCAATAGGGGAAAATTTTAGATTTTACCCCTGTGGGGGATATAATACTGGGGTCAATATTATACTGGGAGAAGGGAAGGTGCAGTGACAGTAGCTTCCCCATGGCCAACTAAATATGACTGAATGGGATTTTAAATCAAGAGTTCACCCTTTATGTATATCAGTAAGATATTTCTAGGTAATTTTATTGATCAGACAGACATAGTTGCTCCCTTTCCCTCTCTTTGGATCCACTAAGACTTAAAAATTTCTTGCTAATGTCCATTCATATAATTGAAGAGTATATGGTAACAGCAAATAATTTGCTTTAAAATCCTGCACATATTGTCTTCTGCATTGTAAGTCAACTGCGTCTATCATCATATGCAGCAGTCTTCTCCAATCTGATGTTTTTTAGTTGCTGGGTAGTGAAAATTGGAATGGTAGTGAAACATATTTGGAATATATAAGTTGGTAAAAACTTTTAAAGAATATTAAGATGTGTGATCACGTGATCTTCATTTCCATTACCTTCTGAATATGCAGTTAACTATAAGCTTTCAGTAATCATAATTGCTTGAATACAATTTGACAAGTGACATGCCAGAAATCATTTTGAGGCATTGCTATGAACGGCTAATGGTTTACTGGCAGTTTTCCCTTTGCTTTGATTTTAGTACCTAGCAGCACCTCTGACCTAAACCATTAACTGGTATGTGCAAAAAATATATATTCAGTGCACTGATATTAGAAGGTAAAATAGGCTTTATCGTTTACTATTGGAAAAGAGGACTTCTACTAAATGTACAAGCTATTTATTTGTGTATCTCTTTAGAAGTATGTCTAAACTTAAAAAAAATATGACGAGGATAGGACCATGATGGTGAACCTGTGGCACGTGTGCCTGAGGTGGCACACAAAGTCATCTTTCTGGACATGCAAGCTGTCACCTAACTCACCTGCAGCTGCACATGTGCATGCTCCCCAGCTGGTGTTTGGCCTCCAGTGCGCATGCACGCAATTCAGGGGACCCAGCTGGTCTTCGCAGCTCTCCTGCACAAGCACATGCATTTGCATGCGAAACAATTGCAGTTGCATGGGGGGGAATTGCGCAAAACCTGCGTGCATGCTCAGATGGTGTGGTTGCGCACACAGCACAGCGGGAGCATGCGAAAGCCATGCGCATGCGCAGATGGTGCGATTGCACATGCAGTGCATGGGGAAGGAGCCACAAGAAGCACGTACCTGTTCGGAACTCAGTGAGTAAAAGGTTCGCCACCACTGGGATAGGACAACACAAATCAAGAGTATGATAAAATATTTTAAAAATATCCTTCATGATATATTAAATACTGTAAAACATGTGAAACCATTTTTAAAACTAATTTGAAAAGACAGGCTTTGACACGTTTTCTGAAAACAGTGAATGATAGGAGTTCAAAAGCAGTATTTTATGGTTTGGGAACAACACAGAAGAAAACTCTTTTGTGCCTCCTCTTCAAATGGATCCTTAGAGGCAGAAGTATCTTCTTAATAATTCAGTGCTACAGTAGTTCTATAGATAACTAAGCTTTAAATGAAGATCAGCAACATTTGCTTGGCTTAGGGCTACTGTTCATTCCCCGGAAAACTGAAGGGTGCCTTTTGTGATGTCACCAGAATGGAAGGAGCTGGGCTTTTTTCAGTCTTTTGGGTCAGGTAGATGTGACCGGTAAGACACGGTCCCTCAGATAACCTGGTCCCAAGCCATGAAGGGCTTTAAAGGTGACAACCAGCAATTTGAATTGCACCAGGAAGCAAATCAGCAACCAATGCAGCTACCACAGGAAAGATGATACATGTGCACAAAACCATGTAGGCCGCTGTGTTTTATACCAACTGGAGCTTCTGGATGCTCTTCAAGGGCAGCCCCATGTAGATGGGAAGTGACTAGGGTATGAGTGACTGTGACTAGGGACTGTTGGTCCAGAAAAGGGTGTAACTGGTGCACAACCTGTAGTTGCACAAAGGCCCTCCTGACCATGACCGCCACCTGCTCTTTCAGCGGGAGTTGTGAGTATAGGAAAACCCCTAGATTATGCACAGGGTCTGTTTTGGGGTAGTATCACCCCATCCAAGACCAAAGGCAATTCTCCTTGAGCCAATGAACCTCAAACCCAGAGCCACTCTTGCAAGGGTTTAGTTTCAACCTAAAATATGAGACATATACTACAGTGTATGTACTGGCAATCTTTATCCAAGATAATTTTAAGGGGTGGCAGGGTTGCTTGTTTTAAGAATAAGATCACCAAGCACACACACAAAAAAATCTCAGGTCGCAAAAACCAAGAAAGGCACAAAAAGTTGCTTTTAAGCAGTTTGCTTTATTGTTCCTCCCCTATAAACAGAAATATTGCCAAATCACTGTAAGGCAGACCACTTGCACCATTGAACGTATATTCGGAGAACTGCTAGAAGAGGAGCATCTTAAATCTCTTCATTCCACACAAATATCTAAACTTCGCTGTCTCTTGCCCCTCTGGAATGCAGCCCCTCCCTCCTGCAAATCCAGACTACATTCCATCACACATCTCTATTTTACATACTTTTGCCTATCAATTGCTAGGCAACAGAGAAAAATTCAACAGGTAAAACTTTTCCAATTATACAAAACAAAGAGACAGAGAAAGTTCCTGTTAGTAATTCTATTTTTGTTTACATGCTCAGCAAAAGCCTTGGAGACAAAGTTTTGCAACCTATCTGTGAAGTAGATATAAGATCAGCCGACCATGGGCTATTTAAGCTACTCTGTCCCTTCTGACTTTAGGCGGATACGCAGCTAATAATACTTTTAAAAGAATCAATTTGTCCAATTCTTTAGCAATACCCTCCAGTTATCCTTGTACTTTCTTTGTACCATCAATGTATTTTTCACTACACTTCGATAAATTTCCACTGATTCTACAGGCCATTCACCTTCCATTCCATTTTTCTTTCTTCCAAGGAAAAAAGACACCAAATCCATGAAAATGCCAATTAATATCTCTTCGTTAGAGCAGTAATATTATTTTCAGAAAATAGAGGAGGGGGACAATTAAACAAAAAGTATTAAATTCAGAAATAACAACAATTAAATACACAGAGGAACAAGATAAGTAAGAAGATAAGGTTAAAAAAATAAGGTACGGTAAGTAAAAAAGGAAAGGGAATACAACAATTAAATACACAGAGGGAGCAGGAAGGGAAAATTACCAAGTGGGGATGCTCCCTTCTATGTGTGCATAGAAAATTGAAATGATAGGGCAGGATAACGTTTTCATCATGCCGCTTTATTACAGTTTTTCAGTGTTTCCAGCACACTGAATTCCTGTCCAAGAAATATATCGTCTCTAATTCATTTCAAGTGTAAAATGGTTGGGGAAAAGGAGGGGAGGCTGGGCACATTGAAAACACTGTATGATGATTATATAGTTGGGGGAGGTTAAATTGGCATTCCCTTTCTGTGTGCTGGTTGGTTTTGTTACCAAAAAAGAGAGAAAAATGGGGGGGAGAACCTTAGGTTGATCCAAATTTTTGGATTCTGAATCCTTTTTTTTAATGCAAGGTACGAGGCGGGGAGTTAATTTGCTTACTTAGAACATTGATCACATAGGGAGAGACAGTCCAAGTCCAGTGTATTCCTAAACTTGCAGACCTCCAAATGAAGTGGACCTCAGGTCCCTTAAGATACTATTACCATTCTGGATAAATGGCTGTCCAATATCTTTTTGAAAACTCCAACAGTAGAGCTTCCAAAAATTCTGGAGGCAAGCCATTCCACTGATTAATTGTTCTCACTGACAGGAAATTTCTCCTTAATTCTAGATTGGATTCTCTTTGATAAGTTTCCATCTATTATTTCTTGTCCTCCCCGCTCAGGTGCTTTGGATAATAGATTACTCCCTCTACTCTGTTATAACCCCACAAGCATTGGAAGACTACTATCATGTCATCCTTAGTCCTTCTCTTCGTTAGACTAGATATACCCAATTCTCACAACTGTTCATTGTAGACTTCAGCCTCTAGTCCCCTAATCATCATTGTTGCTCTTCACTGCATTCTTTCTTAAGTCTCAACATATTTTCAAAAGACTTCTTCAGAAGAATGTTCAAAGGGTCCACTTTTTGTTTTCCTTAGCCTCATGTTCTGCAAGTGAAAAATAATTTGGATTTCAAAAAATATATGTGGCATTTCAGTTCTACAATTAATAGTGGCTTTGAAATGCTCCTATAAAAATTAAGTAACATAAATATCCTGATTAGGCGGAAACAGACAGAAGACAATGATTCATATTTAATTTTTATCAGGGCATTAAAATACCATTATGAATCATTACATCAGAATCATTAAGACAAAATGTCCAATATTGTTGACATATCAATTTGATTATAATACTTCCATAAAATAAAAAAAAGAGATACATTATAGAAACTCAGGCTGTAAAGTTATCTACCTTTATCTGAAAGTAAGTTTCAATTCATTAAACAAATTTCTAAGGGTGAATACCCAAAATTCCACTGTCAGACATTTAGCAAATTTACCATGGACTCAATAGTCTCAGATCTCACTTTTATAATAACAATTACTGATTTATTTTGTTCTGTTCTGTTCCGTTCTGTTCCGTTCCGTTCCGTTCCGTTCTGTTCCGTTCTGTTCCGTTCCGCTCCATTCCATTCCATTCCATAAAGCTAAAGCTATTGATATGTTTTCTATATTTTAAGCAGTTTGAACATCTCTTTCAATTATAATTATAGTCACTAAATGAAATCACATTTTTTAATTTAAAGCATATGTTAATATTATCTTGAAATATGTTACCCAATATACCACTAGATTATTTCTTCCTCTAATGTACAAAAATAAAATGGCTCACACATATGTTTAGACATCTTATTAGTAATGGTTAAATGTCTTGCTCTTGAAATATCACCTAAAAGAGCAATGATGCAGTTTAATTTTGTATCTAGAGTGTATATTAGTATGTTGTATATATCTCCTAATTGGTGGGATGCAGACAACAGAATGTTGGCTTGCTAGATAATTTCTGGATTAGAGATCCTAGCCTGCACTGAGCAAATTTAGAGTAAAACTGAATTTGGATGCCTTGATTGGTGTTGCTTTTACTGTTAACAGAGAATGAGTCATGTGATCAAAATATGATTAAGGATAATAGCTTAGTCTAGACCCTAGCTAACTAAAAGCTTTATGTGAAAGACACATCCAATTAAAGACTTGATAGGTAGCAGAGATCGATATCTCTGGGCCTTTATAAAATAAATAAAAATAGATACATGTTCCTACTATTATAAGTGCTTTTACACCACTGCAGTTGATTCCCATGTGACATCATACAAATACACAATAATCAATTATCAGAAACTATCAATAGATCAAAAACAATTCAGCAATTATACTATTATAATAAAAAAAAACAAGATGTCATATGACATCAAACAACAGAAATTCATCACAATTCAGATGCCTCAACCTACCTTCAGCTCTGTCCCCAAATATACATTGAAAAGGCATGCTTTCAAAAATTTCCTAAATCTTAAAAAGGAGAAATTATATATTTTAGTTTTTTTACCCCGCCTTTATTATTTTTATTTTATTATACTTATTTTTATAAGTAACTCAAGGTAGTAAACATAACTAATACTCTTTCATCTTCCTATTTTCCCTATTTTCCTTGAGGTGTGTTGGAAGAGAGTAACTGGCGCAAAGCCATCCTGCCAGCTGTCATGCCTAAGGTAGGACTGCAACTCACAGTCTCCCGGTTTCTAGCCTGATGCCTTAACCCATAGACTCTAAGAATGTGGTTTTTCTATCTGTATGAGAGGATCACCTGCAGATATTTGATTCCAAATCCCCTCTTGTGGCATTTGGGAAGGTAGTGACTCTCATCAATCAATCAATCAATCAATCAATCAATCAAAATAGAGCTGGAAGGGATTTGAAGGTTTGTTTTTTGTTTTTTTTAATTTGAATTTATATCCCGCCCTTCTCCGAAGACTCAGGGCGGCTTACATTGTGTCTTCTAAGGTCTTCTAATCTAGTCTTCTGAGGTCTTCTAATCCAACCCCCTGCTCAAGCAGGAGACCCTATACAATTTGGGACAAATAGCTGTCCAGTCTCTTCTTTAAATCCTCCAGTGATGAAGCACCCACAACTTTTGAAGCCAAGCTGTTCTACTGGTTAATTGTTCTTACTGTTAGGAAGTTTCTTCTTAATTCCAGGTTGTTGTTTTTCTTGATTAATTTCCATCCATTCTTGCTTGTCTTGCCTTCTGATGCTTTGGAAAATAAATTGACTCCCTCTTGTTTGTGGCAGCCCCTCAAATACTGGAATACTGCTATCATGTCACCTAGTCCTTCTTTTCTCTAGACTAGCCATACCCAGTTCCTGCAGCCATTCTTTATGTTTTAGTCTCAAGGCCTTTAATCATCCTACTTGCTCCTCTCTGCACTTTCTATCACTTCCTATCAGTATGCACTTTCTACCACTCTCTACAGGAATGCTCTAGGTAAGTAGGTAGGCAGGAACTAAGCCACCAAAGAACAATCCCTCCAATTCCCAGTCTCCAAAGGGGTCCCAAATTACAGTATATTAAGATCAGTGATATTGAAGTCTGTTGAAAAATCTGGCAGGACCAGTAGAGTCACATTCCCCTCATCTAAACCCCACCATAACTCATCAACCAATTTATAGCTATGGAACTAAGAGAAAGAGGAAGGACACAGATGAAAGAAAGTAGTCTGAGCTTACAGAATTTATGACTCTATGTTGAGTAATGAAGGTGACCATTTAAATCTAATAAAAGGAATCGTATTGTGTGTCAGAAAGTGTGAACTGGTGTTGCAAGGCTTTGACGGGCATGCATGATCGTAGGAATCTTCAAACTGGTGATAGTTGCAAGTTACACCCTATATAAATGGTGATAAAGGAAAAATCAGATTGTGCAATTTACTAAATGAAAGTGTGTGGGAGGACAGTTCTTATAGATGTTAGGAATGGATGAGTGAAACTGAGGAAAGAGAGCACAGAAAAGTGATTAGGACAGTCAGAGGCCCAAGAATGAGAGAAAGTTGTCTCCTATCAGTTTAGGGGGGAAAATTGAATCCATGACATATGTCTTATACATACATGAGATAAAGGAATACCTGCGCTACTATTAATCTTCTCACCTTCCCATCGTTCCCATCACCCATCTCCCTCCACTTTTGACCATATGACTGTAACTTTGTTGCTTGTATCCTTATGGTTTATATTGGTATTGTTTCCTGATTGCTTATTTGTACCCTATGACTATCATTAAGTATTGTACCTTATGATTCTTGACAAATGTATCTTGTCTTTTTATGTACACTAAGTGCATATGCACCAAGACAAATTCCTTGTGTGTCCAATCACACTTGGCCAATAAAAAAATCTATTCTATTCTATTCTTTAAATTTAAAAGATGATTGATTTGATTGTTTTATGATGTAAGTCTGACTAAAGGATATGAAGTTGGTAAGTTGTGAATATGACACAGATCATTTTTGGTATTTTGAAAATTCCCCCACCCCAAAAAATATTCCTATCAATTGCAGATGAAGGGATAAGAAGTTCCTCAAGTCCAATAGACCTGCCCCAACATGCTTTTAGAGAGCATTTAGCGAGTTGTTTTCCCCTCCATAATTAATTGAAGAAATTGAAGAAAAGAACAGCAGGAATTCCATCAGTCATTGCCTTGAAACTACACTGTGTTCCATATTTGTGGATAACAACAGACCCCATTACAGAGTCACAGTGAAGTACATTGTACTTTACACAAGCACATAAGGCAGTGCTTTTAATTCTTATTCAAAGGTGGAAGGAAACCACAATAGCATGGCTATATGGATCAGCCCAGAGTCAAGAAAGAATAGAGTTGAAGGAATATAACTTTTATATAAAATGGAGTTCTACAAGAAAAGTGCATTAATGCCCTCTATATTGTTTAATAACATCAATGTTGTTCATGTTGAATGAATGAAAAAATCCAACAGAAATACATGAAGAAAGAATGGGCTCAAGAAGAAATGGAAGACTAAGAGAATGGAATTGATTAGAACTGCAAGAAGAGAGAGATGAGAATATTAAAGAACAAAAGATGATATGTGGAATTGTATACTTTATGAATGCCATGCAGGATAGTTCACAAGGATCAAAAGGTATGGAGATGGAGAGGTAAAGTGAATCGTGTTGCTTGAAAGTACTTTTTTCTTTTTTACTCCTCACACATTCTTTGTCTTTGTACTAGCTAGTGTTTTTGTCAACAGTGTACTGTAGTTGCTGGCATGGTCAGAGGTTGGAATCTGTTTAGCTCCTACTGAGCTCTTTAGGGTTTGGCTCTTGCCTTCCAGTCACTGGACACTGGCCCCCAAGGTCATTTGGATTCGAACCGCTGAAGTGGCCAGATACTTGAGGCAGCTGCTCAGGAAAGTTTTCCAAAGCATTTAGATGTTCTCGTGCAGGATCTTTATACAGATGGGTTTAGAGCAGGGGTGTCCAACCTTGGCAACTTTAAAACTTGGCTGGCTGGAGAATTATGGGAGCTAAAATCCATAAGTCTCAGATTGCCAAAGTTGGACATCCCCGATTTAAAGAATTCTTTGTAAAAAAAAAAAAAGACTAGTCTAATATTTTTAAACACGGGTTTAGAGTTCATTTGAAAGAATGTTAGACCTGTTTTAAAAATGGAACTAATACTCCCCTGGGAGAGAGTTATTTCTATGCTGCAGCAAAGATCTATTTATACTAGGAAACAAAGCTGGATTCTGCCAGCTGTCTGTTGCTGGTTCTGCCATCAATTAATGCATTGCAATTTTTCACTGATTTCACTGGAAATATATGCCTGGTTATTCTCTTTGTTACTCTAGGGGAAACAATACCATGTTGCTTAATCCTATGCCATCTTGGCTACTACCGGATGCTGCCAGCCATGGTTTCTCATTATTAGAATTGGCAGTCCCTCGAAGCAGTCTGTCACCTCTTATCAATCACTTCCTCCTGCTTCAACCCACAGCTCTCTTACCTGTGACAAGTAAACTGGGTTATTTTTGACTAGGGATTTAGGGCCTCTTACATCTGACGTAATGCTTGATGGAAAGAGAATATGAATAAATATGTGTCATTTTGACCATTGTCTCAAGAAAAGAGTAAAGGACATGTGAGTCAATGCTATTGGAACTGGGTTATAAAAATCTGATGGTTATCTGTAGAAAAATGGCAAAGAAACTGTTTCTAATTCTTTACTGCCATATAATGATTGTCTGGATTTTTGCAGTACACATTTGGCAGTCTTCTGAGCGCTGCTAGATGTTTCTAAAGTACAGGTCCCAACTTTCTCAGCCAACATGGCCAGTAGTGAGGAATGTTGTGAATTATAATTTAGCAATATTTGGAAGCCACAGATCACTCTTTTGAACAATGTCAGCTTTCCAAACCTGTCATTTCCAAGATATTTTGCTTTATAGCCCCTAAGCCATGATGCCTAATGGAGGCAATAGTAATAGCAGTTACATTCCAATATTTCTAAAGAGTAGATAAGGCCAGCCTTAATTATGTGAGATATTTGGCTGCATTAGATGTCCTTTTGGAACATCCCCCTCCTCTCCCATACCTATTCATTGCAACCCAACTTTTTAAATCTTTCTCCAGGAGTGAGAATTCCAGTTTGTCAACTTCTTTTAGGCGTGAATAAATAAAGTTAGAATAAGTTAATTCAGAAGAGTTTTTTTTTAAAGGAAGTTCATGACGCTTATCTCACTGTGAAAAGTCACAGCAAAAAATAAAATATGAAGAGGCAAAACATGTGCTGTTTGAGGGAGAGGGGGTTATTTTAATTCCTGCTGGGTTTGTTGGGTTATATAAAACAATGATATGCATATTTTGCTATGCTATGTGATTTATTTATTTTATTTATTTATTTATTTAATTAATTAAACTTTTATACCGCCCTTCTCCCGAAGGACTCAGGGCGGTGTACAGCCTTCATTTAAAACAATTAATATACACACTAAAATAACAATTAAAAAGCTTATTCAATAAAAGGCCGAAATTAAAACCGTCCAATTGACCATATAAAATACCCAATAAAATTACAATTGAAAAATTTAAAATTTAAAATTTAGAGTTTAAAAATCAGGCCAGTCCCACTTGGATAAATAAATAAGTTTTCAGTTCCCGGCGAAAGGTCCGAAGGTCAGGCAATTGGCGTAAACCGGGGGGAAGTTCATTCCAGAGGGTAGGTGCGCCCACAGAGAAGGACCTTTCCCTGGGGGCCGCCAGCCGACACTGCTTGGCGGACGGCACCCTGAGAAGACCCTCTCTGTGAGAGCGTACGGGTCGGTGGGAGGCATGTGGAAACAGCAGGCGGTCCCGTAAGTACCCGGGCCCTAAGCCATGGAGCGCTTTGAAGGTGGTAACCAAAACCTTGAAGCGCACCCGGAAGACCACAGGTAGCCAGTGCAGACTGCGCAGGAGTGGTGTTACCCGGGAGCAACGTGGTGCTCCCTCAATCACCTGCGCAGCTGCATTCTGGACTAACTGAAGTCTCCGAGTGCACTTCAGGGGTAGCCCCATGTAGATTCTATAAAGTACTGCTGTTACTGACAGACCAGAATTTCTGTTGCTAAACAAGGCAGTTGTTAAGTGAGTTGTGCCTAATTTTACAACATTCTTTGCTTCAGTTAAGTGAATCATTGCACACATGGCTGAGCAAACCTGGTTTGCCTCATTGGCTTTTTTTGTCGAAAACTGACCGAAAAAGGTGCAAATGAACCCAGGATACTGCCACTATCATAAATACATGCCAGTTGCCAAGCTCCCAAATTCTGATCATGTGATTGTCGGTGCTAAAATGGTCATAAGTGCAAGGACTGGTTGTAAGTCACTTTTTTCAGTGCCATTGCAACTTCGAACAATCACTACATGATTGGTCGTACGTCAAGGACTATCTGTATATAAAAAGAAATTTTATAGCCCTAAACCAAAGAGGGAGGCCACTGTTCCTCAGATTGCCGGCTGTGAATCCCTCTATGTGAGGTGGGGCCATAGGAGCCAGTTGGGCTTGTTGGTCGCGTACCTGGCTCCTTGCTGCGTGACCACAGCCCTGCCCGAGCTGTTGGAGGTACTGGCTGCTGTGGCGGTTGAGACCCCCAGACTTATAGTCATGGGGGATTTCAACTTGCCATCAGTTGGCTTGGCATCGACGGCAGCTCGGGAGTTCCAGGCTTCCATGACGGCCTTGGACCTGATTCGAGTAAATGATGGCCCTACGCACATGGGGGGAGGCATGCTGGATCTGATTTATATCTCTGGACAGTGGTTAAATGATCTGGTATTAGACGATTTAGTAACAGAACCAATGTCATGGTCGGATCATTTTCTCCTTCGCCTAGACTTCCGAACCGCCATTCACCACCGCGGAGGCGGAACCTATCGGTGGTTCCGTCCCAGGCGCCTGATGGACCCTGAGAGGTTCCAGGCGGAGCTTGGGCCATTCCTGAGGATCTGGCCCACGGCACGACTGAGGAACTGGTCGTGGCCTGGGAGCGGCCGCGCCGGGCCGTGGACCGTGTCGCGCCTTTGCGGCCTCTGACCCGCCGTAGATCTCGCCCGGCCCCTTGGTCCCCCGAGGGGCTGAGGGAGATGAAACGCCGGAGAAGACGCCTAGAGAGCACCTGGAGGTCCAGTCGCTCCAGCTGATCGGACACTAGTTGGGACCTATTCTAGGACCTACCTAGTGGCAATGAGGGAAGCGAGGCGCTCCTCGCCTCCACCCTCATTGCGTCGGCAGATAACCGCCCGGCCGCCCTGTTTGGTGACCGCTCTCTCCTACATCAGGAGGTGCGGGATGACCCTTTGCAGGGGCGAGCCGAGGAGTTTAGTGGTTATCTATCGATAAAATCGCTCAGCTGAGGGGCGGTCTGGACCGAATTTGGGATGATCAAGCGAGGAGAGGAGGCACGTCTTGTTGAGCACATTTGGGATGAGTTTGACCCTGTGGCTCCGAGGGCGTGGACAGGTTGTTGGGAGGCTTCACGGCACGACATGTTTACTGGACCCGTGTCCTTCCTGGCTGGTACTGGCCACTCAGGCGGTGACACGAGGCTGGCTCAGAGGATTATCAACGCTTCTTTGTTGGATGGGGTTTTCCTGCCGCCTTGAAAGAGGCGGTGGTGAGACCCTCCTTAAAAGCCCTCTTTGGACCCAGCTATTTTGGGTAATTATCGTCCAGTCTCCAACCTTCGCTTTGTTGCGAAGGTTGTAGAGAGTGCCGTGGCGCGACAGCTGCCCCAACACCTGGATGAAGATGTCTATCTAGACCTGCTCCAGTCCGGCTTCCGACCCGGATACAGCACGGAGACAGCTTTGGTCGCATTGGTGGATGATCTCTGGAGGGCCAGGGACGGGGATATTCCTCTGCCCTGGTCCTATTAGACCTCTCAGCGCTCGATACCATCGATCATGGTATCCTGCTGCGCGGTTGGGGGATTGGGAGTGGGAGGCACCGTATATCGGTGGTTCTCCTCCTATCTCTCTGACCGGTCGCAGACGGTGTTGACAGGGGCAGAGGTCGACCGCGAGGGGCCTCACTTGTGGGGTCCCACAGGGTCGATTCTCTCGCCCTGCTGTTCAACATCTACATGAAGCCGTTGGGTGAGATCATCAGTGGTTTGGGGTGAGATACCAGCAGTACGCTGACAACACTCAGCTGTACTTTTCACCCCAGACCACCCCAATGAAGTTGTCAAGTGCTGTCCCGGTGTTTGGAAGCTGTACGGGTCTGGATGGGGAGAAACAGGCTCAAGCTTAATCCCTCCAAGGCGGAGTGGCTGTGGATGCCGGCACCCGATTCAGTCAGCTGCAGCCGCGGCTGGCTGTTGGAGGCGAGTTACTGGCCCCAAGGTCATTTGGATTCGAACCGCTGAAGTGGCCAGATACTTGAGGCAGCTGCTCAGGAAAGTTTTCCAAAGCATTTAGATGTTCTCGTGCAGGATCTTTATACAGATGGGTTTAGAGCAGGGGTGTCCAACCTTGGCAACTTTAAAACTTGGCTGGCTGGAGAATTATGGGAGCTAAAATCCATAAGTCTCAGATTGCCAAAGTTGGACATCCCGATTTAAAGAATTCCGCAGAATTACTGAACTTGCTGTAAAATTACAATAAAATGCAGAGTGAGAAGTTAAAATCCTTATCCAAAATAAAACTGTCTTCAGTTTCTGGTTAAAAAGATTCAGAGAAGACCTAGTGAATTTCAGCTAAAGATTATTTCACAGATATGGAACTAGTGCAGAAAATGCTATGCCTTTCTTTACTGAGCCAGCAAATACTCAACAGCAGAAAATTGGACAAACTTCTTTGAAATGTTTGAGCAAATATATTTGAAAACCAGGCAACCCTGAAAAATGTTGGGGATCTCTGAATAGGGCGATCCTCATGATTACTCTAGTTCTCTGTGTTTGCACAGATATTTTACTATTTTTCAATTTAATAGGCGACAAGTGAATACTGTAATGCACCCTTATGAAATCAGGTATTCTTTGATGTGTAGACTTCAACTCCCAAAGTGTGATTGTCAGAATGACCATTCTTAAGCATTGTGGAAGTTGAAATCCACTTATCTGGAGGGTAGATAGTTGGGGAAGACTTGTTTAGTGCATGAACAAGGTGGTGTTTAAGCAGTCGCCTACCTAAAACATGATAGAACAGCTGAGACATCATTTGAATTGCTATGTATAAACAATTACCATCCTGCTTTACAATGAAAATCCAATTTACTCTATAAATCTTGATGTAATCTGTGAGTTTACTTTATACAATAAGTTATGTAATATGGGGAGCTCCTAGCAGCAGTAACCAAAAGGCTTTATGTATCTATTTCATTTTCCTCTAGTAATATTTTTCAGTTTGGAAAAAAAGATGGGAAAAACACGGAAGGATGACAAGCAAGGCCATATAATTGGAAGATTTGCTAAGAAGCATTAAATGGCTTAGCCTTAGGGTAATTTCAAGATGAAACCCTCTTCTGGAATTGCTCTGTGCTAGTCTTGGCTTTGCAGCTCAGATGTAACAAGGTGAATATATTTTAAAGGGAAAAGTAGCATTATGGGGCCTCACAATTCTGAGACATAGGAAGATAAAAGTGCAACAGCAGATTTTGCTGTCTCTTATCTACAATCCTTTCCTTTTCTTAGCTTACTTTATTTGGACGGTGGACACAATGTAGATCAAATGCAGTATTTTAAAGGGGAAAAGTAGCATTATGGGGCCTCACAATTCTGAGACATAGGAAGATAAAAGTGCAACAGCAGATTTTGCTGTCTCTTATCTACAATCCTTTCCTTTTCTTGGCTTACTTTATTTGGACGGTGGACACAATGTAGATCAAATGCAGTATTTTAAAGGGAAAAGTAGCATTATGGGGCCTCACAATTCTGAGACATAGGAAGATAAAAGTGCAACAGCAGATTTTGCTGTCTCTTATCTACAATCCTTTCCTTTTCTTAGCTTACTTTATTTGGACGGTGGACACAATGTAGATCAAATGCAGTATTTTAAAGGGAAAAGTAGCATTATGGGGCCTCACAATTCTGAGACATAGGAAGATAAAAGTGCAACAGCAGATTTTGCTGTCTCTTATCTACAATCCTTTCCTTTTCTTAGCTTACTTTATTTGGACGGTGGACACAATGTAGATCAAATGCAGTATTTTAAAGGTTGAAATGGTATTCATAAAGGCAGAGGAAATGGCAGAAAAGGAGCGATTTAGGAAAATTTCCTGACTAGTGGTCAGGAATAATTAAATCTCTACGAAATGCTGACTTCTCTCTGTGTTGGGTGAAAATAATACTGAAAAATGCCCTCAAATGTCTTTTTCTCCCTCTGGTACTCTAAGGTCAGATCAAGATTGTAGAGACTGTCCTTGGTGATGTTCAATAAAGCTCAAATTAAGGGAACAGAATGCTACCCTCCTGTAAGCCTCATTAGGCTGGAGAAACATCAGGTAGATGATTCCAATCAACACAATAGAAGGAGATCAGTCTTTGTTACAGATTTTTGTCAGATCAAAACCTGAAGAGTGGGACACCCTTACATAGGCACCAGCTGTTTGGCTGGAGGGGCTGATTGCAAAACTATTGTTGGTGAAACAATTTATTTTCCTTATTCAGAAAAATGAGCCAGCAAATACTCAACAGCAGAAAATTGGACAAACTTCTTTGAAATGTTTGAGCAAATATATTTGAAAACCAGGCAACCCTGAAAAATGTTGGGGATCTCTGAATAGGGCGATCCTCATGATTACTCTAGTTCTCTGTGTTTGCACAGATATTTTACTATTTTTCAATTTAATAGGCGACAAGTGAATACTGTAATGCACCCTTATGAAATCAGGTATTCTTTGATGTGTAGACTTCAACTCCCAAAGTGTGATTGTCAGAATGACCATTCTTAAGCATTGTGGAAGTTGAAATCCACTTATCTGGAGGGTAGATAGTTGGGGAAGACTTGTTTAGTGCATGAACAAGGTGGTGTTTAAGCAGTCGCCTACCTAAAACATGATAGAACAGCTGAGACATCATTTGAATTGCTATGTATAAACAATTACCATCCTGCTTTACAATGAAAATCCAATTTACTCTATAAATCTTGATGTAATCTGTGAGTTTACTTTATACAATAAGTTATGTAATATGGGGAGCTCCTAGCAGCAGTAACCAAAAGGCTTTATGTATCTATTTCATTTTCCTCTAGTAATATTTTTCAGTGGGAGTGGGAGGCACCGTATATCGGTGGTTCTCCTCCTATCTCTCTGACCGGTCGCAGACGGTGTTGACAGGGGCAGAGGTCGACCGCGAGGGGCCTCACTTGTGGGGTCCCACAGGGTCGATTCTCTCGCCCTGCTGTTCAACATCTACATGAAGCCGTTGGGTGAGATCATCAGTGGTTTGGGGTGAGATACCAGCAGTACGCTGACAACACTCAGCTGTACTTTTCACCCCAGACCACCCCAATGAAGTTGTCAAGTGCTGTCCCGGTGTTTGGAAGCTGTACGGGTCGGGATGGGGAGAAACAGGCACAAGCTTCATCCCCCCAAGGCGGGGTGGCTGTGGATGCCGGCACCCCGATTCAGTCAGCTGCAGCCGCGGCTGGCTGTTGGAGGCGAGTTACTGGCCCCAAAGGATAGGGTGCGCAACTTGGGTGTCCTCCTGGATGATCGGCTGTCGTTTGAAGACCATTTGACGGCCGTCTCCAGGAGGGCCTTCCACCAGGTTCGCCTGGTTCGCATATAAAATACCCAATAAAATTACAATTGAAAAATTTAAAATTTAAAATTTAGAGTTTAAAAATCAGGCCAGTCCGCTTGGATAAATAAATAAGTTTTCAGTTCGGCGAAGGTCCAAGGTCAGGCAATTGGCGTAAACTGGGGAAGTTCATTCCAGAGGTAGGTGCGCCCACAGAGAAGGACCTTTCCTGGGGCCGCCAGCCGACACTGCTTGGCGGACGGCACCTGAGAAGACCCTCTCTGTGAGGCGTCTGGTCGGTGGGAGGCATGTGGAAACAGCAGGCGGTCCCGTAAGTACCCGGGCCCTAAGCCATGGAGCGCTTTGAAGGTGGTAACCAAAACCTTGAAGTGCACCCGGAAGACCACAGGTAGCCAGTGCAGACTGCGCAGGAGTGGTGTTACCCGGGAGCAACGTGGTGCTCCCTCAATCACCCGCGCAGCTGCATTCTGGACTAACTGAAGTCTCCGAGTGCACTTCAGGGGTAGCCCCATGTAGATTCTATAAAGTACTGCTGTTACTGACAGACCAGAATTTCTGTTGCTAAACAAGGCAGTTGTTAAGTGAGTTGTGCCTAATTTTACAACATTCTTTGCTTCAGTTAAGTGAATCATTGCACACATGGCTGAGCAAACCTGGTTTGCCTCATTGGCTTTTTTTGTCGAAAACTGACCGAAAAAGGTGCAAATGAACCCAGGATACTGCCACTATCATAAATACATGCCAGTTGCCAAGCTCCCAAATTCTGATCATGTGATTGTTGGTGCTAAAATGGTCATATGTGCAAGGACTGGTTGTAAGTCACTTTTTTCAGTGCCATTGCAACTTCGAACAATCACTACGTGATTGGTCGTACGTCAAGGACTATCTGTATATAAAAAGAAATTTTATAGCCCTAAACCAAAGAGGGAGGCCACTGTTCCTCAGATTGCCGGCTGTGAATCCCTCTATGTGAGGTGGGGTCATAGGAATCAGTTGGGCTTGTTGATCGCGTACCTGGCTCCTTGCTGCGTGACCACAGCCCTGCCCGAGCTGTTGGAGGTACTGGCTGCTGTGGTGGTTGAGACCCCCAGACTTATAGTCATGGGGGATTTCAACTTGCCATCAGTTGGCTTGCATCGGCGGCAGCTCGGGAGTTCAAACTTCCATGACGGCCTTGGACCTGATTCGAGTAAATGATGGCCCCTCGCACATGGGGAGGCATGCTGGATCTGATTTATATCTCTGGACAGTGGTTAAATGATCTGGTATTAGATGATTTAGTAACAGAACCAATGTCATGGTCGGATCATTTCTCCTTCGCCTAGACTTCCGAACCGCCATTCACCACCGCAGGAGGCGGAACCTATCGGTGGTTCCGTCCCAGGCGCCTGATGGACCCTGAGAGGTTCCAGGCGGAGCTTGGGCCATTCCCTGAGGATCTGGCCCACGGCACGACTGAGGAACTGGTCGTGGCCTGGGAGTGGGCAGCGGCCGGGGCCCTGGACCGTGTCGCGCTGCGGCCTCTGACCCGGCGCAGATCTCGTCCGGCCCTTGGTTCTCCGAGGGGCTGAGGGAGATGAAACGCGGAGAAGCGCCTAGAGAGCACCTGGAGGTCCAGTCGCTCCAGCTGATCGGACACTAGTTAGGACCTATTCTAGGACCTACCTAGTGGCAATGAGGAAGCGAGGCGTCCTCGCCTCCACCCTCATTGCGTCGGCAGATAACCGCCCGGCCGCCCTGTTTGGTGACCCGCTCTCTCCTACATCAGGAGGTGCGGGATGACCCTTGCAGGGACGAGCCGAGGAGTTTAGTGGTTATCTATACGATAAAATCGCTCAGCTGAGGGACGGTCTGGACCGAATTTGGGATGATCAAGCGAGGAGAGGAGGCACGTCTTGTTGAGCACATTTGGGATGAGTTTGACCCTGTGGCTCCGAGGGCGTGGACAGGTTGTTGGGGAGGCTTCACGCGACATGTTTACTGGACCCGTGTCCTTCCTGGCTGGTACTGGCCACTCAGGCGGTGACACGAGGCTGGCTCAGAGGATTATCAACGCTTCTTTGTTGGATGGGGTTTTCCTGCCGCCTTGAAAGAGGCGGTGGTGAGACCCTCCTTAAAAGCCCTCTTTGGACCCAGCTATTTTGGGTAATTATCGTCCAGTCTCCAACCTTCGCTTTGTTGCGGAGGGTGTAGAGAGGGCCGTGGCGCGACAGCTGCCCCAACACCTGGATGAAGATGTCTATCTAGACCCGTTCCAGTCCGGCTTCCGACCCGGATACAGCACGGAGACAGCTTTGGTCGCATTGGTGGATGATCTCTGGAGGGCCAGGGACAGGGGATATTCCTCTGCCCTGGTCCTATTAGACCTCTCAGCGGCGTTCGATACCATCGATCATGGTATCCTGCTGCGCCGGTTGGGGGGATTGGGAGTGGGAGGCACCGTATATCGGTGGTTCTCCTCCTATCTCTCTGACGATGCAGGCGGTGTTGACAGGGGCAGAGGTGGGCCGCGAGGGGCCCCACTTGTGGGGTCCCACAGGGGTCGATTCTCTCGCCCCTGCTGTTCAACATCTACATGAAGCCGTTGGGTGAGATCATCAGTGGTTTCGGGGTGAGATACCAGCAGTACGCTGACGACACTCAGCTGTACTTTTCCACCCCAGACCACCCCAATGAAGTTGTCGAAGTGCTGTCCCGGTGTTTGGGAGCTGCAGGTCTGGATGGGGAGAAACAGGCTCAAGCTTAATCCCTCCAAGACGGAGTGGCTGTGGATGCCGGCACCCCGATTCAGTCAGCTGCAGCCGCGGCTGGCTGTTGGAGGCGAGTTACTGGCCCCAAAGGATAGGGTGCGCAACTTGGGTGTCCTCCTGGATGATCGGCTGTCGTTTGGAGACCATTTGACCGTCTCCAGGAGGGCCTTCCACCAGGTTCGCCTGGTTCGGCAGTTGCGCCCCTTCCTTGATCGGGATGCCTTATGCACAGTCACTCATGCGCTCGTTACCTCTCGCTTGGATTACTGTAATGCTCTCTACATGGGGCTCCCCTTGAAGTGCGCTCGGAGGCTTCAGTTAGTCCAGAATGCAGCTGCGCGGGTTATAGAGGGAGCTACGCGTAGCTCCCATGTAACACCGCTCCTGCGCAGACTGCACTGGCTGCCTGTGGCCTTCCGGGTGCACTTTAAGGTGTTGGTTATGACCTTTAAATCGCTCCATGGCTTAGGACCTGGGTACTTACGGGACCGCCTGCTGTTACCACACGCCTCCCACCGACCCGTACGCTCCCATAGAGAGGGACTTCTCAGGGTGCCGTCCGCCAAACAATGTCGGCTGGCGGCCCCCAGGGGAAGGGCCTTCTCTGTGGGGCTCCCACTCTGGGCGAACTTCCCCGGGTTTCGCCAAATACCTGACCTTGGACATTTCGTCACGAACTCAAGACTCATCTTTTTATCCGCGCAGGGCTGGCTTAAATTGGGATTTTAATGTTTAAATTTATTAATTTTAAACGGGGTTTTCTTAGTATGGTAAATTTTAATCATTGGGCTAATTTAAAATAAGTTTTTTAAATCGTATTTTAAACTTGTATATTGTATTGTCGGTTTTATTATGCCTGTACACCGCCCTGAGTCCTTCGGGAGAAGGGCGGTATAAAAATCAAATCAAATAAATAAATAAATAAATAAAATAAACCATATGCATCAGAATGTTAGTAATTTGTGTTAGCATTTCAGAACCCTAAATTATGATGTAAACATTTCTTTAAAATTTAACCCTGAAGCCTGTTTTTTTTAAAAAATAATGAAAACTATGACTAATATGTCCACTTTTGTTGTGACTCCAGCCCCCGAACCTGGCCCCATGTCCGAAATTGACTCAGAGAGTGAGGGCGAAGGGCCGGTAAGGCTTACCTCGGGAGCACCGATTCCTTTGACTTGGCTCCAGGAACCAGAACCAGACCAGTCAGAGGACGTAATGAGGCTGTCATCCCCGATTCCTCCCTTCCCCAGGCTACGCCTTCAGACCCAGCTGATAATAATAATCAAGCTTGGCTTGACCTGCGCTTCAGAAGATTAGAGAGGCAGCGTCATCAAAAGGACTCCTGCCCCACCCCACAGGATTTATAAGGAGCTTTGGGACTGCTCTCACTCCATGGGAAGCAAAGTTTAGCTGATCCGTTTCAAAAAGAGCTGAAAGTCTTGCTACGTGAGTCATTTGTTTGAACTTTGGCAGGCAGCTGCGATTTCTCTGCCAGGACTGATAAGAACCATGAATCCACTGGCTGAAGGCCAGCTCGTGGGTCTGAAGGGGGGAAGGAGACAGAACAACTTTTATTTTAAAGGGGAAAAGTAGCATTATGGGGCCTCACAATTCTGAGACATAGGAAGATAAAAGTGCAACAGCAGATTTTGCTGTCTCTTATCTACAATCCTTTCCTTTTCTTAGCTTACTTTATTTGGACGGTGGACACAATGTAGATCAAATGCAGTATTTTAAAGGTCTCTTAAACCAGTGGTTCCCAACCCCTGGGCTGTGGATGACCACAGAGTGCATGGCCCACCAGGAACCCAGGCCTAACAAATAAGCAATGCCCCATCCACACATGTGCGGGATTCAGGCAACAGGGAAAACCAGCCACCACCCCCGCCAGGTCCATGGAAAAATCACCCTCCACAGAACTAGTCCCTGTTTTTCGAAAGGTTGGGGGCTGCTGCTTTAAAGAATTCCGCAGAATTACTGAACTTGCTGTAAAATTACAATAAAATGCAGAGTGAGAAGTTAAAATCCTTATCCAAAATAAAACTGTCTTCAGTTTCTGGTTAAAAAGATTCAGAGAAGACCTAGTGAATCTCAGCTAAAGATTATTTCACAGCTATGGAACTAGTGCAGAAAATGCTATGCCTTTCTTTACTGAGCCAGCAAATACTCAACAGCAGAAAATTGAACAAACTTCTTTGAAATGTTTGAGCAAATGTATTTGAAAACCAGGCAACCCTGAAAAATGTTGGGGATCTCTGAATAGGGCCATCCTCATGATTACTCTAGTTCTCTGTGTTTGCACAGATATTTTACTATTTTTCAATTTAATAGGCGACAAGTGAATACTGTAATGCACCCTTATGAAATCAGGTATTCTTTGATGTGTAGACTTCAACTCCCAAAGTGTGTTTGTCAGAATGACCATTCTTAAGCATTGTGGAAGTTGAAATCCACTTATCTGGAGGGTAGATAGTTGGGGAAGACTTGTTTAGTGCATGAACAAGGTGGTGTTTAAGCAGTCACCTACCTAAAACATGATAGAACAGCTGAGACATCATTTGAATTGCTATGTATAAACAATTACCATCCTGCTTTACAATGAAAATCCAATTTACTCTATAAATCTTGATGTAATCTGTGAGTTTACTTTATACAATAAGTTATGTAATATGGGGAGCTCCTAGCAGCAGTAACTAAAAGGCTTTATGTATCTATTTCATTTTCCTCTAGTAATATTTTTCAGTTTGGAAAAAAGATGGGAAAAACACGGAAGGATGACAAGCAAGGCCATATAATCGGAAGATTTGCTAAGAAGCATTAAATGGCTTAGCCTTAGGGTAATTTCAAGATGAAATCCTCTTCTGGAATTGCTCTGTGCTAGTCTTGGCTTTGCAGCTCAGATGTAACAAGGTGAATATATTTTAAAGGTTGAAATGGTATTCATAAAGGCAGAGGAAATGGCAGAAAAGGAGCGATTTAGGAAAATTTCCTGACTAGTGGTCAGGAATAATTAAATCTTTACGAAATGCTGACTTCTCTCTGTGTTGGGTGAAAATAATACTGAAAAATGCCCTCAATTGTCTTTTTCTCCCTCTGGTACTCTAAGGTCAGATCAAGATTGTAGAGACTGTCCTTGGTGATGTTCAATAAAGCTCAAATTAAGGGAACAGAATGCTACCCTCCTGTAAGCCTCATTAGGCTGGAGAAACATCAGGTAGATGATTCCAATCAACACAACAGAAGGAGATCAGTCTTTGTTACAGATTTTTGTCAGATCGAAACCTGAAGAGTGGGACACCCTTACATAGGCACCAGCTGTTTGGCTGGAGGGGCTGATTGCAAAACTATTGTTGGTGAAACAATTTATTTTCCTTATTCAGAAAAATGAGCCAGCAAGGTTTAATAAGGACCAGGTTCTAGTCTCTTTTCTGTTACTGAGCTGGTTTTTCTGTGACCTTTCTCATGTCAATTCAGCTTCTACCTCTTCTTCTGTTTAAACAAGGGTTACTTGTTTACTTTGGAGGTTGATTTTCAGCTGGATGAGCTTTTCCCCACATGTTTGAGAAGGGAGGCATGTTCTTGTCTTTTGTGATGTTGTGACTGCATATTGCACATTAAGCTGCAGTCTACCTAGAGCAAGAGTTCCCCAAACCCTTGTGAATGGACTGGCACTGACCCGTGGCCCACCAGGAACCAGGCCACACAAGCGAGAGAAGCCCCATCTGTATACATGCAGAATCCAGGCAGTGCACAAAATCATGACCCTCACCAAGTCTGTGGAAAAACAGGCTTTCACGAAACAGGTCCCTGGTGCCTAAAAGGTGGGGCGGGGAGCTGATTTTGAGCCACAAAGAAGCTACATTATTTTCTTATGTACACAAAGAATCCAATACCTTTTTGCTGGAGGTTTTTTTTTTAAAGAGCAGAACCAAGGAAGGTGGGGAAAGAATTGGATAACTAAGTGCTAAGTTTAAGGTGCTTTGTTTCTCTGTAAAAATTAAGATATAGTGTATGTCAGACTTGGAGCCTACCTCAAAGTCTAGATGAGGATTCTCTTTCCTTCAGATCTCTTGTGATCTACAGTAAGCATTTGGATCTTTCTCTTTTTCCTTCCCTTCTGCAAACTGAACTATTTATACAATAGCAGATCAGTGTTATCTTGTGATATAGGAATATTTCATTTATTTTTTAAATTTTTCTTTTTAATCCAGCAATTGTTTTTCCCCCTAATCAGAATGGCTCTATGACTAAACTACTTCTATATCAATGTTGCATTTGGAAGATATGGAATGTTTGATTGGTGAAGATGACAGAACTTGCAAAAATGGCAAATGATTACATGTCTGATTAAGCATTAAGTATTAATGCATTAAGGAGGGAATTAAACAGTAAGCAATTAAGGTGTTCAGAAATTATTTCAAATGTGGGGGAGAGAGAACACAAATTGAATTGACAAAATATGAGCAAATTCTTAAAAACACTAGTCAACTTTAAAATAGACTTTTCATATAATAAATTATTGCAGTTACAATAAATGTCTTCCTGGACAATTTCTTTAAATAATGTATCTCCTTTCTGGGAAATGCTTTCTGAACAAAATGCTTTCTTATTACAGATCCTATGAAGACAATGCCCTTAGCTTCGCAATTTTTCTTGGCTCTTTCCTCTGGAGGACAACTTACTGTAAGTTTTTTTCTCCACAATTTTTTCACCTCAAAGAATTATAGTAAAAACTTGACTATGTGTGTCAAGACTAGCAGTCTCTCACTTTTCCAAAACCCTTGAGAAATGTTCTTATAGACTTGAAAAGTGGTTCTTTGAGAATTAAGGCTTCAAAGAGATATGGTTAAAAAAATCTGTTGGCATGGCCTGCTTTGAAGGAAATTACTATACAATAAATAAAAAGTGGTTACTTATATATTGGGTACATTAGGAGCTCTTAAGGAGTACAAACAGGAATTACATTTACTGGCAAAAGACTGTAATAATATATGTTGTTCTGTAAAAGAATATTCTTTGTTTGTCATTTCTAGCAAACAATATTTCTGAAACTTTATTAAATCATTACCCTGTTTGCCCAAAAATAAGACCTATCCCAAAAATAAGCTCTAGCACAGGGGTCTCCAACCTTGGCAACTTTAAGCCTGGAGGACTTCAACTCCCAGAATACCCCAGCTAGCAAAGCTGGCTGGGGAATTCTGGGAGTTGAAGTCCACCAGGCTTAAAGTTGCCAAGGTTGGGGACCCCTGCTCTAGCATGTCTTCTGCATGCACCTGATATAAACACTGCATCCAAAGTAAGCCCTACCTAAGAAGTTCCATCTGGTGGCTCATGGTGGCATGGCCATGAGGTAAGATGGGGGGGTGGAGCTTACCTCAGGGTCCTCACATCCAGGCCATCCATGCTGCAACACCTGCCTCGCAGCGGCAGCACCAGCAGCAGGAACCCATGTGGCCACCAACCCGCTTCTTCTGCTTGCTCATTGCTGCAATGGAGCGGAAGGCCAAATGGTGTTCTGGTGCCACGAAGCAAGGCAGGTGTCAGGGCATGGATGGCCTGGCTGTGGGGCCCCTGAGGTAAGCCGGAGCAGGGTGCATGGGAAAGCTCCACTCCCCTGCCTCACGGCAGCAGCACTGGTACACCATGTGGCCTCCTGCCCCAAGCAAGCAGAAGAAGTGGGTCTCCCGTACATGGAAAAAATAAGACATCCCAAAAAATAAGTCCTAGTGCTTATTTTGGGGCCCAAAAGAAAATAAGACCCGGTCTTATTTTCAGGGAATCACAGATATTAAGACCAAATGTTCTGGCAGTTGATACCCTACAATCTGATTTTTTTCCCCCAATTTGGAGTCAATAGATCCACAATGATATTTTTTGTTTAACCAATAGGCCAGCCTTTTATTCAACATTTAAAAAGGACAAGAAGGGGCATAGATGAACATAACATTCCGATAGGCTGATTTATATGTATGTATGCAATTAGAAAATTATTTTAAACGAATGCATTTTATTCACCGTAATGGAGAAAGTGATGGTCTACAAGTCTCTCCACTCTGTGTCCTACTATTGAAAGACAATTTTGACTCCTCTGCTCTCCCTCCTCAAGGTAAACTGAATTTTGAGAACAGCCTTTAAAAAAGACAAAGTCTTGGCTTAGAGTGAGACGAGGCAAGCTAGTGACCACATTTTCTCTGCTCTTTGCAGATTGTGGGGGCATTTCAAATGAAAAGGCAGCTGGATGTGAGATGAAGACTGCTGAAATTATTTCTGGAAGAAAGAGAGATCTGGAGAATGTCCACATGTACTTCAGGCAGCTGTTTTTTATGGAGAGGCAGCAGAAGCCGTTGTTTTTGCAGCCATTTGTGATCAGCTGGGACCAATGGATTCCATAATGCACTGCACCATAAGTGAATCCTTAAGTTCTCAAGGCTTGACCGCATTTCATCCTTTTAATCCCTTTGTAATTGTTGTTGGTGTGTTGGTACTGCCTCTTTAAGCTTGAAAAACCCTCAGAACTACAAGCCTACAAGTCCCTGGGTGACTTCAAGCTGTTTAAAAGGAAGAAAAGGAAGTCTTTTGTAAGACTTTTGTAAGATTTTAATTTTTTTGTCCATTTTCCCATTATACAGTAAATGGGGGCAATATGCTGACTCTGTAAAACCGCTTAGTCTAAGTGCTAGTGCTATTTAAACTTTAGAGGTTTTTTAAAACAATTTAAATACTAAAATTTTGTGAAACTGATTTGAAGAAAGATTTTGAAACTAATTGGTATGACCCTCTTATGTGGAGAAAATCAGTTTTGTTTACATTTCAGTGCAAACAAGACTTTGAAAACACATGATTTATTAAAACACATAATGGCTACTTTAAAGGAAACCTTTGATCTCTGGATATTTGAACTGTTTTACCTTTTAAATTCTTTACTGAACTAAGAGTTGTGCCTGAAGATGAACAAACCTGTTTGAAGACAAACAAAATTGATTCTAAGGTGGATTTAAAAATTACAACTTACACGAAAGAGAGGAAATACTAGATTTATAAATGAAATTGATTAATTGCTTAAAAACCAAGAAAGATTTACAAATAATGTACCCAAAGAGTGATGTGGAATAGCCTTTTAAATTGAAATATAAGAGTTATTTCATGAAAATTTAGAAATGGACTTGATAAAATCATTAAGAGATGAGACAAAAATGCTAGAAGAGAGAAGTTAAATATTTATCTATGGGACTTAAGGATGGCTAGGAAGAAAAAGGGCAAAAATATCTATAAAATTGGTTTATTTGATTGTGTTTAAATAATGAGTTGCTATCTTTAATGATGTTATTGGTTATGTGGACTGGATATCTTCTCTTTTGGAAATGTTCAATGATATAGTGGATTAGTTTGTAATATTTGTTATCATTTTTAGATATCTAACTTAAGGGTTTATTATTTCTGGTGGTGCGTAATAGATTTCAATTTTATTATTATGTAATATTTAGTTATTAGAGAAAGAGATGAGGGGGATTTAGACTAAATGGAACAGAGGATTATGCTGTTAGGTATTTTTTATTAATTTTTACTGGACCTTTGCTGTTCAGTAAGGAGAGATGAAAGTGTAGATGATTTTACAGAAAATGGGATGAGGTATGGAAAGAAGACATATCTGGTGGTTATTTAAAAGAAAGATAAATTGTTAATGTTGGATATATTTGCTGGGGACAAAGAAGAAAGTTTATTTTTCTTACTATTTTTGGGAGAAGTATTCCTTCCCCCCCCCTACGCTTTGTGTATGTGTCTATATATATACATACACATGCATACAGTGTGTGTCTATATACAGTATATACAGCGTGTGTGTGTGTGTGTGTGTGTGTGTACACACACAAAGGGAGAGAGAGAGAGAGAGAGAGAGAGAGAGAGAGAGAGAGAGAGATGTAATGCTCTTTTAAAAAAACCTTTATTCTTCTTGTATAGCAAATAGTGTAAACCTTGTTCCTAGGTGACTTTCCGAGCATGAATAGGGAATCCAAAATGACCACAAAAGCATCCACAACCAGATCCACATTACTGAGGATCATATTGTGAATTTCGCTTTGGGAGAGTTGTTGAATGATCTGGAGTTGTAGAACAGTACTGTCAGTTCTCTGGTGCAGTCAAAATATTCCCTGTTAGCCATGGGATGATTTGGCTGCCCCTGTAACAGGGACGAAAGATCTATTTGAGCCTTTGAATGATTATGATGTATTATTTTTGATTGTTTTCGGGGGAAGTTAGGAATTGATGATTGTAGGGGTATAATTAAGTTGGGACGAAAATTTTTTTAGCATATGTTTGTTTTATTTTTAACTATACCTTGTGCTTGTTCCGGGAAGTCGGGGAGGGGTTGTGAAGGGAGGGAGGGAGGGAAAGGGAAAAATTTTCTGTAAAACTTTTTGAATAAAAAAAAAAGATCTATTTGAGCCTGATGAATCCAACTGCGATTCAGAGATAATTTGGGGGGTGTCCCGGAAGCTGTTTATGGTGGATCAGTGCATGGAACGAGACGGCAATGGTAGTCCTGCATAAGGTCATGCTGATGTGGATTCCCTGTGTGCACAGACCCCAGAGGGACTCCTGGAGAAACTCCAAAAGAGATGCTCAGAGCATGCCAACTCAATTTCGGGATCCTCTTGGCTCAGTTTGAAGAGGTGATGACAGTAATGGCCTGGAAAGATGATTGGGAGACTGGAGGCTAAAACATATGAAAAACGGTTGCAGGAACTGAGTATGTCTAGTTTAATGAAAAGAATGACTCGGTGTGACAGGATACCAGGGTTCCAATATCTAATGGGCTGCCATAAAGAAGACGGCCTGACGGCAATGTGACGGCAACTGCGAGTTTGACACCTATGGTATAGGATCTCCTGCTTGAGCAAGGGTTTGGACTAGAAGACCTCCAAGGTCCCTTCCAACTTTGTTATGCTAGGTTCTATCTCTCTTGCTTAGGCATCTCCCACTTGGACTATTACAACTCATTTTATATTGGGCTACCCCTAAAGAGCATTCAGCAGCTGCAGCTGGGTCAGAAGGCAGGGCTATGTGCAGTTTCAGGCATACAATGTGATGCCCATGTGCCGTTACTGTTTCACAAGCTACAGTAGTTCCCACTAGGCTTTTGTATGAAAGCCCTACTCCTTTTGCACCTGTGTTGTGACATTGCCCACACCTCCAAAAGAGGCAGCACCTGCAAGATAAAAAAGCCAACACTGTTTTCTCAGTTTGGCAAAAACAGCAGGACCCTGCAGATACAACAAAACAGGATTCTACTTTACTAAAATTTAGATACAGATGATATGCTAACATACTAGGAATGTATCCCCCAATAACATAAAATAAAAAATGAAATGAAATGAAAAGAATATCTCAGTACCCTGTTTTTTTCCTGCTGTACCACTCCATATTCTAATTAGAGCTAAACTCTTTAGTAGACTGTACAGCATGTACATGAAACTTTCTGCATTATTGTCCATGTTTTTGGCACTTCCCTCTTTGCCCCATTCATTTCTGTCCATCTCACCCTGTAAGAATATATTTATCAAAGTCTTAAAGTATAATTACTTAAAGCTGTTTGCTCATGGGAGGAGGAAGGGGATGTGACAAATACTTGATGGCAGCAACAATTGTGCAAAGTCCCATCCACCCCTTGCAACTTCCTCTGGGTTGAAGGTGAGACCGTTTGGGCAAAAAGAGCAGTTCATTGTTAGCATAGTTTGATAAAGTACAGGAAAGGGGAGATGGGGAATAAGAGGTTTTCTGCGTCTTGCATCACATTTACATTCCGTAGAACATTGGATTTTGAATGAGAATTAGCCAATGGCAAGACAAGATTAAAATATTCTGTTCTTCCTCCTCCTTTAAACTTGATGACTTCCAGCAGTCCTTTTTAAAAATGGAAACTTTGTTACAAAAAACAATTAGTGGGATTTGTTTCTGCTGCAGTTAGATATGAGGAGGAGTTGTCTGAGAACAGTTCATTGCCGAAAGCATTAGCTGCAGTTTGGGAGGTAACTGCTAGTCTCATGATTAATTTTGGGTTGTTGACTTTACTTCTCTTTTTGCAGGCATTTCCTTACCCAGCTAGGTAACATCATCCCTGCATGGGGCAGGGGAGTTATTCTTATGTGGTTGCTAGTCTTTCCAGCTTTAATCGGAGTATTGTTTCTTCTTTGATTGCCCTCTTGCACTAATGATGTTCCCTAGCCTGGTAATGATGTATCTGCAGAAAGAGAAGCAAGCTCAGAGAACACTAAGAATCCAACCACTTCAAAGCTGAGTTACATATATTTTCTCTTACGATCTCAGAGCACCTGATATATTGCTCCTTGCTGCTCTTGGACTTCGCCCTCTTGGCTTCATTCTTCAGAGTCTTGAATAGGACAATGGACAGGAGCATAAACAACCCAACTCATTTATGTTATTCCAGTTTCATTTTTAAAACCAGAATGCCACACGTCCTTCTGGCTATTAGAAAACTTTAAGGGGAAATTGGACAGAACAACTGTATTTTTCCTATTCTTAGTCCCTGGCTACAATGCAGAGCTGGACATAAACCCTTTTCCTGGAAAAAGCAGAGGAAACATTTCACTTTCTATTCCTGCTTTCCACCCCTGGCATGTCTAAAAGCTGAGGGAATAAGAGTAGTGGACCTATAAGTTTCAGCCAGGACATTTCCCTCCTTTTTGGTGCCCCCCCCATCTTGCCTCTAAATTTGGTTAATAAAGTCCAAATTTGGTAGTATGTTGTTTCAGGACTTTGTGTGGGGAGAAAAAAAAAAGACATATTCAATTTTTTTTCTGTCCTTGGGCTGTGGGGAAGGCCCAAAATTTAGGCCCTGCGATTTCAGTCATGGTAACATGTCACTATTTTGCTCTTTGCACCTCCCAGAAGGCATTTTTAAAGGATTTCCAGCTGCAAAAGGTTTGTTTGTCCCTTTTGGTGGGTACACGTGATCTTTCTGCATTTTTGTGGCATGCAGATAATTTTTTTTTCCCATTTGGTCTTTGTCTTTTGTCATGTTTCTTCATTCCCTGTCTCTGAGTCACTGATCAAAGGTAGGTAGAGAGCCATTTCCTCAAGCCAGCTTTCAATTCCTCTCCAGTACTATGGTGCTATCAGAAATGCAGTTACCTGGCAACAACAGTGCTTATTTTTATTACAAATATCACCCCTACACCCCAGCATCAGAGTAAAAAGGCCTATTAATAGCAGAGTGTTATCAAGCAAAGAGCAAAGAGCCTTATCAAAAGGAAAACAGGTTTTGGATCCTTTTGCCATTTCCGGGACTCTTTTAGAAACACAGAGTTGAAGGGAAGGGAGGGAGAAATCATAGCTGTCTTATAAATCAAGGGCTTAGTAGAGTTGTGTCCTTAAAAGAAATAATTTTATAGGCCTTGCTGTAAAGGACGGACAAACTTATTTTGTCCCTCAAAAAGCTTGCCTGGTTCCCTCTCAGAAGAGGGCACCCCATTCTGAAAAAGTTGAGAGTTGACAGCTAAGAAGCAGCTGCTGAGGAAGCCCCTGTTTCAAATTTCAGCTCACCGACACAAGTTCACACAAGTTCAGTAGATGGAATTAAGCCAATATTTTTTTTCTTTTAGTTTCACACATCCATCATCATCCCATCTCATTTCTCCCAATGAAGAGATAATACCGCCCTGCCCCCTCGTTTAATCAAATGGCTGTTTGGGCTACCACTTAAAATTTAAAATGTGCTTCAATATGTTAACTAATATTTAAACACAAAACATTAAAGGTAGTATGTCAGAGTCATATCAAAGCTGAAACCACCTTGGAAACTCAGAATTTACATTTTATTTATTTATTTGCAGAGCTTAAAGACTCTTCAATCAGCCAATCCTGAGCAGGGTAAATTATTCCAAAAGCTGTGCTAATCTTGCTCGAAAATACCACTTGTTTTCTTCATTTACAGTTCTGTGTACGTTCATCTGGAACTAAATCCAAATGAACTCAATAGAATTTACTTTTGAGTACCATATAAAGGAACATTCAATTAATATGATGAACACTAATTGTAAAGCTAGCTAGTCACACACTCTTGTTATAACAGATGCTTTTTAAACATTCCTATTTATATTGCAGTATATTTTAATATAAAATATTGTAGAATATTTTGGCAATCTCAGAGCTTTCTTTGCAACAATCATCCTTGCTCAGTTCATTTTTCACTGATTATTCTATTCAGACCTGGTTTTTTTCTAAACTTGCGTTAATATAAATCATGTGAAAGTTTAATTATTGATTCAAACCACCAGTTTGTTGTTTTGGCACTCTCTAAAATTGCATATTAAGGAATTTCCATGTTGCTGTTTGGGATTACAGAGTACAGGTAGTCCTCAATTTAGGATCACCACTGAGCCCAAAATTTATGTTGCTAAGTGAGAAATTTGTTAAGTGAGTTTTGCCCCATTTTATGACTTTTCTTGCCACATTTGTTAAGTGAATCACTGCAATTGTTAAATGGGTAACCCAGTTGTTAAGTGAATCTGGTTTCCCTACTGACTTTGCTTGTTAGAAGGTCACAAAAGGGGATCACATGACCCAGGGACACTGCAACCATCATAAATGTGAATCAGTCATCAAGCATCTGTATGTCAATCATATAACCATGGGAATGATGCAACGGTCATGAGTGTGAAAAATAGTCATAAGTCACTTTTTTCAGTTCCATTGTAACTTTGAATGGTCACTAAATGAACTGTTGTAAGTCGAGGACTACCTGTATCTACTGTCCAGCTGGGAAGAGAAGACTTCAGCAGCTCCTATCCAGCTCCTCAAGAACTTGTTCTAGTGCCTGGTGATCAAGCAGCAGTCCCATAGCTTAGCGTTTCTCTTTTCCAATCCCTTACAAAACATTTGACAGCAATCTTTATTCAACTTCACTGCTGAAATCTGAAAGCATTAAGAACATTCAGGAAACACCATAAGCCAATAAATGCCCACCTTTTATTGTCCAAAAAAAGGCAAAAAAAACTGGCATCCAAGCAATTGAGCTATTAAGTTCCTGGAGCAACAAAAATCCTTCAAATCTATTCCTCTTAAGAGAAATAAACTACATCCCTGGTTTTTCCTGATTCACATTCTAGTTTGTGTACTAAGCCATTATTTATTTTCTTCAACAACAACAGCAATGATATACTGTATCATGAAAAAACATCAACATTCCTCTTAAAATATAGCTGAAATCTTAAGAACTCTTAGAGTTCTGAGCCAATCTGAGTGGGTGAAATTGCCTGTGGGAAAATGCCTAAAATGTGATGAGAAATTTGCCTCCAAGGTAATTCAAAAGGGAAAGAAAATGTGTTATTAAAAGACAGCCCACATTTTACAATCATTTTTCTTTGGATTTGTTATAATATCACTATCTGGTAGAGTGAAGATGTTCTGCACCTCTGAAGCTCTTTTGACAGATTACCATCATTAATTTTATTATAGAGCTTTGAGCCTAATAAAGTCTTTTTATTTGACAAAAGAAAGGTTTATCATACTGACCAGTGTTTGAAGTAGATGTCCTGAGAATACGGTTCACCCCAAAATAGACTGCCTACTTAATGGCTTTTGAAAGCTGCCAGCTACTAGGTATTTTAGGGACAGAAATGAAAAGCAATATTGTGCTTGAATTGAGAACATTGTACCATAATCAGCTGGAAAAGAAAATATCTAATTTTCAGAGCTGTTTGAAGGGTCCTAGAGCTATGTTGTAGCTTCTTTGTTGAGGAAGAAAGTGTTGCTATTCTAAGACTGCATATCTTGGTGTATATTTCCTTCTATATTTATAAGTTGTACACTTGTAAGTCAATTGATAGCATAAAAACCATCAATGCTTTAGTAGAGAAACTGATCATGTCACAGGTATCTAAGTTCCTACTATTCTAGTAGTCAAAGTAGAATAGTAGGAATATTGAGATAAACCACAAACAGTGGTGCAATGTCAGATCTGAGAAAAGCCTTGACAAAATAACTGCCCTGATCTCTAGGAAAGAATGAAAAAAAGAAAGAACTGAGAAGAAATAATCACTCAGTTGAAATTCTGCCTGGATCTGATAGTTTGTCAAATAATCTCGTGCAAACAGAAGTAGAAATTAAGATACATGACTAACATATCTTTTCCTAAACTGTGACTCAATCAACTAAAGACCTCCAAATTAGATTCCATGATAGGATTTAGGACAACCAATGCATTGTAAGTCAAAGGATATAATAAAATAAGTATATAATTGACAAAATAGATGTTCTACTGTTTGCATACTGCCCTATGGCAGGTTCAACAGCATACTTCTAGGACAGCAGAAGATGAGGCTCATGTGCTGTTATAAGCAACCATAGTTAAATATCCTGTTTCAATGCTCATATAAATTGAGAGTGAATTTAAGAACCCTTAATGAAGATATAAAATATTCACATTCACATTTTGCAATGAAATCCCTTTTGGTCCTTTGCACTTTTAATTCTACCCAAAAGCACTAAAAGTCTGGAACCAGTCATATACCGGTAGACCCTGAGTTACGACCTGTATTGAGCCCCAAATTTCTGTTGCTAAGTGAGACATTTGTTAAGTGTATTTTGCCCCATTTTATGAGTTTCTTGCCAGAGTTGTTAAGTGAATCATTGCAGTTGTTAAGTTACATGGTTGTTAAGGGAATCTGGCCTCCCCATTGACTTCACTTGTCAGAAGGTCGCAAAAGGGGATCACATGACCCTGGGAGATTGCAACCATCATAAATGAGTCAGCTGCCAAGCATCTGAATTTTGATCACGTGACCATGGGGACCATGCTGCAATGGTCATAAGTGCGAAAAACAGTCAAAAGTCATTGCCACTACAGCTTCAAACCTTCACTAAATGAACTGTTGTAACTACACATATTGTTCAGGGAGACTTTTTTTAAAAAAGTAAAAGGCAGTTTAAGCCTCAGATTATACTGTATAATGTGTACAAGTAGGAGTATTATTAACCCGGTATCCTTTTTTACTGCGCAAAAAAAAAAAAAAAAGGAATCAGTCAAGACCAAGGATTGTTTTCTACATTTGCTTTTTTCTTGCTGTACATAGTAATTTTGTCAACTTGCAAAGGAGCTTTAGTGCATGCTTACATTTGTTTGGAGCCATTAGCGACAGGGAGAATATCACACAGAATTTGGAATGTAGTAGAACAGTAACTACCTCTCTTTTTCTTTCTCTCACACTCAAATACCAACTTCATTTTGTTTATGAAATCTTTTCCAAAACTAAATGATCTGTCATCTTTACATTGATATGTGTATATTGGATCTAACATAAACTTCTAAGTATGTTGGGCACACTTTCAACCCCATATAAAGCTCTCCAACCTAGCTGCAAAGATCTCAATAAAATCAATGCAAACATAGTGAAGTAGTGAAATAGGCCTTCTGAACCACCTGTTACAGGGTAATGTATTCCTGTTTGCTTTATGGATGCTCTGTGCAACAGAATAACTGTAAATGTAAATGTAAAGATATAAATGTAAATAAAAAAAAAAAAGATTTAAAGAGTTATTTGCTGAAGTTACATAAGTTCCCATACTATGTTCTAATCTGCAATAGCCAAAAGTTGTTTTGCACATTATACAAGCTCTTTGCCAAATGTTGTCATCAAATTGTTATTATTATCCTTTATTTTCTCTATGCTTTTCTTCCTACCATTTCTCAGACAACGGAAAATCTTGCTTCTTTTGAAAGACCAAAGTAGTGCAATTTTCTTAATTGCAGATATCTTTTGCCTTAATATTCCATTTTTAAGCCAGCAGTTGTTTTGATGTGTGCAGTAATATATCATGCAGGTGAACTATTATTGCTACTTCCTGACTTATTTGTAGTGCTGTATATTGGCACTTTTGGAGAACTAGGAACAAGAATAGCACAGTATCAAGTGTTTTTTGCTGATAGGTTTAGCTGCTACAGTGTGTACCAAACAGAACCTCAGACAATATTTTGAAGTTTATTTTACAGTGGTTTCACCATACACCAAATAGCTGTATGACCATGGTCATCTCGAATACTTTAAAATTTAGCGTTAAGGAATCAGATAAATACAATAGATTGAGGTGAAAATTAGTTTTCACATGATCAAACGTAAATAGCTAGCTATTTTTATCTGGTTGTTAAAACAAGGAACTGATAAAAATGTTTATCTCCTGCTCCCAAAATAATTGCTTCTAGCTCCTTATGTAAATCAGGAAGGAAAAAGAGAAGGAAGGACTTTGAACACTATTGTTGAGTTTGTATTTGATATGCACCAGTCACTGGAATTCTTTTGTCATGATCATTAGCTTTTCTAAAATAAAATAATAGGAAGTTCCTGGGGTTTTTCTACCTGTTTAATTATTTTTAATCCACCCTGCTGAGGAAAAACCTAATAATAGGTGACTGTATGGAAGTAGAAACAGAATGGTGCTCCTGGGCTGTTATAATACAAAAGCTTGTAAAAACAGAACCAGAAGAAACATCTTATTTAGCTGATTAAGATGTTTGAGAAGGAGTTAGAGCACTTCTGCACTACCATTTTCATGCCAAATCCTTTAAATTAGCTTCACCCCAGTTGAGTCAAAAATATCTCAACTTTATAAGGGCAATAAAGTTGGATTCTGGAAACCCAGAGTCGATCCTGAAGCAGCGTAAGTGCTATATGCCAGAGTTCCCCAATGTTTCCGGCTTTGTGGAATGGTGGGGGTAGGGGATGGTTTTGCTCAAGTGGCCAGCAGGTGTGCTCACACGCACACAGCTCCATTTGCGCATCATGTGCACCTGCCACTTACACAAATGGAGTGTGCATGCATGTGCTCACCTGCTACTCACGCACATGAGGATAGTCATGCTCATTGGCTATTTCTGTGGCCCAGTTGCAATCCTCTCACAGACCACTAGTGGGCCATGGCCCACAGGTTGGGGATCCCTGCTATATGCAATGCACAAATATTTGTAGTTTCAGCTAATGAGCCAAATCCTTATTCTGCAAGCAGAACTATGTTTCAATAAATACCTGTAAGTGATGATACCAATGAATAGATCACCTAGTGGGAATGGAATTCAAATCTTCTGCTTAAAATGGAGCCTTTTTCAGCATATATATTGGGTGTTTGGATTCCATTTCAGGACCAGGATCACGTTTTTATGGCTTACACAGCATGTATTGCTACTTATTCATAAGTAGCTTACGTTGGGTTTTGTGTATATGAAAGGGCTAGCAGAAGAAGAAAAGTTAAGAATAAGTTGCTTCTAGAAGAGATAATTTATCAAACCTGCTTGCTGCACATTATAAAAGCTGATAAGGAAGTTTCTATTTTTATTATGTCTTCCAATCTCAGATGCTTTAATTTGAAAGCATCGCTTCAGGATATTTTTCCCTACAAAAGCAAAATGAAATTCAGCCTGTGAATTCAAATAAATGGATGATCAAGCTCAGCAGTCTGTTTAGCAAAAATGTCAACATTTTTGTAGACATTTATTTCAATTTTAACTAATTCCCACATTCCTTTTCCTCTCTCTGTTGCGTTCCTGTGTTATTTATACTTCCATCCAACTTTTAACAAGGGGTATCTAGCTTAGATACTCTTGCTGTCTAAGTTAGTGTCCTTGAACACTAAGGATTTCCACTTCCTTTGTAAAAACATAATGACCATCCCATTCCCTCTACCAGTGGAACTAACCACAAACATCCTAATTTGCCCTAAATACCGTATCTCTAAGGGAGAAAAATCAGCATATGCTTTGATGATTGTCAAAAAGAAGAAGAAAATACAATATTTCTTTTTTTCCCTCCCTTTTAATGCTTTCTTTCCCTGACATATTCATGCTAAAAGCAAAATCAGTTCAGCTGCCTGGAATAATCTGCTTATTCATTGTGTTGCCTTCCACACAATCAATTACACCTACATTAATTTATATATCTGGAGAATTGCTTTCCTTTTACAATGTGAAGCAGAGAGATGATTTGCAGGAATAAAACAAAGGGCAGGAAGGAAAATGCTAATACTTTCCTTCACTAGTCCTTTTTCATTGCAATCCTCTTTTAGCCATATTCTACCCAGCCGAGGTTCCAAACAGGGTCTATAAACAGAAATTAGAACCTGAAGCCTCAGTCAAGCAAATGGGCATAAGAGCAGGAGGGGCAGTGGGAAGGATATAGCAGCCAGGAGAAGGATTAAGCACTTGCTTTTTGGTCCCTGCTTCCCTGAAAATTGGCACTGTCCAATTTTATTGTTGTGGTTTTGGAAAGAAGGAATGGCAGCATTTCCATATGCTAAGGTAACTCTCCTGCTGCTCCAATTGAAATGTTTTCCCAGAGCAATTTAAAAACAAAAAAGCTTTAGTCTGCACTCATAGAAAGGTTCTCAAAATAAAATTAAAGAGGATAACAGAATAGAAGGCAAGATGGCTAGATTCTGAGCTGTAGTGGCACAGTGGTTAGAATGCAGTAGTGCAGGCTACTTCTGCTGACTGCCAGCTGCCTGCAATTTGGCAGTTCTAATCTCACCAGGCTCAAGGTTGACTCAGCCTTCCATCCTTCCGACGTGGGCAAAATGAGGACCCAGATTGTTGGGGGCAATATGCTGACTATGTAAACCGCTAAGAGACGGTTGTAAAAGCATTGTAAAGCAGTATATATGTCTAAGTGCTATTACTGTCAATGATGACAAAAACATTTGTGTATGACAACTCAAAGGATCCTGATGGAATACTGTTGCCAACTGGGTCACAAAGGGTTGGAAGTGACTCAACAACACCAACAATTGCAAGGCAGGAAAGTGGCAGAAAGGAAGAGGGAGGGCCATAGCTTCAGGGCCAGATATTCTTTGAGGGCTTCCATATACACTTCTCCAGTTATTCAACTCTTCAATCCTTTCTCCAGCTTAGAAAACTCAGTTCAGTTCTTCCTCTGTCCAACATTTTCTGGGTAATTGTTTCTACCCATTCCTCCTGGATGGTACAATCTAATTCCCTAGTATTTTCCAATATACCCTGTTTTTCCTCAAACTTGGAAAGGCACAAGTCCATGTAAGAAGCAACATCTTCTGTGCCTGGGTAGCTCTATGGCATAGATGTCAAACACATGGTGTCAAGTTGCCGTCACATGACATATCGCAACATTTTTCCCTTTGCGGAGCAGGGGTGGCCATGGCCTGTGCATGATACAACCAGCCACCAGGCTGCCAGTTTGACACCCCTGCTCGATAGAGTCATCTAATGCAGCATGTTTCAGTTCCAAATCAGGATATTTAAAGAAAAATAATCTACTTTGGCCTACTAAAATCCTGCATTTACCAGCATGATTTTTAAAATGTCCTTTGAAGCAGGGGTCTCCAACCTTGGTCCCTTTAAGTCTTGTGGACTTCAACTCCCAGAGCCCCCCAGCCAGCAAAGCTGGCTGAGGAACTCTGGGAGTTGAAGTCCACAAGTCTTAAAGGGACCAAGGTTGGAGACCCCTGCTTTGAAGGATACACTTTGAAATGACACATACAGAACACCTCTCTTCCATTTTTCACCTTTTTTAAAAAAATCCTACATATTTTTGGCCTAAGACAGAGTTGCAACATGGAAGCAGAGTCCTGGGCTATTTGGGCAAAGCAACAGCATTTGCAGGAAGGAAGGAAATGACATCACTTGCAGGAAATGACAGCATTTGCAGGAAGGAAGGAAATGACACAATGCAGTGGAAACTTTGGCCCTTTGGGATGTGTATTGTGATTTTTGCATGCCCAGCCAAAAGCAGCAGAGACTATGGTATAATGGCATGAGTATCTGTGGAACAGTCTTGCTCCAATGGGATTGGCCTTTCCTATTCACTCCAGCAAAAGAGGTTGCTGTGGACCCCACTGGCCCAAGAATTCCAGCCGGTGGGGTCAAGGAGAAGAACTTATTCCGCTGTGGTCCCATGGAACATTCTAGCACTGATGCTAGACATTCTAGCACTAAATGAGAACTGCCCCCACCCTTTTGGCCTTCCAGAAAGGTATCACAACCTGATTTTTCCAGTTGACTTGGGTTCCCAAGCAGGAAGCTCAGTCCTGGAAATGGTGGACAGAAAGAAGTTCTCATCTCCATGCCATCCATACTTGTTGTTTTTATATAGCATTGTAATTGTAATTGTTTCTGTATTTATCTTTTTACATTTTGTAAGCCACCCAGAGTCACCTTATCAGTAAGGTCAGCATATTAAATCAATAAATAGATAAATAGATTGATAAACAAACAAACAAACAAACAGCTACTTTCCAATTGGATGAATGTAGTGGATTTTGTGGATTCTTTCAATGGGGAAGAAGATTGTGGGCTGCTTCGGAAATTTATTTTTAATTAATTTAAAATTTAAGTTCCTAGAGTGGGCTTTAGTGGGCTTTAAAACCTTAGTCTCTGCATTCCTAGGCTGGATGAGGAGGTGAACTCATCTGGCTCACTGCTTGCTATTTCCTTGCTTATACTTTAAGGAAGTGGTAGGTAATACACAGCTGCCAGACATTAAGCTTCAACACATATGAGCTTTAAATAATGTGATCAATGGGGAGGAAGAACAGGAATTGCAGTTCAGCGTTTGGAGGCTATAGGTCAGGGGTGTCAAACTCGCATCATCACAGCGGCATCGTGACGTATTACGACTTTTTCCCCTTTGCTAAACTGGGCGTGGGCATGGCTAGCATGTGATGCATCTGGCCCACAGGCCGTGAGTTTGACACCCCTGCTCGATAGAGTCATCTAATGCAGCATGTTTCAGTTCCAAATCAGGGTATTTAAAGAAAAATAATCTACTTTGGCCTACTAAAATCCTGCATTTACCAGCATGATTTTTAAAATATCCTTTAGCAAAGCTGGCTGAGGAACTCTGGGAGTTGAAGTCCACAAGTCTTAAAGGGACCAAGGTTGGAGACCCCTGCTTTGAAGGATACACTTTGAAATGACACATACAGAACACCTCTCTTCCATTTTTCACCTTTTAAAAAAAAAATCCTACATATTTTCGGCCTAAGACAGAGTTGCAACATGGAAGCAGAGTCCTGGGCTATTTGGGCAAAGCAACAGCATTTACAAGAAGGAAGGAAATGATAGCATTTGCAGGAAATGACAGCATTTGCAGGAAGGAAGGAAATAACACAATGCAGTGGAAGCTTTGGCCCTTTGGGATGTGTATTGTGATTGTTGCATGCCCAACCAAAAGCAGCAGAGACTATGGTATAATGGCATGAGTATCTGTGGAACAGTCTTGCTCCAATGGGATTGGCCTTTCCCACTCACTCCAGCAAAAGAGGTTGCTGTGGACCCCACTGGCCCAAGAATTCCAGCCTGTGGGGTCAAGGAGAAGAACCTATTCCGCTGTGGTCCCATGGAACATTCTAGCACTGGAAATGAGAACTTCCCCCACCCTTTTGGCCTTCCAGAAAAGTATCACAATCTGATTTTGCCAGTTGACTTGGGGTCCCAAGCAGGAAGCTCAGTCCTGGAAATGATGGACAGAAAAAAGTTCTCATCTCCATGCCATCCATGCTTGTTGTTGTAGCATTGTAATTGTAATTGTTTCTGTATTTATCTTTTTACATTTTGTAAGCCACCCAGAGTCACCTTATCAGTAAGGTCAGCATATTAAATCAATAAATAGATAAATAGATTGATAAACAAACAAACAAACAAACAGCTACTTTCCAATTGGATGAATGTAGTGGATTTTGTGGATTCTTTCAATGGGGAAGAAGATTGTGGGCTGCTTCGGAAATTTATTTTTAATTAATTTAAAATTTAAATTCCTAGAGTGGGCTTTAGTGGGCTTTAAAACCTTAGTCTCTGCACTCCTAGGATGAGGAGGTGAACTCATCTGGCTCACTGCTTGCTATTTCCTTGCTTATACTTTAAGGAAGTGGTAGGTAATACACAGCTGCCAGACATTAAGCTTCAACACATATGAGCTTTAAATAATGTGATCAATGGGGAGGAAGAACAGGAATTGCAATTCAGCGTTTGGAGGCTATAGGTCAGGGGTGTCAAACTCGCATCATCACAGCGGCATCATGACGTATTACGACTTTTTCCCCTTTGCTAAACTGGGCGTGGGCATGGCTAGCGTGTGATGCATCTGGCCCACAGGCCGTTAGTTTGACACCCCTGCTATAGGTTATCCACCTATTCTAGGATCATTTTGATGGCATAAGGAGGTTGAGCTCTGGTTCTCAAATGAGATTTGGGAGGTAGAATTAGAAAGCAATGCATGTCAATATTTGTTTCTATGGAAAAGAGCTGAAGCAAAAGAGCTTTGTGCCAGCTCTTTACATTTCCAAACAATATTTGATCAATTAGCAACACTGACATCCCATAATTACTAGCAATTTGGAAGAGGTGTGCTATGTTCTCAACTTTGCTTGTTAAAAATATAACTACCAGTTATTCTGCAATGTGCTGTAAACAAGAAGCCAAGCCTACTTCATTTGAAAACAGCAACATGTCAAAGTGACAGCCGCAGACTGAAAGGAACATGGTGTTTAAGAGGAAGAGAAGAGATGGGAATGTTTTCTAAGTGAGCATCGTTATGTGCGGGTTTAATTATATCTGTGAATTTGTTATTTTGGAAACCAGGGCAGCAGCTACCCAGAGGGATCAACATTATCAATGGGAAGAAAAAGTACAAGATGTTCCAAGGAAACAGAGAGACATCAAGTGGCAAACAGGATACATTTAAAGAGCACCATTTACTAGTATTCAATCAAGTTTTTGTTTTATTGAATTTAGCACAATGTTTCATATCAGGCTTGAAATCTGCCAGAACTGAACAAAGACTGGCATGGATTGATCTTGATCAAATAAGGACAGGTGGAGAAAATGGTGTGCATAATGAGTAAACAGCCTATGGCCAGGGATCATGCTGTCCTAGGCTTGTATTTGTGAGAGCATGTAGGTGTATGTATGATCTTCTGCTTTTTTTTTTTTAAACAGCCACTGATTTTCAGTAAATTTAAAGAATGAAGAAAGAATGGGAGAGAGTGGATGAGGGAGAATCATTTTATTTTAAATTGTTGATGAAGCTTAAGTAAAACATGGTCTTTAGTTTGGATCACTGTGCACTTTCTGGGTAGATCATATTCCTTTTCCTATCTAATACCACTCCTGGTGTATTCTACTTAGTGCTTCCATGATATTCAGGACCCGGAACAATTCCCATGGGAGAAATAGATTGCTCCAAGATTGGTGGTTTTGAAACAAAACCTGGGAGCAATATGAACCAGCTTTCATTTAAACTAGGGCCATGATCTTTGCTAAGTGTCCTGCAAGTACTCAGCCAGAATAACAAGTAAAGAGAATTATTACTAAAATTCTCATGGCTGTTTGATTGGGCAAAATGGTGCATCGTAGGGCAATATTGGAATCCACATACCTCAAGTGGGCTAGCTTACAAGAAAAGTTGAAAATCCAGAACCCATGATTCTCATTTTGATATTTGGCAAAGTTGTCGTTACTTCATGCTGGCACACTGCTAATCTAAACTTTAGGACAATGATGTTTCAAAGGGCAACTACAACAGCAGAAAAGGTATATTTCTCAGCCTTCCAGATAAGACTTCGATAGGACCCATAGTATGCTTCTCCTGCCAGACCTGATAGGATACATAGATGTAACTGGGAAGAGGTGGTCCCTAAAGCAGTGGTGAGTTGCTACCGGTCGACCCGGATCGGGTAAACCAGTAGCAGCGGCGGGAGACTGCACCCACCCGCCCAGATGCTTCTGCGCAGAAGTGTTGCGCATGCACAAGAGCAAGTGCACACCCACAAGCAAACCTGTAGCGGCAGGTTTTGAAACCCACCCCTGCCCTAGAGTATCACATAATTGCCCAAACATTTTGTGCCAACTGCACCTTCCAGATGTTCTTTGAGAGCAGCTCCAGGAAGACTGCATTATAGTAATCCATTTGAAAGATGACAGGCGCATGAATGACAGAGCAGAGCATCCCATTCCAGGAAGAAGTACAACTGGCACACAACTGGAAGCCGTGCAAAGGTCCTCCTGGCCATGGCTACCATCTGTGATCCAGTTAGGAATCCATGCTGAACTCTTTTCTAACAGTTAAGGATACTACCACCCTGACTGCTCTGGTTTCCCTCGTTACATACACTTTGATGACAAGAATAATCATTCAGACTGCAAGGTTAACTGGCTAATTGGTGGCTTAATCAAATTTGAAAGATTAATTTAATGGATCCCTGATTTTAATTGGCAAGGTGAAACGTTAAGATCATGCTTCTTTGTTAGGCTTTATTAGTTATATTAAATTATAATAGAAACTTGCTAATAAAATATTAAATAAAGCTTATTTAATAAAAAGGGGGAATTTTGATTAAATTGTAAGCATCTTCAGGTTTTGCTTCATTTTCTCAAAAGGGCATCAGAGGCATCAATATTAAGGATTTAGCTGTTTATTATTATTTTTAATTAATAAGCCTTAGGCTAAAAGGCATTGGAATCAGCACCATTCTTAAAAGACACAAGAATGTTCATACTGAATCATACCACTGGTCTTTTTAATTCTAAATCACAGATAATCAAATCACAGCTATTGACACAAGTGTCCCTCACTGTAAAAACAAAATCCACACCCAGAATTGAACGTAGAATCATGTGTACTTTTTTCTTTCTTTAAAACAAAAAAGAGGTGTGAAATGTGACGCTTCCATATTGTCCACATGAATCCTTTTCTCTCCTCCCCCACTTATATAGAGGAAATTTTTGGCAGGAACGTAAAGGCCAACTCAGTGAATATCATACAGTACCTAGCAAGTTTGCAGGAAGACTTCTTTTCCAAGTGGTATCTATGCATCCATAGAGAAGCCTGGTTCATGATGAGTAGGAACTAAGATCAACTGAGCAGCAGATTGGAAGCTGCTAATGATTTATCTCCTTTTTGAATCCAGAAACTGAAAAATGTTCTTTAAGTAGCAAGACAGCTATAAGTAACTTAAAGAAACCATAATTTGAAATCAGTGGTGGGTTTCAAATTTTTTTACTACTGGTTCTGTGGGCATGGCTTGTTTGGTGGGTGTGGCTTGGTAGTCATGTGACTGAGTGGGCAAGACCAACTTGACATCACTCACGGCCATGGCCATTCAGTCACATGACCAACCCACTAGTGATGCCCACAGAAAAAGGTAGGAATATTTTTGAATTTCTACCTATCTACTTATTTTCTGCCCATCCCTCCTCCCACATACCGCCCTGCCCTCCCTTCAACAGTTGCACATGTCACCCTGTTTCCCCTCCTTCAGCAGCCCTGGCCCTTCCCCCGCTTCCTACCGTACATCTTTCTTTGGGCTGCTCTGGAGTCCGGAAGGCAAGCTGACCTCTGGTAGTTTTCAGTGGCCTTCAGCCAACTGCCACTGCCAGGAAGTGGCTGGCAAAGAGGTGGTGGCTGGGAGGTTTCTCACAGTCGCATCAAAAAAGAAAAAAGCTCCTAGCTGCTGCCTCTTTGAGAGCTGCTTTATGGCTGTGGTGGCTGGCCGCAGGCCACCGCAAACAACTGGAGGTCACTGAAAAAGCCGCTGCTGTTGCATCCCATTGCCTGCTGCATAGGACTGATGCATCCCATTGCCTGCTGGCGTGAAGAACAGGGCGGCGATGGCAGTGGCTTTTTCTGCAATCTCCAGTAGTTTTCAGCAGCCTGTGACCAGCTGCCACAGCTGCAAAGTTGCTCTCAAAGTGGCTTTTTTTCCCCCCGATGCGACTGCAAGAAGCCTCCCAGCTGTGGCCTCTTTGCCAGCCGCTTCCTGGCAGTTGGGCAGGCAGGCAGGACAAGCAAGCGGAGACCAGGCTACTGGTTCAGGGGCGTGGCCAGCCAGCAGTTGCTACCGGTTTGGTGACCCAGGCCAAATTATCGCTACCGGTTCACCCGAACTGGTGCGAACCAGTAGAAACCCACCACTGATTTGAATGTTCTGGATTTTTATTTTATTGAGAAAGGATGAATCTTGGGGATATTTAACCCATCACTTAAAAAGTTGCCATTTAAGATGACTGCAGGGCTTCCAGGAAAAGTACTGTATGTGAACTGAAGATGATTCTTTGAAAGTGAAGTTACAGGTGAGTACACTGGTTCCTTGGAAGCTCTCAGATAGAGAGAGGGTGGGAGAGTTGCCCATATGTTCTCCAGACAGCTACTCCTCATGAGGAGACCACTGGACAGAGGTTTTCTGCAGGATTCAGCACCGGGAGATAACGGGATTAACCATCTTGCTTAAAACTTTAATGGAGACTTTTAAAGGGCATTAGGTTTACCAACCTCACTTTCTATTCAGTTCTGGAAATTCCTCATTAATTACTTCTAAGGTATTAGAGATCTTAGGAAAGACAAATTTAAAAACACCAAATAATTCTGCCTTGAGTCTGAACAATATATCTATCTATTTATAGAAAGAAGGCTATTTTTTATTTTAGAAAATGGTAAATGGACGAAGGGTCCAGATAAAATTGGAATATTGAATTTTTACATTAAGAGTTTGGAATTAATTATACAGGCAGTCCTTGATTTGTGACTACAATTAGCACCACAAAGCAGCAATTTATGGTGGCCATTTATGCAGTCATAAAGTGTGACTGCATCACATAGTGAGGACAATCCATTCAAGCCCCGATTGTCACTGTCAACCAAATACCATGGTAATTAGACAGGGTGACTTCCTGCCAATTCCCACAACCAAAGTAAGGATGCACAAGAGTGGAATTTTAGAAAGATCTATGAGTGCACAAGTGACTGATGTGTCATTAGTGCAGATGGGTTGGGAGAGGATTTGCAGGTGAGGGATACTTATCCCAGGTATTTGCAACTTTTTTTGACAGCTTTTCCATTGACTACCTGGACAAGTTGGCAGGGAAAGTTGCAAGTAGCTGGAATAAGTCTCCCCAACTACCTGCAGACGTGAACAAATAGTTGTAAGTCTGTAAGTCAAGGACTACCTGTAAAGAACAAGCAGCTTTTCATGAAAAATAGTTCCTGTTTTGGTGTTTATAACATGTAACTAGATACATGTTAAGATAAGCAATTTCACAATTTTGAAAACTGAAGATTAGAGAGGAATAAAGACTTTTAAGTAGAGGAAATACTTACAAGGCTACAATATGATGCAAAACATAACAACAAAAATCCTGAAGGACAGTTTTGAAGAATAGATTCAGCAAATGGTAGCCATAACATCAACAATTTCACTAATGATGTCTGCTTCTATGGATAGACTACGTCCAAATATATTATTGAAGAATGACAGATGTAGAACAAATTTATCTGACAAGATAGAGATGGTATTGAAAGTGAATTTCTGACAGATCAAGAGAATGGCTTAGAAAAGTTTTTTCCCTTCATTACAAACAAAATTGGTTGAGGTTTTAAAATTTAGAAGACAAATATAAATGATAAACCAAGAGAGTGACTCAGATATTTTTTTCCAATTGGATCTACAAAAGAGGCTTGTTAAAGCCTTGAAGAATTATGTGCAATAGGACAAAGAAGAAATGAAGAGAAATGAAATCTTATGACAATATTAAACTAAAGGTTAAGACTGTTGAAAGTAAAAAGAAACCAGTAAAGCTGGTTTATTTGAGATATGGAGTCACTTTTGGCAACTCTATGGATTTTCTGCTGAAACCAGGACTGAAGATTATGTTTTATTGATTTGTTTATAGATAAGAGATGGGATATAGAATAAAGAGATAAATGCTTGTAACCTTAGAGGGGGGTAAAGAATCACTAAATTTGTTTATATTTGTTGTGATGAAGGTTGAAAGTCACTTTATATATTTCATTTCTCTTTCTTTATTACATTCTTACTTTTCTCTTCCCTTTTTCTTGAATTTTTGTATTGTTTTTGAATTTTTCTAAATTTAGATTTTATTATAATCAAATATGTGTGTGTGTGTGTGTGTAGAGAGAGAGAAATAACATGAATTATATAATTAATGTTATTACTGATGTAATAATTATCAGTAATTATAAATTATGTATTTATTAAGAAGTATGTGTTTGTAAAAGATGCCTGCAGATCCCAGCTTAGTTTTCCAAGTTTCTTGTTTCAGGTCAATTAAAAAATGTTCTTTTGGACAGAGAAGAAGGCCATTTCTTCTTCAGAGAAGAGACCTTTTCATTCAATTTCTCCAACAAGAAGAAAATTTCTGTAATATTTCATGAAGAATTTGACACTAAGATAGCTTCTTAGAGGCACAAGCAGGCCATTGATAGACAGGTTATGTTTCCCTCTCCATTTTTCTCCCCCAAATTTTTGTTGTTGTTGCAGTTGTTAAAATGTATGACTTGGGCTGCTATGTTCCTCAAGTATTTCTCTCTTTTCCCCCCAGTGTTTCTCTGTAAATGCAATAACAGGCACCAATAATTGCAAGCTTCCATCTCTTTGATGGGTGTAGTTGCCAAACCAACAACAACAACAGCAACAAATAACTCTGTTAGCTAAGCATTTCCCTTGCTGGATCAAGGGGAAATATTAAGGATTTTAAGAAGGTGTATCCATGAAACCACAACCATTATAATTACATTATAGTTCATTACAAATTAGATCTACATTAGACATCCTCCAGGGATAGGAAATACTTGAAGTATAAGGCACATATCCAAGACAGCATGACTTGTGTTGAAATAGTGAGAGATGTCTCTTTTTAAAAATGGAACCGCTTTGATTTTAAGAGTCCCTATGGAAACAGAAAGAAGTAGTCCAAGATAGAGACAAGACATCTTTCTACAAATATAGACACCTTAATGATTCTCCTAACTAATGAGCTGAGGAAACATTACTGGTGTGGCTGCACTGCAGAAGGAAGAAATGCAGATGTCATTATCATCTGTAAGTAGCTTAAATTCTCTCTAGCCTGCAGTTTTCACAAAGTGGCATCAGTTTGAGACTTTTCTCAACTGAAAGCAATTTTAATAGGCTCGTGATCTTGAGAACAGAAGCACCTGGCCTCATTTAAGAATGTGATGCAATTAGAAAATGAGGGTGCTCTATGGTTACCTGGCTCCTTATACAAGGCATCGGATGCTGAGGTAGGTTGGAGTACTCTTCCCAGAATTCTGAGCCAATGTGATTGTTTTAGAGCAGGGGTCTCCAACCTTGGCAACTTTAAGACTTGTGGACTTCAACTCCCAGAATCCCTCAGCCAGCAAAGCTGGCTGAGGAATTCTGGGAGTTGAAGTCCACAAGTTTTAAAGTTGCCAAGGTTGGAGACCCCTGTTTAGTCAAACTTGCTGCGTCACAGTGGCATCACGTGACATAACAGGACTTTTTTCCCCTTTGCTAAACCAGCGCATGACACATCCAGCCCGCGGGCCGCAGGTTTGACAGCCCTGTTTTAGAGTAAATAAAATAGATTTCAAAAAAATGGTTTATTTAACAATCAATGCCAGTGATATGTTATCACCTAAAGAAGCAGAAAAACTGACAGGATTACTAAACAACCAGGAGACATGTTACTATCAGCCCTTCAGGGTGGATCAGACCAGGAAACATATTGCACAGGAAGACTAGAACTACTGTAGACCAGCTGGCTAAAACAACAGAACCCTGCAAGCCAGATTGTGCTTTACACCCCTTTCCTCTTACATCCTCTTACATCCAGTGATTCAGAGGAGTTTTTCCAAATGCTATCCTGTTTCTGAGCATTTAAACAAGGTTTCAGGCTCTTCAGCCCTTACCTATTTCCCACAAAGTTATCTCTGCGGGTGTATAAGGAATTATGAGCTGGCATAGCCATAACAACAAGTCAGTCAATGGGAACTGTTTGGTGACTAAGAAACAGGATCTGTTGTGAACCATGGGAGACCTGTGCATGGCTTAGCTTAACTGGTCTGTATATAAGAGTTAGTTTGTCCTTGGATTATAGATTCTGATTCTGTGCTTCTGTGTTTCTGAATTCTGGGTTCTGGTTGTTCAGTGCTTTTACTTCTTGTGCTTGCACTTGCTACCACATTACAAGAGCTGCATAGGTATTGTATACATGCATCATGTTTTATAAAGAAGTTTCTTCTATAAATGAATCCTGTGAATTATTTACTTGTGTGCTGGTTACAGACTCTGAAATGTTATGGGCACAGAGCACACCCAGCCAGTCCAAGCACACAGTAAAACTGAATTTTAATCAAGCTGAGGGACAGCCTGTGTTATAAGGAAAAGAGAACAAGGCTGAGAACGCTTGCAGGATGGCTGTTGTTTTCAAGGAGAGCTCTCTGCCTTGATTGGGACAGAAGAATTATATTTTTTGGGCTGCAAAAATGGAATGCTTTCTGGAAGCGCACACTCTTCTGAACTGATAGGGAAAGTAAGTAGATTTCACCCCTGCTGTGAGTGTGTCAGCATGCAATATTGTGCAATTATTGAGACAATTGTACAGAGCCCAGTTGCTGCCACAAGAAAGAGTGGAGAAGCATTTGCTGCGCACGCAGACTCTATTTATTGAGTTGAAACAACGTGGAATGTAGATTCCTGAGTCTCAGAAGGTGCTGTTGGTGTTAAATAGTCTTGATGAAATGTGGGACATTGTTTCAGCTTTTTTTCAGTGCAAACCAGAACAGGACTTATGAATGGAAGCCTTTAAAGCCTGTTTGCTTTCTGAAGAAAACAAACGCCATTTTAGAAGAACCATGCCAACTTCAGAGTTTTGCAAAAGATGCAACAGTTTGGAGAAGGGTTAAAATTAAAAAGGTGTAAGGCATACTTGGACTGTGCATTATATAAATCATCAAAGTCCAAGGCATTCCCAGTAAGCAAAAGTAGCACAAGGCAGACAATAAAAGCTCTAGAGCTGGTACATGCAGATTTGGTTGGGCCAATGCAAGCCAGTTCGGGAGGAGCAAAGTATGCACTGGTCATTGTAGATGACTACAGCAGATTTGGTTTCTGCTATTTACTAAAGAGTAAAATAGAAGTGCTACAGAAATTTAAGCAATGGGTAAGTTTCATAGGAAGGAGATATAAACAACAGGTATGTCAACTGCAAACTGACAGACGTTCAGAATTCATGTTGTGTCTTGCCCGCCCTCAGAGCAGCCGGGGCCTTCTTACCTGCTCCCGAACACTGAGGAATGTATGCCTCCCGGCCCAAGTCCTGGCTCCATGCCCACACAAACTGCAGAAGAAGGAGCATCTCCCGGCCCCAGCCCTGACTCCATGCCCAGGCAAACGGAGCAGCTAGACCCCTCCCCCTCCTCCACAGCATGTGAGCCTGAGGAGGGTTTATTCCCAACAGCTGCTGATTGGTGTGACCCTCGCATCAGAAGGCTGGATAGGCCGAGGCAACAGAAGGAAGGGAGGGGCAGGCCTTAATGAGTGCTGAGTCATGGAGCCACATCCCATGGCCTATATAAAGGATCTACTTTCTGGCAGTCTCTGAGTCAGGCAAAAGTCGAACTTATCTTGCTGAAGTCACTTACTGGTCTCCTGCCTGCTCTGAGGACTTTGCTAGGACTTTGGGCAGAGCTGCAGAGGCAAGCCTGATTCGGATTTCCCTGACCCGGCCGTCAGCGGAGGAGTGGGACACGACAATTCATGTGAACAAGTTTTCAACAGTGGTTGAGAAAATTAGGAGTAAAACACAGAAGCACAAATCCGTTACACAGCAGCTGAGAATGGTATAGTTGAGAGGCAGAATGGTGTCTTATGAACAATGAAGGTCTCACTGCTCGATGATTCTGGTCTGAGCAGGTCATATTGGGTGAAGCCATGTTAGAAATATATGACAAGACTTTTCCATTTTAAAATATAGTTACCAGGTAAACAAATTTGATCTTTTAGTTTTACATACATTTGTGAGAATTAATGTTTGGTTATAACTAAGTGGTTCTCTCTGTGTGTGAGTGCGTGTGCCCCCTCTTTTTTATTCTTTCCAACCCAATGTAATATTGCAAAGAAATTATATAAGGAGGCTGAAGCCTTTCATCTGTCTACAAGCAAGATAACTCTCTGAAAAGAGAATAGAACCAAGTTCCACATAATAGGAAAAACTGGCAAAAGAAAGACTGACTTTGAAAATGGACCAGATGTGACAGAAGGATAGAGAGAAAGAAAAAAAAAATCTCCTAATATAGCAATATATTCCTCTGGATAGGGGTTTGGAATGCTGCCACTATTTCATTCTTAAAATCCCCTTCCTGTCCATGCTGCTCACATGATCTAAAATAAACATGGGTTAAGGGTTAAGAAGAAGTCCAGAACCCATATTCTGTGTGCTTCCTCTATCTTGTTTTAAATTTGGGATGATCCAAGCGAGGGAGAGGAGGCACGTCTTGTTGAGCCCATTTGGGATGAGTTTGACCCTGTGGCTCCCGAGGACGTGGACAGGTTGTTGGGGAGGCTTCACGGCACGACATGTTTACTGGACCCGTGCCCTTCCTGGCTGGTACTGGCCACTCAGGCGGTGACACGAGGCTGGCTCCAGAGGATTATCAACGCTTCTTTGTTGGAAGGGGTTTTCCCTGCCGCCTTGAAAGAGGCGGTGGTGAGACCCCTCCTTAAGAAGCCCTCCCTGGACCCAGCTATTTTGGGTAATTATCGTCCAGTCTCCAACCTTCGCTTTGTTGCGAAGGTTGTAGAGAGTGCCGTGGCGCGACAGCTACCCCAATACCTGGATGAAGATGTCTATCTAGACCCGTTCCAGTCCGGCTTCCGACCCGGATACAGCACGGAGACAGCTTTGGTCGCATTGGTGGATGATCTCTGGAGGGCTAGGGACAGGGGTTATTCCTCTGCCCTGGTCCTATTAGACCTCTCAGCGGCGTTCGATACCATCGACCATGGTATCTTGCTGCGCCGGTTGGGGGGATTGGGAGTGGGAGGCACCGTATATCGGTGGTTCTCCTCCTATCTCTCCGACCGGTCGCAGACGGTGTTGACAGGGGGGCAGAGGTCGACCGCGAGGGGCCTCACTTGTGGGGTCCCTCAGGGGTCGATTCTCTCGCCCCTGCTGTTCAACATCTACATGAAGCCGTTGGGTGAGATCATCAGTGGTTTCGGGGTGAGATACCAGCAGTACGCTGATGACACCCAGCTGTACTTTTCCACCCCGGACCACCCCAATGAAGTTGTTGAAGTGCTGTCCCGGTGTTTGGAAGCCGTACGGGTCTGGATGGGGAGAAACAGGCTCAAGCTTAATCCCTCCAAGACGGAGTGGCTGTGGATGCCGGCACCCCGATTCAGTCAGCTGCAGCCGCGGCTGGCTGTTGGAGGCGAGTTATTGGCCCCAAAGGATAGGGTGCGCAACTTAGGTGTCCTCCTGGATGATCGGCTGTCGTTTGAAGATCATTTGACGGCCGTCTCCAGGAGGGCCTTCCACCAGGTTCGCCTGGTTCGGCAGTTGCGCCTTCCTTGATCGGGATGCCTTATGCACAGTCACTCATCGCTCGTTACCTCTCGCTTGGATTACTGTAATGCTCTCTACATGGGGCTCCTTGAAGTGCACTCGAGGCTTCAGTTAGTCCAGAATGCAGCTGCGCGGGTGATAGAGGGAGCTACACGTAGCTCCCATGTAACACCGCTCCTGCGCAGACTGCACTGGCTGCCTGTGGCCTTCCGAGTGCACTTTAAGGTGTTGGTTATGACCTTTAAAGCGCTCCATGGCTTAGGACCTGGGTACTTACGGGACCGCCTGCTGCTACCACACGCCTCCCACCGACCCGTACGCTCCCACAGAGAGGGACTTCTCAGGGTGCCGTCCGCCAAACAATGCCGGCTGGCGGCCCCCAGGGGAAGGGCCTTCTCTGTGGGGGCTCCCACACTTTGGAACGAGCTTCCCCCGGGTTTACGTCAAATACCTGACCTTCGGACATTCCGTCGCGAACTGAAGACACATCTCTTTATCCACGCGGGGCTGGCTTAAATTGGATTTAATGTGAAATTTTATCAATTTTTTAAACGGGGTTTTTAGTTTACGGAAATTTTTAATTTCAGGCTAATTTAAATAAGTTTTTTAAATGGTAGTTTAATCTGTATATTGTATTGTTTTTATCTTGCCTGTACACCGCCCTGAGTCCTTCGGGAGAAGGGTGGTATAAAAATCAAATAAATAAATAAATAAATAAATAAATGATATTTAATGCAAATAAAATTAACAAATTCACTGTCAGGTCTCCTTTCCATTATTCTAATTTTGATTTTAAATTTAATATTCAATTTAATTGAACTTAATTTAAAATTAAATTTAACTTCATTCTGCAATTTTTTATTTAGACAAATACCAGATTTATCCTGGTCACATAGGAAACTGTTATTATCTTCAAACATCAAGATACTTAGGGATGTAGGCTGGAAAAATCTGATTAATGACAACCAGTAGAAAGCAGCAAAAGGATAATTTTTGGTAACTTCCTCTTGCCATCTAGTGGTCATTTGGATTTTTGCAGCAGAGATCTGCTAATCCTAAAATAATACTAATGTCATTTTTAAAAATGTGTAGATGACTGTGTCCCAGAGAGCAAGCTAAGCAGTATCCTTTGGAGAAATGCTAGGTCTTAAAGAGCCTGGATGTGAGGGTGATTTGACTGTGACATCTATCACCCTGTTGCTCACCAGAGTTAAGATGGCTGGCTAGGCAGGTGTTCTTTTCTTACCTCATGCTCCATGCTAAGGTTATACAATAGCTGCATTCCCCTTGCAGAATCTCCATAGCACACATAGCATAATTTCAAAAAAACAACAACAAAAAAACCCAAACAAGTAACTAGAGTGATGTCCTGGTTTTATGACGTTTCCCTGGCCAGAAAATTAAAGAATGATTCACAAGTTCTTGGATTTTTCTTCCACAAGGTAGGATTGTTTTGCGTCCCCAAGGAATTCATGGAAGCCATATCCCAAGAGTATGTGTTAAAAACACACCTAGCTAGAATATATCAATGTATGATCTGGTAGAACACCTGAGAAAATTTCTGGGCCTCAAGTGTATAACAGTTTCCTTGTTCATTAAATCATATTTCTAGCTGAGGGCAAATAGTGACATGATTCTCTGTGTAGGAAGAAAGGGACAGGAAAACAGTTTGAAATATGGTGTCCACCTGACCGTAGCCTGTTGGCTTGGAAGGTCTTGGGAGCTGCATACCATACATAGGCCAACTCTGTCTCTCTTCCTTATAGAAATTAGGCATTGGGTTTGGAAATACAACTGTAATCAGATCTGATACTCAAAATAGATTCCTGGCTCAGAATTTGTTAAAGTGCGGGTGTAGTGGTTTTCAACCAGTTGGTGAAATTCTTTGGTGAAAAATACCAAAACTCCTAGGAAAATGTCAACACTCTCAACGCAGCCTGCCCATTTAGATTTCAGTCATAGAGGTCAATTGAGGTGCCCAGATGGGGATTTGTTTTTAGAACTCATTTTGCTGCTGGGTCCATAGTCACAATAATTCAACATCTTTTCATTGCTTATTAGAAACTTATGGTTTCAAATTTAAGCTCAAAGGTTTTATGGAAGACAGGAAGAGGGTACAGGAAGACAAGAAGAAAGAACACTATAACTAGGGGATTTCATTATTCAGTCCAAATTATAAATACCGATTACTTTCTATGTAAAAAGATAATCATCTTAATAAGAACACAGAACATATGTCAGAGGGTTCATCTGTATCTGCATCACTACCCTGAAGAAAATTTGATCCTACGGATGGTCTTTTTTGAGAGGAATTTAAACCCACTGCTAAACACATATGTAAAAGAAAGACAGGATCTTTTCAATTATAATCCCGAGGACAATGGTTAGATCAGGGGTGAAATCTAAAAATTTTCCCTACCAGTTCTGTGGGCGTGGCTTAATTGGTGGGCGTGGCTTGGTGGTCAGATGACTGGGTGGGCGTAGCCAATAACAATAAATAATAAAAATAATAAATAAGGTATAAAAAACAGTAAGAGGTACCAAAAACCAACTTTCACATTTTACACACACATAACACAACTGACTCACACACAATGTAAAAGCAGCTGCACTTCACACTTCACATAGCCATAAAAAGCTCAAAAACCAACTTTCACACTTTACACACACACAACACAACACAACTCTCTCTCTCTCTCTCACACACACACACAAAATACCACATACAGTTTTCTGAGATTTTGTGTGTTTGTGTAGTTAGAGTGAAACACTACAGAAACACACCAAATCTCAGAAAGCTGCACAAATATTTTATTTTATTTTATTATTAAGGTTTGTGGACTTCAATTCCCAGAGTTCCTCAGCCAGGAAAGCCAGCCAGCATTAATCACTCAGTGATGAAATAGATTAGCTAAATTAGATTAGTTCTGTCTGGTGCTTAAAATGAAACTGGGGCTTTCCGACTGGGAAAAAAGCCATGAGGTCGATCAGTAATCAGGTAAGTGTCTTAGACTCTTTTAAAAGGAGTTTTTCTACATTTTTCTACAGAAAACATGTTTTTTAAGGTTCTGCTGATGAAGAACTCAGGTGAGATCCCCAGAGTAGCCTTTTATTTTTTTTATTTTTTTTTTAAGTTTAAAGGCTCTGCCGATCTCAGCTGAGGGGCGGGATCCTCAAAGGCTTTTTTTTACTTTTAAAGGCATGCTGAAGCAAAACCTTCTTTTAAAAGTAAAAAAAAAAACCCTCTGCTGATGGTGCGGCTCAGCAGAGGCAGGGGGCGGGGCCAGGGATTTTTGCTACCGGTCCTCCGAATCAGCAGTCACCATCGCTACCGGATCACGTGAGCCAGTCCGATCTGGGAGCATTTCACCCCTGGGTTAGATGCCTCAATATCCCACCTTTCCAAAGAGTATAAAGTTTCAAGTGTCTCCAAAATATTTCTTGGAAATATTGTATCATTGCCTCTTTTTTGTATAGGAGAATTACAAATGAGTCATCGTTTAATCCTGAATAATCTTTGGAACGAAGTCTTCTCTGCCAGTTGAGAACCTAAGTTTCAAACAGAAAATAAAATTATAGCTTGTCACTTCTTTCATCAGGCAGCAGTGACAGATAAAAAAGACTAATGTGCAGAACAAGAAGAAAACAGTAATTAAAGAGGTGGGGGAGGGCTTAAATTATATAGTGTTAGTTGGAAGAAAAATTATTGAAATTCATGCAATGTGTTGCCAAACTGCATCAGGACAGGACAGTAATGCTACTTTTTCCCCTTAAAATATATATTCATGAAGACAATCAGATTCCTGGCTTTTTAAAACAACTTTGCTAACAACATTATGTAATATAGCACATATTTTTATAGCTGTTAATAAAGTCTTCTCAAGATTTGCAAGTCTGGCAAGATTGCAATACTTGAACTATTACACCTTCAGTTTAATACTTAAACTATTGCATTTTCATTGCTAAGAAAACAAATCCCTTTTGTTTACTGTACTTCATCTTTTCACTTCTGATATATAGATCTGATTTTAACATTACAGCAGATGAAATTGGACAAGCATTGCTCCAAGCACCTCTTCAACCCATTTTCCACGAGTTCTTCAGAAATCCAAGGAGATGGTTGGGCTCAATGGACAAGGAGAGATCACTCAGCAGCAATCCTATCCAGCACTCTGATCACCTCTCAGTTCCAGCAAGATGTTCAACTGGACTGCCTTCCACATTGGTGGTAATCCCGAAGCTCCATTTGGAAATCTTCAGGATTCAACTGGGAAAAATCTTCAGTCCAAGGGAAATAAAACATTAAAGTGAAAAGATTGAAGTTTAGTATAATGTGTCATTGAGTTTTGAGTCCCTCCCTGAAGGAGATGGGCAGTTCAAACTTGTGAATAATTAATTAATTAATTAATTAGAATATATTGATGATTCCCAATTGTAAATCTCCAACCCGGAGCATATGGGAGATGCCATAAATGTCCTAAACCAATGACTGGAGGCCTGGATGGGGAAAAAAAACAGGATTAGGATTCAATCCAAACAACATGAAGTGGTAGCTAATACAGAAGCTTGCTGATTCCAGGAATCTACAATCCTGATTTTCCTTGTTCTTTCAAGGTTCTTCAATACCATCAGTTATTATATCTTTCTGGGCTATGTATAGGGATTGGAATTGGGGGTGTGGGTGGGGCAGAACGTTGCAGTAGTTCTCCTTTCTCTATGGTTTTCTCAGATAAAGAAATCCATTTCTTATCTGGAGGTGCCACAAAGCTCAACACCTCACCCCTCCTGTTTAATATCTGCATACAATTGCTGAATGAAAACACCCATTGGTGCAGGATATGGTATCATCAGTATGCTGACAGTATTTAGCCATATATCTTGATATTGGATGACTGAGCAAAGATGTTGTCCCAATGAATGGAGATTATGGGAGTCTAAATGAGAAGGACCAAAGGTAAGCAAAGTGGGTATAAGTGTCTGGAACTTCTGGATCCAGAGTCCAGAGAACTTGCCATGTCTGGTTCTGAATGGAGTTGTCCTTTCCCAGACAGAACAGACTTCAATTTCGGGAGCTTCCAGAATCTCAGTTCCTTCTCAAAGGGCAGATGCCAGCTGTGGTGAGGAAGGCTTTCACACAGATTCATATTGTGTATCATTTGTAACTGTTTTCGGATTGTATGATTCTTCTGTCATTTATTCATGTCTTAGTGACCTTGGACATGGACAACAGCACCCTACATAGGGCTGTCTATGAAGAAACTGAGAAACTTCAGCTGAAGCAGAATGCAGAAGCATAAGCAGAGGTTTCGAAATATTTCTAGTGAGACTACCCAATCCTGTAACAGCTTTGTTCCCTATGCCATCCATAAATTCGCAAGATTCATTTTTCTCGCCATGTATATTTATACATCCAAATTAGACTGTTGTTTGTCTGTCTCATGTAATATATATGGGTATATGCATAATTTTTTAATTTATTTATATTTTTGTCATGTTTATGTAATGTATATTGGAGGTTGTGATGCTTTAAGAGCTGTATGCAACGAAATTTCATTTTAATGTATGCTGATTAGTGTACATTTAAACTGACAATAAAGTTAGTCTAAGTCAGGGGTAGTCAACCTTTTTATACTACCGCCCACTTTTGTATCTCTGTTAGTAGTAAAATTTTCTAACCGCGCACCGGTTCCACAGTAATGCACCGTGTATCATCATCTGCGCATGCCTCTCGCGCATCGTGGATTGGGTTGGGGGGGGCGCCGGCTACCAGCTCTGCTTGTCTGTTAGAGCTGGGTGGTGTGGGGGGAGATGCACGAGCTATTCTGGGACAAGGCTCTTTTGTTTGCGGTCGCACTATAGCGCCATTTAATAATAATAACAACAGAGTTGGAAGGGACCTTGGAGGCCTTCTAGTCCAACCCCCTGCCCAGGCAGGAAACCCTACACCATCTCAGACAGATGGTTATCCAACATTTTCTTAAAAATTTCCAGTGTTGGAGCATTCATAACTTCTGCAGGCAAGTCGTTCCACTTATTAATTGTTCTAACTGTCAGGAAATTTCTCCTTAGTTCTAAGTTGCTTCTTTCCTTGATCAGTTTCCACCCATTGCTTCTTGTTCTACCCTCAGGTGCTTTGGAGAACAGCCTGACTCCCTCTTCTTCGTGGCAACCCGTGAGATATTGGAAAACTGCTATCATGTCTCCGCTAGTCCTTCTTTTTATTAAACTAGACATACCCAATTCCTGCAACCTTCTTCATATGTTTCAGCCTCCAGTCCCCTAATCATCTTTGTTGCTCTTCTCTGCACTCTTTCTAGAGTCTCAGCATCTTTTTTACATCGCGGCGACCAAAACTGAATTCCAAGTGTGGCCTTACCAAGGCATTATAAAGTGGCACTAACATTTCACATGATCTTGATTCTATCCCTCTGTTTATGCAGCCCAGAACAGTGTTGGCTTTTTTAGCAGCTGCTGCACACTGCTGGCTCATATCTAAATGGTTGTCCACTAGGAGTCCAAGATCCCTCTCACAAGTACTACTATTGAGCAAGGTACCACATATACGGTACTGGTGCATTTTGTTTTTTTGGCCTAAATGTAGAACCTTACTTTTTTCACTGTTGAATTTCATTTTGTTAGATAGTGTCCAATGTTTAAGTCTGTCAAGATCCTTCTGTAACTTGAGCCTATCTTCTGGAGTGTTGGCTATTCCTGACAGCTTGGTGTCATCTGCAAATTTGATGAGTTCCCCATCTATCCCCTTGTCCCTTGTCCAAGTCATTGATGAAGATGTTGAAGAATACTGGGCCTAAAACAGAGCCTTGGGGTACTCCACTGCATACTTCCCTCCATGTGGACGTAGTTCCGTTGAGGACTACATGTTGAGTGCGGTTGGTCAGCCAGTTATGAATCCATCTGGTGGTGGTGCTGTCTAACCCACATTTTTCTACTTTATCTAGTAGTAGGTTATGGTCTACTTTATCAAATGCTTTACTGAAGTCCAAGTAAATTATATCGACAGCATTCCTCTGGTCCACTAATTTTGTCATTTTGTCAAAGAATGCAATAAGATTAGTCGGGCATGACCTGCTTTTGACAAACCCATGTTGGCTTTTGGTTATTACTTTGTTTGCTTCTAGGTGTTTGGTGATTCGTTGCTTGATCATCTTTTCTAGAATCTTCCCCGGTATTGAGGTCAGGCTGATAGGTCTGTAGTTTCCTGGATCTGTTTTTTTTCCTTTTTTGAAGATGGGAACTACATCAGCTCTTTTCCAGTCCTCTAGCAGCTCCCCTGTGCTCCAAGATCTTTGAAAGATATAGTTCAGTGGTTCTGAGATCACGTCTGTCAGTTCCTTCAGAACTTTGGGGTGTAATCCATCCGGTCCTGGTGATTTGAACTCGTCTAGGATAGACAGGTGTTCGCTTACCATTTTCTTCCCTATTTTAACTTACTTATGTAACTTACTTACGTCACTTACGTAACTTACTTACGTCACTTACATAACGTGAACTAAACTTATGCACAGGCATAAACTTATGCACAGGTGATACAAATAGTATATTTTCAGAAATTTAAATTGTCACAGGATATTTTATGAAAACCTAATGAAAATGTTTTTAAATAATGCTATGAAAATTTTTTAAAAGTCAATTAAATTAAAAAAAAAGAAAGTGCTTCAGTATCGGACAAAACCCCTACTGCCCACCATGAAAGCTGGAATGCCCACTAGTGGGCAGTAGGGACCAGGTTGACTGCCACTGGTCTAAGTGTAAGTTATGGGCATGCTGTGGTACACCCATGGAATACCTCAACTTGGGAGCTGAAGTGGTTACTAGTAGTTTTCTAGGGGCAATTGAAGTTGGTTATTTCTTATAGGGCCCTGCACGGCACAGGGCTAGTTATTTGAGAGACCAGATCTCTTCCATTGTTTCTGTCCATAGGGTAAGATCAGATACAGCTGACCTGCCCTGGGTCCAATTTATTAAACAATGTGGGACCTGGAAACATGTCTTTTCCACATAGGAGCCTGGCCTCGGCATCCCTCAGAGATTCAAGTGGGCCCTACCTTGCATGCCTTTAAATGAGCCCAGAAAGCTTGGCTCTTTCTCCAAGCTTTGGGCTAAGATGACATGTGGTTTCCTCTGTTCAAAGATTTCTATATCTGATCAACCAGACTGATGTTCTTTTTCTATGTTGGGTGTTGTTTTATACTATTAGTTTATCCGGAGCTATTGAGAAGCTGGATGGCTTTAGAAATGTGAATTATCCATCAGTTAATCATAATGGGCTTGCAATCTGAAGTCCCCCCTCTCCCAACTAATGCTCCTACAAGAGGAGTAGGTGGAGGCCATGACTGGAGAGCCTTTGCTCATCTTGAGCTGCTGCAACAATTGTGGTTTTAACTGGAAAGAAAAGCACAATTATTCAGATCCTTGTCATCCTTCCTTTAGATTACTGTAATTCATTCTGCACGAATTTGTCCTTGATGGCCACTTAGAAGCTTCCACTAGTATGAAACACAGCCTTACTCATCAATCTTGGTACTCCCATATTATATTAATGCTGTAGGAGTTGCATTGCCTATCAACATGTTCTGGAGTGTAATTCAAGGTCCTGGTCACTGCCTTTAAATAGATTGGATATATAAGAAATGTCTTTAATCAAATCTGCCTATCCAGTCCAGTTAAAGAACCTACTAAGGAAGTGCAATGGGAGGATGTGGGCATTCTCTATAGGAGCTTTTCCTCCCATTGAACAGTTCAAACTTCTGAGCTAGGAAGGGCCTCCAATCTTATGGCCTTGTAGAACAGAGTTCCTCAGCCAGCTTTGCTGGGAGTTGAAGTCCACAAGTCTTAAAGGGACCAAGGTTGGAGACCCCTGTTCTAGAAAGACTTTTTTTTTCAGGCTCTTTCAAGATTGATTCCAGAGTCATCAATGTAAATCTACTTTTTAATTTTTATTGCAATTATATATTGTTTATATTTTATTAGTGCATTATTATTACTATATTTTATTATATATGTTGTAAACTGCATAGGACCCAATTGAAGGTATATACGTTTTTAAATGAAATAAAATGCCTTTGCAGAACATTGTATTGCCCAAACCCTACAGAATCTGTTTTATCAGAAGCAGTAGTAGTATCAAAGAAACATATAATCTATGGGAAGCCCTCTGTCCAACTATTCTCAAGCCATTTTAGTATAAATCTATGCACCCCTATTCAGAAGTAAACTGCATTTAACTGGACTTCTTTCACTAATGTTCACTAACATTAACTTTTGTTAATGTTTCCCAAAATTAAACTTCATTTTGATCACAACAGGGAGCATCTATGTCATTTTCTTGGCATTGTTAGAGAAGTAATTTGCTCTTGACTTGGGAGGGGGCGGGCAGGGTATTTTTTTCAACTGCCCAGTCTAGCCTAGAGGCCTGGCATATCCTACTAGTTTCCCATCCAGCTACTAACTTAGGCTGATGTTGCAAATTTGAGATCAAAAAAGTCGGCCAGTGCTGCACCAAAAAAACACGTCTATAGGATGACTGTCTTAAAAACTGTAGCTGAATATATACAAGCATGTTCAGAAGAGTGGTCTGCTCACTGCAACCAATTTAAATGCAGCTGTTAAATTTGGGTTACTTGAACTGTAAAGATATGTAAATCCAAAGTCAGGATATAGAAACTTCCCATTTGGCTAGAAAAGAATTGAATTTCTTCTCAAGCTTCCCAATTAGCCAAATACATTCAGCAGATGTTCTTTTTTTGTGTGTGGATATTATTCCAGGTCTTAGGACATTTTCACACTTGTGATATTAAAAGTGCTCTTTTGTTGTTGTTGTTGGGGTTTTTTGCATTTTTTGCATCTTTACTTTAAATAAATGTGTTATCTTTCACCTTTTCAATTGGACCTGCATTTAATTTGTGATGTTTATTTTGGGTACGTGGTAATACTGCCACCAGGATTTTCATTCACTTCAGTCAGTGACGATCCCCTGCTACCTGTAATTAATTAGCACAACATATTAGCTTGTAAAAATAACAATTAACCACCTATTTGTCACAAAGATCACATGCCTAGCATTTATTTAAATCGTCATTAACTTTTCCAACACCCAAAGTATCGACAAATGTTTGTACATGACTAAATCAGGTGCCCAATTACATGATGTTTCTGCAATGCCAATTAAATAAATGCGTAAGCTGTCCTGTCTCACTAAGACAGAAAAGAGAGCAAAAAACTAAGCAGGGGGCTGTTGGAAGAAATATCCATCTGGGTTCAGTTCCAAGTGGGGACAAAGACACTGGAAACATGGAGGCTGCTTGGAAAGATGGTTTAATGGTGGACAGGATCACATGGCTTGAGTTCCTGAACAGAAAAGGGCTGAGATCCTGTGTGCTCCCTGGCTTTATGCTTTTTCTGAGCTTTGAACTTTCTGGGGCACAGGAAGAGTATCCTGATTGGTTGTCACACTCCCAGGGGGTGGGAGTCTTAGCTAATGTTGTAGGTTGTCTCTCAAGCTTGCTTGAGCCTTGCCATGTGGTAAGATTCTGTTGCTAGATGGGTAGGGGCTAATCCTATCTTTGTCATGTAGACAATGGACTGGCTCAAGCCTTAATGGCCCATTGACAAAGGTGGGGGGGGGAGAGTCAGGAAGCAGCTTTGTCTTTAAAACATGTTTCTCCATTTCTTATCCAGGGAAATATATTCTGCCTTTTTAAATATTTTCTAAAATATTTTATTCTTCTAGGAGGGGGGTGGGTGCTAAATTCCTACAATCCCTACTTTTTTTTTTTTTTCAAAACGTGAGTTTTGAAACATGCTCTTGGCAAAAATTAAAATTGATCAAATCAGTGGGTGCTTTTAATTTTCCTGATGCAAAGGAATCCATTGATAGAGACAACAGAAAAAAGATTCCTTCAGTGGCTCCCAAAAGCTTTCAACCATGAAGGTCTAGCAGCCAGGGGAAAAGTTCTGGTAAGAATTTTAGAGTATCCAATTTTCTATGCCAATTAATTTCAGCTGTTAGATATCACTTTCTGAGAGCTTCCAGTCAGGTTTCAAGCAAGCACACATCCCAAAATTTTCACAGCCATGGTTTTCCTTTAAATTACAGGCTGCCCATTTCCAAGGGTTGGTTACTGAACCTGCCCTAGCTCTTACTTTAGTCTATCCAAGATTTTTTTCAGTCCAAATTGAGGTTAATCAGTGTGCAATCCAGGCTTTTTCCTTTCTTTTTTTTTTTAAATTACACAATGAGCCCTGGGACTTCTGCTCATGAGACCACCAGTGCAATATATCTTGCTTTACTGGGCAACTGGGCAGCATCATTTGTGAGTCATTCAGGGCTTGGGTTTTGGATATCACTTTTTCTGCTATCTCTTCAAGAGAGGAATTGCCTGAGGGGAATGCCCCATAGTATTAGCAGGGAAATCTGACTCCGTGGGCTTTTAGTGCCACAGAGCAAGATCGACCTAGGAGAAGTCTTGTGTGGAGGTAAGTGAAGGAATAGTTTCAGTCTAATTCTGAATGGTGTCTCTCTGTGTGTGCCTGTGTATGCAGCTACCTTTACAATACAGGCAATACAAACAATACAAACATGCTGGACAAATTTCCCTACCATTAGACAGAAATCTCAGGTGTTCAGAACTTGCTGTGGCAGCTACTTTCAAATACAATCCTTACATGAATACTTTAGACTGATTACAATATAAAGGAGACCAGACAGAAAACCTTACAATGAATTTCCCACCTCCCCCATAGTCTTTCCAGTTGTCTTCTGGGAATTGAAAAGAGTCTTTTAGTCTTTACTTGTACATCTCATGGTCCTTTTTTTCATGTCTGCTGGGTAGCATGCTTGGTAATAAGGCTGGTTAGTCAGGGTTGGAAGGTCTGCTCCACTCTGGTTGCTGTGATGACTTTCAGTGGGGGCTGGATTCAAACTCAATTCCTGGCTCCAACAAATGGAAGGTCTCCTCTGGGGGCAGCATCTGGAACCATGTGCTCTGCTTCCACAGTTGCAGAGTCATCTTTTCAGGGCTGAAAGACATTAGAACAGGATCTCCTCCCCACTTTTGTGGGTAATCTTCTCAGGAAAGGCATTGTAACAGGATTAAAAAGGGGAGGGGGGTAGATATCTTGCAGGCAGAGTTTGAAAAGAAACAATACATCAATATTGCAGTTACTAAAAGATAATGCAGTTTCAACAAAATGGAGACACAACTGATGAGAAAGAAAAAACTGGATTCGCATGCTTCAGGAATGAACAGGTAAAATCATTTAAACACACAGTAAATGCAAGACTGACTTTTTTTTTTCCTTGTAAGTGAACTTAAAACGTTTCCTCATAAACTTGAGTTGTTACTTTAAGATAAAGAGAGAGAAGGAGACAAAAGCAGAAATGAAAAGTTCTTTGTACCCAGTTTCCGGTGGCCACACGGAAACAGGGCAAAGGCTCCTTCTTTCTTTTTTCTCTCTCTCTCTTTTCCCTATTTTCATTGTTTCAACCTTTTGTTTTTGTTTTTCCCTAACAATTTAAAATTCTTGTCTCTAGAGATCAAATACATTTTACAGTTACAATTACCTCAAGGGCCCACAAAGACAGACATACACACATAAAAAACAAGGACAAAGAGAGGAAAACAAAACTCTGAGATTTACACACACACTGATCATTCCCGCCATAAATCTCAGTTAAATTAGGGAAGGCACAAATCTTAACAGACAGACCACGTGGTTCCATAGAAGACAGAGAAAGAGACAATCAAACAAACAAAACAAACAAAAACCCAAACATTCCTATTTATATATTTCCCTTTTCTTTTAAGTACCTTTATTTAGCCAAATTTGTTTCCTATTCTCATCTCTTAGCAAAGTCCATTTTTCACATAGTTTCCTCAACTTCTTTTTTCGCATACCAGGCAAAACTGGCAGCCTGCGGGCATCTCAGGCCCCAAGCAGGTCTCCTAGGGGATTTCCCGCCACCCTCGAGCTACAGCTTCCCATGTTTTCCTCTCCGATGTGAGGTTTTATTTTTCACTTTGGCTTAGCCGGGTGGACCCTCCTACAGTTTTCAGAAAAAAAAGTTCTGGGAAGGACTTCGACTCCCTTCTGTCGAAGTATGGGCCCCTTCCTGTTAAGGGAGCTTCGTTTTGGATCAAAAAGGTGATCCCAGAGGACCTACTGCCCCTCCAGCAGGTACGAGCACCTCCTCAACACTGCTTCCTGCTTTGCTTTTTCTAAAATACACTAGTAAACTCTACTCTTTTTAATTATCCCCTTCACACTCACTTTCCTTTTACTCGGCTCCCGTTCCTGATAAACACAAAGTTCCACACTTGGCTTCCCCCCCTTGCTTTCTCTAGCCTACCAGTCACGGCTTGGTGGAGCTAGCAGTAGGCAGAGGTGCGGCTAGAGGTTGCTCAAAGAGGTGGAATCAGACTGTTTCCTTAGGTGGAATCCCACACACACACTTCCTCCTTCCCTAACAGAAGGTCCTGTGCTCTGGCAAAACCCCCATGCTCTCCAGACATTTGGTCTTTCTGCAGCTAGGAAATGCACAGAGGAAGCAAGATCCAGCTATGATTGGGAGAAGGACTCTCTCATTCACACACATGCAGGCATACACATATTTCCCATACTTTTCCATGCTTTAAAATTAAAATTTAGAGGTACTCACCTTCTTTCCAAGCAGCCTTTGAGCTCAACACTCAAAACCCCTTTAAAACCTAGTTCCAAATGGCCAAGGTCCAGGAAAACTTACCCACAGACTCAATGGGTCTGCTGCTAGCAAGGGAGGCTTACCTGGGCCAGGTCCATTGGTTAGGTTAGCTTGGAGTCCCATCTGTGGGTGCCAATTGTTGGAAGAAATATCCATCTGGGTTCAGTTCCAAGTGGGGACAAAGACACTGGAAACATGGAGGCTGCTTGGAAAGATGGTTTAATGGTGGTCAGGATCACATGGCTTGAGTTCCTGAACAGAAAAAAGCTGAGATCCTGTGTGCTCCTGGCTTTATGCTTTTTCTGAGCTTTGAACTTTCTGGGGCACAGGAAGTGTATCCTGATTGGTGGTCAGACTCCCAGGGGGTGGGAGTCTTAGCTAATGTTGTAGGTTGTCTCTCAAGCTTGCTTGAGCCTTGCCATGTGATAAGATTCTGTTGCTGGATGGGTAGGGGCTAATCCTATCTTTGTCATGTAGACAATGGACTGGCTCAAGCCTTAATGGCCCATTGACAAAGGTGGGGGGGGGAGAGTCAGGAAGCAGCTTTGTCTTTAAAACATGTTTCTCCATTTCTCATCCAGGGAAATATATTCTGCCTTTTTAAATATTTTCTAAAATATTTTATTCTTCTAGGAGGGGGGTGGGTGCTAAATTCCTACAGGGCTTTAACTCTGTGTTGCTCTTTTTCTGCAAGAGGGGGGAAAACGCTTTCTCTAAGTAGCAAAGTTGTTGCTTTCACTAGTGTTTCACTTTTTGACCATGGCCCCTTTCTGATCTTGGTTTTCTCCTGTAGAGCCCCTCCCCCGTCATGGTCCCATTACTGCTGTCAAAGATTACCAGATACATACTTGGCTTGTAAACAGAATATATGCTTTCATTTATGGTAATCTTAATAACACAGTTTACAATACACAATTACATGCAACATGTTACTCTTAACATAATTTATTAGTCAATTAATGTAACCCTTGGGACAGTAACTGATGCCTTTTCTGGTGTCAACAAGACAGCATTTGCAGAGTAATAGACTTTGCTTTCTGTAGCTCTCTCAGCTTGTGTGTAATGGGTGTTATGTACTTTTTACCAGTAGCCCATTTGAAAGATTTAAGCCCCCTCCCCCCCCAGGGGGCCATATGGCCTCAAGAACCAGTGGTTTAAATGACTTGACTATTTTAATTGTGTAACCTCAATTGGTAGGGATGTAAATGAGAGGAGAGAGAGAATCTGGAAAGCAGATTTATCATTTCTGAGAGTATGGGTTAAGAGGCTCAGTTCTTTGAGATTAAATTTGATTGAGTATTATATTGCTTTACATGGGAGGCAGAATGGATGTTTGAATTGAGCAGGTGTTATGAAACCCCATTGTCCACAAAGTGCATGCTTTCAACATGCACAGCACCAGGGCTTCATATACCTGCTTATCTTTTAATGTGACATATATAATCATACCCCAGCCCCCACCCTCCATATGTCCACTTTGCTATGGCTACAAAAATAAACGGTGCCATGTGAAAATTGGACTAGAATTTATTTAATATTTTCCTCAAAGACAAGAAAGGACGACAGCTTCTTATTATACTTTATTGAGTCAATTCACCAAAGCTAGAACATTTGTTACACTGAACATGCTGAATAACTGCTCTCCTTTGGTAAACTATCATAGCTTGTGTCTTTTGCATTTCATATCCCTCTGACTGTATACCTCATAACAGTATACAGATAGTCCTTGCTTAGCGACCACAACTGGAACCAGCAACTCCATTGCTAAGTGGAAAATGATATGACTGTCATGGACTTAACAACATTAATCCCCACTTGGTTGTTAAGCAATGCACGACAATCATGAAAAAAGAACATCATGGGACTGCAACATAGAATTTTAATTCCACATTCGCCATGAACTCTGTCTGTGGAGATTCTCAATCATCCAGGTCATAGTTGCCTCAACAAAAGGCAACTAAAGTATTTTTTCCTTGAGGAAGAAGAAGACATTTTGCTTCTCATCCAAGAAACAGTCAGTCACAGTTGTCTCAAACAGCCTTTTGAAAAAGCACCTTTGAGACATCCATCCACAAACTCTGCTCGGCACAAGTCAGTTGGGAAGCAAGCAAATAGTGATCTCATGACTGCAAGGCACTGCAACAGTTATAAATGAGAGGATTGATTGCAAACTTTTTTTTTACATTATTATAATTTGAACAGTCATTAAACAAGGCAGTTGATAAGCAAGAACTATCTTGATATACTCCCTTTTCGGGAGAATGCTCCCTATGTTTAATGAAATAGGCTGAAGTTCAGGAAAAATGTTGCCATAATAAATGTGTTGGTTTTTGTCATAATATTCTTTGTTCTTCACAAATACCATGGCTGCAGGTGAGCACAAATTAGGAAATACCTTTGGAAAACTTTCTAGGGAGAAGAGATACAGGTGAACAACATTCTTATTGAAGAATGGCAATGAAGAAGCACAGCAATGGAAGAAATTAAGAACAAATTAAAAGAGCTCAATGAAAAGAGAGAAAAATTGAGCATAAACACATTTCCATTAGTGAGTTCCTATTCTCTCGCTCCGTTTCTTACTATAAAGGACTTCCCAGAAGTGCTAGGTGCTGATGCTATTAAGGAAAAATTAGATGCAATTTTCACAACAGCTTGCATTCATTGCAGAGAATTCACTGAGGCTTGTATTGTGTATGGGTATAAAATATTGGTCTTTACTGTAACACTTGTCTTTAAAAAGTGATTTTCTCCCTTCCTGACACCAGAAAAGGGCAAATCAAAATGTTCCTTTGACTGAGGTGTCAGCCAAGAGATGTGCTTTCTGTAATGATGTTCACCGGTTAATCTTATTTCTCAAGAAAGGTTAAAATGTTATTTCTGGGAAGGGAAAACACGAACCTGAACATTAATTGAATCTGGGCAAATTGTCAAATTCTCGGGTATGACAGGCATAGCTCCAGGGAGACACCTGGTGATCAGTTTTAGCATTCTCCTATTAGCAAGCCAGACAAAAGCGAGTTTCCCAGCAAATGGATTGATCAAATTACAGTCAATTACTTTTTGAATATATTTTCACTTCACCTACAGTGACTTCATCCTTCCAATATGCTTTTTATTTGGATATGTATTCCAGCCTTTGCTTCCTCTGTTATAAGACCTCCAATTGTAGTGTCTCAAGGCAAGCAGCTGGTCATTCGCACAGCTTTACTTCAGGGGTGAAATGCTTCCAGTTCGGACCGGCTCGCCCGATCCGGTAGCGATGGCAGCTGGTGGTTTGGAGAACCGGTAGTAAAAATCCCTGGCCCCGCCCGCTGCCCCTGCTGAGCCACACCACCATCAGAGGTTTGGTTTTTTTTTTACTTTTAAAAGCATTTTTTCTTCACCCAAAAAAATGCCTTTAAAAGTAAAAAAAGCTTTTGATGATTCCGTGGCTCAGCTGGGATCGTCAGAACCCTTTAAACTCTTTTTTTTAACAACCTCTTCGGCTGAAGAGGTTGTAAAAAAAAAGGTTTTAAAAGGCTCCTCTGGCGATCCCACCTGAGTTGCCTGATCACCAGAATCTTAAAAATCTTAATGTTTTCTACAAGATCTGCAGCCGAAGAGGTTGTTAAAACAAATCTTTTAAGAGGTTCTAGGCTGCGATGAGCCAACTTCAGCTGGGATCTTCAGAGGAGCTTTTAAAATCTATTTTTCCTCTGGCGATCACAAATGAGTTTCGTGATTATCACAGGCTTTTAAAATCATTTTTAACAACCTCTTACAACAGCCCCCACCCATGCCCACCCAATCCCCCTCCCCACTTACCTAATTACTGCTCCTTTTGGGCTGGCAAAGCCATGCTTTACTTCAGCTACTGCAATCAGTTGCTTCAGCTAGCAACTAAATCTGCCTGCCTAAAATCCATCTCCTCGGTGAGCAACTCAATCTGCCTACTTTGCTGGCTGAGGAACTCTGGGAGTTGAAGTCCACAAACCTTAAAGTTACTAAGGTTGGAGACCCCTGATCTAAAAAATATAAATAAAATAAAATAATAAAATATTTGTGCAGCTTTCTGAGATTTGGTGTGTTTCTGTAGTGTTTCACTCTAACTACACAAACACACAAAATCTCACAAAGCTGTATGTGGTATTTTGTGTGTGTGAGAGAGTGAGTCAGTTGTGTTGTGTAAAGTGTGAAAGTGTGAGGTTCCTCCTTGTTGCAGGGGCCATTTTGGGTGAAGTGCAGCTGCTTTTACATTGTGTGTGAGTCAGTTGTGTTGTGTTGTGTGTGTGTAAAGTGTGAAAGTTGGTTTTTGAGCTTTTTGTGGCTGTGTGAGGTTCCTGCTTGTTGCAGGGGCCATTTTGAGTTAAGTGCAGCTGCTTTTACCTTGTGTGTGAGTCAGTTGTGTTGTGTGTGTGTAAAGTGTGGAAGTTGGTTTTTGAGCTTTTTGTGGTTGTGTGAAGTTCCTGCTTGTTGCAGGGGCCATTTTGGGTGAAGTGCAGCTGCTTTTACATTGTGTGTGAGTCAGTTGTGTTGTGTTGTGTGTGTGTAAAGTGTGAAACTTGGTTTTTAGTACCTCTTATTGTTTTGTATACTTTGTTTATTATTTTTATTATTTATTGTTATTGTCCATGCCCACCCAGTCATCTGACCACCAAGCCACGCCCACCAATTAAGCCACGCCCAGGAATTTCTTCACACTTCCCTCTAAGTCCTGTAAAGTATGTGCTTATCTTAATCTAGCTTTGATTCTGTTTTCTGCCAAATTCTTCCCTGAGCTTTTCCTCACATGTACCTGAGCTTTTCCTCACATGTACCTGTGACACAAACACGCTCCCACAATGTTCCTGCCATGTAATCATGATCCTGCCTTCATCAAATTCTGTAATTACCTCTAATGTAGAAAACCTGTCTACGTGATTACAAAGAGTCAGCATTGATTTGATGGCACATAATCCATAAAGCCTTAAGATTGCCCTTAGCTGTTCACTAGCGCCTATCACAATCTGTGTTTGTTTCTGATGTACTTCACTGAATGTTCCATGGGATGGATTGGCCCAGTTCCTATTAGCCACTTTAACTGGCTTGTTCATAGGCTGGGTTCCTATTCTGCCTTTGGATATATACATATACAATCTTGCCAGTGGGCAAACTTTCAATCCTAGGTGTTTCTGGGAATTTCATAACAATACAGGCATGCTTTCTCCCCTTTGATTACCAGGCAGCATTTCACCTACAGCCTAGTATAAGGACTGCTAGTACTGGATATACCCTGTTACGTCAAACAGCGCTACATCCTGTTTTACCTCAGAAGCCCTGTCAGAATGTTATGTGTTTGTTTCATTCAGGCTATTGCACACAGTTCTCTTATTTGCAGCATTGTCATGCAAGAAACTCTGAAGTCTCTTTGATAGAATGATACATGAACCTCTAAAAAGTCAAAAATGAAGAAAATAGGAATAACATAGAATTATTATTATATACCCAACCATGTGAAATGACAGCTGCCAATTCTTCAGCTACTGTTGGCCTTCATATGGATCAAGTACTTCCCAAGAACCTATGATGTCTTAATGTATCAGTATAGTATATCTGTAGATCCGAGCAGTATAGTCTTTTGCTTTGTTTTGTCCAGTTAAAGATTATGGGAAGGAGAGTTTTAAATAGTATACAAACAACCTGTGCCACACTAGGTCAACATTTCAGAGGTATTTCTTTATGTAAACAGACAACTAGTATGATTATAGGCGGGCAAAATAGCAAAGGGGATGAGAGCAACGTTTGATTGCTGTCAACTTCTCTAGTGAGTCTTTTTGTGGGAAACTGCAGGAAGCATCAGAAATTATCCCTTCCTTCCTTCCTTTCTCTCTGTCATTCTATCATTATCTTCCTTCCTTCCTTCCTTCCTGGTGGCGGGGGAGTGAGGGATTGCAAGACTGACTGGAAAATTGACAGGGAACTTTGAAAATAAAGAACATGTGACCATAGTAGCAACCCAGCAGCTGCCAGTAGTACTGAAGCAGTCACAACCTGAATTTTGGATGCATTCTGCAAGTTAGCCCATTTGAGGTACCTTGGTTCAAAAAAAATTTTGCCCTTATGATACACCAATTCACCCAGGTAAGGGTCATAACAACAAGAGTTTTAGTAGTATTTAGATAGATAACTCAAGTTGGTGAAAATACCTCCTAATACTACTCTGTTTTCCACCTAACAACAACCCTGGGAGTTGGCTTAGGTTGAGAGAGAGAGATTGATCAGCTCAGTCACCCAATTGGCTGTCCTACCTAAGGAAGGGCTTAGAATTCACGGTCTCCTGGTTTCTAGGATAGCACCTTAACCAATACAGTAAACTGGCTCTTGTAAATTTAATTTAAATCTACTTTAATACCATTAAATATAAATTTATGAAATTTAAAAATTAAGCAATCCTAACTGTATCCTGTGTTAGCTACAGTCTGCATATATGAAATCCTGAACCTTCTTACAAATACGCCATCTCATTTATTTTTGTCTCTCTACATAAGCACAAATTGAGAAACAGTATACAGATGTACAAATATTCTAAACAATGCACACCTTTCTGATTGCATGCATGAGCAAAGATCAAATTACAGAAGTTAGGAACTTATTCTAAAGACAACTGAATTTTTGTCACATCTTTTTTGTGTTTTAATTTTTTATCATTCTATTTTTTTTTGTTACTAATTTAAGTAAGTTTGTTTGGAAGAGAAATAAAGAGAACTATTTATTTCTAAAAGATTTCCTTACCTTTTGCCCAAAATATCTTTGTTCATTCCCAAACAGGTTGTTTTACATGCACTGACAACCATAGAAGTGCTTTAACTTGCTTTGTCTGAAAAATAATTACCTCTTCTGGGATGTCTATCGGTGAAAAGCTTATTAATCATTCTACTGAAGAAACATCTCTTTTTCAAGTTTTGAGAGCAAAGGGACTGACATAATTTAGCCTTTTGTGAGAGGGCTTGAGTTTAGCTCCCGGAGGCTCCTTCGCAATGCATAGAATATAATAACCTCAAACCAGTGTTGCTCAACCTTGGCAACTTGAAGTTCTGTAAACTTCAACTTCATGCTGGCTGGGGAATTCTGGGAGTTGAAGTCCCCATATATTCAAGTTGTCAAGGTTGAGAAACACAGCATTAGGTTGAATAAAGAAGTCACAAACTGAAGCCAAAGGTGCAATGTGTGTATGTAAGGGGAGGAGGAGGGAGCGAGATTTAACTTTCTTCCATTCCAGTTCACATGAACTACCAACCTGGTTAGATATATCGTTGCTTTTTCCATCTGAAAAACAAAACAAAATCCCAATCGCCCATTACAAACTTCTCCTATCCTAACTCCCAAATCCTCAAATTATTTATTTGCATTAAAATGTTTTCCCACAGTCTTTGGTTCTTGATTTTTATGGCCATGCACACTGCCCCCTGCCCTCAAAAGCAACCCTTCTTTAAGGAATCCCTTCCACAACTTAATTATTTCACAATATACAGGATTTCAAGCATACAGGATTTCTTAATTCCTGATTTTCTTCCTTTAGCTGCCTCCCATGTTGAACTCACATGGGCATTTTACAAACAAGAAGTGGTAGACCTAGAGCCTTCTGGTACAAGTTACCAATCATAGCCACACACCAAAGAACACACCTGTCTGACTAGTATGGGCCATGCCATTTAGTCAGAAAAAAATTATAACTTCAGATTCTTCCTAATGCTTATTGAACAAGCAATCTTTATAAATGTATGGCTTCCTTTGTTAACCATACATTTTTTTTCTGACTAAATGGCATGGCCCCAAGGGTGAAATCCAGCAGGTTCTGACAGGTTCTGGAGAACCAGTAGTGGACATTTTGAGTAATTCGGAGAACCGGTAGCAGAAATTTTGAGTAATTCGGAGAACCAGTAGCAGAAATTTTGAGTGGTTTGGAGAACTGGCAAATGCCACCTCTGGCTTGCCCTAAAGTGGGGTGGAAATGGAGATTTTGCAATATCCTTCCCCAAGGAACAGGGAGGGAATGGGGATTTTGCAGTATCTTTCCCCTGGAGTGAGGTGGGAATGGAGATTTTGCAGTATCCTTCCCCTGCCACTCCCAGCAAGCCACACCACTCCCACCAAGCCACACCCATAGAACTGGTAGTAAAAAAAAATTTGGATTTCACCACTGCATGGCCCATACTTTTTAAAATAAAGTGAGAAATAAACAAGAAGGTGGCCGTGGGAAATGGCTGATGATAAACCATTTCTGTACCAAGTAGTTTTCTTAGAGTGACAGAAGGACCCTCCAGATATGCAGATTTCCTGGTGGGGAGTGATGGCAAACTGCAATCTGACATTCTGAAACTGAAGGAAAAGAACACATTTTAAGCTTTCCATTTAAAAAATGATTATAGTCACAGTTGTTCCAATTATACTCCCACCCCCAGCATTTAGCCAATTGATCTGAAGAGTTTGAGACCCAGAAAACCTGTAATTGGTAAATAGCTGTAAGAAAATTTTAAAAATATACAGACACCCTTGAGTCAAGCTTGACCTCTGATAAATATTAAGACACATCCCTACAATTTAATTTTGTAATGGTACAGAAGGGGTTTCCAATTGACTTCTCCCATCGTATTTTTTCATCTTCACTGAAATTCCCCAGTGGGTTCCCATCCATCCAATTACAAATCAGGAGCCTGTTACCTTTTGATACTGGATAAGTTCAGCCAGATACTGAATTAACTCCAATAAATACTTGGCTGGTCTAATAAACATTATTACCCTTAAACTTGGTGGTTTGGGATAGTTTTTTAAAATTTGTAGTTAACATGAGTATTTTTTTTAATTGCAATTCCAGCCAGCATTTCAGAAGTATAAAGCATGTGATCTGCCACCAGAATTACATAAAGCATTTCTATAGGCTGGCTTCTATTTCCTCATTCTACTGTCATTTCCCCATCCTGCTATGATTGCTCTCTCCACCAGAGCCAACATTATAGTTTTCTTTCTTTTAAAATAGAATAACAGAGTTGAAAGGGACCTTGTAGGTCATGTATTCTAGTCCAATCCCCTGCTCAAGCAGGAGACCCTATATTTATTTTATTTTCTTATTTATTTATTTATTTATTTGTCAATCATATATAAGATAACAGGTAAAAGTATAAACACAATTTGAATACATGAAAAGAATAAAAGTAAAAAGGAATATTAGGACAGGGAGGGTAGGCACGCTGGTGCACTTATGCACGCCCCTTACAGACCTCTTAAGAATGGGGTGAGGTCAACAATAGACAGTTTAAGGTTAAAGCTTTGGAGGTTTGGGGAAGAAATCAAGAGTCAGGTAATGCATTCCAGGCATTGACCACTCTGTTACTGAAGTCATATTTTCTTCAATCGAGTTTGGAACAGTTTACCTTGAGTTTGTATCTATTATTTGCTCATGTATTGTTGTAGTTGAAGCTGAATTAGTCATTGACAGGTAGAACATTGTGGCAGATAATTTTATGTACTACACTTAGGTCAGACTGAAGTCAGCGTAGTTCTAAATTGTCTAAGCTCAAAATTTGAAGTCTGGTGGCATAAGGTATTTTATTACGGGTAGAGGAATGGAGGACTCTTCTTGTAAAATATCTCTGGACTCTCTCAACTGTATTTATATCCGATATGCAGTACGGGTTCAAACAGATGAGCTGTATTTGAGAATTGGTCTAGCAATTTTTTTTTTTGTATTCTCTAGTTAGTAGTACAATATTACCAGAGAAGAAGCTATGCAAGATTAGGTTAACAACTCTTAATGCCTTTTTGGCAATGTTGTTACAGTGGGCTTTGGCACTTAGCTCTTTAGAAATGAGTACTCCAAGGTCCTTGACAGAGTGAGGGTCATCTACAAGGTCATGTCCATCTAATTTGTATTTTATGTTTTGATATATATTTTTTTGCCAATGTGCAAGACAGAGCATTTGTTTGTTGAGATTTGAAGTTGCCACTTGTTAGACCAATCTGACTAGGTCTTTTTGAAGGGTAGCTGCATTGTGGGTGGTGTTGAATAGTTTAACATCATCAGTAAAGAGAACACAGTTGCTTTTAATATTTATGTAAAGTATAAAGAGTGTTGGACCTAAAACATTGCCTTGGAGAACATCACTATTAAGGATTTGATAGAGCACTTCCTATTTTGACCACTTGTCTGTTTGACAGGAAGGCAGCTATCCATCCATGTAGGAGTCCAGAAATGCCATAGGATTTTAGTTTTAGAAGTAATTTGTCGTGTACCACTGAATCAAAAGCTTTATAGAAGTCTATTTAAATTGCATCTATTGCTTTGCCCTAATCAAGATGTGTAGTCTATATGTTTTTGCAATGTAGTAGTTGTAGATTACAGGATAATTTTTTTCTGAAACCAAATTGTTTGTTAGACAGTAGGTTGTTTGTCTCTAGGTGGAGGGTAATAGATTGGTTAATGATTGATTCCATGACTTTGCAGGTGACGCAACATAAAGAGACTGGTCTTTAATTTTCAGCTAGACTAGGGTCTCCCTTTTTGAAGATAGGGATGACAGTGACTTGTGACCATTGGTAGGGCAAGGAGCTGGTACTGAAAGATTTTTCAAAAAATTATGCTTAGAGGTTCTGCAATTGCAGTGGAAAGCTTTTTTAAGAAGTATGCACAAAGTCCATCAGACAGTTGGTATCATTTTGCTACGGCACAAACAAATCTTTAAAACCTAGTTGCATCAACAAAAAATGTGTAAACTAAAGATGCCATATTCTAGTTCTGACCACAACTATAAAAGGTTAATGCAATTAATGCCTGGTTTAGCATCAGACTAAATTTCTTCTGGATTGTGGTAAAGAAAAAATAGAAGGGAAGAAGTACATTTACCACACTAAAGTGCCAAAGACAGGAACGAGTGTAATGTAATAGTCCTACATAAATGTATAATCCTACATCGGTCTATCTGAAGGCATTTTTTTTTCTGGATTTGATGGAACTGTTGGGTATATACTGCAGAGGTTTATACTTTAGGCGTGCTCTTTCCAAACGCGGGGCTACAGATCTTAAAAATAACTATAGCTTAAAAAAACAAAAGACGGGGACAACTTCCTTTTCACCCACAAAGCCCTTCGCAGTTTCTGTAGGATATAAACGTTTGAATTTCTCTCCGCTATGAATCCCTTTTGACACTTCCACGTTTTTGACACTTCTCAGCGGACAACCTTCCAGTCTCGGATACTGTGAAGAGTTAATTTCAACGCTGAGGACTTAAGTATCGCTTCCGGGCATGCTCAGTATTTCCGAAAAGTAGGAGGAGGAAAAGAGAGGGGTGGGGGAAAAAAACAGAGAGAAGGGCTGGGGGAGGAGATATTACTTCTGCTTACTGTAATTTTGAAACCGGCGTTGGGCAGCATTGATCCCAAATAGCGGAGTGGTAAGTTTATTGTGTATTGCATCTTTGGGAAGCATTGGCTTAATTTGGATTGGAAGTCGAAGAGTATGAGGATGAAGCCCTCTTTTGGGTGAAAAAAGGATCTCAAAACACCCGCAAAACAAGACAAAAACAAGAAAAAAAATCATGAAAACTCAAGACTGAGCAAGCGAAGCTAGTGACTGGCTAAACATCTGTGCTGTAGCTGATATTTTTCTTTTTAAATAGCTTTGTTAAACTTCAAAATTAAACGTTAAAATACAAACTAACATAAAAGGAAATCGGGACAAGTTAAAGGTGACAAGAAAAAAATACATCGAACAGCTATATAGTAGTGACTTCCGACTTCTGTTCAGTACTGAGACAATTATAATAATTATTTAAATAAATTTATTTTAAATATATTATTTAAAGAATTTAAATCACTATTTAAATTAAATAAATTAAAATTTTGTTTTTAAATTATTTAAAAATTAGTAATAATGTAAATAATAATTTGAAATAATAATTTAAACTCTAAGGTTAAATAGCGGCTCATCTGTTTTGGATGCCCTTTACAAAAAGCACATGAGGCTGAGTGTGTGCAAAAGCATTGGCTTTGTGTTCAGGGAAGGTAGCAGTGGTCTGAAAGTAGTTTTTCACATGAATTTAAGAGAAATTTAGGAACTTTTTTCTGTTTTTGCATAAAATGAAGAAGTTTGGCTTCTGCCAAGGAAATTGGGTGTATTTGTGCCCTTGTGAAACTTTAATAGTCCAATGCCTTCATTTGGATGAAACGTACAAAACACTGGAAATAGCAATGAGTCTTAGAAAATTCTTTATTTGTATGAGATAAAGCTGTGCCAGAAGTTCCACCTATCATATGTTGCTGCCTGTTAGGTGTTCTGAGAAAAGCCTAATTAAATTAGGTTAAATCTGTAGATAGAAAGCAATGATTCTACTCTGTCTGAAAACAAAGTAAGATATTACATTTTGAATTACCTTTGTTCTCTACAATTAACAGGAACATATAATTCTTGTACTCCTTTACAAAAATATAATAGCTGTATAGTATTAACCGAAGTAAATTATGCAATGAGTCCATGGAAGACAAATTCCAAATCTGATAGTAATATTGGGTAAATGCCCAAAAGAAAACTCTCAATGCTCTTCATGTGATATGAGAGCGAGAAAGAACAGACTTGACAGACTTGAACATTGGGCGCTATCTAACAAAATGAAATTCAACAGTGAAAAAAGTAAGGTTCTACATTTAGGCCAAAAAAACAAAATGCACCAGTACCGTATATGTGGTACCTTGCTCAATAGTAGTACCTGTGAGAGGGATCTTGGAGTCCTAGTGGATAACCATTTAGATATGAGCCAGCAGTGTGCAGCAGCTGTTAAAAAAGCCAACACAGTTCTGGGCTGCATAAACAGAGGGATAGAATCAAGATCACGTGAAGTGTTAGTACCACTTTATAATGCCTTGGTAAGGCCACACTTGGAATATTGCATCCAGTTTTGGTCGCCACGATGTAAAAAAGATGTTGAGACTCTAGAAAGAGTGCAGAGAAGAGCAACAAAGATGATTAGGGGACTGGAGGATAAAACATATGAAGAACGGTTGCAGGAACTGGGTATGTCTAGTTTAAGAAGAAGGAGGACTAGGGAGACATGATAGCTGTGTTCCAATATCTCAGGGGCTGCCACAAAGAAGAGGGAGTCGGGCTGTTCTCCAAAGCACCTGAGGGTAGAACAAGAAGCAATGGGTGGAAACTGATCAAAGAAAGAAGCAACTTAGAACTAAGGAGAAATTTCCTGACAGTTAGAACAATTAATAAGTGGAACGACTTGCCTTCAGAAGTTGTGAATGCTCCAACACTGGAAATTTTTAAGAAAATGTTGGATAACCATCTGACTGAGATGGTGTAGGGTTTCCTGCCTGGGCAGGGGGTTGGACTAGAAGGCCTCCAAGGTCCCTTCCAACTCTGATGTTATGTTATGTTATGTTATGTTATGTTATGTTATGTTATGTTATGTTATGTTATGTTATGTTATGTTATGTTATGTTATGTTATGTTATGTTATGTTATGTTAAATCTTGCTTTGTAAGATGGAGAAAAAGCATAGGATGTGTTTTGGATTAGGACAAATTAAAATGTAACAACACCTAACAAAATTCATCGACCTGTTGCACCAAAATTTAGCAGATTTCATATTCTCTTAATGAAGTTAATATTCCTGAAATTTATGGGTTTTTAAAATTATTATTAATTCCAATGCTAGTCAGTGAAAGAAAAAAATGTGATCTAAGTTGAATTGATGGGTCTCCGGAACAGCCCAGAATAAATAAACCTGTTTTCCAAATCTAAACAAAACGGGTCCATACTAAAACATCTGTTCATCAGTAGTAAGAGTCTTGAATATCTTTCATTCATCTTCATTTAACAACCCCATAATCCCTTGCGGGGTGGAGTCTGGGCAACTGAATGGAGCTAGCAGAGTGTTTCAATGGCTGGATGCCCTTTCTGTCGCCAATGTGGAGTTTTGTTCAGTAGATATATTCTCAGTGTGCCCAGAAAGAGAATATCTGCCTCTACCTAGGATCGAACTCGCAGCCTCCTGATTGTGAGTTAAGAGCTCTACCTCTAGGCCACTGCACCACTCCTCTTGAATATCTTCCACTGCTCCAAGAATATTTTTCTGGCTCCGGTCACTCAGGGCCAGTCAGATCTAGTCAACGTATAGCCTCAATCAGGGATGAAATGCTCCCAGATTGGACTGGATTGCGCAATCCAGTAGCGATTGTGGCCTGTAGTTTGGCAATCCGGTAGCGATTGCGGAGCCAAGCTCCACCCACCTGCATGCACAGGTATGCACATGCATTTGACACACGCATGTGAGCGAAGCGAATGCACACGCGTGGCACATGCACTTCCGAACCAGTAAAGAAGGTAAGGAGATCTTACCCCTGGCCTCAACATATTGTTGATGGCCTCAACTTATTGCATTCTTTGTTATATGTTGTTGATGAAACTCCACAAAGCTGATTGAGTCTAATGTTTCTATAGGATTTGTGGCCAGAGCCCTATACCAGAAATAGTAAGCAATGTTCTTGGAAGATGTTGACATATTTTTGGTCCTGAACTTTGCTGTAAAGTTTCATTATTAATAGAAATCACTCACTGTTTGGTACTAATTTTTGTTTTGTTACTTATTCCAGGCATTTCTTCTATATCTGACTCGGCTTGTTTCATGGCACTCCAGAAGAAACTACAGGGGCTGGTTGCGGCCACCATTACCCCAATGACTGAGGATGGGTAAATATTTTATAGATGTTAAAAGCAATATTAGATCAGTTTGGTGGGCTCAGAAATTAATTTAAACGTACCATATTCAAACATCTTCAAATATAAGGGCAATGGCCTTCCAGATAGCAATAATTAACTAGAGCCTTGAGTCTGATCATATTTGTTCTTTTGGTTCTTGGAAGTATTTAACATGCCTGTATTGCCTGAAATACCTTTATTTAACTACACAAGTGGAATGTATACTTTGCAATTTTCCTTTCCTGTTTTCTACATTTGCTAAAATCCATTTTTTCTCTGCACTTTGCTTTTATCCTTCCTGCATCCTGTACTTTGGAAAGGATTATAGGGGCTTACATTGTGCATGTATATGTATCTCTGTGTGTGACACTTATCAATAGAGCTGATTTTCAAATCCTCAGGTGTGTTTGAAGTAGTTTTTTGGTTTTTAGTCTATATAGATTCTCTCATCAGATGCAGAAGGTCCCAATGCAGAGTCACGGCCACTGCAATATAGAATAAACCAAGAGTTTTTAGAAAAAATACTACCAGTATCATTTGGCACTAGTCAATTTATAAAAGAAAATGCTGTAACAAACTTGTGCCTGATATTGTAAGCCGTCTTTTGTTAATATTTTGGAGACATTGTAGGCACATCCAGCTCCCATGCAAAGTCCACAGTACTGAGAAAGGTGGAATGAAACAGAGGAGAATGATCAGCAGCAGACATGATTACAATAGCAATGGGTACACACCATTGGAAAACTCGAAGGGCCAGGTTAGGTATTGATTATCCTGGAGAAATTCTATGTGGTTGCTGAAAGTTGGCATTGACTTGGTAGTACATCAATTCTCTCTATAACAAATACACCTGTCAGAAACTTTATTCAACTTTATCCATAACTGTTAAGGATGTAGATCACTCAATAACTCTTGTTTGGTAAACTTAAGAGCAGTTAGTGAACTATGAGGCTGCTGCTGATACTGTGCAAGGGTAAAGACACCCAAAATTAGCTTGACGTCCTCAGGCTATTGAAAATAATGTGATGTCAGCTTTGTTTATGTGAAGAATAGTTTTGAGCAAAAGTAGTAAATTTGAAATGAGAATATATAGCACAGGGGGCAATGCCTTTGATTACTTTCATATTTCTGGGACAAAATCTGTCTCTAGCTGGGAATATTTGAGACCTTTTGTTCTTCATTGATCCTACCTGGATTTTAATAGGAAAGGTGATAATGGAAATGCCTTTCTGTGTGTGCTAAAATTTGTTCCAAAGCAAAATCTTGAAAGTCAAATCAAAATTCAACTCTTTAACAGATTCTGTTTTGAACCACTTTCTGCTTGCTTTTATAAATTATTTTTTCCCCTTCATAAAATGTACTTCGGGGAATGTAGTAGAAGCTGCTTATTCAATCTTAATCTCTATTTTGTGCCAATGACAGAAGAGGTGGGGGGGGAGGGAAACCTGAAGCTCCATCTCTTTAAGAACTTTAGTTTGTAAGATGCTACTTGTAAAATATTTTTGTAACTAGCTCCATCTACTCTGTTATATTCCTTTTTTTTTTCTTTTTCTTTTTAGAGACATCAATCTCTCTCTGATTCGCCGGTATGTGGATTACCTAATAAATCAGCAAGGTGTCAAGAATGTATTTGGTAAGACATAGATTATCACATGTATTCCAAGGAAATTTTTCTTTTGAATAAAAAGAACAGCTTCTTGTTCAGAAATAGATACAGTATCAAATATGGATAACCAAGAAGAGATAATATGAATGGTAACTTATCCAGCATATGACCAAACAATACAAATTCAGTCCATTTGATTCCACTTTGTCCCTCTCTTGGTGTACGTGGCTAATTAAACTAGTGGTGTACTAACTAAGGTAAGTAAATTAATTACTAAATAAGATAAGTTTGGGATTATGTGTCCAAGAAAACTAGGACTTAAAAGCTCTCAACTGCCTTAGTTTAGCAGCATTCCTTAAAAAGAAATAGGCACTTGGGAGCTCGCAACCAGAGCAAGCAGGAGAGTAAATGGGAATGAAATTTGGAAGAGCTGATCTTCCAAGGTTTTGCAAATAATGCTTAGCTGATTCGAAGCAACTGTTTTGGCATCCCTCCAACCCAACAATGAAGTAAGCAATACCCCAATCAAGAAACTGCCGAAGAGCCACCAGCAAACAACCCAACCAAAGAATCCCTAAGACCAACACAGACAGGCAAGACAACAGAATATAAACTGACAGCAAACAGCACTCCTTAACTATGATAGCACTGATGATATTACCTAGTTAGGGTCTGCAAGAAAACAAGCAAGCTCAGAGCACACCAAGGACCCTTCATTCTGAGATGTGGCTGGGAACTCAAGTATCTGACACATTTGATGGACGTTAGTGAGAAAGGCTTCCTGCACAACCAACGAAACTTGGGAGTAAATAGTAAAACCATCAGAAATTAGAAATAAATGCATGTAAGTTGCAGATGTACTGAACTGAAAAAATATTTAGTTTTCTCAATATTAAGAAAATGCCTGTCATCCTTGCTTGATTTTTCCATTTTAAATTTTCTACTTGGTTTAGTTTTAATTGTTCCTGCTGGTTTGCATAACAAACAGTTCTGAATAATTTTGCTGTATTTTTATTTCCAAATATGTCTGTTGTGAATGTTCCCAAATAAAAGTTTTTTAACCTGCTACCTTTTGAGGGATGTGGCCGAGTAAACTCTAGGGAAGATGCCACCATTAGGTTTTGATATTTACAACCACATTAGATGCCTTGGAAGGAATGAAATGTAACTCTTCTTTTAACTTTCTTTGTTAAACACTTTATATTCTACTCTTTTTATATGTCAAATGTATATATTTTAACAATAGTGAATGGAACAACAGGAGAAGGTCTATCCCTAAGCATTCAGGAGAGAAAACAGCTGGCAGAGGAATGGGTTACTCAAGGCAAAGATAAGTAAGTAATTTTTTGGCAAAGATTGCAGTGTTTTCTGTGAAATTGTTGCCTAACTAAGTGAAAACACTCGATTGTGAAATCTGCATTCCCCGATTGCCGCTGTTGCTTTGGGGGTGGGTGGAAGTGTTAAATGCCAGTGAGTGAGATTTTTTTTCCCTACAGAATACTGCATAATAAGTTAATTCTTACTTGCAAATTCTCTGCTTCTTCCTGTTGTTGAACAAAGAGGAAAAATAGGAAGTGATTACTGTGACAGTTTTTCTCAACCTGATTCATTTCAAAGCTGCTGGACTTCACTGTTTATAATTCCTGATGGTTCGCTAAGCAACTGTCAATTAAGTTCAACAGATCTGGAACATACCAGATTGGATACATTGAATTAGTTATACCTGCTTTGTTATCAGAAGATGGGTAAATGCACAGGTTTAGCCATCTGTTAGAACTATCTTTTTCAGTTATCAGTTTTCACTGCCTGGTCAGGAGAAACAATAGCAGTTAGTGTTGCCGTCACGTGACATATTGCGACACTTTTCTTTTGTGGAGTTGGGGTGGGCGTGGCCTGCGTGTGAAGCATCCAGCCCAGGGGACACCAGTTTGACACCCATGGCTTAGACCTTTAGACTTACATACCACTTCACAGTGCTTTACAGCCCTCTCTAAGCAGATAACAGAGCCAGCATATTGCCCCCAACAATTTGGGTCCTCGTTTTACTGACCTTGGAAGGATGGAAGGCTGAGTCAACCTTGAGCCAGGTGGGATAGGCAGACTAGACAGAGGGAAAGAAAATTCTCCACTCGTTATACCTGCAAACCTCTCTCCAGTGTGGAGGCCAACATCAGCTGGAATGACAAAATAATTGACACCCTGAACAATAACTGATAGGAGTAATTTTAAGTTACTGCAGTTATGCATTGGGGATAAGGTGAAGGCAACATCATAGGAACAGGTTAGAAAGAACAAGAGATACCAACCCATGTCCTTACAATGGTTAGATACTAATAGGGAAAATCCACAAATTGCTGGCAATGAAAATGGCCCTAGCACTTAGACTTATATAACACTTCATGATGCTCTCTAAGCGGTTTACAATGTCAGCATACGGCCCTCAACAAAATGATCATGAGCTGGCAGAAAAAGATTCTGAAGTTTTGAAGTTAGTAGTAAAAATGCCTTTTCAAGGAAAAGCTCTCAACTCTTAACAGATACAAAATAATTAGAGGTTTGACTTTTTCACTTAATATGTAGTTTCAGATAAATGGTTCTGGACACCTGCATATAAGATTATATGATTGAAATTACTCCCTTTTTGGAGATGTGTAAAATACATCTTGTATTTTGTACATGTTGTAAATGTTGTACCTTGATGAATGTATCTTTTCTTTTATGTACACTGAGAGCATATGCACCAAGACAAATTCCTTGTGTGTCCAATCACACTTGGCCAATAAATTCTATTCTATTCTATTCTATTCTATTCTATTCTATTCTATTCTATTCTATTCTATTCTATTCTACAAGTAGTCCTCAACTTACAGCCATTTATTTAGTGACTGAAGTTACAACAGCATTGAAAAAGTGACTTATGATCATTTTTCATACTTATGACCATTGTAGCACCCCCATAAATTCAAACCTTTGGCAATTGGCATGCATTATAGCAGTTGCACTGTCCCAAGGTCATGTGATCACCATTTGTAACCTTCCCAGCTGGCTTCCAACAAGCAAAGTCAATAGGAAAAGCCATATTTGTTTAACAACTGTTAAGTAACAATTGCAGCGATGCACTTAACAACAGTGTCAAAAAAGTTTGTACAGTGGGGCACCACTCACTTAACTGTCTTGCTTGAAATTTTGGGCTCAATTGTGGTTGTAAGTTGAGGATCACCTACACTTCGTCCAAATTTTGAAATTCAGACTTGATGCAATGAGATGACTATAGAGAGTGAAGCCAAGTATTGGCCAAAGCTGTGGACATGGTGTTTGTTTGTTTTTTTAATAAAACAGGCATGTCCAGAGGCTTGATACATCCATTTAAATGCATCTCCTCTTCAGCAGTGGCTGCAACAATGGGGCTAAGGGATAGTTGCATTTCATTTAAGGGAACATAGCTCTTCCTCCTCCTCCAACTCTTCCTACATAAGATTGCTAAAATGTGAGCTTATCAGTGATAAACAGCAGGGTGATATAACACATAAAGCAAGATAGTATTGCGAAATAAGTAATCATCAGTTTAATTATCATCACCCCCATACCTTGATGATTTTTAAAAATTCCTTTCCCTGCAGACTGGATCATGTAATAATTCATGTTGGATCACTGAGCTTACCTGAATCCAAGGATCTGGTGAGTGTGTCTGTTTATGCACTTTTCTCTTTGTCCGTGCGTTGATTTTTGCACAGCAGAATACTGACAGCAAGGAGAAAACTTATCCAAACAGGAGGCATTATTCCAAAATAGGGTCTGAGAGATCAAAAAGGGAGCCAATTTCATTATCTCCATAGTTGTTGGCCTTTCCAGGTAAAGCCAGATAGGAAACATGATTAGATGAACTAGTTCTGCTTAAGGCTTCATTAACAAAATTTTGCAAGTTTAAAGGTACAATACGCCCCTACCATTTTTAACTGCCTCATAAATCAGGTTGGGTTCTTCCTAAATTATTTCTTCTGGTGGCTGTTAAGCCACTGGGGAGCTTATACAGTCTGAAATCAGCAGGTCCTGTTGTCATACTAATTGTTTAGCATTTCTCATTTTCAGCATTATTTATTTAACAATAGTGCCATATAAATATCTCTCTTCAGTTCATTTCCTTTCTTCATTTCCAGGCCAAGCATGCAGCCCAGATAGGAGCGGATGGCATATCGGTCATTTCCCCTTTTTTCTTCAAACAGGTGAATAAAGGTGAATAGATCACTGCATTGCATCAAATTGTTTTCCCCACTTGTCAGCCAGGTTTCATAAATGCATAAATGTGTAAATCAATGAAAAGATGGGCAATCTTTTGGTTAGAATTTTGGGCTCATATTAAAGATTCTGCAAATATTTTGAATTCAAAACTACACCATTATTCAAAGGAAGCTCCAAGCTCTGCAGAGAAAGCTTTTTTGGGGAGTTCATAAGCTGCTCACAGCTGTGATAAAATATCGGAAATGGTAGCAGTTTTTGCAAAACCAGCTCTTTAGCTGACTGCTGTTTCCAACCTATAATTTTGCCTCCAGGTTCCTCAAAATGCACACAGGCAGAGCTGTGTGTTTTTTGGTGAGAGTATAGAAAAAAGATGAATATAGCATTGCATGCAGACCATATATGAACAGCCCATATCTTGTGAAATCTCAGCAGCCAGATGAGGTTTACAGAAAAGAAGAAACAGATTTTTGAAATCCTTGTTGCTTCCTTGATGACAAAAGGCAAGATGAGCATGCTGGGTTTCTGCAAATTAGAGTGATTTACACAGAAAACTCCAGCTTTTATAATTCTGTCCCTTTCATTTAAAACTGGCTAAAGAAGATTCTATGAGAATCTTGCTTGGAAAGAATTACTTTTTGTTTCAGGCATCTACTAAAGAGCCTGCCAAGGTATGAACATTCAAGGAAAAGCTGAAACTTTTTCTGTTCTTATTCATCCTAGACACATGCCTGAATATTTACAAGCAGTGAAGACACATTTAGTTTAATTGATGGGTGTCCAATCTTTTGACTTGCCTGGGCCACATTGAGCAAAGAGGAATTATCTTGGGCTACGTATAAAATATATAATATACAGATCGTTCTCAACTTACAACCATTCGTTTAGTGACTGTTCAAAGTTACAGTGACACTGAAAAAAAGTGGCTTATGGCCATTTTTCACACTGATGACTGTTACAGCATTCCTATGATCACCATATCAAAATTCAGACACTTGGCAACTGGTTCATATTTATGACTGTTGCAGAGTCCCAGGATCATGTGATCACCTTTTGCAACCTTCTGACAAAGTCAATGGGGAACCCAAATTCACTTAACAACCATGTTACTAACTTAGCTGCAGAGATTCACCTAACAACTGTGGCAAAAAGGTTGTAAAACGGGGAGAAACTCACTTAATAACTGTCTCCCTTAGCAACAGAAATTTTGGACTCATTTGTGGTTTTCAGTAGAGGACTACTGCCTTTAGTTTTATAATATAAAATCATACAATAATGTTAAAAATTTATGATCTTGTGGGGTTGCATTATTAGATGTCCAGAACCTCATGGGGCTTGTGGGCCGCAGGTTGGACATGCCAGGTCTAATGGTTAAGGTAACAGGCCAGAAGCCAAGAGACTGTGAGTTCTAGACCTTAGCATGAAAGTTGGCTGCATGACTTTGGACCAGTCATTCAGTCTCTCAGCCCATAACATGAGACTCAAGCGTCAAGCTGGTCAGTCAATTCTTGTCACAACTAATGGATCAACATTTGATCTGAAAAAAGCAGACCCTGCACTTGCGGGAAAATGCAAAGAAGAAAAAAAGTGAACATATGTTCATACTTTTTTTTTTTTTGGTTAATCAAGAAACCACTGTTTAAAGTAATTAATATGAATTCAACAGCTAAAATCTTCAGTTTTGACAACCCAGTGCCCTTCGAAAGGGCTGGAGTGAGGTTCCATCAATCTTTTCCAGCATAGCCATTGGCACTTCTGCCTGCATGATGATAAAATAACCAAAATGTATAAAGTTGAAGAACACTGTCCTAAATGAAAGCCCCAAGTAATGCTTTTCCTTTTGCTTTCCCCATTTTCAGCTGCATATTTACAATTATTCTATGTTCCACATTGCTTCCCTTGTCCTACTTTAGATGAATTGGTTGCCTTCTTCCGGGATGTTGCATCTGAAGCTCCTAATATCCCATTCTATTATTATCACATTCCTCCAATCACTGGCATTAAATGTAAGTGCTACAAATGCAGAAATCCAGTTTATTTCAAAATAACTTTGGTTATACGCAGTTCTGTTTTATTTATTCAGTTTACGTTTTAAATTTCCGTAATTCATTTTCACCATCTTGAATTTTTAAATCATGTCTAAGTAATCTTCCTTTAAGGCTGCTACTCTATGCTTGTTTTCTTCCAAACAAACTTTCTTGAACACACTAGAATTGGTTTATTGGTAAAGACAGAGAATAAGACACTTCAAAATAATATAGTACAGGTAGTCCTCAACTTACAACAGTTTATTTAATGACTGTTCAAAGTTACAAAGGCACTGAAAAAAGGGGCTTAAGATCGTTTTTCACACTTATGACCGTTGTGGCATCCCCATAATCATATGATCAAAATTCAGACGCTTGGCAACTGACTCATATTTATGACCGTTGCAGCATCCCAGGGTCATGTGCTCATGAGCAAAATCAATGGGGAAGCCAGATTCACTTAACAACCATGTTACTCACCTAACAACTGCAGAGACTCAACTGTGGCAAGAAAGGTCATAAAATGCAACAAAACTCACTTAACAAATGTCTCACTTAACAGCAGAATTTTTGGACTCAATTATGGTCATAAATCGAGGACTACCTGTAGTCGAGTCAGGCCCAAATATCTTAATTGGGAGTGGTTTTAAATAAATATCTGGAAGATGCCATGTTACAAAAAGCTAGTCTGGGAAAAACTTCCCATTTTTAATAACTACTCTTGGCTTTGTTGAGTAGAATTGCAACACAGTATAGATGTGTGATAATTAAGTTTATTTTTAGTTTATTATTGCAACGATGCAATGGTAATAATGACTCTTACTTGATCAGACTTGAACTCTTGGTTTACTGCAAATCTCTTTTTGTACAGTTTGTGCTGAAGAATTACTAACTAGTATGAAAGAGAAGATTCCCACCTTTAAAGGGGTGAAGTTCAGTGACAGAGACCTCCTGGATTTGAGGCAATGCCTGCAAAAAAGTGAAGAAGACAATTTTGTGTTTATGTATGGTGTGGATGAGGTAAGGGTTTTATAGAGAACGTTGTTAATTATAGTGGACACAAGGTGGCTTCCTCTCAGAATACAACGAAATAGAGTTGTATTCTGAATGCTGAATATTCCTAGTGCTTTCCTTGAGCAAAATATGATATATTTTAATGCTCTACCTGGCGAGAGCCCTTGTCTTTGACTGGTTTGGATTTTAAAAGCTGAAATCTGTTTAGTAGAACAATCCCGAGAGAGAATGGAAAATCAACAGGAGGGAATGAATAGCTGGATGGGCTTTCCAGGGAAATAGACCGGGATGGGAAATAATTGCCATCTTGCCAGAGGACCTTTGTATGTCAAAAACAACATGATTATATTATTATTGAATGGTGTAGAAGTATGTCAGTTACAACTGGTTTTACTGGAACACTTCTGTTGGCTGTAATGATGTGTAAATAAAACCTACCATTTTTCTTTCTTACTAAGTAGCAACTGCTGAGTGCACTGGTGACAGGAGCAAATGGGGCAGTCGGAAGGTAAGTTATCTTTTGTACATGAGTGAAGGGCCTTTATGAATCGGGTGCTGTATCTTCTACAGAGGGTCGCCACAGGCAACATACTGAATCCAACTCACTGCGGAACAAGAGTTACACTAATATCAAAGAAATGGTGCAACAGAATCGTTAAAGAAAGGATGCAAAAGGAGGGACAGAATGAAATGTGAATGGCGAACATTAAAATATTTTTTTATTTATTTTAAATAATTAAATGGAATTTTTAAATTGTCTTGTGGTGAGTTGGCCATGGCAAGTTGGCCAAGATGTCCCATTCCCTTCTGTAGAACAGTCTTTCCCAAATGAATGCATATTAAGGTGTGCTTGAACTGTAACTAAACTTCCTAGCCAACTTTATTCTAATTATCAGCCAGCATTTTTTCCCCAGATCTTTTGAGACATTAACTAAAAGGATCTTGACATCTTGGCAACTGTATTCTCAGAATTGTTTAGCCCTTAAGAATTAAATATTAAGAAAAATCCTTCTGAGCCCTATTAGACAAACCCCAAGCCTCATTGCAATTCTGATTCATTTAAGGGCCAATTAATACAACTGATGGTGAATAATATTGCATTGGTGTAATTAATAATGGCATGTGAATTATTACCGTACTTATCATTGAGACATATGTATAATTGTGAGAACTAGCATAAAGTTAGATATACTTTTGAACAGTGTCTAAATATTAACTTTTGAAGTCTAAGCTGTTCAGGCATGGTTTGAAGCACTCAAGAGCCAATCTCCTGTTTCTTGAATGTTTCCATTTGTATACATTCAGTTCTTATATACAGAATGACGGGGGCAAAAATGTGATTTAGGTGGAATTGCATAACTGCATAGTACTTAACCACGCTGGTAATTTTAGATATTTTTTACAATCAGAATTAGTCCCTTCTACGTAAGAAAAAACAATATTTGAGCCATTCTATATTAGATTTTGAGTTAAAACACGCATGGAGAACTCATTGCTCATCTCTTCTGTAGTTTGAATTGGATCATTTAAGTTGTAATTGAAATGTGAATATCTTTGTTCCTTTTGTATAACTGCACAAATGTCACAGGAGTCCATTGGATAAATAACTAGGCTATTAGGGATGAATGGTGAGTGAATCTTTGACCTGTCCTAGCTGAAAAACCTGTTTCTTCCTGTTTATATCTGCTTCCCTATGTGTGAAGCCAGCTTTAATGTTTTAAATACAAAAACAATAAGTAAAAAGGCTGTCCTCTCTCTCCACCCCAAGTACTTATGAACCAGCTAATTTTCTTCTTTTCTTGATTGTTGGACTGTTTCATTCTGGAATATGCATGTATACACAATTTTAAAATTTGGGGGGAAATGCTTTCCCAAACTCCAATGTGAATGGAACAATGTGCCATTAAAATTGATTGGGGGTGGGTGGGTTGGAAGGAATATTGTTTTTAAAAAGGAAGCTTGAAGAGACATACTTTTGCTTGTATGAAAGGGTGCTAAGCAAAGGATTCCACATTTTCTAATAACAATTCCATGAAAACTTAGACTTTTGATCGTTCCTGAAATTTGATATCCTCTATATAGTTGCACATCCAGCTTCTGCACAGAATACTGCTACACTGTTTGCTTTGCTCTAATTGCAATTGCAGATAGTTCTTGCTTAATGTCCATTCATTCAGTAACCATTTGAAGTTTTGACAGTGCCAAATGAAAGGACTTTCTACCAATCCTTCAAGTTCCAATCATTGCAGTACCCCTACAGACACATGAACAAAATTTGGGCCCATGGGACCGTCTTTTGACTGACTGCCTACCCACTGCCACCAGCTGTCCCCATGGCCTGATCCTGCTTCACCTCCTGCTGCACTACGCACCATTATTGTGCTGGCCACGGCCTTCTTTCATGCAAGTACGGTTGTGGTTTTTCTAATAATAATAATAATAATAATAATAATAATAATAATAATAATAATAATAATAATAATAATAATAATAATAATATTTTAATTTTCCCTTCTCCTGAAGGACTCAGGGCGGTGCACAGCCAGAATAAAAATACAAAGAGAAACAATACATATAATATTAAGAACACCCCTTAAAAAACTTATTCAATTGGCCAAAAATTTAAAATACAATAACACCCTATAAAAATTTACAAAAATTTAAAACCCATAAAAGTAAATTAAAAATTTTAAAATCAAGCCAGTCCAGCTAGACGGAATAAATAGGTTTTAAGTTCGCGGCGAAAGGTCTGAAGGTCGGATAGTTGACGAAGTCCAGGGGGAAGTTCGTTCCACAGGGTAGGAGCCCCCACAGAGAAGGCCCTCCCCCTGGGGGCCGCCAGTCGACATTGTTTGGCTGACGGCACCTAAGGAGTCCCTCTCTGTGAGAACGCACCGGTCGCTGGGAGATAGAAGATGGCAGTAGACGGTCCCGTAAATATCCTGATCCTTCACAGGCCAGCCAGGGCTTCCATTCACAATCTAGTCAGGGTCTTCCTTTATGAAAGAAGCTTGACATGTGAAAGAAGACAAAAGGAGAACCCAACTTTCCTTCATACGCATGGCTTCTTTTGTGAAAGGCCTGGGTAGGGCACAAAAGGAGGCCCTGGGCACAGTGCAAGAGAAGCAAAGGCTGCACCAGTGTTAAAAAAAAAAAAAGCATGAAAGAAGCCCCACCAGTCATGCGTGGTGCAGCAGTCAGGACTGCCAGGGGGTCAAAGCAGGTAAGTGGGCAGCAAGAGTTGGCAGAAGAGGCAGGCCCTTACCTAACCAGAGCTTGGGGCTGTAAATGACCAAGATGGAAAAATGGCTTGAATCAGGGTATATCCTCACCTAATAGTCAATGGGATTTGGTTAACAATGTCAATGTCAACCTTTTCCTGGGATTGTGGTCACTAAGCAGTGCAGTCAGGTCATGTTGCATTTTATGACCACATTTAGCAATGGAAATTTTGGTCCCAAATACTGTTGTTAACCAGTGACTGCCTGCTTGTGTAGACAAGTCTTGAATGTTTTAATTTACTTTTATCTCTTTTTTTAATAGTACATATAACTACCTGGGCTGGTTACATAACTTAATGCTGGAAGCTTTTGCCTCTGGAGATTTGTATACAGCACAAAAATATGAGGTATGTTGTTTCTGACTGAAAAGTAAGTCTTAAGGTCAAACTCAACCTCTGATGAATTACATGGACCCATTTATGTTAGTTTTGTTTACCAATATGGAAGCGGTTTGCCATTACTGCCTTCTAGATTTATGTTATTGTTGTTACTTTTCACTCTAGCTTAGAACCTGGGATTTCCCATTGATCTCCTACCCAAATAGTAAATTTAACAGATCACATAATTAGATCCCGGCGTGTACATCTGACTAAAGCCAATTGCAAGTTGCTTGTTGTTTGCTATATAATTACCACTGGGAGTTGGGCATCATGTAAATTTAATAAATTAAACTAAATTAAAAATTAAACCATATCATGTATTACAGTCCTATGAAAGTATTATGAAATTGAAAGCGTGGAATTAATTCAGAAATATTATACAGATTAGAAGAGAGTGGAACAGTGTTTGGATGAATTACGGTAATAGAAAGAGATAGAAAGTGACAAGACAATAGACTTCAAGCATTCTTAAACAATTTCTTAAATTAAATGATTGCTGATGGGAACATATCAGGTTGTGATCCATAAGAGGTCTGGCTCTGAAAATAAAAATGCTCTAAAATGTCCCCCCTTTCTCATTTATAGAAATTAGTGTGAAATGGCATAATAGAATGTAATTCCTTCGGCCCCATTAGTCCTCTAGGATCCAATATATCTTGGATTATCTTGGATAATTTTGCCTGAAGTGAATATTTAAAAAATTGGAATGTCATCTGTGTAATGATACCTTGCTTAATATGCTCATGTAGCTCATTAATCCTGTGCTATTACTTTCTGAAATAACATGTCCAAAGAGGAACTAAAGTGCAATATAATGATTATATGCCGATTATCCTCCCCACAAGGCTTTTATTACTAACAGCCTCAAAAGCAACTGAAAATTCCAGAATTAACAGTCATATTTGCTGTTGATAAGGTCTTCTAGATGTGATCCAATCAGTGTCCATTTCAAAACTGTACCTAAAATCAGATTAAAATAGAATCAGGTAATTAGTCTCATAAAAGAGAATCTGGAATATAACAACAGTTCTGTGTAATGAATCAGATAAAGCCTATATAGGTCTTTTGAATCCCAGAATTGTTCTTAATATTCTTATTATTAATAGTGGCCAACAAAGACAAGAGAGATACAGTATTTTCCTCTTGTGCTCTCTCCCCATTAACACCTTATTCTCCATGAATTATTTTAAAGTAATTTTGACAACTTCAAGTTGACAACTATAGACTTCAGTATACATTGTGTGAAGAATTTATATAGGAACTACTCAGTCCAACTGCCTTGTTACAAAAGAATATATGTAAGTACCGGTAACCTTTAGCTATTACAATAGTTGTTTCAGAAACCTTTTCCTGGTTGTTTCCATTGAGACAATTGGGACAGACCCACAGCTGTCTATTGGATTTGAATATAATACTGACTGCATTAGATGAATAATAATAATACTTTGTTTCTCTTAGTTTCGTATTCAGGCGTTCTTAGGCTATCTCATTTCACTAGGTGAGTACTTCAGTAATTTAACCCATTTGCTAAACAGCTGGCTAACATTGACTGAATGCTTCTCACTTTTCCCTAAATAGTTTCCATCTCCCAGAAGTTGTTCTGTAGAATTCTATTCAAGCATGTTTCATTCATTTCTTTTACGAATTGCCCTTCATATTTTCTTCTACTGGTAGCCCTCGCCTAATGGTAATTGGGCCTGGCAACTCCATTGTTAAGCAATGTGATCTTAAAGTGCAATATCACATAATAGTGCTGCTTAGCAACAATTCCAGCAGTCCCCAATTACTGTTGTAAAGCAAATCGCTATTATTAAGCAAGGACCTCATGTGACCTCATCTTTTGATTTTCTGCTGGCTTCCCCACTGATTTTGCTTGAGGTAAGCTGACAGGAAAGTTCATGAATCGCAATCACATGACTGTGGGGCATTGTAAAGGTTAGAAATCTGGGCTGCTTGCTGTATGTCCAGATCAGGATCACGTGACTGCTGGGTGGGTGGGTGGAAGGGCAGGTTGTGATGGCTGAAACGTCGAGGAATTGTTGTAAGTACTATTCATTCAGTACTGTCATAAGTTTAATCAGTCACTGAATGAGTGGTCATTAACCAAGAACCACTGTAGTTCTAGATTTCTTGTTTTCTGTTTATTCTCCTTTTCCTACTGTGTTTTTAAGGATTGTGTAGTTATTGCAATCTGAAGCAGGTACAACTGTCAACTGATCCTTAAAGAAAGCATATGTTTTGTTAGGATCACATAGTAGCCATTCACTTCCAGGAATTGAGGAGGCAGTAAAGACAAAGCTACATCTGTCCCCACTTCCTTAACTCTAGCCCAGAAAAAAGTGTGCCTTCTTTAGGAGCCACTGACAGATACAATGATTGTACCCATCCTAGATTTGAAACATCTCTTATACTTTGACTCTGAATCCCTATCTTTCTCATTTTAGTACAGGTTCTCCTTGATCTACAACCATTCATTCAGTGACCACTCAAACTTAACATCCGCGCTGAATGAATGGTGGGTTACAACCAGAGTTCTGGCTATCCCAGTACCCACACAGTCACGTGATTATGATCAGTTACTTACGTTGCAACTTATGACTGGTTGTGATCGCTATCTGCAACCTTTTTTGTTAACTGCCCTACAAAGGCAGGGAAGGTCACAGGTCACTAGGGTATCTCCCACCGTGCACCTTCTTCTTGTTTCTCTATACCTAAATCATGCTAGCCACTCCCCCACAACCTCCCTGAATCTTCACTGCAGCTCTTCTCTTGCACAGCCCGCACACCCTCATGTACCCTCCCCAACCCAGACTGCACCTTTCATGCACCCTCTCTTACCCTTGCAATACCTCTCATGCTCCCCTTCACATGCCCTCCCCAACCTGCACTGACCTATCATTGCAACACTCCCCCTTCTGGCAGAAGCAACTTGCCTGTTCGCTGGCCGGCGACTTGCAGCTTTCTGCCAACTTCCCCCTGACTTTGGTCATGAGAAGCCTGTGGGAAGTTGCCTTGCCTAACAACTGTATGATTTGGATAACGAAAGCAAGCAGAGTTGCAAGGATTGCCATTGCTAAGCATTGTGGTTGCGTTTTATGACTGCATTGCTTAGGCATGGAAATTCCAGTCCTAACTGCAGTCGTAAGTCGAGGATTATCTGTATTACATTAACACATCATCAGTTGATATGCTACAGTATGTTAACTGAATTATTTTTGCACTTTGGGCAGGCTATGGTGTTCCACAAATCAAAGCAGTCATGACATTCATTTCCGGGATCCCGATGGGCCCACCACGACTTCCACTTTCACCTGTCTCTGACGACTTCATTGCTAAAGTAAAAACCAAACTGGAAAGCCTGAATAACTGTCTTTCTGGTTCAGTTTAAACCTCACGGTGGTCTTAAAATATCCATATAATTTGATAAACAGGTAACTTGAAATGTAGTGTTTGAAATACTTGAGGATTGCATCATTTTCATGAGGTTTCATGAATTTGGTCTGGGCTACTTCTTATCCAAAATGATCTGGCCTTGTTTGTGTGGAAGATGATACCTGCTTCTAGTCTGCCAATGCTGTGAAGTTTTCCAGAGGAAAGAGACTAACTTTGAAATAGGAGGATCTTGTTTCCAACAAAAGAAGTCTTATCTCCTGAAATTCTTCTGCAATCTTAGAGAGCATGGCACAATTTAAACAACTGATTTATTTCTTATTGCTTTCATATCTTGAAGTAATATGAACAATAATGTAGTGTTCAAAGCTCTGCATTTATAGAACCCAAACTCTAGAAGTCTTTTACATTTATTCTTGAAATTTGCATACTGTTGAAAACTTGAAATAGGAACATGTCCAATTGGAATTAGGAATTGTAATTAACAAGTGTTTTCTAGCTTTTTTTTTTTAGAGAAAAACAAGCACCATTTTTTTAAATAATGAAAGAGTAACCAAAAAAAGGAATAAAGTTAACTATACACTCCTTGCTTAGAAGGCTGAACAACAAAGTATTATTTAAAAAAGAAATAACCTGGGATTTCATCTCAAATCATGAAATGGAACTTATTCTCAACATGATGTGTTGAGCCTTATGTTTTTGTTTACTACGACGCTTTTTAATCATAGGCAGCCTATGAAATAAGTATTCGCCTCAAAGTATATTATAATATTGCAAGAAAAGGGGAGGATTGTTATACTAGCCTTGGATGACACTGTTTTGATGTGAAAATTAGTAAAGCAGGCATTCTAACCATTAGCGGTTTACTAGGGTCAGGAGTGATAAAGGAGACTACACATCATGGAAAGAAATTCCTTTCCATCTGATAATATCCTGAATAACGCTTCCAAGCTACCAAACCTATCCCAATTGATTATGGGAGTTATAGTTCAAATAAATGGATGAAACAGTAGCAGATACTATCATTTTGTGCAAGTCTTTAAAAGGTAATAAGATCTTAAATTTAAAACAACACTCAATGTCAAAAAAAACCTAACTTGTTATATTTTTTAACCCATGCTATTATTAGTAGATATTCCCTTTTGCTGATCAAATAGGAAAAAATGAAAGCTCTTTACAAATAATGATTATGCTTCAAATACATCCTGACCATTGTATGTTTAGCATAAGGTTTTCCTTGGATTATGACAGCAATTGGGATTAAGATTTCATACCCCTGAAAATATATCTTAAAATGTGTTGAACATCTTGCCTGTTGCATTAGAAGATGGGCAAGATATTCTTCATGAGAAATTGTTCAGCCCTTTGTTTCTAAATGAGGACTGCCTTTTAAAATTCTTTCTATTATACTGGTAATCCATTAGTTTTTGGTCTTATAGAAAACAAGGAACTTCAAAATCCAATCATATTCTTTCTTTATATCTTAATTATAATGTGCTTCCAGATAGTGCTTTAATGAATAATTGCCCACCAATCATTTATACTTGCTGTTCTTTCTATAACTACCATTAATTTTCTTGCTGCCAAAATTTCACCAGTGAGAAAAATATGCAAGGGCTTCATGGTGCCTTTTTATAGTTACAAGTAGGAGTCCTCTGCCTAGAAATACTATTATTGTCTGAGCTTGAGTTGATCGAGTAGGTGCACTTTCAAAGCTAATATCAAATGTATTTCTGCTTCTGTTAATATGGAAATACGTTAAATGCTGACAGAACAGAGGAAAACAAAAAACAAACAAAGCTGCATGATTGTTTCATGCAGCTGATTGCCTGCTGATGACTGATTGCTAACTACTGCTAATTGTTTCCCTAAATGCTATTGATTGAATAAAGTTTGTTTCCCAAGTGACTGTAATGTGTCCAATTGAAGTATTGCTTTTGATTACCCTTTTGAGGTAGATGGGAAGTAATTGTTCCATTTTACTCTGCCCTGGTTAGATCCATTTGTAGTACTCAAATTTTAGAACAAGTTCAGAGATAGTTATTGAAGTGGTGAATGATGTGGAAACCTGATCCTTTGAGGGATAGTTAAATGATTAGACCAGTGGTAGTCAACCTGGTCCCTACCGCCCACTAGTGGGCATTCCAGCTTTCATGGTGGGCAGTAGGGGTTTCATCCGATACTGAAGCACTTTCCTTTTTTTTAATTTAATTGACTTTTTAAAAAATTTTCATAGCATTATTTAAAAATTTTCATGAGGTTTTCATGAGATTCCCTGTGACAATTTAAATTTTTGAAAATATACTATTTGTATCACCCGCACATAAGTTTAGTTCACGTTACGTAAGTGAAACTAAATGGCGCTATAGTGTGACCGCAAACAAGAGACTCATCCCAGAATAGCTCGCGCATCTCCCCCCGAACTGGTGGATGGTTAGAAAATGTTACTACTAACAGAGATACAAAATTGGGCGGTAGGTATAAAAAGATTGACTACCCCTGGATTAGACTATAGGAAAGACAAGTGAAAGGAACATATAGTAGGGTTTTCAAATACTTGAAAAGGATGGGTTGGCTTATTTTTTATTGACCCAGGGGGCAGAACAGATCCAATGCCAGGCCAAACATAAAGAGGAATTTCCTGACTGTATGAGCTATCAATCAGCAGAGCAGGCTACTTTATGAAGTAGAGTTCTCCTACAATGGACTTCTTTGAACAGAACCTGGATGGTCACCTGTCAGAGGTACTTTAAGGCAGTAACCTCCAACCTTTTAGGCACCCGGGACCAGTTCTGTGGAGAGAGGTTTTTCCACGGACTGGCAGGGGTGTGGTTTTCCTGTGCTGCCTGCATTCCGCAGATGGGGCTTCGCTTGTTTGCATGTCCCAGTTTCTGGCATGCCACAGACCACTGCCAGTCCATGGTATGTGTCCCTCCCCCACTCCATTTTCACTGGCAGAGGGTTGCAGGAGGCCGTCCCAACTGAAAATGGGGCCTGGGGAGTGCACTTATCCCCTTGGATTCGCTGGCAGAGGGCTAGCAAAAGAAACTAAAAGCAAAACAAAACAAAAGCAGGAATGTTTCCCCTTTTGCATTTGAGCATCCAAGAAGGGATAGGAAAGGAGAAAGGGAAAGAGGAAAGACAAAGAAAAAGAAAAAGATGGGAAGAGAGCAAGGAAGGAAAAAGAAGGAAAGGGGAAGTAAGAAGAAAGGAGATTGAAGAGGGAAGGAAAAAGAAGAAAACTAAGGAAAGAATTAAGTCCTGCCTTAGCGCTTGGCCACCAGCAGCCCTTTTGCCTTTTCTCCATCCCTTGTCTCCTCCTCCTGACCTCTTCTGGTGGTCTCCCATCCTATCTCTGAGGATGCTCTGGTTACAAAGCCAAATCTCCTTCCATGGAGAGGGAATGGGTCTCCCTCTGACCCACACACTTTGCCCTCCTGCACACACCATGAGCAACATGGCCAAGGAGAATGAGAACAGCAGCAACCTCGAGGCGGTAAGTGCAGCCGGGCACCCCCTTGGGGAAGCAGGGCTGGGCTGGGTTGTGGGGTCCCAGGGCCCTGGGAGCTTGACAGTCAGGCTGGCCACTTGCCTTCCGCTGCTTAGGGCTCTGGACAGCCTGCATTACTGTTCGGGGATCCACATAGCCTGAGAGGGACGGCGAGGCTCCTCTGGAGAATAAGGTTCTGGTCTCATCTTCCTCCACTGGAGACCATGGATCCCCCCCAGGCCACCACAAGTGCCCAACCAACACAAGTGATGTCGAGCTGGCCACGCCCATCCCAGCCAAAACAACCCTGATGTGCACCTCAGTGATACCTCTGCTCTAAAGGAATGCAAATGACCAGGCTCTCTGCAAGGAATATATTGTAAATCCTTCCATTCCCCACTATCCAGACGGAGCTGAAGAAGCTTCTTGGATGAGAAGTGAAACATCTTCAAAGAAAAACAAAGTCAAGTTGCCTCTTGAAAAAAGCACCTTTGGGACAATCGTGACCTGGATCAGGGGTCACCTACCTTTTGGACCTCAGGGACCACTAAATTCATACTTTTAAATCCCGTGGACCACTAATATGATCTGCCTAATGACCGGCTGGGTGGCCGTGGCTAGGTCATCATGTGACTGGATGGGCATGGCCAACTCCTTGCCTGCCCGCCCGGGCTCTTTAGGGCCCCAACAGGAAGCAGGTTTTGGAGCTAAGCAGCCACCAGGAGAAAGAGTTGGCAAAACAGCTGGCTCAGTTCAAATTGGATCTGACCGAGGAGGCTCAACAGAAGAACCCCTGTTCTGTTTCCTCCTCCCAATACTCCCAACAAAAAGTCAGTCAAAGGCCTTCTTTAAGTTTATTTACACTTGGCTGGATTCCTTCTGGCACAGAGATGTTCTAGCCACGTCTCCCCACGCGCCTGCCAAAATCTCTAAAGATAACTAGAAAATTATAAAGCAAGAGTCACTCGCGAACAGATTCTTCCTTCCATGAAACAGTTTGCCCGCACAAATTCACTTCTTTGTCCAACACAAAAAGCCAAGAAGCTCCGCCTCTTGCCTTTATCTGCTGTGGGTGTCGCTCCGTGACTCATCATTCCCTGAGCCGGTCCCAAAGCTTCCTCCGCTGCGCGCGCCGGTCACGTCTGCGTAGTCTCACATCGAGCCAAGATTGTTCTTGGGGCGTTCCCAAATCAGAAGAAGGCCCGGGGGAATCAGGCCTTGCCAGCCCTCCTCTTCCTCCTGGGTCAGTGCCAGGGAGGGAGAGGGTCCAGGGGAAGCAGGCCTTGCCAGCTCCTCCTCCTCACTCTCTGAATCATTCTCCTCCTGGAGTCCGAGTCCAGGAACCTGGGTCACAACAATCCCACTGAGGACTAGGAGCATAGGCTTTCCAAGCAGAGGGAAGACCTTTCCAAGCAGAGGGCGCCTTGAAGCTCAGTGGGCTGAGATGGTCAGCCAGTTCCAGGCCATGAGGCAGTCCCACTGGAACGAAGCCCTCCAGCTCTTCGCCACCAACGGCACTTCCCTCCAGCCTTCACCCAAAGCCCCACACCAGGAGGCTGAAGCAGATCCTGAGTTGGAATTTCTGCCCCCCTCCGACCCCCACAAAAAGACCCCGAAACGGAAGACTCTCTGCAGCAACACAAATGTTCATTGCACATAGGGGCTGTAGTTTGGGGACCCCTGATTTAGTGCAATATAAAAAAATGCAAATAATTTTTCTGCGGACCACCCACATTTTCTCACGGACCACCAGTGGTCCATGGACCACCGGTTGGTGACCGCTGACCTGGATGACTTTCAAAATGTTTAAGAGAGTACTTTGTTATGTATTGTTGGAAGAAATATCCATCTGGGTTCAGTTCCAAGTGGGGACAAAGACACTGGAAACATGGAGGCTGCTTGGAAAGATGGTTTAATGGTGGTCAGGATCACATGGCTTGAGTTCCTGAACAGAAAAGGGCTGAGGTCCTGTGTGCTCCCTGGCTTTATGCTTTTTCTGAGCTTTGAACTTTCTGGGGCACAGGAAGAGTATCCTGATTGGTTGTCAAACTCCCAGGGGGTGGGGGTCTTAGCTAGCCTTGCTGGCTGATGTAATCTTCCCAGGTGCCATGTGGTGAGTTTCTGTTCTAGATGGGTTCTATTATGATGCAGATGATGGTTGACAAAGGTGGGGGGGAAATGAGTGAGCTTAGCTGAGGCTTTAATGGCCCATTGACAAAGGTGGGGGGGAGTGAGTTTCTGTCTCTGACCCATTGACAAAGGTGGGGGGTGGCAGGAAGTTGCAGGGAGCTGCTTTGTCTTTAAAACATGTTTCTCCATTTCTCATCCAGGGAAATATATTCTGCCTTTTAAATATTTTCTAAAATATTTCATTCTTCTAGGAGGGGGGTGGGTGCTAAATTCCTACAGTATACAGAATAAATGAACATAAAGAAAATTCTGGGCGAAGTTTTAAATGCACTTGAAATGAGTCTACTGCAGATTTGAATAATAATCTCTTACGAGGAGAAATCTCCACAAGGGCTCTAATACATAGGTGAATAAAACCAATAATTATATCTGGGCTTGGGCAAAGTTAATAGTATTCTATACCCTTGAAGGAGCTAATTAATTCAACAGGAGGATTTTATGTTGCCAGGTAAAACAATCACTATACTGCTTTTATATACAGTACATGCAAATTTATATGCTAAGCCTGCACCCCGTTTTCATTATAATTTAAGCTACTGTACCTCTATGGTTCCTACTCCCCAACCTACAATCATGAATGAAGCAATTACTTCATGAACCTGTGGAATAGTCTTTGACCCATAAGGCTTTACTGTTATTCGTTTAAGGTGCCCCAAGAATTGTGTTTGCTAAGACAAATGAGTTTGTTTGTTTTGTCATAACAGTATATATAAGCATACATATGAGCATAAGTATGCAATAATTATATCTGGGCTTGGGCAAAGGAAGGAGTTAATTAATTCAACAGGAGGATTTTATGTTGCCAGGTAAAACAATCACTATACTGCTTTTATATACAGTACATGCAAATTTATATGCTAAGCCTGCACCCCGTTTTCATTACAATTTAAGCTACTGTACCTCTATGGTTCCTACTCCCCAACCTACAATCATGAATGAAGCAATTACTTCATGAACCTGTGGAATAGTCTTTGACCCATAAGGCTTTACTGTTATTCGTTTAAGGTGCCCCAAGAATTGTGTTTGCTAAGACAAATGAGTTTGTTTGTTTGTTTGTTTTGTCATAACAGTATATATAAGCATTGACATATGAGCATAAGTATGCAATAATTATAACAATTAGATACAATGAAAGGGAATAAAGGAGTATTTTAACTCGAATAGGAAAATACTATTTTCCTGAGATTGCAAGGCCCCTTTCCTAGTAGATGAAATAGCAGCTAACAAAAACGGTGGGAAATGGGCTTGTCGAATGGGTAATATGTCCTAACTGTAAGGCTTTTTTATTGTTCCTTTCTAAAATTATTTCTGATATAAAAGTGAAAGTGGTAGAGAAATTTGTAAATTTGTTAACAGGTAAATGATTAATAAATAATACATATAAGAACCAGGAGTCTATGATTTCCTGTGTTTACCTTTACTTGGAATTGAATGTGTATGCATGTGAGAGAATACACAACTAATTATTTTCAACTACAACTCCTGAATTTGTCCTGTCACCAGTTATTGTTTATTCCATTTGACCCGCAAAGAGAAATGGGAACGATATGACCCGTTTGAAAGCTTTTCTAGAAGCCAACGAACTGCAAGGAGTTCCAGATAACCGAAAAGGGCTTATTTCTTAAGCCACTGTGGTCCGGAGGTCATCGATATCGCGAAGCCCTGGCAGAGCCAACACCGTTGCAGTCGGTGTCATGGCCAACTCTACAGACTTTACTAAAACCACTGCACCAACGCCGTCCAAATACGTGCGGCGGTTTGAATTCGGAGAGCGAAGGCAGATGGAGCGAAACCATCGGTGACTACATGGCCGCCTTAAGAAAAGCGCCCAAGGACTGCGGATACGCGACCTGACGAGGTGCTCCTCGAGCAACTCATCCGAGGCGTCAAAGACATCCGCTTGGCGACGGCTGCTAGCAAAGAGCAACCTAACGCCGCCACCGCTCTGGATGAAGCCAGAGCACATGAAATGTCCACCCAAGCGGCGGAGGCACTGCAGAAGCCTGTCCCACCAAAGGCGAGCGCGAAGGCAACCCCGGTGCACCAGGAGGAGGTTCAGACCGAATCCGACGGTGAAGATGAGGAAGGGGTCTGCCGAACCGAGAAACGCGACAAAGGGGACAGAGACGAATGTGGAAGCTGCGGTGGTCAACACCAGCGGCAACGCTGCAAGTTTAAGGGCGCGACATGCGGTGTGTGGGAAGAAAGGGCACCTAGCTCAAGTTTGTCGAGCGCCCAACCTTCCCGCCGAAAATTCAACTCGGCAAATCAGAGCGCGAAACCGGCAAGGCGACCCGCGATTGGCTCAAACAAAAAAGGCGCGGATTCCAACCAAACAACTGTGGTCATAGGCGGCTCACCAGTGGAGAAGAAGATCTTCACCAAACCAAAATAGAGGGAGTACGGTGCCGGCTCGAAGTAGACACGGGATCAGCGATCACCATCATGTCCTGGGACACTTTGGCGAAGTCGCTGCCGTCCGTCGCGCCACCTGCAAGCACAACGGCCACGAGTCCACGACTACCAGGGAATCGCATCCCTGTTCGAGGGACCACCTCCGTCCGAGTCGAGTACGGTCCACACAAGAAGACCCTGCCCATCACGATCGTCGAAGGACTCTGCCCAGTCTGTTGGGACTAGACTGGTTTCGTGCCCTGGGCATGGGAGTGACTGGCATCTACAGAAGTGACTGTAACCTGAAAGACATTCTCTTTAACGAGTTCAAGATGTCTTCAAGGACTGCCTGGGCAAGTACAAGGGGACCCCTATTTCCTTCAACTTAGACCCCAGGTAGCCCCCATTAGGCTTAAGGCGAGGAGAGTCCTTTGCCCTAAAACCAAAATTGATAAGGAGCTGATAAGCTCATAAATCAGGGATTTTGGTGCCAGTCGATCACGCAAAGTGGGAGACGCCAATCGTCACCCCAATAAACCGGACGGGTCAATTAGAATTTGCGCTGACTACAAGGCGACGCTTAACAAAGCCTTACAGAAAAGCGCTTACCGGTTCCGTGGTGCAACACTTATTGCACTCTTTGGGGCAAGGGCAAGTCTTTGCAAAGTTAGACTTGGCCCAAGCCTACCAACAACTGCCCGTAGACGCCCGCAGCAAGCCCAAACGATTGTAACGCACAGGGGGCCTTCAAGTGCACCCGATTGCAATTTGGGGTCAGTGTGGCACCAGGGCTGTTCCAAAACCTAATGGAACGACTACTGCAGGGGCTCCCAGGGTAGTTCCCTACTGATGATGTCCTAATTTCAGGGAAAACATGGAGGAATTGGGGAGCGTTAAGAAAGGTTTTGGGCATTTTCCGGACAGCCGGATTAAAAGTCAAGGCAAACAAATGCCAGATAGGGGTCGAATCACGATTTCTTGGGCTACCGGATAGACAAGAAAGGAATTCACCCTACTGAGAGCAAGGTTAAGGCAATTAGGAAGGCTCCAGCGCCCAAAAACAAAGCAGAGCTGCAGGCATTCCTGGATTGGTGAATTTTTACGCGGTCTTTTAAAGAACAAAGCAACTGCTATGGAACCGCTGCATAGGCTCTTAGGAAAAATACTGTTTGGTCTTGGGGAAAGTCGGAAAATAGGGCTTTTGAAGCAGTAAAGAACCTGCTCTCAAGTGATAGCCTGCTCATCCAATATCACAACTCATTACCCCTAGTGCTGGTTTATATGCCTCCCTTATGGGGTGGGGGCTGTACTCAGCCATAGACTTCAAACGGCACAGAAGCCCCTATAGCTTTTACTCTAGAACGATGTCCTCCCCAGAGAGAACTACAGCCAATTAGATAAAGAAGCACTAGCCATTGTGTCAGGGGTTAAAAATTCCACGAATATGTCTTTGGGCGGGATTTTGAAATCGTGACTGACCACAGACCGCTACTAGGGATACTGGCTGGCGATCACCAACGCCTGTGGCACTTTCGCCACGCCTGACCCGATGGACTATATTCTTAGCCGCTTATTCGCATAAGCTGCAGCATCGACCAGGAAAAGAAGTGGGGCATGCAGACGCTTAAGCCGATGCCCACTACCAGGGGCAATCAAGACCCCACTCCGGGACGCCCATCCTGCTTATTGACTCTTGACTCTGGCCCAGTCACATCTAAGGAAGTGGCTCGGCATCATACCGACATTGTGTTAAGGACTGTACCGGTTGGGTACAGAGAGGGTGGCCCGCTGCGCCGGGCGAACGGTTCAAAGAATTTGTTAAAAAACGCGATGAGCTCTCGGCTCAAGGGGGGTGCCTGTTATGGGGTGATCGTGTAATAATTCCTGATAAATTAAGGGGAAAGGTATTGGACCTCCTCCACGAGGGTCACCCAGGGATCGTAAGGATGAAGGGGTTAGCTAGAAGCTATGTGTGGTGGCCACTCATGGACGCAGAGATTGCTGAGAGGGTAGGGAAATGCCAGGCTTGCCAAGAGTCCAGACCTCTACCCCCAACGGCCCCAGTCAGGGAATGGGAAAAGCCCCAAGGGCCCTGGTCAAGAATCCACATTGATTTTGCTGGCCCTTTCCATGGCCAAACGTTCCTAGTGGTTGTTGATGCATTCTCTAAATGGTTGGAGATCATACTCATGAAATCCACTACGGCCGAAGCAGTAATCGCAGCCCTGCGCCACCTATTCGCAACTCACGGGTTGCCGGACACTCTGGTGTCCGACAATGGGCCGCAATTCACGGCAGCCCAGTTTGAAGAATACCTGGCAGAGGAGGGCATCCGACATGCCCTCTCTGCGCCTTTCCACCCTGCGTCGAATGGCCTTGCAGAGTGTTCCGTCCGGAGCGCTAAGGAGGCATTGTCCAGGCTCAAGCCAGGTGACTGGCAAACAAAGATAGATTTCTTTCTGGCCGTTCAGCACAGAACCCCAAGCACGGCTACAGGCAGAAGCCCAGCCGAATTGTTGATGGGACGGAAACTCCGGTGCCCACTTGACCGTTTGAATCCCCATTACACACCAGAGGGTTACAAGGGGGAACTAGAAAAAACAAGGGAAATGGGCATAGGCGACCGGGTGTGGGCCCGAAACTATGGGGACGGCCCTAGTTGGCTAGCAGGACAAATCATAAAGACAACCGGCCCAAAATCGTATGTGGTAGAACTACAAGACAACCGAGTGTGGAGGCGCCACATAGATCAGATCAGGAAACGAATAACTGATCAAACCGAACCAAAGGAAACAGATCATGACCAATACCCATTTGAATTCACAGCTGACAATGACCCGGGGGAGGCGCAAGACTTAGCTGAGGTCCCAGAGTTCCAGCGACGCCATCAGGCTCCCGAGGGAAACAGCAGGGAAAATTACAAAAGTAATCCAAGGCCGGATGGCCAAGAAAAAGAGTCTGCCAATAATCCGGGGCCCGTTGGCCCAGAGAAAGAGCTGGGAGGAGAAAACAGCCCCTCCGACCAGCTCAAAACACCACCCAGAACTGAACCGCGCAGGTCTGAAAGAACTAGGAGACGCCCAGGTTATTTGCGTGACTACGTCAAATAAGGATATGTAAATAAAATGTAAATAGAGGCAAAGTGTTTTCTGGGAGGGGAGGAGTGTTATGTATTTGTTATGTTTGGGTATTGACGAGGCAGGAGACCAGGTTAGTGACAACAGCTCTTTAATATAGTGTGACCCAGCAAAACTCTGGAGAAAAACCTCTCCTTATATACACTTCAGCCTGAGGCTGCATCCAATCAGAGACGAGATATTTCCCGCCTAAAACTCCCGCCAAAACTTACAGTAATACATTACACTCCTTCCCTCCCAGAAGGCACTTTGCCCCTATTTGCATACTACTTCTCTACGTAGTCCTGCAGGTACGTGGGGCGTCTCCTGACTCTCCCGGACCTCGCGCAGTTCACTTTCTGGAGTTGAGTCGAGCGTGCGGAGGACTTTTCGTTCCTCTGAGCTCCTCCTCCCGCCATCCGGCCCTGGATTATTCCGGCTCGGGCCTGCAGTCCTCTAGAGGGACAGGTGGATGTTGCTAGACCTCCCCTGACTCAGATAAGTCTCTGTTTGGTAATCTGCTTAAGATTTCTGTTTGTTCTCGTCTCCAGTCAGCTGTGGGTTTAATTAAATCATAGTCAGGGCTGGTCTCGCCTAATTCTGCCTTATCGCTCACTCTATTTCTTAATTGATCTATGTGGCGCCCCAGATTCTGCCATCGCCTAGCTCCACTAGATAAGATTTGGGGCCCGTTTGGTCTATGATTCTCCCTCCTCCAGCTAGGGCCGGCGCTGTAATTCCGAGCCCATACTGTGTCTCCTATGGCTATTTCTCTGAGTTTCTCCGGTTTAGTTCTGAACCCGTCTTGTATGTAGCTTGGGTGCAGCCGGTCTAGTGGGCATCTTAGCTTTCGCCCCATTAGCAGCTCGGCTGGGCTGCGGCCAGTGGCTACACAGGGGGTCCTATGTTGGACAGTTAGGAATGCGTCGATTTGTGACTGCCAATCCCCGGGGCTACTTCGTGACAGCGCCTCTTTCGCACTCCGAACAAATCGTTCAGCAAGGCCGTTCGACGCAGGGTGGAACGGCGCTGAGAGGGCATGTCGGATGCCCTCTTCGGCCAGGTACCCTTCAAATAGCGCTGCGGTGAACTGTGGACCGTTATCGGACACGATGGTGTCCGGTAGCCCGTGTGTGGCGAAAAGGTGTTTTAGTGCCGAAATGACAGCTCCCGCGGTTGTGGATTTCATTAGAATGATCTCCAGCCATTTGGAGAATGCATCTACCACAATTAGAAATGTTTGGCCGTGGAAGGGGCGGCAAAATCAATATGTATGCGGGACCAAGGGCCTTGGGGTTTCTCCCACTCCAACACTGGGGCCGTGGGAGGTAGTGGTCTGGATTCCTGACAGACTTGGCATCGCCAACCCTGTCACTGATTTCCCTGTCCATTAGGGGCCACCAGACATAGCTCCTCGCTAACCCTTCATCCTCACAATTCCTGGGTGACCCTCATGCAGGAGTTCCAGGACTTTTTCCTTAGTTTTCTGGACCACTACCCTATCCCCCAGAGCAGGCACCCCTTGTACAGACAATTCCCTTTTTCTTTACAAACTCTTAAAACGTCCCGAGCGGCCATCCCTTGAACCCATCCAATCACAGTTCTTAATACAACGTCCCGGTATGAGGCCGAGCCACTTCCTGAGATGTGGCTGGGCCAGAGTCCAAAGAGTCAATTAGTAGAACGGGTGCGCCGGGTGGGGTCCTCGATTTCCTGGCAATGGGCATCTGCTCAGTGCGTCCTGCATGCCCCAACTCCTTTCCAGGCCGATGTTGTAGTTTGTAGGAGTAGGCGGCCAGAAAATAGTCCATCTGGTCAGTCTAGGTGAGAGTGCTACTGGCGTTGGGCGGTCGCCAGCCAGTAACCCCAATAGCGGTCTGTGATCCATGACAATTTCAAAGTCTCGCCCAAAAACGTATTCGTGAAATTTCTTCACGCCTGACACTATTGCGAGAGCCTCCCTATCTAGTTGGCTGTAATTTCTTTCAGCCGGGGACATCGTTCGTGAATAGAACGCTATAGGGGCTTCAGTGCCGTTTGGGAGTCTGTGGCTAAGTACAGCTCCTACTCCATAGGGGGATGCATCGCAGACCAGTACTAACGGCAGCCTGGTACTGTACTGACTAACAGGCTATCGCTTGATAGCAAGTTTTGACTGCCTCAAATGCTCTGTTTTCTGTCTTTCCCAAGACCAAACAGCGTTTTTCCTAACAACTTGTGCAACGGTTCAGCAACGGTTGCTTGTTTTTAAAATCCAGCATAAAAGTTTACCAGACCCAGGAAAGCCTGAAGCTCTGTCTTGTTTTTGGGTGCTGGGGCTCTCTTTATCGCTTTGACCTTACTCTCGGTGGGGTGAATTCCATTCTTATCTATCCTATATCCCAAAAATTCCACTGACTCGACCCCCACCTGGCATTTTTTTGCTTTAACTGTCAGGCCGGCTGACCGGAAAATGGCCAAAACTTTCCTCAGCCGCTCCCCCAGTTCTTCCAAATTCTTCCCCGATACCAACACGTCATCGAAATAGGGCACGACTCCTGGTAGCCCCTGTAGGAGTCGTTCCATCAGATTTTGGAATAGCCCAGGGGCCACTCACCCGAAACTGTAACCGAGTGCATTTAAAGGCACCTCGGTGCGTTACAATGGTCTGGGCTTCAGCTGTGCTAGCATCTACGGGTAGCTGCTGGTACGCTTGTGCCAAGTCTAATTTGGCGAAAACTTGTCCGTGCCCTAGTGAGTGCAATAAGTGTTGCACTACTGGAACTGGGTAGGCGCTCTTTTGCAATGCTTTGTTCAAGGTAGCCTTGTAATCAGCGCAAATTCTTATGGACCCGTCTGGTTTTACAGGGGTGACGATTGGCGTCTCCCATTTGGCATGGTCAACTGGCACTAGTATCCCCTGGCTGACTAATTTATCTAACTCTTTGTCAATCTTAGGTTTGAGTGCAAAAGGAACCCTCCTTGCCTTTAACCTAATGGGAGCTATTTGGGGTCTAAATTGAAGGAGATAGGGGTCCCTTGTACTTGCCTAAACGGTCCTCGAATCGTCTGCGAATTCCTCCATTAGGGTGTTTTGCAGGTTGCATCCGTCCGTGGACGCCAGTCACCCCATTCCCAACGCCGGAACCAGTCTAGCCCCAGCAAGCTTGGCAAGGTTCCTTCGACTAACGTGATGGGCAGGGTCTTTTCGTATGTCCCGTACTTGACCTCGACGGTCGTTGTCCCTCGAACAGGGATGCGGTTGCCCTGGTAATCCTGCACCGGGCCGTTGTTTCTGTAGCTTGCGCTTTGCGATGTGTGGCAAGGCTTTCACAAAAGTGTCCCAGGACATGATTGAGATAGCTGATCCTGTGTCTACTTCCAGTCGGCACGGTACGCCTTCAATCGTCGGGTTTGTGAAGATCTTTTCTTCGATGCGGGTAGCTGCGTGGTCTATGGTAACAGTCATTCGGTTTGACTTCGCTCTTTCTTTCCTGGCCAATCGCTGGTCGCCTCGCCGATCTCGCTCTGATTGGCTGGTTTGAAATTTCGGGAATGTGGGGTTTGCATCTCTGACTCAGAGCCGCTCTGATTGGCGATTTGAATTTTCGGAGGGAAGGTGCTCGCAGACTTGAGCCAGGTGCCCTTCCTTTCACACCGCCGGCAAATGGCGTCCCTGAACTTACATCTTTGGCGCTGATGTCGCCCCCCGCAACTTCCGCATTCCTCCGGGTCTTCCCTTGTCGATTTTCCGGTGTAGTGGACTTCTTCCTCCTCTTCGCTGGTTGACTCACGATAGGTTTCTTCGTGGTGGACTGTGCTCGGCTTTGCGCCCGCCATCGGCGTGAGTCGCTTTTGTAAGGTGTCTGCTGCATGGTTGGACATCTCATGGGCTCTGGCTTCGTCCAGGGCGTTTGCCAATGTCAGGTTGCTCTTGGCTGTAACCGTCTCCTCAAACGGATGTCTCTGACCCCCCGTATAAGTTGTTCCAGCAGCTCTTCGTCCAGATCGCGGTACTCGCAATGCTTGGAGGCTTGTCTCAGGGCTGCCATGTAGTCGCTGATAGACTCGCCTTCTTGTTGCCTGCGCTCCCCAAACTCGTACCGTCGAACGTATTTGGGCGGGGCTGGTGCGTAGTGATTCTTCAGGAGGGTCTGAAGGGTCTGCCACGATACGGAGTGTAGCGGTGTTGGCTCCGCTAGGGCTTCTGCGACGGCGATGACTGCGGACCCACAGTGGCTTATGAAGTAAGCCCGTTTGCGGTTGTCGGAGACTCCCTGTAGCTCGTTGGCCTCCAGGAAACTTTCAAACGGGTCATATATATTCCCCATGTCTCCTGGGCAGGGCCAAGCGGAGTGGGTGGCGTGTAGCCGGTCATCGCTGCATTCGCCGTCACCTTGCTGGGTTTGAGTCTCGTAGTGAGTTCAGCTCTGTTCTGGTGCTCTGCCTCAAAATCCCATCCTCGTCGCCAATGTTATGTTTGGGTATTGACGAGGCAGGAGACCAGGTTAGTGACAACAGCTCTTTAATATAGTGTGACCCAGCAAAACTCTGGAGAAAAACCTCTCCTTATATACACTTCAGCCTGAGGCTGCATCCAATCAGAGACGAGATATTTCCCGCCTAAAACTCCCGCCAAAACTTACAGTAATACATTACAGTATTCATGTTTGTACCTTTAAATATTTGAGCGGGAAATCAGCACGTTGCTGATTGGTCGAAGCCTCCAGCAGAACTGTATAAAAGGAGAGGTTTTTCCCCCAGCCTGTTGCTGGGTTCACCCTATATTAAAGAGCTGTTGTCACTACCCTGGTCTCCAGCCTCGTTACTTCCAGAACTTAACATAGTCTTTGACCCATAAGGCTTTACTGTTATTCGTTTAAGGTGCCCCAAGAATTGTGTTTGCTAAGACAAATGAGTTTGTTTGTTTGTTTGTTTTGTCATAACAGTATATATAAGCATTGACATGTAACAACTATATAATATATAAGCATACATATGAGCATAAGTATGCAATAATTATAACAATTAGATACAATGAAAGGGAATAATAGGACAGGAACGGTAGGCACGTTTGTGCTCTTATGCACCCCAGTTCAAGAGTACAGTATTATCAATACGTTTCTATGATGACCTCTTAGCATGTTATCTATCATCTGTTCATTACCACAAAGACAAGTTCTATAAGCTTTTTCTAATCCTTTTTATTTTTATGTAATTTCCACGAACGAACACATTACACAATTCCCATTCGGAAAGCCTGTACACGCCGTTCCCCTATATACCTTGCAATTCTACGTCTTCCCACTGGAGGCGCTGTATTCATCGCGCTCCCGCAGAGACATTCTTCGAAACTAGACCGTTAGTCGTGCAGTTTAGCTCTGCGCAAGCGTAAGTCCGCCGCCATCTTGAGGATGTGCTGAGAACGGGAGACTGCGAGAGGGGCCTGAGTGGAGCGATCGACCGTCCGCCCTGCCTCGCCTTACTCGAGACCAAGTTTTCAGGATCAAACCAGACCAGGTTATGTTGTGTCTATTTAAAACACAACAACAACTTATGCATATGTATTTTTGCGCAATGGGCCCGTGGGTTTCCGGATGTAAACCATAAAATTTAGGGAAGGAGTGCGCAGACGCGACAAGCGCGGCCCGAATCCGCATGTGCGGAGGGAAAGGGCTAGCGGCGAAGAGCATGCGCAGTAGAGCTGCTTGGGTGAGAGGGAAACGCAGCCCTTTTTCCACAGAGGTGGGAATAACAGCAGCTGCCACTCTTCAAATGCGTTAGGCTACAACTTGCATTGGACGTGGTGCTGTCATACCGCTTTGGGTGGTTCAGCATCTCGGAAGTTAGGTCGGAAGAGGTCAGTTAATCCATCTGAGGCTTAACAAACCTCGCTTGCTGCGTTAACAGAAGAATAAGCCTACCTAGAAGGGATTTCACTACAAGGTCCGCATCTCCATTCGATTGAGCTCAAGATTTGAGTTAAGCAAATAAAGGGAATAAAGGAGTATTTTAACTCGAATAGGAAAATACTATTTTCCTGAGATTGCAAGGCCCCTTTCCTAGTAGATGAAATAGCAGCTAACAAAAACGGTGGGAAATGGGCTTGTCGAATGGGTAATATGTCCTAACTGTAAGGCTTTTTTATTGTTCCTTTCTAAAATTATTTCTGATATAAAAGTGAAAGTGGTAGAGAAATTTGTAAATTTGTTAACAGGTAAATGATTAATAAATAATACATATAAGAACCAGGAGTCTATGATTTCCTGTATTTACCTTTACTTGGAATTGAATGTGTATGCATGTGAGAGAATACACAACTAATTATTTTCAACTACAACTCCTGAATTTGTCCTGTCACCAGTTATTGTTTATTCCATTTGTGCAGAGGCTTGTCTCTGTACAAATACATTGGCCATCTAATGCTTTCTACTTTTACTCCATAGGTTCTGCCTATCTCAGGCTGCTTCTGCCATGGGGGATGTGAAGAATTTCCTATATGCTTGGTGTGGCAAGCGAAAAATCACCATTGCTTATGAGATCCGTGCTGTGGGCAACAAGAACAGGCAGAAATTTGTGTGTGAGGTGAGCATTTAATGACTGCCCAGAATAATTATTTACCAGCTCCCTTCACAAAGATTTATCTACATTTTCTAAATTTATATTGCATAGAGAAACTACAATATATGGCTTAGCCAGAAATAAAGGGAGCAAGGCTTACAACCGAAATATATTTATTTAGATACAAGCCAGTCCAGGTTGTTTGATTCTTGTATTTCCGGGAGACTTAAGCATGTATTTAGCTTTCTTAGTTAAATTAATAATGCTAAAAATGATTTTACTTACATAAATTATGCCCTTATTACTTAATTGAAATCCCATTGCTCCTCCAGGTTGGACCTTAAGGTGGCTTGCAAAATGAAACAAAAATATCTAAAGTATATAATAAAACAACTACTAAAACATTTAAATGATATACCATCTGTTACTTAGAAAAAATAATTTAGAGGGAAGATTTATTTTTTATATTTGCGTCATGACGAGCTTGCTGGAAAGAAAGCAGAGGTAGAAACTTGGGTTATAATGGAAAACAGAACCTGTGTTGATCATTTGACTAATCCAAAAAAAATTATCATAGAGTGAATTGGGCACGCATGCAATTATTTCTGGGTAAGAGCAACAGTACATATTACTACTACTCTCATTTGAATTGCACTTTTTACGTCAAATAAACCATGGGAGCTGCAAATACAAATCCTGCTGTAGGATTTGCTATTTGACCAAGGTTGCTTTAAGAAGACTTGCAAAGCTATGTTAATTGCATTTTGTCCTGAACTTTATACTATAAGCGTTATGTTGCTGAAGTTATTTAGCAATATATTTATATTTATAATAGGTTCGTGTGACAGGCTTCAACTATATTGGTATGGGCAATTCCACCAACAAGAAAGATGCTCAGACCAATGCTGCAAGGGACTTCCTTAATTATCTTGTTCGAGTGAATGAAATCAAAAGTGAAGAAATTCCAGCTTTTGGAGTGAGTGAAATTATCACCTGCAGAATATGTGTTATATTTTATCATGTATGGTGCTTATGGTTTTGGGTGGTTTTTTTGCAATATTTTGTTGTCTAAGGAAGAGAAGTGGTATTTTTTATTAATAACAGTATTTGAAACTTTTTTTCCAAAAAATATTTGGGAATCACTTTTTTTTCCTTTTTTTACATCATTCTATAGAACTTGCTTTATATCCTTCATTTCAGATGCTGAATATTTTGATTTATACAAAATTTATTTTGAAAAGTAAAAGAGAAGACAGTATTGGGAGGGAGAGGGGCATTTATTCAGATTTTTTTGTCTAAAATTCTGTGGAATTTATCCATTATATGTGCATTCAGGATTAGAGGCCTGAGATTTCATGAAGCACATTTTAAACATTTAAAAATGTCAACCTTTTAAAATCAAATTAAAGAGTACAGTCTTATCTTGTGCGGGGGGGACCAACAGATTTGTAACACAATCATGCATAGAAATGCAGTGGTACATGCACCTTTGTTTTGTAGCAGTAAACCTGACTGTTATATAGTAATTCTACTTGAGGGTGCGTCTGGCTTGAAAATATACTCTTAAGAGTACAGGTTGCAATTTTACAGAGTTTTTGATCATGCTTAGACAGGAGCAGTGGGTACGCCTACTGAAGGTGGCTCTGGAGCAGATGTTGGAGACGGACAAGATGCTCCTTTGGGAGGGCCAGCTCCCCCTCATTTGACTCTCAAATCAGAAACAGGTAAGTCATTCAACCTCTGCATGATCAATACATTGTATATTACCAAACAAATTAAAACGGTCCTTATTAGGCAATGGAAGTTCAGTCCCATCCAGGGGTGAAATGCTCCCGGTTCGGACCGGCTTGGCCAATCCGGTAGCAATGACGGCTGCTGGTTCAGCGGACTAGTAGCAAAAATCCCTGCCCTCCCCCCCGCCTCTGCTGAGCCGCACCATCAGCAGAGGGTTTTTTGTTGTTGTTACTTTTAAAAGTTTTTCTTCAGCCGAAACATGCCTTTAAAAGTAAAAAAAAAACCTCTGATGATCATGGGGCTGAGCAGAGATCATCAAAACCCTTTAAAAGTTTTTTTAAAAAAACCCTCTTTAGCCAAAGGGGGAAAAAACCCCCCCCCGAGGTTTTAAAAGCCTCCTCTGGCAATCCCAGAGGAGTTTCCTGATCCTCACAGGCTTTTAAACTCACTTTTTAACAGCCCCCACTTGCAAGAGCCCCCACCAATGCCCAGCCAATTCCTCCTCCTCACCTATAATTACTGCTCCTTTCGGCAATGGCATGCTTTTTCTTCAGCTACTGAAGAAAAAAAAAAGCTTGCTTTGACTTCCTGCTTTGCTGAATGAGGAAGTCTGGGAGTTGAAGTCCACAAACCTAAGGTTGGAGACCCCTGTTCTAAAAAAATTAATTAAAATAATAAAATAAAATATTTGTGCAGGTTTCTGAGATTTGGTGTGTTTCTGTAGTGTTTCACTCTTAACTACACAAACACACAAAATCTCACAAAGCTGTATGTGGCAGTGTGTGTGTGTGTGTGTGTCAGTTGTATTGTGTGTGTGTAAAGGGTGGAAGTGTGGGGTTCCTGCTTGTTGCAGGGGCCATTTTGGGTGAAGTGCAGCTGCTTTTATATTGTGTGTGAGTCAGTTGTGTTATGTGTGTGTAAAATGTGAAAGTTGGTTTTTGGTACCTCTTATTGTTTTTTATACCTTATTTATTATTTTTATTATTTATTGTTATTGGCTACGCCCACCCAGTCATCTGACCACCAAGCCATGCCCACCAATTAAGCCACGCCCACAGAACTGGTAGGGAAAATTTTTAGATTTCACCCCTGGTCCCATCCAACAATGTTCCAACATAATTAACTGATTTATTTGCTTTTTTATACTTAATCTGGATTCACCTCAGAATTCTTGGCAAAATATTTTTTGGTATTTGTAAAACTTGTGTTTTTCTTCAAAACTTGTTTCAAATGTCAAATATTCTGCATTTTTTGTTTATTAAGTTTATTTGCCACCCATCTCACTGTCACAATTCTTGAGCATTTTTTGCTTTTGTTATTAAGTTTATTTAGCACCCATCTCACTGTCACAATTCTGAGCATCTTATAATACATAAAACTATAGTATAAAAGATTAAAACAGTGAGACAAATAAATTAAAATTAGCAAGAAATGATGATGGTTTTAGTTTAATTTTATATGATATTTCTATGGTTTATTCATTTTATTTTTAAGTTGTTTATACCTTGCTTTACAACTCTCCAAACACCAGGAAGTATGGTAAACAAAATTTGTAGAAAAAGCCAAAATAATTATTTTTTCCTTTATTTTTTCCTAATCTAAATTCCTGAAATATCTGTTCTTGGAATTAGGAAAAAGCTGGAATTTATAATCAGAAATAAATCAAAATAAACATCTATTTATATTTGGCATTTATTCTTTCACACTTAAAGCAAGTAATTTCAAAAGTTAGAGTAACCCAACTTTAAATACATTGGAAATTGAGGGGATGAACCCTCTTCTTTCTTTTCCCAGACCTAAGCAACAGTTTGTTCTTGTTTATTAGGAGTCATTAAGATAAATGAACAAAGATATTCTAGTTGTCACTGTCCCCACATCTGTTGAATTTGATGTTATAATCAATCTTGAAAGCTGCTCAGAAAGTGAATGTCCATTATTCTGTTTACTAATAAGGGTGCGTATTGTGAGTTTCAAATAAAGTTTATTCAGGCAGGACAAAGACAGGATTTGTGACGTTCAGACATTTATATTAAAACTATCTGCATCACAGATGTTAATGCTCTTGATAACTATGGTTTTTTCCTCCTGTATGTAGCTGATGCTACTTATACTGAAACAGCAGTTGGAAATTCTGGCTATGGTGGAGCTCAGTGGGACCGTGGCGCTAACTTGAACGATTATTATTCCCGGAAGGAAGAACAGGAGGTCCAGGCTGTAAGGTTTTTTTCTCAAAAACTTATTAACCAAGCTTAATTTTCATTATAAAGATTTGTTTGTCAACAGATCTATCATTTTCTTATTTAAGTAAAACAAGATAATGATGCAAGACTAACATACTTTTTAGCACAGATATAATCCTATAGTTAAATATATATATAATGCTATATATAATCATGCTAACATTTTGACTGTTTTACTTTGATTAACAGATATTTAGTTATTTGGTTATAATGTTTAGTTATTCTTTTGCTAACCAAATCTGTAGTAATGTATCTGAATTATAATACAATAATGCTGTACATTCTAGGAAATAAGATTCAAAGAGTTCCTATTGCTGTTCACAGTTCTCCAAGTAAGAACATAACTTTTTGGAGTATTAAATCTTACATTTTCTGGAATAATCCACGTGGTTATCAGAGAATTTAATAAAGTGTTAAAAGACCTTTTTTCCAGTAGCATGTAATCAAATTAAGAGTAGTGTTTGTAGCAATCTAAAGTTAATTGTTTTGTTTCTTGCTACTAGACTTTGGAGTCAGAAGAAATTGATTTAAATGCTGGCCTTCATGGAAATTGGACTTTGGAGAATGCTAAAGCCCGTCTGAATCAGTTTTTCCAAAAGGAGAAAATCCAAGGCGAATATAAATACACTCAAGTGGGACCTGATCACAACAGGTTTGGTAGTTTTTTTCCCCATAAGGTTGATGTTATTGAAAAACATTTTCCTTGTTAATAGCTGGTTATATGCTCTGCATCTCTAAAGAGGGAGATACCTTAATGGTTTAGCAGAGTAATTAAGCATGGGCTGTTTCATTTAAATGGTTTAAATAAAGTAACCAATGGTTATTATTTCTTGCCCTCTTTCCTTGAATTTGGAAATATTTTTCGATCGTTCTGTAGTAAGATTTATAGAATGTACTTAGTTCTGTCTCACAATGTATATAATAGTCATACAGTATCTTATTAAATTGGAAAAGCAGAAAATCCTGGGAACAATGTTTGCTAACGTGATGATGTGTGAAAAAATTCAGTACCATGCCTGTTCTTAAAATCTGAATTACAATTTGAATAAAAACTCATGGCAGAATGGTACTAGGCTCTTAAAGGAGTAAGAAATATAAAAATTACTTGTAGAAAGATAGTATATGCACACCAAAGCAATTCAAATTTGCATTTGTTTTACATGCCTGATGTTTATTTTAACCCTATTTGTTTGGAGATGCAGTTACCTTCATGTAATCCCAGAAGAGGTTTATAATATAAAGTGGCTTGCCAGTCAAGCCTTGATATTTGCAGTGTGTTTGACATCTAATTGCTATTGCAAAGTTCCTTACAATATTAAATAAAGCTGTAGTAGTAAATATATTATTGAGTAAATATATAATAGGCTGATAAAGAAATAATTCTCTTTCCTCTATCGCTGCCTTCAGTTTTCCTTCCTGTTCCTACATGTCTTTCAAACATCCAAAATTAACCAAAGTGAAACTACTCACTTTCTTATAACGTCATAAATTAGTCTTGGTTTCGTTGGTATCTCAATCGTATTTTTTTTCATGAACATTACTCTAAAATAATCTAGTTAAACATTTGCTTTTACATGATATATAACTTCTAAATTGAAATACAGCTCTCTGAATACTGAACAAGTAAATAGAGCTGTACATAGCTTTGGATTCAATATTCAAAATGGAAAAGAAATGAGGGGAAAAGCTACCAAAGCTGCTAATACCTTCCTAGTTTGACTCCAACAAATGATAGATGATGCCTGATGTAGTTTGATATGTAAATTCAGAGGTTAGATTCAATTTCTGATTTGAAATACTTCATGTCATTTCCCTTTCAGCTTCCATAAAAGATAATTCTTTGTGCAGTTGTTGTATACTATCAGGATTATCGTATTTATTAATAGTAGAATGTTGCTTTATGTTTATCATCAGTCTGACATTCAGAAATGAAGTAGCTGAGACTTTTCCCATTCTCAGTTTGCCCAGAAAAATGCAGTTGCCTAATTTCTTCATAAAATTACCATTTTAGACTTTCTCCTCTATAGCTCTTGAAGTTCTGCTGTTACGTTTTTTTTCCAAGTACAAGCTTTATTTAATATTTACTTGGTGAAGATGGAGGCATGGATGACAGTATGTTTCTCGGTCTGTTTGCTGTTTTCCCAAGAGCATTCCAGGGTGTAGAATTTGTTACTCCCAGGAAGGCTTGGATGGATTTCTTGCATCTCTAAAGAAGAAAATTGTGTTAAAAACATCTAAATAAATAAATACATTATGAGGTACCCAGTTTTTTAGGCATAATTTGGCATAGTTATAAAAAGAATAATAATGAATGTATTGTCAGTTATATCAAACCTGTGTAATTTTGTCTGGGATAAAAAGCTCTTAGAAGACAAATTCTCATGGAATTGCAGTGTTTAATGTGTCCTGCCAAGTACTGTATCCCTTTCCCCCCATTTTCTTTTTAAAGTAATGATGTGAGGTTTTTAAAATAAGCAAAATGAGAATTTTTTTTCTCAAAACACTCAGTGTCTTTCCTAGTAACTGACAGTAGTTGAAATGGGTTAATCTAGATATGGGGAAGTGAAGGGGGTGGTACATTGAAATGGTACATTTAAACAAATCAATTTCTTAATTTGGAAATATTTAAACATTCAGATACAAGAATTCAATAGCACTGAACTTTTTGAGCTTCAGAACTTACATCGAAGCTACAAAATTGGCACATATTCCACTAAACACACCCAAACTTTATTTTGTTGCTTTTTTATCTAGATTTGATACAACCTTAAGCTCTTATGCTTCTTTTCATCTTTTCTGCTCTTTCAGGTGTCAGAGATTGTAGTCTTATATTTCCCAATTAACTAGAATTTTCTGTTATACCCAGAATCAAAGTCTGTTTACTTTAAATTAGTGGTTTTTTGATTCTGACAAACCAAAGTGAATCATTTTTGTGCAGTCCTGTTTTTTGCCCCCCCCCCATCAATCACAATTCAAACTGACAGAAATTCAGATTAATGAAAAACTGGTTAATTGAAAACTGGTAATTAGTACTTTGAATTTCTTCCTATGTGCATGGGGTGGTAGGAAGAGCATATATGCTCAAGGCTCCAGTAGATTGATTGTGCAATAAATATTTAAAAAGTTAATTAGTATTGTATTAATTACTAAGTTAGTAATTAGTTTATTTCATGAAATAGGGGGAATTGTTTTGTAGAAATACAGTCATGGAGATTTCTCTGTTCCACATAATGGAACAGAATAGGTACTTAATTACATACATAATTACGTTGGTGAATGTGTAAATTCATGATTGGAATCTAGTATAAAGGTATTTTTTAAAAACCTAAATACATTTCCCTGTTGCACAAAATCAGTTTTCCATGAGGAAAAGGACTTCAATAGTAATTCAATTTAAGTTCTGTGCTGAATGGGGTGGCAACTGCGACACCAGAGATTTTTGCTTATTCACACATGTGCTGCTGCTTAGGCTGTACTAAGCAATCACATGGGACTCTATTGTAAACTGATTTCTGGTGTCGTTGTTCCCCCCCAGGTGGAGGAAATGAATTGAGTGCTGAATTTAAGCCTGGCTGAGAAACATACTGACATCGGTGTCATTAATGAAAGGGTGGCTGTTTGTCCCTGAGAGCCAGTGGTCTTCTGATTCATGAAGCCGCTGTGCCTGAAGGTCAGTTCATTGGTGGCTTAGGAAGGAGCTAAGAATAAACTTAGTATCATCTAGTTTGTTTGTTTTTTTGTCTGCAGTGAAATAACTAATATATATTGACATAGCTTTACATATAACTTACTTTTCCTACAGTATAATAGGAGTACTTAACGCATTACAATAATTATTTTATCTTTAAAAATAATCTGTGGAGATTGTCTCTGCAAGATTTTAAATCTAGTCATCTTTGCAAAACCTGGCTAAATTCTTATCACTTTCCAGAAAAAATGTTCAGAATGATCAGTCTAGCTCCTGTGATATTGAGTATCTGATCTCAAACTTCTTTAGCAGTCCTAGAATGTTTAAAATTAAATGTATTTCCTTAGAATAACTAATAGCCTGTTTGTATGCATGTTTACATAGCTAGAGATATCTGCTGAGTAAATGATTTAAAAAGCATATGCCGTAAATACCTGTAAGTAAGCTAAGAATTTTAAGTGCCAAAATGCACCCAAAATCTCGGTTCAGTTTATCAGTGGATGGGCTTATGAATGAGTATATACAGTAATGCTTTAAAAGTATGCATTTGATTGGTTTGATTTGATTTCTATAGCCATCCATCCCAACAAATGACACTGGGTACCATAAATATAAAAACAAATTTAAAACAATTAAAACAATACAAAAATATAGGGCACCAAGTAGAACTATAACCATGGATATTAATACAACCAAGAAATGGGGCCCTTAACTCAGGCCTGGGCACACAGCCAAGTCTTCATGACTTTACAAAAGGCCAGCAAGGTCTGGGTCTTCCTGATCACTGAAGGGAGAATATTTCAGAGGCGGGCTACGATAGAGAAGGCATATCTCCTGGTCCCTGACAACTGGTATTCATTGGCTTATGGGACCCATAGTACACTCAGTTTGCCAGATCGACATGTAGAAATGACTGGGAGATGACAGTCCCTTAGGTAACCCACCTTGAAGCCATGAAAGGTTTTAAAGGTGATAACCAGCACTTTGAATTACACCTGGAAGCATACTGGAGTTACTGTGTTGAATATTTGACATCATTTACTACCTGTCCAGGGACGCGATGGCTCAGTGGCTAAAACACTGAGCTTGTCGATGAGAAGGTCGGCAGTTCAGTGGTCCGAATCCCTAGCACCACGTAACGGGGTGAGCTCCCATTACTTGTCCCAGCTTCTGCCAACCTAGCAGTTTGAAAGCACATAAAATATGCAAGTAGAAAAATAGGGACCACTTTGGCGGGAAGCTAACTGCTCTCCATGTGCCTTTGCTGTTGAATCATGCCAGCCGCATGACCACAGAGACGTCTTTGGACAGCGCTGGATCTTTGGCTTAGAAATGGAGATGCCCCTAGAGCCAGAAACAACTAGCATGCATGTGCAGGGGAACCTTTACCTTACTACCTATGCAGTTGTATTCTCCACTATTTGAAGCCTCTGAATGCTTTTCAAGAGCGTGTAGAACTTATTGCAACAATCCAGATGAGAGATCACGAGGGCATGAGTGTGAGCAAAGACTCTCAATGTAGGAATGGGTGCAACTGGCGCACAGCTCTAAGATGTGCAAAGGCTCTCCTGGCCATTGCTACCTCCTGATGTTATCGCAAGAACTGGGAGTACAAGAGGACCCCCAGATTATGCACCAGGTCCAACTGGGGCAGTGCCACCCTCTCCAGGACTATCTGTATATCCCTTATATAATCATGGCTAAGCCCATTTGTGGATAAACAAACCCTTGAATGTTTAACCAATATACCATGAAAAATGTGCTACCTAAAGATAAGCCATTTGTGAAAATTGGGATTGATTCATCCGCAGATGGCTGAGTTTTATGTTATTTTGGTTAAACATTTGAGGATCAGATTATCTCTGAACATTAATGCATGTTCAAAATAAACATATTAGAACCTTGTTCACTAAAACATTTAGGTAAAATTATCACTATAAATTTATTTTACCAAATAAGAGTATTCCTAACTGATCAGATCCTAAAACAGACTGAAATAATCACATCAGTTAACCTGTTTCCTCTAAAATAAGACATCCCCTGATAATAAGCCCAGTCGGGCTTTTGAGCGCATGGCAGTAAGGCTAAGCACTTATTTCAAGGTTTAAAAAAGATAAGACAGGGTCTTATTTTGGGGAAAATATGGTATTTGTTTTAATTGTTTTATTGGAAGCAAGTCCCAAACTTGAGCATATATTTCTTGGGTATCTTGTTAATGATGTATTGCCTTTATAGAAAGAAAGGTATGTATCTAGCCAGTCTAATCATATATTGGTTCCCCTAAAGCAGAGGTAAGCAGAATTCTAGTCAAGCATTTGTAATGTTATCTTGGCCTTTGGTGACTTACTGGTTTTTTTAGTCTGCAGAAAGAATCCAATAAAATTCAATCCAAATAAAATTTTATTTTGCATGAATTCTTTAATCCTGGTTACATATTCATTTAAGAGCCTCATGGTTCATCTGTTAAACTTTATCATAGCTCCCAAGAAATACAGTTTACAGATTCTAAATTCTTTCAACAGTATATTAACCCCTAAGGCATGACGGGAATTGTACATGCTTGGAAAAACTACTATCTAGTGTTGCTTCAGGGTAGAATTATTATAAAATGTGAATTCTAATTCAGTGTGTGAATATTTGAATATTAATGGGTTTTATCACAGCATTTTGTTAGACAACTAAGTTGGAAATCCCTTGTTTGATTCCTCAGAACTAAAGCACTAATGCTGACTTCTTTGAATGTGTTGCAGGAGCTTCATTGCAGAAATGACTATTTATGTCAAACAGCTGGGCAGAAGTAAGTCCTTGTCTTACTGGAAATGAACATCATGACATAATATATCAATCCAATTTAAAAGAATTCTTTTCCATTTAGAGAAATTAGTGAGCCTGAATTGATTCAGTTTATTGGAATGCTTCATGTTGATTAGGAGTTTGCAATCAAAGAACTTTCAGACTGTGAAATACCCTTTTCCTGCACCCCCATTACCTGGAGTTGTCATTATACACAGCTGACAAAATTGCTGTCTGTATAGTTACTAAAAATACTATAGCTATATCACAATCTAAATACAACATTCCTAAAAATTTCTGTTATCTGTAAAATTTCAGAGCTCACATATGGATGATTTTTAGGCAGTTGTGACTATGGTTGTGTTTTAACTTTTTCATTCTAAAGCAATTTCTTAAGCTTGGCATTTTCCAGATATGTGGACTTCAAATCCCAAAATTTCATGGCCAGCAAGGCCATTGATAATTTTGAGAGTTGAAGTCTACGCACCTGGAAGTTGCTGCAGTTGGGAAATAGGTTTCTAAAGCAAAGGAATAAAAGGATTACCTTTGGTTAATCGGTCTCAGAGGTAGCATTCTTCTATTTCAGGAATCTTTGCTCGTGAGCATGGCTCAAATAAAAAGCTGGCAGCACAATCCTGTGCTCTTTCTTTGGTCAGACAGCTCTATCATTTGAGCATCATTGAGGCTTATTCTGGACAAACCAAGAAGAAGGAAGGTGAATCGGTGAGTTTTGCAGATAATATTCTGTAACTGGTTCATTAGTACATATTGTTTGACTTGCTTATGATCCAATTTGAGAATAATGTAGTCCTGGAAAGCAGAATACAAAGAAAAGTGCACACAGGTGGTCCTTCGGTTATGACAGCAATTGGGACTGGAATTGCTGTCCTAAGGGATCTAGTTATAAAGCTCAAGGTCATGTGATTGCACTGCTTAGCAATAGCAATCTTGGTTGGCATCGTCATTTCCAGGACCATGTGGGTCATTAAGTGGGAAGAGGCAGGAATTTCAAGCAAGGTGTAGGCAGATGTTACGGTGCATGGGTGCACCAACTGAAGCGGGTGGGGGGGGCAGATTACATGCAGATTGAGGAAGGTGCATACTACAGAATGTGGTGGGTGCCATAGAGTATGAGATCCGTTACTCCATAGCATGTTCCTTGGGAGAAAAAGCAGCAGGAACAATTTACTATATAATTTTCCCTGCTGGCTTCCCATTGACTTTGCTTGTGGGAATCTGGCAGAGAAGAAGATAGCATACAATGATCATGTATGCAGCCACTGCTGCATTGTGAACTGACAACCACATAGCAGTCACTTGACCACTGGCATGCTCCAACAAGACCAGTCATTTTTAGAATGCTGCTGTAATTTTGAATGGTTGCTAAACAAATGAGGAAATAAGTCAAGGGCTTTCTATATATGATTTAGAAATTTGTGGAACCAGATGTAAAGTTTCCCTTACGTAAATAATTATGATATTGCAATGCCATTTTATTTTCTTGGGGATATACAAGTATTTCAATAGTGGGATGACTAAGCTAAAGAAAGAATAATTTTAAATTAATGCATATAGTGGACAATAAGATATTCCCAAATTGACATCAACCAAGAAGGCATTTGGAGAGTGAAGTATTAAAATAAAATATATTAGAAGCGCTTTCCTGGTATGATGTCCCTTCGCAATACTTAGAAATATGTATATGCTTCCTGTTTCCATACTTATTGTCTCTTGTTTAGGTTTTTTATATGTGAGGATTTAAACGTGGTCCATAATATTTGTTTTTTAAAATATTTATATGTTGATGTTTTTTAAGTAATTGTATTATGGGCCATGAATATTCCATAATTTTTTTCTGTGCAACCTTTTCAATATAAGTAAATAATTCAGATATTTTATTTTATTTTATTGTCTGAGATTAATTTTATATGATTATTTTGGATATTTATTTTAATTCGATAGGTAGAACCTTATGATGTCAATCTTACTTCTAATTTGGAAAACCAGTTGAAGAGAATTGTAGATGATATGTGTCTTGAAGTCATTTCACCAGTGAGTATGTGTTCAAGAAAGCATTGTTTCCTTTCCTAGAATTTTGTTAGAGTTTTCACAGCCATGGTTTTTTTGTTTTTTTTACTTGGCAGCCTGAAGATCCCAGTTCACCTGTTCTGCTTAGCATTGGAAAGTTAGCTCACTTTGAACCATCGCAGAAGCAGAATCAAACGGGAGTTGTGCCATGGTCGCCACCTCAATCAAACTGGAATCCATGGACTAGCTGCAATATTGATGAGGGTCCTCTGTCATATGTAAGTCTACAATTCATAGCTTCTCATAAATCCATTGTTTATCATCATCTATTTTTTATGTTTATTTATATTTATATAAAAATCTCATACTGCACATGCACCATTTTGAAGCATAAAGCATCTTTAGAAATAGATGAACTGTACATTTAATTATCTTCTGTTTCCAGGCTACACCAGAACAGATAAGCATTGACATAAAGAGCAACCTCTTGTATCAGCTGGAAAATGACCAGGAACTACAGAAAGTAAGTGTGCAGATATTTGAATTTGTAGATTCCTTAAGGGTATGCTAAAATTGTAGATGATATGTGTCTTGAAATCATTTCGCTAGTGAGTATGTGTTCAAGAAAGCATTGTGTTTCCAGCGCCAAACTTAAAATACATATCTTTATCCAGTCTTCAGCATTTCTGAAAAGAAGAAGAGTATATATTTATGTCTATATGCTTCTAAAACTCTCGTTGTCATAACCTTTAATTGGATGAAAAAGTGCATCATAAGCCAACAGTTTTGAACCAAGGTACCTCAGGTGGGCTAACTTACAGAATGTGTCCAAAATCTGGGACCTCTGAACTCTCAAGAGAATTTGGGAAAGTTGTGGCTGCTTCAGTACTATTGGCTGCTATTGGGCTGCTGCCTTTGCTCCTTTCCTCCCTCAGCAGCACTCACTTATCTGCTGTTGGAAACTGTTTCTTACGCCCCCTGCCAGATTTACACAAGGAAACCCAACTGAGAAGCTGGCAGGAAGTTGAGTCTCTCCTGCTTCCATTCCCTCCCCCCCCATTATTTTGTTTCTTTGCTTAGGTAAGGGATATGATAATACAAATGGGCACAAGTTGTCTAGCATCTCATCAGGTTTTCCTAACAATATGTTTAGGTTTTACATCAATAAGCTGAAGAGCCTGTTTAAAGCTCCTTTTAAAATCTCAGTCACAAAACTTGAAGGAGAGCAGTTTGCTAAACAAGATATACTCAGAGAAGAATTTACAAATGAATAATTACTTAAGAAGCTTCTTGGATTAGAAACGAAATGTCTTCAAAGAAAAACCAGAAAGTCCAGTTGCCTTGTTCTGTCCCCCTACACATTAATCTGTGTGCAGCTTGACATGCAGCTAAACCCACCTATCCTCCAATAAAACACTCTATGTGTATATAGATCTAAATGTTTTATTGAAAGAATAAAGGCTTGATTTATTTATTGAATTTATATTGCTGCCTATTCGCCCATGGCGACTCAAGGCAGCTTACAGAATATAAAACCACATTTAAAACAATAAAAATAACAAAAAGAATCAAATAAATTAATACAGTACAATATAACAAAATCACCCCCGCCCCAGTTTCATATGGTAAATGGGAAAATAGGGATACATACAATGAAAACCAAATTTATAAGATATTTGGTAACTTAATACAGTATTAAGTTACTGCTGAACATAACAATTAATAAATACAAGCAATTTAAATCTCACCAGCGATGCTCTCTGTGGGATGTGGGTTTGCCCTTGGATGACCATGTGCCACAGATTAAGATGGATTCTTGTGCTTCTGCCTTCTCCAAATGCTAAAGGAAATGGACTCTGGCTTCTCAGCATGACTTGGTTTGAGAGTGTGAGCTGATGGGTAAAATGGGTTGGGTCAGTTTCAAACAACATACTTGGTGTTTGTCTTTCCGGCCGCTAGATGGGGATAGAGAGCAAAAACAGTATAATGGTTATATGTTGGGGCATGACATGCCTCTTGAAAAAGCACCTTTGGGACATTAATGGATCATAATTGCATAGCACTAACAGTGAACTTTTTCCTATCTCAGATTCTTCGAGAGAGGGAAACACTGCCTGTGAAAAGCTTTGAGCGAGGAATCCTAACTGCAATAAATCAAAACTCTGTTGTGATCATCCGTGGGGCTACAGGTTGTGGCAAAACCACACAGGTTCCACAGTACATCTTGGATGAATACATCCACAGTGGAAGAGCTGCAGAATGTAATATTGTTGTCACTCAGGTGAAAAACCTATTCAAGCCAATATTTCCAATCAGCCTACTATTTTACATTAATGGCATTGGAATTACTTTTTGATAGGGGCTTTTTAGATCCAAAACTGAAAAGGTGCTTTGTAGCAGACATGAGTGTGTAGCAGGCATGGTGACCCCTTGTTATAGATGCTGCATTTTTTCTTGAATTCATACAGTAAACAGTCTGAAATAACACGTTTCTACAAAAAGACGACTCCCCTTGAAAAGAAGCCCTATTGGAGCACATGTGATCAAATTAAGCCCCACCCACAAAGTTAGCCCTAATTAAGACCCCGCCCATCCGGGGTGCAGGGGGTGGGGCAAGGCACACAGATAAAAAATATGCTAGAGAGGGGATGGGGGGGTGGAGCTGCCCTACTTACCAGGCTTTGCACACCCCGACACCTGTCTTGCATTCTTCTGCGGCTACTTGCCACCACTCATGCATACCCCAGCCTCCGTTTTGTCTTCAAATGCCTGCCGGAAGGCATCTGAAAGCAAAACTGAGGCCAGGACAATGCGTGCAACTGGCGGGAAGCGGCCTCAGAAGAAGTGGGCCAGCAGTGGGCTCCTGCTGGGCGGGGCTGTCAGTACCTGCTCTGTGAGGTGAGTCAATAATTAGAACCCTCCAAAAAGAAGGCCTAGCTGTTTTTTCAGGGGTCAAAAGAAAATAAGGCCTGGCCTTCTTTTTGGAGAAACCCAATATTACTTACTTTTTTTTTTTAAATCTGAAGTGCTTCATATCCATACTTCTTTTTTAAAATCTCCCAAATGAATTTGGGATAAACTATTTATAAAGGCAATACCTGAAGCAATATTTCATATTGTGAATTACCAGTAGGAATGTTTAAGTACCATAATACACAAATAACTGCAAATACTTAGATTTCTAGCAGGTAAAATTTTAATTTCAGATTCTCAGGACATCTATAAAAATCTTGTATTTTGTGTAACTTTGTTATTTTTCTTGATGGGCTTGTTCCTTTTGATGAGGTGATCTGTGATTCTTACTCCATCTGTGATATCTTTTCTACACAGCCTAGGAGGATCAGTGCTGTCTCTGTAGCAGAAAGAGTTGCTTATGAAAGAGGCGAAGAACCTGGAAATAGTTGTGGCTACAGTGTTCGCTTTGAATCGATGCTTCCCCGGCCACATGCCAGTGTGATGTTCTGCACTGTAGGTGGGTGTTGCTTGTTAAAATGTATAGGCTATGATAGTGTGTTTAATAGAATTTGACAAAAATAGAGAATCTCTTCTCATACCTCTATGGACAATATGAAATGGCTGATGCTAGAAACATTTGTTATGTGTGCTTCCCATTGTCTATTCAGAGGTGGTTGAAAATGAAAGTGTTTTGTTGTGTATTGGGCTGAGCTTGTCTGAGTAGTAAATAACTGCCAAACAGATAGTAGCAATTATAATTTGTGGGTTGTTTTGTTTCATCCATTTCTCATTACTATACATAATGAATTGAAATCAAGAATGAAATTTAGAAAGGTTTTTATTTAGTTCCTGGGTTGTAAATTCTTTTTATCTTATAAGCTTTCCACAATTCAAGATAAGAATTGCTAAAAGGAAAGAAGAAAAATAAATGAGGAATTGGCAGACTTCAGCATGATTACTTTGCTTGCTTATATGACTCAGTTTGACTGGTATTTGAGTAGTTTAACAAACCATGATTAAAATGGATTTCCATGATACGTTCATAATCAATAATGATGTGTTGCATTACAGTGTTTTCTCTAACCTGTTCTGTAAAGGAATCATTTGTCCTAATTAATCCATCCTCATTGATAAAGACCTGTTTTTAAGGTGTCCTCCTGAGAAAGTTGGAAGCTGGGATTCGTGGAATCAGTCATGTCATAGTGGATGAAATTCATGAGAGAGACATTAATGTGAGTAAGCTTTTAATTTATCCAAGCACAGCTTATTTGCTATAAGTTATGTAAGTGTTCCTGCTGTTGTGCCGTATGAAAGCGAACACACTTTCTGTCATCATGTAAATTACATTCTACCCAAGTACTGCACACATATTTTTTACATTAAAGTGGGCATTTTTTAAATAGTTACTTTGCTCACATATAGCTTCTTAGAATTATCTATAGTAAAAGTTACTCCCTTCTTGGGGGGGGGGAATAGAAGTAAAATAACCTTATACATCTAGCCAGTTTAACCCCAATAGAGGGATTAAAGTGCTGGCTTTGAAACCAGGGCACTATGAACTCTAGCCTGCCTTAGGCATGAAAGCTTTCTGGGTTACTGTGAGTCATTCACACTCTTCCAGCCCAATCCACCTTACAGGATTGTTGCTGGGAAATAAGAGGCAGGAGTATTATATTTGCTACCTGGGGTTACATATTAAAAAGTCAGGATAAAAATTTAATAATCTTGAACAAATCTGAAAAATACCATCTATTGCATCCAGTATCAGTAATTATTAGAGAAGTACAGATTCAAAGAGGAAAAGATGACTCAGACATACGAATTTAGTCAAGTTATAAATGCTGACTCCTGCTTAAATTGACCACACCTTCTCTTGGAACCATGATCAGGAGCTGCACAAGTTCCTTTTCTAAAAGAGCTGCTACCATGTATGATTTGAGTGTCCCTGTGTCCTTGAAAACACCTTTTTTTTCTTTTGAAACAGGGTCATTACACAGTTCTAATATTTATCATACAATAAATATTTAGAAATAACAACATAATCTTGGAAATTTGGATTACACTGCACTCATACTTAAAATATAGATAAAAAATAACCTATAGATGTTACACACACACACACACACACACACACACACACACACACACACATATCGTTACTTAGCCTACATTATAGGAAAAATATTGTGGCATATGGGTTTGTGATCTGGCATGGCTGCTGACTACTGAATGGTGGTATATAAAGTGAGAAATATGATAATTACCTCCATTTTTGAAAAACCTATTAAAGGACAGCCCTTTTTCTTTTCTTTTACAGACTGATTTTCTTTTGGTAGTTCTGCGGGATGTTGTTCAAGCCTATCCTGAAATCCGGGTTATTCTCATGTCTGCTACTATTGATACCAGCATGTTCTGTGAATATTTTTTTAATTGTCCTATTATTGAAGTCTTTGGTAGAACCTATCCAGTTCAAGGTAAACACCTGTCTAGTGGAACATTCAAAAAAGTTTTTCTTTTTTGGGGAGGGTAATGGAGAAGCTTGAGCTATTTGTGTAATATTGAGCTTTTTGTGTGATTATTTATTTATTTTTATTTATTTTTTTATTTGTCACAACAATATACATAAGCATCACACAAAATGATTATATAGTATATAAACATATATATGAGGAAATATAAAGAAGTATAAGCATAAAGAAAAAAAACAATAGGACAGGAACGGTAGGCACGTTTGTGCTCTTATGCATGCCCCTTATAGTCCTTTTAGGAATGGGGTGAGGTCAATAGTAGAAAGTTTTTGGTTAAAGTTTTTGGGATTATGGGAAGAGACCACAGAGTCAGGTAATGTGTTCCAAGCACTGATAACTCTGTTACAGAAGTCATATTTTCTGCAATCTAGATTGAAGCGGTTAACATTAAGTTTAAATCTATTTAAACGTTTATGTTTAAATAGATAAAATCTATTTAAAATTTATTTATTTTAAAATATGTTCAAAATATATTAAAATCTATTTATGATTATGTTAATAGAGAGCTAATATGATTATATTTTGAATGTCAAAAAGCATAGAAGAATGAAAATGATTTAATACTGTATATAGAAAAAAACCAATAAAAGCGTTTTTCTTCATCGGTGAAGGAAAAAATAGGTTTCAAAAATATTTTTATCCTTTTTTATGCCTGTGAATGTGTTGTTATGAGTCTTTAATTTAAGGATTTTGAGGGTTATTTACAGACAACTTTTGTTGCTGAGGGAAAAAGGTTGGTGGAGTATGAAGAAATGCTCCAGGAAGAAATGCAAAATATAAATCTGGCAAATAAATGTGGGGTTTTTTGGAAATCGCAATAGAAACTGGCATTTAGCTTATCAGTTTATTTTATTATTATTATTATTATTATTTATTAAATTTTTATACTGCCCTTCTCCCGAAGGACTCAGGGCGGTGTACAGCCAACGATAAAACAAAATATATACAATTAAAACAACATTTAAAACATAGCAGATTATTAAGGCTGATAAATTAAAAATTTAGATTTTAAAATTTTAAAATATTAATAAACCCCAAATTTAAAATTCAACACTATTATGCCAGTCCCGCTTGAATAAATAGGTGTGTTTTAAGCTCACGACGAAAGGTCCGAAGATCAGGCACTTGACGTAGGCCAGGGGGAAGTTCATTCCAGAGCGTCACTGCTCCCACAGAGAAGGCCCTACTCCTGGGGGCCGCCAGCCGACACTGTTTGGCAGACGGCACCCTGAGGAGACCTTCTCTGTGAGAGCGTACGGGTCGGTGGGAGGCATAGGGTAACAGCAGGCGGTCCCGTAAGTACCCGGGTCCTAAGCCATGGAGCGCTTTAAAGGTGGTAACCAAAGGTGGTATTTCTTTTGGTTGCAGAATATTTTCTTGAAGACTGTATTCAAATGACTAAATTTATTCCTCCACCGAAGGATAAGAAAAAGAAAGATAAGGACGAAGAAGGTACTGAAGATGATGATGTAAGTATGTTGTTAAGGATTTTTACTTGAAATAAAATTACAATATTGCTTATAAAAGCTAGAATTACAATAACAAAGCATGCGTGGTGATACATCTTTTATAATGGCATATGTCTTTGTATAGTACTTTGAGCTTTATTATGTCTTGTTATGCTAAGCAATATAAAATATTTGCTGTTTCTATTTGAAAATAGGACACTATATTGAACTAATATGGAATTTAGGATGATTGTTTTGAGTCAATCATTGCAGTCATTTTGATATGGAGTGCTTATGGATCTTTCTGCTTTTTCAATCCCAGCAGTGATCTGCATAATAGTACTGTTATCAGTGGGAAGTCTGCCATATGCTTATATATACAATTTTCTATTAGAAGAGAATATGTATGACTTAGTTGAATGGTGGAATCATTTGCACTTTCTGAACTTAGTTATTTTCACGTGGACATTTCATCCATCATTTCAATTTTCTTCTAGGCAAACTGCAATCTTATCTGTGGTGATGAATATGGCCTAGAAACAAAAAACCGCATGGCCCAGATGAATGAGAAGGAAACTCCTTTTGAACTCATTGAGGCTTTGTTGAAATATATTGAGACCTTGAATGTCGTAGGAGCAGTCCTTGTCTTCTTGCCTGGCTGGAATCTGATATACACTATGCAGAAATACCTGGAAATGAATCCACACTTTGGTATGAACGATTTTCAGCTGTATTTTTTTTTTTTTACTTTCCACCCCCGAGGTCATCATAAAACTGAAAGAGCTTCCTTGTGTATGTATGGAAGAGTGAATTTTATTTATTTATTAAATGTAGATGCCACCCATTTCACTGTCTAGCTATTCTGGATGGCTAAATGCTGAAAAGAATTGTAATATTTAAAATAGGAGATATACAAATGAAATAAGCTTGCTTAAAGTGATTTCCTCCCTCTACTTTTACTGTAGGAAGCCAGAGATACCGAGTTCTTCCTCTGCATTCCCAGATACCCCGAGAAGAGCAGCGCAAAGTATTTGATCCAGTGGCCCCTGGAATAACCAAGGTGAACCTCTTGGAATAGGTGTAGCTCAACCATTTCCAGCTTGCAGCTTTCCAGCTGTTTTATCATTGGTATTCCTGGAATTTATAGACAGGCAGTCCTCGACTTACGACCACAATTGAATCTAAAATTTGTGTTGTTAAGTGAAACCTTTGTTAAGTGAATTTTGCCTCCTTTTACCATCTTTCTTGTAGCAGTTGTTAAGTGAATCACTGCAGTTGACAAGTTAGTAACACAGTTGTTAAGTGAATCTGGCTTCACTATTGAGTTTGCTTGTGAGCAGGGCATAAAAGATGATCACAGCAATGGTTATAAATATGAACCAGTTGCCAAGCACCTGAATTTTGATCACACAATGGGAATGCTGCAAAGGTCGTAACTCTGAAAAATGGTCATAAGTCACACTTTTCAGTGCTGTTGTAACTTTGAACGATCACTAAACAAACTTTTGTAACTCAAGGACTACCTGTACAGCATGGCATTGGGAAGGTGTAATCCCAGCACGTTTAGAGAGTTTGGATATGAGAGTGCATATGTGAATACAGCCTTCTATTCAAGCATACAGTGTTGTTTGTCTCCCTAGGTGATCTTGTCAACCAACATTGCAGAGACCAGCATAACCATCAATGATGTGGTCTACGTTATTGATTCTTGCAAGTGAGTTGTTCTGAAGCTGATTCCTATGCTTGTGTTTGCTATTTTCTTTGCATTTAATTGTAGTCCTCTTTTTTTCTTTTTTTGCTGTGCTGTCTGATTTTCGCTACTGGATTTGCATCTCATCAATGTTCTCAGACAGCCACGTGTCCATATGCTGTAGTATCATCAACTCTGTGCAGATAATTGATGTTTCTTTCTCCAGTTTTAAACACAATGCTTTTCTTCTTTCAGTCCAGCTTTGAGTCATTGGGAATCTGGTAGCATATAGGTTTGATGATGATGATAGCTGAATAAGTAGTGAGAGAGTTTGCAGCCTTGTCTGACTCCTTTGCCAATTTGGAAGCAATCTTCCCTAGTTGTGGCTTTGTTCCATTTGTTCCCAATAAATTTTTAGATTTATTGTTAGAATAATGAGTTGTTGTGGTACTCCCATTTTCTTAGTGACATAGCACAAGTTGTTGAGGTCAAGACAGTCAAATGCTCTTCTATAAGTCAATGAATAGCATGTTGACAACCTTTTAGTATTCTCTGATTTTCTGAACTATTAAGCATGCAGCAGCAATGCTGATCCTTGTTCCTTAGCTTTTTCTGGAACACACTAGAGAAGTAGATATTTCTGTTTCCATGTAGGGCTTTTATCTGTGTTGAATGGTTTTGAGGTTATCTTGCTAGCATGTGAAATTGCAATAGTTTTCACAGTCTATTATAAAGGGTTTTTTTTTGGTATTAATATGTAGATTTCTACTTTTTTACCACTGTGTTGTTTTTCACATTTGTTGATGTAATGTGGTTAGAGTTTTAAGTGAGTCTTTTATGTACTGTATTTTTGTAAACAATGTATCGCTTCCTGTACCCTTCCCACTTAGTAATAAGCAGAATGCGGATCTGACTTCATATTCCAATAGTATACTTGCCTGTAGGCAACAGTCAAAAGTATCTTGGAAGTCAGCATTTCTGCTGTATGGATTTTCATTATTATACAGTTGCAAGAAAAAGTATGTGAACCCCTTGGGATTACGTGGAGTTTTGCATGAATTGGTCATAAAATGTGCTCTGAACGTCATCTAAGTCACAACAATAGAAGAACACAGTCTGCTGAACATAATACTACACAAACATTAGATGTTACCATGGTGTAATTGCACATAACATGTAAACATTCACAGTGCAGGGAGGAAAAAGTATGTGAGACCCTAGCCTAATGATTTCTCCCAGAGCTAATTGGAGCCAGGAGTGAGCCAACCTTGACTCCAATCAGTGTGATGATATTGGATGTGTTGCTGACAGCTGTCCTGCCCTTTAAAAACACACACCTGTTTTGGGTTTACTGGTTTCAAGAAGCACTGTCTAATGTGCTCGCAGAAAAGAGCTCTCAGAAGACCTACAATCAAGATTTGTTGACTTGCATGAAGCTGGAAAGGGTTACAAAAGTATCTCCAAAAGCCTTGATGTTCATGTGTCCATGGTAAGACAGACTGTCTACAAATGGAGAAAGTTTAGCACTGTTGCTACTCTCCCTAGGCGTGGTCATCCTGTAAAAATGACTGCAAGAGCACAACGCAGAATGCTGCATGAGGTAAAGAAGAATCCTAGAGTGTCAGCTAAAGACCTACAGAAATCTCTGGCACATCTAACATTTTTGTTGACACATCTACAATAAGGAAAACATTAAACAAGAATGGAGTACATGGGAGGACACCACGGAGGAAGCCACTGCTGTCCAAAAAGAATATTGCAGCACGTTTGAAGTTTGCAAAAGAGCACCTGGATGTTCCACAGCACTACTGGCAAAATATACTGTGGACAGATGAAACCAAAATTGAGTTGTTTGGGAAGAACACACAACACTGTGTGGAGAAAAAAAAGGCACAGCACACCAACATCAAAACCTCATCCCCACTGTAAAACATGGCGGAGGGAGCATCATGGTTTGGGGCTGCTTTGCTGCCTCAGGGCCTGGATGAATTGTTGTCATTGATGGGAAAATGACTTCCAGAGTTTATCAAGACATTTTGCAGGAAAACGTACGACCATCTGTCCGCCTACTGAAGCTCCACAGAGGATGGGTGATGTAATAGGACAATGACCCAAAGCATACAAGTAATTCAACAAAACAATGGCTTCAACAGCACAGAATACGCCTTCTGGAGTGGCCCAGTCAGAGTCCTGACCTCAACCCGATTGAAATGCTGTGGCTCTTAAGAGAGCTATTCACACCAGACATCCCAAGAATATTGCTACACTGAGACAGTTTTGTGAAGAGGAGTGGTCCAAAATTACTCCAGATCATTGTGCAGGTCTGATCTGCAACTACAGGAAACGTTTGGTTGAGGTTATTGCTGCCAAAGCAGGGTCAACCAGTTATTAAGTCCAAAGGTTTACATACTTTGTCCTTTGTCCTGCACTGTGAATGTTTAAAATAAAAGAAACCACTAAAAATAGGGCAGGAGATCTTTAGAGAAGTAGCAAATGGAAAAGATAGAAGAGTCGGGATTTGGAGGAAATTGTAGCCTGCAGAGCTGTATTACCTTTAGATGAAGATCAAATAGATCTTCTATTTGATCTTCATCTAAAGATCAAAAAGATCAAAAGCCAGGAAAAGCTCCAGGCCCAGACAAGATAACTCCTTCTTGCTTAAAAGTCTGTGCTGACCAATTGGCCCCCATCTTCACCCATATTTTCAATAAATCACTAGAGATGTGCTATGTTCCTTCTTGCTTCAAACACTCTACCATCATCCCAGTGCCGAAGAAGCCCACCATCAAGGAACTGAATGACTACAGACCAGTTGCTCTAACATCTGTAGTCATGAAAACCTTTGAAAGGCTAGTGCTTTCCTACCTGAAAACCATCACGAATCCGCTCTTAGACCCCTTGCAATTTGCATACCGAGCAAATAGATCAACAGATGATGCTGTTAATATGGCTCTGCACTACATCCTACAACATCTTGAGTCTCCAAAGACCTATGCAAGGGTCCTTTTTGTAGACTTTAGTTCAGCATTCAATACCATCATTCCAGACATTCTTCTAACTAAGCTAAACCAGCTACAGGTACCGGAACAGACTTGTAAGTGGATCACAAGCTTCCTAACAAACAGGAAGCAGCAGGTGAAGCTAAGCAAGATCACATCAAATACCTGTACAATTAGCACAGGGCCCCCCCAAGGCTGTGTGCTCTCCCCACTTCTCTTCTCTCTGTATACCAATGACTGCATCTCCAATGATCCATTTGTTAAGCTACTGAAGTTCGCAGATGACACAACAGTGATTGGTCTCATTCGAGACAATGACGAATCCGCATATAGACGAGAGGTCGAACGACTAGCCTTGTCGTGCAACCAAAACAATCTGGAACTGAACACACTCAAAACCGTAGAAATGGTGGTAGACTTTAGGAAAAACCCTTCCATACTTCCACCTCTCACAATACTTGACAACACAGTATCAACAGTAGAAACCTTCAAATTTCTGGGTTCTATCATATCGCAAGATCTCAAATGGACAGCTAACATCAAAACATCATTAAAAAGGACAACAAAGAATGTTCTTTCTGCCAACTCAGTAAGCTCAAACTGCCCAAGGAGCTGCTGATCCAATTCTACAGAGGAATTATTGAGTCTGTCATTTGCACCTCTATAACTGTCTGGTTCGGTTCTGCAACCCAACAAGAAAAACACAGACTTCAGAGGATAATTAGAACTGCAGAAAAAATAATTGCTACCAACTTGCCTTCCATTGAGGACCTGTATACTGCACGAATCAAGAAGAGGGCCGTGAAAATATTTGCAGATCCCTCGCATCCTGGACATAAACTGTTTCAACTCCTACCCTCAAAACGACGCTATAGAGCACTGCACACCAGAACAACTAGACACAAGAACAGTTTTTTCCCGAAGGCCATCACTCTGCTAAACAAATAATTCCCTCAACACTGTCAGACTATTTACTGAATCTGCACTACTATTAATCATTTCATAGTTCCCATACCAATCTCTTTCCACTTATGACTGTATGACTATAACTTGTTGCTGGCAATCCTTATGACTTATATTGATATATTGATCATCAATTGTGTTGTAAATGTTGTACCTTGATGAACGTATCTTTTCTTTTATGTACACTGAGAGCATATGCACCAAGACAAATTCCTTGTGTGTCCAATCACACTTGGCCAATAAAAATTCTATTCTATTCTATTCTAAATAGACTAATTTTAATTTCAGTTTGAAAAGCCCATCTCCCTCAAACCAAGTTCAGCTTCTGATGCCTCTGTAAATAGGTCCATGTTCTTGGCTGCAGTACAGACATGGGTTGCCATTGCCAGCTTCTGGGGAAGAAATGGATGAATGAATAGGGAAGGGCTTCCTAGCGTAGCCTTGGAACTCTCATACTAACCAATTTCATCCTTACTTAGTTTTTTTCCAACATCTACCATTGTCACCTAGGTGCTGTCACCTGTACAGGCTAATAGGGTTCACAAAATTGTATCTAACATCAATCTTGCCATGCATTGCAAAATATTATCGCACACTTTTTTTTTTACAGATTTGGGATGCTGACTCTTGTTTGTGAAAGTGATCTACTTTCTTTTTCTTCCCAATGTTAAGGAGTTAATTTAGTATTTTTTTTCCAACCCCACAGACAGAAAGTTAAACTATTCACTGCTCATAACAACATGACAAATTATGCCACTGTGTGGGCATCAAAAACAAACCTGGAGCAACGGAAAGGACGGGCTGGTCGTGTCCGTCCTGGATTCTGCTTTCATCTTTGCAGCAGAGCACGTTTTGACAGGTAGGTTCATACTCTGCACTTCTAGATATTCTGGGGTCTGTTTCGTAATTGATATAGAAAAACAAATTGACACCCATATTAGAGAATAGGAATTGAGTGTGTGGGATGGGTGTTTGTGTCTGTGTGTATGCATTCATGGGTATTGTGTGAGCCAAAAGCAAATTTCTTACAGCATTAATAACTAATAGCGCAAGGCAGGTTTACATATTTGTTGTACGATATAGATATATAGTTTTTATGAAGAGTTGTGGGATGAGGAGGTAAATATAAAAACAATTTAGATATCATTATTAGCAAGAGATTGTAGCATGAGCTGTAGAGATGAATATATCCAAAATATCCCCTCTCTTCCAGACTTGAGACTCATATGACCCCTGAAATGTTTCGAACACCACTGCATGAAATTGCTTTGAGCATCAAGCTGCTAAGATTAGGCGGGATTGGACAATTTCTGGCCAAAGCTATAGAGCCGCCCCCTTTGGATGCAGTGATTGAAGCAGAGCATACACTCAGAGGTATCTGTTGTCTTGTCTTGTCAATGAAAGTACGGTGTATATTTTCATAACTCCCGTTCATTGGTGAAATGAAATCCAGTTTATTTATTTATCCAATTTATATTGCTGACCATCTAGGCAAGAACCTGGGCAGCCAAGAAGAGAAGAAGCATGGGATTCTATTAAACCAAGAAACTAAATAAAGCTAAATTGAGGCTCAGTAAAACCAATCACATACATCTATACTAGAGCCCCCATATTAACATCCCAACATCAATAACTGGAGCAAGAGTCAGGTTATCTTGGACTTGCAAAAGGTCAATAGAGTAGAGGTATCTATTTCAAGGGGGAGGCTGTTCCATAGGCCAAGGTGAATGATATATAAGGTAGTGAAGATGTGCTAGTGTTGTGGTCAATGACATTTAGAAGGGCACCCAATGTTTATCCTGGGCATAAAACTATTAGTTCATATAGTAACTAGGAATAGCTTAATGTAGGTTGTTAGGCTTAGCATCTCTTTCTGATGTCTTAAGTGAGTTCCCCCTAGCCGTTCTATTGCTTTCCATCAAATTGGTGGAGGCTGTTAACTGTATCTTTGCAAAATCCCAGAACCAATTTAATTCTTTTGTTTTTAAAATTTTGTTGCCTTTTGCATTCCCAGGTTCTGTAATTTCTAGGTCCCTTTCTGAAGTGCCATCCACACAGATCTCTTTCAAAAATTGTACTAATTGTTTTCAAAAATTGTACTAATTGTTTTTACTTTGGCTGTAAACTCCCCTGAGTCCTTTGGGAGAAGGGCGGTATAGAAATTGAAACAATAAATAAATAAATAAAAACCTTTTTTTTTTCATAAAAAAGTTTTATTTTTACAATCATATCAAACAGCTCATCCAAGGTACAGTTATATACAATTAGTCGGGCGTGCCCAGTCACCCCCCCCTTTTTAACACTCTTCCTTCTTCTACCTTTTTCTACTTTCCAGACCTTCCTCTCCTTCTCTTATCTACATCCTCTCCTCCCTCCACCCTACACCTTCCTTCTCCCTCTTCCTTCCTCTTCTCCTCTTTCCTACCTCCTACTCTCTCCTCTTTTCTCCCTCCCCACCGTTCTAAAATGGTAACTGGGCAGACCCGACCCTACATTAATTATATTTATACATCTTCAATAATCCCTGTACATTAACCATCACTCCATCCTTTACCCTCAACCCCCCAATTCCCCTCCCCCACCCCACACCCTGACTTCCCAGAACAAAATGCAGGGTATCAAAACAAACAATCATAATCCAAAATCATTCCTAAATTATAATCTCTAGTCACTCCACACATAATCACACTCTCAATTCCCCTCTCCTTCAGAAATAAATCTAATACAAAATATTTCCTAAATTTACTCATATGCTATTCGATATTTTTTTATCTGATACTTATTTTGAATATAATCAATCCACATTTTCCATTCTAAAATATATTTTTCTTGTGTATAGTCTTTCAAGTAAGCAGAAATTTTTGCCATTTCTGCCAAATTTGATACTTTGAGTGTCCATTCTTCAATTGTAGGTAATTCTTCTTTCTTCCAATATTGAGCAATCAAAAGTCTTGCGGCTGTTATTAAGTTCAAAATCAATTTAGTCTCTATAGCTGTACAATCCATAATTATTCCTAGTAGAAAGAACTGTGGAGTAAACTTAATCTTCTTTTTCAAAATATTCTGCATGATCCACCATACTTTAATCCAAAATGCTTTAACTTTTTTACAAGTCCACCATATATGGTAATAAGTGGCATCTTCACAATCACATCTCCAACATTTAGCCTGTACATTAGGATACATACATGACAACTTTTTGGGGTCTAAATGCTATCTATAAAACATCTTATAAAAATTTTCTCTCATATTTTGCGCTTGTGTAAATTTAACATTCCTCACCCAAATTCTTTCCCAAGTTTCCAACATTATTGGTTGCTGAAAATTTTGTGCCCACTTAATCATACAATCCTTAACCAATTCAGTCTCTGAGTCTATTTCTACTAATACAATATACAACCTCTTAATATGCTTCTTTGTATGGAAAAGGGGGAATTACAATTAAAATCCAGAGAAAAGATGGGGGAAGAAGGGAAAAATTATACATGGTTCCAATATGGACAATTACAAGCTAGATGGAAATTAGATCAAAAAATAGGTGTTAAGCAAACTGAGGATAATTTGTTAAAACAAATGAGAGATCAAGGCCAACAGCAAATAAAAACCTTTTGAGTTGTATTTTTCAGTCTGCTTGAGGCTTTACCTCTCACACATACCACTCTGATCTGTTCACAACAAAATTCCTACTACAGGATGGTTTTCTTCATCCTAACTAATCCTCTCTTAGGGGATTTGATCAGCTGTGGACCTTCTAATTACCAAAATTGTTATCCAACAACGCAAATTGCATTTTTCTTTATCTGAATTGCTTGACTGCTTGTACTGGTCTGTTTTATATTGGTCTACACAATAAACTGAATTGAAAACAGAAGAAGTGTTGAATCTCTTGAAGTATAGATTTGAAAACCACTCATTCATGCTGTTTTATGTCCATTTCAGAGTAGCAAAACTTAAATGTTTAATCTACTAAATTACATTATAACTTCAGTCAGAGATCAATGTCTGAACACAGAATTGCAAAAAAAGGGGTGTTTTCACAACTCTATAAGAATTGTCTCTGCAAGGACCAGATAACAGCCTATAGAATTGACCATTATATTTTCAACAGTAATCAGCCCTCCTTCCCTTTTGGAAAATTAATGAGCAGGCAGCAGCAAATGTATCAGCTTTTCATTTTATTTCCATCTTCATAATTTAAATATTTCACCAATTGCAATAACTGATGAAAAAAAATCAGTTGAAAACTATACTAGACTATACTTTTATTTTTATTTCAGAGCTTGATGCCCTGGATTCTAATGATGAACTGACCCCCCTTGGGAGAATTTTAGCAAGGCTCCCTATTGAACCTCGACTTGGCAAAATGATGATAATGGGGTGCATATTTTAGTAAGTAACAATAACTTCAAAAGTAACTGGAGGGAGAAGGAGGGGGACTCAGGATGAAGAGAATTAATTTTTTTAATGAAGTCATGTTTACCAGGAGTAATAAAGTGAATCCCACCAGCAGCCTTTGTCTCATTCATTACTTCTGCTTGACAGTGCTGTTTTTTTTATATTGCAGTGTAGCTCAGCTAATTCTGTGTTTTTTCTTTCAGTGTTGGCGATGCTGTATGTACTATCTCTGCTGCCACCTGCTTCCCTGAGCCATTCATCAGTGAGGGTAAAAGGCTGGGTTATGTCCATAGGAATTTTGCTGGAAACCGGTTCTCCGATCATGTGGCCCTGCTCTCAGTCTTCCAAGCCTGGGATAATGCAAGGTAATTTGATTTAGGGCAATACCCAAGACATCTTACTTTATATTTAAAAAAAAACAACCTCAGCATGTTACACTTACATGGAGTGGCTTGACTGATTTTTACCCATTTTCTTGCAGAATGGGTGGAGAAAATGCTGAAATTCGTTTCTGTGAGTTTAAGAGACTAAACATGGCAACACTCAGAATGACCTGGGAAGCCAAAGTACAGTTAAAAGAAATTCTGGTTAACTCTGGATTTCCAGAAGGTAAAAATAAAAGAAAATCGTTGTATGAATGTAAAGGAAGTCCCTGTTTACGACCATTAGTTTTGCAACCATTCAAAGATATGAAAAAATAACTTTATGGCCCATTTACGATCTTTGCAGTGTCCCTCAATCACGTGATCACTCTTACACTCAGTATGTATTATTCTGTGCTTTGGGTTTTTTTTTTTCTTTTTTCCTCACTTGCAAAATAGAAAGCGTGGAGTGTGATTTCAGGAAAGTAAACTGATTGCTCTTCTACACATCAAAACCAATGCAATCATGCCAGCAACTGAGGGCTAGGAGACAGAGGCCCACTAGGCAAATACGTTACTTTGTTTCCAATCTCTCCGCTCTGCAAGGATGGTAGGGAGAAAAAAAAAGGCAAGCGATTTCCGTAGACTGTCTTCTTTGCTTAATCCTTCCACAAATGTCCCTGCCCGCCCACCCACTTAGCAGAGAAATTAGAGAGGAAGGAATTGTAAGAGAGTAAGCTGTTTGCTGTTCTATACATTGAAAGCAATGCAATTGACTCAGCAGTAAAGGTCAGGCAAAAGAGAGATTGCCTATAGAAATTGCTTACTTTTTTTCTCCCCCTCCCTACTTGCAGAGCAGAAAGATAGGAGAGGAAGAGATTTCAAGAGAGTAGTATCAAATGGGGATGCTCGTGGCTTCCAGTTAATGATCACTTAGTTTAGCAGTGGAATTGCTGGTCCCAATTATTTGTGATAGCACTTTTGTATATTCTGAACCTGATAGACTAAGCTCTATTTCTTATTAGACATGTTGATTATTCTTCATATTTAAGGTTTCTGGTTGTGGAGGCTATAGAAAGTGTGTGTGTTTGTGTGTCTGTATCACCCCCCTCCCCAAACATACAGATACCCAGATAACTTTTTCAAAGTTTTGTGATTTCTCTGCAGAAATAATTTCTATTATTTGCTTTCATGTTACTTTTAATCTCATTTTGAAGTAATTTTCATAAATTAAATCTGGATTTCAGAGAAAATGAGAAGTATTTATGTTCTATACATACCTTAGCTCTGTTGTAAAGTTTAGTTTAGTTTAGTTTATTCGTATTTGTATACCGCCCTATCTCCCGAAGGACTCAGGGCGGTTCACAGGCAGATAAAAAACATTTATGTACAAATTAAGATAACCATTAAAAAACTTATTCTAAAAGCCAAATTCTTAAAAAATAATATAAATATTAAAACCAATTTAAAACCCCTATAAATTTAAAATCTAGTCCAGTCCTGCACAGATGAAAAGATGTGTTTTAAGCTCGCGACAGAAGGTTCGGAGGTCCGGAAGTTGATGGAGTCCTGGGGGGAGTTCGTTCCAGAGGGTGGGAGCCCCCACAGAGAAGGCCCCTCCCCTGGGCGTCGCCAGACGACACTGCCTAGCTGACGGCACCCTGAGGAGTCCCTCTCTGTGAGAGCGCACGGGTCGGTGAGAGGCATTCGGTAGCAGTATATTAGGTTTTTTTGGCACTGAGGAGAAAATAAGCTTTCCACAGTGTAATTATGTCAAAATAATAAGTAATCTTTAATTTATTCATTGCAAATAAACTATTAGAGTATATGTATACTTTGAGTTCATGTATTCCTGAATAACAGGCATGGATTGAAAAGTTTCAAACATTGATATAATATTCAGTTTATATAATTAGTTCTATGTATTGTTGGTAAGATGCTGAGAAAAGCCCATTTTTGTCTCTTTCTAGACAGTTTAATGACTCAGGTGTTCAACAACACTGGACCAGATAATAACCTGGATGTTGTGATTTCTCTGCTGGCTTTTGGCCTGTATCCCAATGTCTGCTTTCACAAAGAAAAGAGGAAGATTCTCACTACTGAAGGACGTAATGCTCTCATTCACAAATCCTCTGTTAACTGCCCATTCAGCAGCCAGGATATGAAGTATCCTTCTCCTTTCTTTGTTTTTGGAGAAAAGGTAAAATTAGGGGGCGGGGAACCTTGGACTATCAAATGGCCATGTAGTCTTTGAATATTGAGACATAAGGTGGCATACAGATATATCAAGAAAGATGCCACTCGTGAATCATTTTATATGCAGAACAGCTGGTTTTGATTGATCAGTGCCTGGCCTAAAATATGCAGGTATTAGATTTTGTGTGGAACAAAATCTTTTTATGGACTAGGCAGGGAAGGAAGGAGAAAGAAAATAAAACATCATCAGGGGAAGAGGGAAGGTGCAGGGAGAAGGAAGGGAAGCTGCTCCGAAAATAGGATTGAAAGAATATGTCCCTTTGGAAATTGTTAAGCAGAGAGGGAGAAATACAGGTAGTCCCGAGTCACGAATGCAATGGAGCCTGCCCATTTCATTCGTAACACAGGGATTCACAAGGAGTGAATTTTGTAATTTGAACAGGATCACTTCCTCCTTTCGCCCACGCATTCGCTAATCAAATGCGAGGCTTGTTAAGTACACACGAGGTATTTCAAGATGGGGAAGGCCATGGGCCTAGTGATGGAACAGGCCACTTGCCTAAAACCACCCAAGACCTCCCCGACCCATTGAAATACCTCATGCTCCCCACAATTGCTCCCCCCAACCCAACCTGCTGCTGTTGTGACTCCGGCCCCCCGAGCCTGTTCCCATGGAGGAGAGTGACTCGGAAAGTGAGGGAGAGGAACCAGCAAGGCCTTCCTTGCCAGGACCCTCCCGCTGGCATCGCCCCAAGTTCCAGCTGCAGGCCAGGAGGAGGAGCTGACAAGGCCTCCCTCTCCTGCACCCTCCTCCTCCTCCCTGGCAATGCCTCAAGTCCCAGCTGCTGACGATCAATCCTGGGTGGATCCGAGGCAGCGACGTAAGGATAAGCATGCGCAGCAGAGGAAAAGGTGTGGCAGGCTCAGAGATTGCTGAGTCACTGAGCCACACCCCACAGGGTATAAAAGTGGGTGGAGCTACCATGTGGCCCTTGTGACGGACAAAAAACTACCAAGGGTGCACTGCAGCTCGGTTGTTGGAGGGTTAAATGACTTTGTCAATGAGTTTTGGCAACGGATCTTGGATACAAGATAATGGACTCAAAACTTGGCAGGCCTTTGCACAGTCACTGCCAAGTATTTCCTCAGCTGAAGAAAATCAGGTCTGTAGCAAATAAAAAGATTGGGAGACACGCGTCTTTGAGTTTGCTCTGTGAAGTGGGGAGGGGGACATAACAGCTGCACTGGGTCACTTACTGTGCAAAGATCTAGCAAGAAGTATCCTCTCCTGCCTCTCATCCCCCATGCCCCTCTGAAGCTCCAATTCAGCCTTGCCCGGCACATTGCAGGCCGAAATGGAGCTTCTGCGGAGTGGATCTGCCCTTCAGAAGCTCCATTTTGGCCTGCAATGTGCAGGCCAAATGTTGCAAAGCCTCAGCGATTGTTCGTAAGGGAGAACAACTGCCATAGTGTTGCAAGATTTGTAGTTTCTGGACTCATAAATGCTAGAGGGCGCATTGTGTAACTTCTAACATTCGCTAAGGGAACACTTGTAACTCGGGGATTACCTGTATATACCAGATTTGCCCCACTTGGATTTTGTTTCATTCAGAATCTAGAACAAGAAGTCAGATTTTTCATTTTGTCAAACAGTGGCTGTTTTGAAATGTATTAGCAAAACCTCTGAACATGCTGGTTTACTGCAGATTCAAAACAATTTATTTTTCTCAATCATTCACACTCCTGGTGATATACATTTGTTTTCCTAATAAAATGTTTCCATCTGCATGTGAGGATTTCCTGTTCGTTATTAGCATGTACTATAAAACCTACTTTTCTTTCAGTTTGATCAGCACACATTTTTATTAATAAATAATTATTTTGTAATAATTCCAAATTTGCAAAATGGATTTTATGGACTTTGAAGAAATTGGGATCTTGTTTCCTGCTTATGTATTTGTTTAATTCAATTACTCCCCTCCATAGTTACTGTGGGTGACTTACAGATTAAAAATTCAAAGAAAACAAAATTTATCAAGGAAAAAAAGGGACAATGGCTAAAACCTTAAAAGTAAAACAGAAACCATCCAAAGAAGCTTGGCCCCCGCTTCTAACCCAGGGTTTGGGAAAACAACCAGATCTTAAGTAGATTATGGAAAGTCAGAAGAGTGGGAGCAGTTCAGCTCCCCCCTTCAAATATTAAGCAGATTCAAGCAAACTTAAGTTTTTAAAGATCTGTGAAGGTCAGGTGGCTGCCGCCATCTGCTGGGATAGCACATTCAAATAAGTTAAAGCATCACATAGATGGTGGTTTTAAATACTACTCGAGGACATCCAATGTATGGGAGTTGAATACCTCTGAGCAGTTGGGTAAATAATAGAAAGTTGTTATATTTCGTATTATACAATTGATTATGTATGCATCTTTCTGCAGATCCGGACACGGGCTATCTCAGCCAAAGCAATGACCTTAGTGAGCCCTTTACAGCTGCTTCTCTTTGGCTCAAAGAAAGTGGTATCGGATGGAGAGATTATTATATTAGATGACTGGTATGATCCTTTGGCTGAGTTTACATGATAACGGTGGCATGAGTGGGCAAGAGGGATTGCAAAATTTAGTAATTGGTCTCATAACTGAAAAGAAATTCATAAGGAAAAACATAAGATCAGATTATTGTTGTTTTAAATGTCACAATACTTTATTTAGTAGTTCTTGTTAAATATATGTACTTTTTATTGCTTGAAAAAGAGATACATACACTACTATGCTCTGGTTTCTTCTTTCTTCAGTGCAAATGAAACTACTGTTTATACAGTGTAGTGTGGTTTTTAGAGCAAGATATTCAAGTTCTCTTGTGGTGTATTTTTAGGAGTCTCTTTTTATAGAAGCCTAAGATACTAAGTAGATAGGAAAAGAAATCGTCATTTGCTAAATTGCTTTCTTTGCTTTAGGATCAAACTGAGGATGCCGCACAGTGCAGCTGCCTGTATTATTTCTTTGCGTGCAGCAATGGAAGCTCTCGTGGTTGAAGTAACAAAAAATCCAGAAATCATCAGTGAATTAGACCATTTGAACAAACAGATGCTGAATGTAATTTGCGAAGTCTCCAAACCCTTGGCTGCTGGAATTAACCTTGCAGTAGGTGGCAACATGAGGTTAGTTTCAAGCTGTGAGCTTAGAATCATAATGAAATGCTTATTTTTTAATAATGTGGTTCTACTGAGGTTTGAAATAAGTCTTCTTTAACCAGAAATTTTACAATATATATTTTATAAGTACATTGAGATCCTGCAACTGAACACCATTTATAGCGAGTATAAAATTGAAATAGACAGATACATAATGATTAAACATATGGGATCCACAGGAATCCATATTGGCAAACTACTTTGACAAAGAATAAAACAAGTGTAACAAAAAGGATTTAAAAATAAGATGGCACCAATCTTTAGTGTTTTTTTTTAAACGTGAATTTTAAAATATGGTGATTATGGGACACTATTCAGGTACACATATGGATAAAAGTATATATTTTATAAAGTAACAAGTAGTATAGGGAATTTTTGACTGTTAAAAAATGCTGTCTTAAAGACAAAGGCAATTTTCTTACACTTGTAATTACTTAGGTAAAGTAAGTCTTTCTTGGTAAATATATACATAATTGTGTATTTGGAGGATTGCACTTATTCATCTTTGTACAAAGAATTTCAATTTTTACTCTTAGGTTTGGCGATGGACCTCGTCCACCTAAAATGGCTCGATATGACAGTGGAGGTGGCTACAGAGGAAGAAGTGGAACTGGCTACAGGGGGGGCTATCAAGGTGGATATGGAGGCGGATATCGTGGTGGATATAATTCTTACCGTGGTGCTTCTGGGGGAAGAGGATATTCAGGGGGGGCTGGAGGTGGATTTCGAGGTAGAGGAAGTTTTCAGGGTTCAGGTGGAGGATACCAAACTGGAGGAAACAGAGGTGGTGGGTTTAGAGGAGGGTGGAGTGGCTACTGACAAACTGCTAGTGACGATGTGTTGCACATTGAATCTAAAGCTGAAAAGGAGCTTAAAAAGGTTCAGTCCTTTCTGGGTTCCATGGTAAGCACCTGATCTCTGGAAAATAAGTTTTATGGTCAAGATGTTGCCAATAGCCTGTTCCACTCTAAAACATCATTTTGGCTACATTCAAAGCATAGGCATCCTTAAATGTTAGTAATTCCAGAATAAAAGTGTGCATGAACTTGTTTTATTCCATACATTTCTTTATTTGTAATACAGATCTCTTCCTGATTTAGTTCATCATACTTTGGAATATTTTAATTCCAAATTATATTTATATGCAGTATTCACATTGCTTTAATTTTGTATGTTTATTTTGATTCTAATGAAATTGTTAATTTTTAAGGGATTAGTCCTAGATGTAGACTAGAATTTTTGATTGTTAATTGTATCATCAAAAACTGTTATGAGTTGATAGATGCCTTACTAGGATTGCCAGTTAGGAGCTTTAAGTTCTTTATCTGTTCAAATGTTTGTCACATACAGCAACTTCTAAAATAAAAATAGTACAACTCCAAAAATGTCATAAAATACAGTAGATGTCATTTTTTTGAATACCTGCCATGTAGCTAAACTGCCAACTCAGAATACATGATTCTGAGTTTCCTAATGAGAGTTCAGCCTCAACTACAGACATTCTTTGGCTTAGGGCCGTTCGTTCAGCGACTGAAGTTATGATGCTAATGAATGAAGGGCGGTTATGACAAGCCCTTGGAGTTCCAGCCATCCCACTACCCCCGTGGTCAAGTGATTGCAGTCTGGGTGCTTGGCAACCTGTTTGCACTTAAGCCTGTTGCCAAGTGCCCTGTGATCCTTTTATTGCCATTGATCACCTCCCATGCCGTTATCCCCAGAAAGCCAAAAGGGAAGGCAGCAGGGAAGATCACAAGTTACTGGCATATGTCCCCCACATCTGTACACCCTCCTCTTGCCCCTATACGTTTGTACTATTTGTACAGCCTGTCTGATCCAAGCAGCACCTCTTGCAGCCTTGTGGTTTCTAACGATGCCTTAACCACTACACCAAACTGGCTTCATATTCTAATTGACTTGAAATATTTGTACGTTTTTGGAATATACACCTCTTGTTTGGTTACATTCTTGCCGAATTCCAGTCATTTGATGGTCAAGTTGCAGGAACTGTAATAATTGATATTTATTGGTTGTTCCCAATAGGCTAGAAAAAAAATGGGTTCCAGTTAATTAGAAACTTGCTGTTATTGTTCCCATGGTTAAATAGAGTGACAGGACACAATGTGAAAACTGTCATGGAATCGGTCTTGTCTGATTGAAAAGGTCCTTGCACAGATTATCAGAACTCTCCTATAGCCAGTGTGAGAATCTTCAGGAATAGTACTGCTTTAAATCAATTCGTGGCTATGTAGACCAAATTTTTTTTCTACCAGGCAAGTACTCGAGAAACATGTACGAATTGGTGAGTGTCTTTGAAAATATACACCAGGATTCCAGATCGTTATTTAATGTGGTAGTACCAGTAGGTTGGACTAGACAACCAATGGACCATTGGGGTGTTTCCCCTTTTCTTGGTGTATGGGGGTGTGGGTTGGGTAGGGTGTCTGAAGAGTGTATAAGATGTGCAGTGCAAGTCAGGGATGGTAACCACTCTGAATGCTCATCTGAGCAGAAATGTATAAATTAAATCTCTTCCTATCTACCTCTTTAATACTTCTCAGCCATGATATGAGTTAGGATAGTATATACCTGTACCATCCCAAATGCCTTACAGCATTCTTCAACTAGGGATTCAATCACCTTGCTATAAAGATAGAAATCAAATAAATATGGCATATAATTACATATATAGGAACACAAAATAGTGGCTATTTGAGGAAAATATTTCATTTTTAGAAGATGGAATTCTTTTCTCACCTAATAAAATGTTTGTTATACTCATCTAGTTTTCTAAGTTGATTATGGCTTATGTTCACTGGCCTCAGGGGATAAAGGTCTGAATGTAGACAGCTGATTTCTGTGTGATTGGGCTTATACATTACACTAATCCTCAATGTGGATAGCATTTTAACTAAGTGATTAATTCATTAAAATAATTAAAATGAATTAAAATTGATTAAAATGCATTTACTGCATGTTTATTAGGGTTTAGTCTTTAGGGCCCTCACAAACAAATCAATTTTTTTTATGTAACTTGTGACAACACAAGATTGAATTTATTGCCATCACTTCTGCCTGGGAATGGATCCAAACCTTCCAGTATTACTATGTGAAGCTCAAAGAACTGTAGCTGTAACTTAGTTGTAGCTAAGAGTTGGATTTACTGGAATATATAATTCTTTATCTTTTTTTAGTGTTAACAGTATTGCAAATTTTTAAGAACAAAGACATCAGTTATCCCACTAAACATTGTGTCATCTATAAATCTGATAAGCATCCTCTCTTCCTTCAAAATAATAAAATATTAAAAATCCCAATCAACTCCTCTCTCCGATTTGGTAAAGAATGACTGATGAGCACTTTTTAAGTCTGATTTTTGAAGCAGCCCTGTATCTACAATGGATGATATCCTAGTCTGTAATATAGACAGAAGTCATTATCACAGCTTTACAAATTAGGACTATCTCTAAGGATGTAGTTTCTCCCTTTTTTAAAAAAATAATAATATAATGCTTAAGTTTTATGGAGACTGGTAAAAGAAAACTTCTATTTGTCCTGGTATCTAATATTGCTAATTACAATGTAGTAAAAATAAAATTGATAAGCATAGTAGATTCAATGATTTGGTTTTAACTTTTTCCTAGAGCCAGTCTATCCTAATCTTCGAAGATTGCATTCCTAAATAACAACGTATATGAATATGATGGAAGGGTACATATAGAATTCAATCCTTTGATTTATTAAATTACTGATACAAGTGATTAAATAAAAAAAATAAGTTTAAATGTATCCATACCACACTTTTCAGTTTTCTCTACCTATGAAATGTTTATAAAGCCACTGTTTTAACAGTATTTATTATACAGCAATATTTTTAATATTAACTTATCTCTTGTGCTATAGGAAATGGCTAAACCATGAGACCCTGCAGCTTCAGTTAACTATGCTGATGCCTTTAATGTCTTCCAGTGTATTTGCATTTATCTGAAGGGTCAGTTCCTGCATCAGTTTAGAAACAGAATCTTCTCCATCTCCTCCTGCAGCACATTCCATTGTTTCTTCTGCTGTGGTGCCCAGCTGTTCAGAAGGCTTCATAATTGTCACTCCGTAACCATTGTTACTATAAATATGGTTATTTTTCATCTTTAGTTTAGGAGCAGGGAGGACCTGTTAAGGAATTAACATTTTTATAATTTCGATATTTTTCAGCTTAGTTATCTATTTAAACATGGACATCATTTCAAACTTCCTAGTCTCTGTCAGTGGTATTTGATGCAGAATACAACTGAATTCATAAACTGGGCTTAGGGGGAAGCTATTAGTTTAGTATGTAGTTTGAGTCCAGTCAATTGCCAAAACTAAGACCATTGCATATGGTTTAGGACAGAAGTGATTTAACTCACAGCTCAAGTGTGGCCTGCAAAATCTCTTTACAACTCCTACGTCCTCCCAAGTAGGTAGGCTCAATCATTTCACTTTTGTTTTAAATTTTTTGACAAAGTAAGTAAAGTGGACCAGGGAAATGCTGTAGACAAAATTAACTTGGATTTCAGTAAGGCATTTGCTAACATAATCCGTAACCTACTACTTGGCAAGATAGACAAGTATGGTGTTCTGTCCCCTCACCTCAGTCCGGGAGGCACGAGAAATGGCTCAATTAGCCAGCATTTGAATCCACAGCAGCTATCAGCTCTGGCAGCAACCCAGCGAGCGTCTGCCAAGGTTTTTCTGTTATCTTTCTTTTTTTTTTTTTTTTTTTTGTTCAAAAAGTTTTTATTGGTCAAAAAAGGTTTATACAAATACATATCAGGTATGGTAAATTTTCATTTTTCTTATTCAAAATAAGAATTTTACTCAAATTTTTTAACACATACAACAGCCATATGGCAAGCAGGTGACACGAAGTAGATAAGTTTACAAATCTTACATACGCAATAAAGAAGGGTCAAGAATAAACAGAATATCGTACAAAAGAGAATAAGGAAAACCAACACAATACCAAATATCTTTATCACTTCCTAGTTTTGGATCTCAGAACTCTGGGTTCAGCCTGACCCAACTCCAGGGCCGCAACAGCGGCAGCCGCCTCCGCCCCATGGTCTATAACCTCCCCTTCTTCAATTCCTGGGTCCTCTGATTCCAGGAGGGCTTTGTGTTCCTCCACGTAGGCCGTAGCCTCCGCAATTGTACTAATTTTTTTCATAATGCCCAAGTCAGTGCCCCACTCCTATGTTTTCTAAGAATTTCATCTCTCGTCTCTCTTCTCACAAATTTGACATGAACCTCTCTGGGAACTGCATGCGTGCGTGCATATTGTGAATTAACTCTATAAACTCGATCCACATCCCAATTCATAAAATCAACACCTCTCCCAAGAAATTCTCCCAACAATTTAGTCACAACATCTCTCAAATCTTCTTGGTCCACTTCTTCCAAATTTTGAAACCTAAGGAAATAAGACATTTTATCCATCTGTAGTCTAAGCACAGCATTGCCTGTCGTCTCCTCTCTTTTCTGCACTGCCCGCATCTCACCCTCCAGACCTTCCACTTTCTGCTTGTTTTCTGCTGAGACTTGTTGAGTATCCTTTAAATCCTTTTGGATAGTCACAATTTCTGCTCTTATTTCCGTTTGGCCTCTTTGCAAATCATCCAGTTTCTTGTCCATATTGGATAACTTTTCCAGAATTCTCTCCATCTCTCCAGCAGTTGGTCTCTGACCTTTTGCCATTTAAAAAAAAAAAAATTCAAAATCCTCAGGCAAGCACAGTATCCTTGTAATTTCCTCCGGATCCACCAGGGGGCACTCACAGGAGCAACGAGTCCAGAGTACAGTTAGTCAACCAGGAAGCCGAAGGGAAGTGATGTCATCAAAATTCTCATAGTGAAGGCGGAAGCTGGACGCCACCACTGTTCCCCAGAGGGAGGGGGGGCCTCAAACCCTCCCTCCTAAATTTCTCCATCACCTCTTCTCTCCAGAGCTCCACAAAACCGGTAATCTTCTTATTTTAAGTTCTCCTCTCTCCAGAATGACTCGTGCTCCTTCCAGCCGCACGGGGGGAAAACCCCCGCACTCCGGGCACTCCACTCGCGTTTACCGATATCCCCTTCCCTTCTCCATTCCTCAATTCTTCTCCGTTCCCTGTTCACCACCAGGCTGCTGCAGTTATAAATCCAAAGCCCCGGTGTCACCGGGCACAGCGGCCCAGGCGACGACCAAAGTAATGGCCGTGGCCCGTGGCCTCCAAACCCCGCCGAGCCTAGGACGCGCCAGCATCGGTCCCCCCAGTCCTGTATGTCGGCTGGGAGACCCCTGGCGAGCCGTCCGTGCGGCAGGTGTCCTTTTCGGAACACCTGGCCCCTGGGGGCCTCGGCGGCGGCCGGATTCGGGCGCTGGGGGCAGGAGAAGCCTCCAGACGACCGTTGCCTCTGGACACCGGAAGTCGTCTCCTTTCTGTTATCTTTCTTGATGCCGGTGTGTCAACCAGGAAGTTGGGAATAAACAGCACTTCCGCTCAAGTTCTTTCCAGGCAACTGGATTTGTTCGTCATGAAGCAGTATAGCAGTCCCTCCTGCTTTTATACCCTGTGGGGTGTGGCTCCGTGACTCAGCACTTTCTAGGCCTGCACCACCCCTGCTTCTGTTGTTCCCACCTCTTGTCTACGAAACCTGGGATCTAACCAGGACTGATTGTCCTCAGCTGGGTCTGGAAGCGTTTCCTGGGTGGGGGGAGATACAGGAGACGGAGGCCTCGTCACCTCTTCCACCTGGCCTGCCTCTGGCTCCTGGAGCTGAGCCAGGGAAGCCGGCCCTGCAGAAGGGAGCCCTAATGGCCCTTCCCCCTCACTCTCTGGCAGGGGGCCAGGCCCTGGGGGTGGGATTAGACAGCATCACCACCAGATGGATTTGTAACTGACAGAACAACTGCATTCAATGTATAGTCTTTAATGGAACTGTGTTTATAGGGAGGGAAGTATGCAGTAGGGTACCTCAAGTTTCTGTTTTAGGCCCAGTATTCTTCAATATCTTCATAAACAATTTAGATGAGGGAATAGAAGAGAAACCTCCAAGGTCCCTTCCAACTCTAATTTGATTTTTGTGAACTAGGGGGGTGCTAAGGAAGAAAATAGGTACATTAAACCAGCTACCTCACACAAGTCTAAAAATATTTCCTTATTTGTTCTTCACATTAGCAATGTGCCCGAGGCAGAAAGAGCAATCATTTGAAAAACCCTCATTACTGAAATCTGCAAATGAAGTTTAACAAAAGCAAAAATTAAAAGTTGAAATAATTGGCTGATTCTACTATGTGTGCACCAGTTTATGAGCAACAATCCACTGTCAGCAATGATTTACCTTAATGTTAATTCCACCAAGACTACCCCGTGAAGAGTCACTCATTCTGAAGTTATTGCAATGGTGAATTTTGTTATCCTCCAAGGTAGCCACACTTCCTGGATATAACTCAACACCAGCTCCCTGGGTATAAAAACAAATTTTAATGTAGCAGTGATGAATAAAAATTTTGGGAGTTCATTGCAAAGAAAAATGAGATCTGGTTAGTCAGAAGAAAATGGAGACAAACTTGTCCTTTAATAAAACTCAAAATAGTCATGAGCAAAACAAAAGAAAATCAAAATAGGTTTTTCTTCTTAAAGATGCAGTAGCAAAATGTAACTAAATAAATCATAGACATAAAATGTCCATAACTCATGCTCTTTATCTTTCCTTATATATTTAGTTCACCAAATAACTTTTTGAGAGTTGGCTGAATCATACCTAAATCATACGTCATAATTAATGATTTCGCGTCACAATATACATGAACAACTCCTTTTCTATTACCTTTAATACTCTCAGGTTTAAATCCGCAGGTGATGAAAATCAATAGCAGTTTCCAATCATGATGGAAACTACATAATTCCTAATGAGTTTTACGTTGTTTTAAAAGCAAATTAAACCTCCAAATCGGGTGAAATGTAAAATTTGTTACTATCAGTTCTATGGGTGTGGCTTGGTGGTGGTGGGGGTGGTTAATGTGACTGGGTGAGCATGGCCAACTTTTTTTTTAAACTTTTTTACTTTTAAAAGTGTTTTTTCTACAACCTCTTCGGCTGAAGAAGTTATATAGAAAAAATGCTTTTAAAAGCCTCTGATGATCAGGCAACTCAGCTTGGATCACCAGAGGAGCCTTTTAAAAGCATTTTTACAGCCTCTTCAGCTGAAGAGGTTGTAGAAAAAATGCTTTTAAAGGATTTGGACGATCCCAGCTGAGTTGCCTGATTGCCAGAACACTTTAAAAGCATTTTTTTACAACCTCTTCGGCCAAAGAGGTTGAGAAAAATGCTTTTAAAAGCCTCTGATGATCAGGCAACTCAGCTTGGATCACCAGAGGAGCCTTTTAAAAGCATTTTTACAGCCTCTTCAGCTGAAGAGGTTGTAGAAAAAATGCTTTTAAAGGATTTGGACGATCCCAGCTGAGTTGCCTGATTGCCAGAACACTTTAAAAGCATTTTTTTACAACCTCTTCGGCCAAAGAGGTTGAGAAAAAATGCTTTTAAAAGGAAAAAAAACCTCTAATGATCACGCAGCTCAGCTGGACATGGGGGGGGGGGGGGCAGGGATTTTTGCTACCGGTTCTCCGAACTATCTGCCGCCATCGCTACCGGATCAGGTGATCCGGTCCGAACCGGGAGCATTTCACCCCTGCTCCAAACCCACATCCAAATGTCTTATCTGCTGTCAAGTGTGTTATAATTACAATTACTTTATTGCTTCTCCACAAAAAAATTAATTCCCTCCCCAATGGTCATCTGACCAGAGTTGGGGCACTTGGAAACCAGCTCACACTTTTGATCAGTTGCAGCATCTTGCAGTTATATCAGGGGTGTCAAATTGACGGGCCATGGGCTGGATGCATCATAAGCAGGCCATATGTACCCCAGCTCAGCGAAAAAGTCATGCAATGTCTTGTGATACAGTGAGTTTGATCATGGGTTATATGATCATGATTTGCAAAACATGGCCACTGGGGAAGCTGGATTCACTTAACCATGGATTTATTTAATGACTGCAGTAAAAATCGTTATAAAATCCAACTTGACTTATAATTGGAGAGATTTATGACAGAAATTTGTCTCAATAGTGTTTGCAAGTCAAGGACTACCCATAATCTTTAAATATTGACTGAAAATGTTTTCAGTTGCTATATTGTGGTATCTTAGGGACCACAGTCAATAGCAAATCTATAATAAGGCTTTCCTTGAAGCATCTACTGCTTCTAGTGCATCAAGAGCCAATTTTACGTGTCTCACCTCCCATAATAGGAGTGGGTGAAATATAACTGTTGAACATATTTTTAATAATTGATTTCCAAGATCTCCAAGATAAGAAAAACTTAGAACATGATTTAAAAGGGCCTCTGTGGCTCAGACTGGTAAGACAGTCTGTTATTAACACAGCTGCCTGCAATTACTGCAGGTTCTAGTCCCACCAGGCCCAAGGTTGACTCAGCCTTCCATCCTTTATAAGGTAGGTAAAATGAGGACCCAGATTGTTGGGGGCAATAAGTTGACTTTGTATATAAATATACAAATAGGATGAAGACTATTGCTAACATAGTGTAAGCCGCCCTGAGTCTTCGGAGAAGGGCGGGATATAAATGCAAATAAAAAAAATAATGAAATTTCCCTGTGCTGGGGTGTTGGCAAATCTTTCCTATAGGCTCTAACTGCTCTGCCCAAAAGTATGAATTCAATCACCATTCAATTAATTTTACTGCCTATTGTTCAAATCTATTTATTGGCAATATTGTTGATAAATGACTAATTTGGTTTTTAAAAGAAAACGGATAAAAATACGTTAAGCCTAGAGGAAAAGGAACCTCAATATACAGAAAAACTAGAGAAAAACGCTTAGTTCATAGTTTTTGCGGCCATCTAGTGGTGGGTAAAATATTTAATAATTAAGGATAAAGTGACTAACTTATTGCGTTGGGAAACTGGAGGTCAATCAACATTTACATTAAACCAAATCTAGAAAACAAGTATCAGTCAAGACTGCCTTTGGAATATGTCTTGCACCTTATTAGCTTCATATTTGTTGAAAGAATTTGAGAATGGCCAAGAGATTACATTAAAAATTTGGTTGGAAAGTGAAATCTCAGGGCAACCAGATTGGGACTGCAAAAATGATGATTATTAGATGGCAGCAAAAATTAAATGTTTGCGTTGTCCCTATCTCCCTTCTAATGTACAGGTACTTATTGCTCAATCTAAGTAAATGTTTTACATTCATGCATACGTGCTGTATCTTGAATGAACTGAAAGAGAATATACCTGTGCTCCAGTAATCTCACTATTTGTAATTGTCAATGAAGCCCCAACGAGTACACAAATACCAGTTCCTTCACACTTCAATATACAATTTTCCACAATTGTGTGTCCAGATTCAACTACAATAATTCCATCAACAGTCCCTTGCTGAAGCAATGTAATATTCATGAATTTGACATTTTTAGCCCTAGATACTACAAAACACTCATTAGCAGGTTCTGAAACAATCACAATTTCCTCTGGTTTTCCAACTCCTGAAGAAAAAGAGAAAATTATATCAAAAAGTGACTTAGTATTAGTATTATACATGCAACAGTGGAAGCAGAATTATAATTCTATTTTATTTTATTTTCATAAATATATGTTTTACGGTTTTACAGTTTTTATAAATAAGCCGTCTAAGGTTGCCTGGAGGCAAGTGGAAAGCAAAGAAATCTAATACATCAAATAGATAGATAGATAGATAGATAGATAGATAGATGATTGATAGATAGATAGATAGATAGATAGATAGATAGATAGATAGATAGATAGATAGATAGATAATGATATAGATTAGGGATGTCAAACTCAAGGCCTGGGCCTGGATCCGGCCCATGGGCTAGTTAGATCTGGCCCGCGGGGCCACCCTGTAAACAGCGAAGAACTGGCCTGTGGTGTTTCTGCTAGTGAAAATGAGCTCCTGAGCTCTGTTTTCACTGGCAGAAGGTTGCAGGAGGCTGTGGAAGCCAAAAACGGAGCTCACAAACCTGATTTCTCTGGCAGAATGCTTGGGCCACCACAGACACCCCCCGACATGAGTGATGTCAGGTTGGCCATGCCTACCTTCAGCCCCCAAGGTCAAACACAACCCTGATGCAACCCTCAATGAAATCGAGTTTGACACCCCTGATATAGATAGAAATGATATAGATGATAGACAGAGATAGGAATAAGGACTGTTTCTAAGTTTTTAAAGTACTCTAACACCCTATTTCATAAATATGAAATATGAAGTGTATGGTACTGCTAAAGTGGTACAGTTAAAAAAAATTAATTCAATCTTATGAGAACATGCACAGAGTGTTGCAATAGGCAATTCCTTGCCTGATTTAACAATCCAGGGTGCACATCAAATATAATCAGCAGCAATAGTCATGACACTTTTAAGCTCATTTAAGCCAGACTCAAAGTGGTGGTATTGGGGAAGTTGAGGGTAAACTTGTGGGATCTCAGAATAGTTCCCCCAATAATTTTAGCTATTCAAATGATGTTGATATATTGTATATATATATGCAATTACTTTATGCATGCATTAAGAAGCTGTGACATTAAAATAGATGTTTTCATATTTAAATAAGTCTCTGAAAAATTTACAAACCAAGGTCAATTGTTCTATACAATATTTTCTTTCATCTCAACAGAAAATTACAACTTTCTTTCAATTTGGCAACTTTAAATGCAAAAAAAGAAAAAAAAGAGAAAGTATACTAATGCCTTTAATAATAATATCTTCAGTTAACATAGACAGGTTTGATGCTTTATATTCTCCAGGGAAAATAAGCACATTATCACCACTATAACAACGGTCCAAAGCTACGTTTAGGTTCTCATTCTGTTGAACAACTGTATCAGAGGATAATTCTTTAGCCTAAACATATGAAAGAGAAAAAATAACATTGGAATTAAGTGAATCTTGAATCCCCATTCCCTCCCCACTCCTGGGGGAAGGATATTGTAAAATTCCCTGAACTACTCAAAATTTCCGCTACCGGTTCTCCAGAACCTGTTGGATTTCACCCCTGACTGGAACAATGAATATCTATCTATCTATCTATCTATCTATCTATCTATCTATCTATCTATCTATCTATCTATCTATCTATCTATCTACTGTTGAGCCGTGTCCGCCGTGTCCTATGTGCCCGCAGCTCAACACAAGAAACTAGGAAGCAACACTGCAAGGAGGGTTGGGATGACACCCAGAACTTACCGGAAGAGGGGACTTACCGGAAGAGGGTGATGGGAGATATGGATAGCAATAATATAATTGGTGATGGTAGCACAATGGCCTGGGATCGGGGCTGACGATGATAGTCAGACGCTGGTAGATGACGTCGATGACATGACAGCGAGGAGTAGAAGTGGCTCGGGTGATCAAAGGCCACTAAAAAGCTGAGGGAGCTTGCTAAGAGCTCGGACAATTGGAGAGGCAGGGCTACGCCTTGATAACCGGCGATGAGAGGTGATAGCTCTCAGCGCTAACTTTACTTTTGATAAGACTCTATTTGACCCGTGACTGGCTTGTATCTTATTAAATCAAGGTTTATGGAACATCCAGCGTTTGTTGCTTTATTTTTCCCACTCAGCACATCCGGTGCCAGGCAAGCCAAGATCTACACACACACATACGTTTTTAGAAAACTGATGTTTTGCAATGTCCTTCCCCTGGAGTGGGGTGGGAATGGAGATTTTGCAGTATCCTTCCCCTGCCACGCCCACCAAGCCACACCAAGCCACAAAACCAGTAGTAAAAAAAATTTGGATTTCACCACTGCTTCCAAGGTTGGCAAATTGAGGACCCAGATTGTTTGAGTCAATATGCTGACTCTGTAAACCACTTAGAAAGTGCTATAAAGCTCTATGAAGCAGTATATAAGTGCTATTGTTATTGCTATTTACTGAGTCACCTTAATATAAAATTTAGAAGTTTAACACAAAATTCAAATAATGTTGCAATGATTCTTACGTTTATTTCAGTTGTAAAAATAGTTCCTGGGGAACAAACCCCAATGTATGTAATGGAATTTAATTTTAAGTAGTTATATTGTATATTGAGTTAGTATTATATTGAAATATAACATAAAATATTTTCTACAAACATTTATAAAACATATGCAAATTTATTAGCTATTTTAGAATCTAAGTTACTATATTGAACTAGTGATTGCAAATTTTTACTAAGACAGTTCTTCCACGCAAGAACTCTTCTGCTAAGGTTCATGAAATATCTAAATAGCATTTAATCATGTTGTACAGACTTTTGTATAACTACACCAAGCCTGCAACTATGATCTTTTTATTATGGCACTGAAAAATACATCAAAACAGAGCAAATATCTTCTCAATGTCCCGAAAGAATATTCTTAATGCCGAATTATACTTCTTTGTATAATTATACACATTATACAAAAGGCTTTTGCTAGTAAATGCAGCATTAAGAAACATCTATCATCCACTTGAAAATTTCTTACCACTTCTGCTGTTACTGTTTTTGCAACAATGTAAGTTACAATTTCTCCATTTTGTCTGTGTCCTTTTCTACGCTTCAGTATCCTTGGGGCCAGGGGTCCATGAGCTCTAAAATTGGAAATGAATTCTATCACAATTAACTTTAGACCTGTGGTTCCCCATCAATGGTATCCATATCACAGGTTAAACAGTACAGGTAGAATGCAGAATAAGGCTTTAATACATCCCAAATATATGTGTAAAGAAATTAAATTCCTAGAATTATTATTTTTTGAGGGGCTTATTTATAATTTAAATAACGAATGGACCACACTAAAAAGTAAGCCACAAATCCTAACATATTCTCTTTCAAAAAAATAAAATCTCTGCTTTTAATACTCAAAATTTAAACTGTGGCTTAAATAGCATTTGAAACTATGTAACTATTCTAAAAATGATTTAAAATTATTAGCCAAGACATTATTTGTATAAGATATTCTGAAGGACAAATTATTTTTAAATGGGAAGCTATTAGAATTGTGAATTATTGAACTGGAGATACAACTAGCAAGAGATTTTAATTTTTTTTCTGTAATCAATTTTACACAATTCATTAAGTATAAAAAGTATGCTTTAAAAAAATGATGAAAAACAATCTGCTATTATTATTTTCCAAGTTAAATTAGCTTAAATATTTTTAAATGAGTTTAATTTTTACAGCTTAAAAAAGTAATGTGAAATTCAGGGAAATAAATTTTATTCTACAAAATAAATTGAACTGGGACTGAATAACATTAAACAGAGTAGTTTTTTAATTTGCAAAATTAAATGTATTTAATTTTTTATTACTTACATTTTCTAATGCTTAATCAGAACAAATAAAGGCAAAAACTCCTGGACCAATATTTTAATATATTCCATTTCAAATTAATTTGCACTTATCAAAGTATGGTCTATTATTAATTATGAAAACACTAGTATTTTGAAAATGTATTAACAGATACCATTGTTTCTTAGGATGTTGCATCTTTCCGAATTATCTGATTCTGGCATTTGAAACACATTTATGGCATGGGAGCTACTGCTCAGATGGACAGAGTCAAGCAGACTGATACTAATCTTTATCAAACAATGAATAGATGCAAATGATTAGAATTTAACACAGATGTAGTATAAACAGAACTAGCATTAGATACACAGCTTACGAAATGATGCTCTTAGCATTTCTATAATAAATTGTAAGTTCTTATATTATTGCATTCCTGTTTATCTCAAGCTTGCCTGAGAAAAGCCTAAATGTGTTTCTCACTGATTTTAATAGAAATTTCATTAACTAAATGAAAATTACAATACATTGAATCAATCCTCTATTATAGTGGTGGTATTCAGCAGGTTTTACCTGGTTCGGGCAAACCGGTAGGGGAAACTGCGGAACGCCCCGCTCACGCTTGTGGACATCATGACACCCCATTTTTGAGGCTCTGCACATGCGCAGGAGGCCTTGCACATGCACAGAAGATGGTGCGTGCGAGCGGAACAAGTTCGTTTGCGCGCACACATTTGCGAACCAGTAGGGAAGGTAAGGGAATACCACCCCTGCTCTATTAGCATAAATGGGAATCATAAACACTAAATTCAATGGAACTTATTTTGGAAAAAAACATGTCTAAGAATAGCATTAAAGAATTAGCAAATTTATGACTAAGCCATCATGTAATAACTAATAAAAATAAAACCATGTTGACAGTTATCAAATAAAAAATTAGATAACACAAGAAATGAAATTACCTTAAACGTAAATCTTCCCATATTTTCAACAAGCCACACAGCATTATTAGTTCATAGTATTTTTTCCAACATTCAACAGCTTCTTCTGCTGTGGGCTCCTCTTTGACATTACTTTGGTATTGAATTAATTCCAAATGCATGCTCTTGTACTTTTCCAAATTTCTTCTAAAGCGATGGGCAATTGGAGCTGGAATAATTCCATTCTGAATATCACACCAACTTAAAAAAAATAAGGCAAATAGAAATTCAACTTTTGAGAGTGCATATCGTAAAATCAATTTTATAACTGCAAATAAGGTGATGATTATGGGTTGGAATATACAGAGTAATCCACAGTCCAACCCCCAAGTGTACGTTTGAACCCTCTACATCTGAGAGGAAAACTGTATAACTGCAACCTGAATATGTGACGAGGGGGTTGTTCCAGTAGGTCCTACAGGTTGAGATAGCAATAGCAATTGCAATTAGACTTCTATACCGCTTCACTGTGCTTTACATCTTACAACATCTTGAATCTCCAAAGACCTATATAAGGGTCCTCTTTGTAGACTTTAGTTCAGCATTCAATATCATCATTCCAGACACTCTTTTAATTAAGCTAAACAACTACAAGTACCTGAACAGACTTGTAAGTGGATCACAAGCTTCCTAACAAACAGGAAACAGCAGGTAAAGCTTAGCGGGATCACTTCAGATACCTGTACAATTAGCACAGGGCCCCCCCAAGGCTGTGTGCTCTCCCCACTTCTCCTCTCTCTGTATACCAATGACTGCATCTCCAATGATCCATCTGTTAAACTACTGAAATTCGCAGATGACACAACAGTGATTGGTCTCATTCGAGACAATGACGAATCCGCATATAAACGTGAGGTTAAACGACTAGCCTTGTGGTGTGACTGTAATAATCTGGAACTGAACACACTAAAAACTGTAGAAATGGTGGTAGACTTTAAGAGAAACCCTTCCATATTTCCACGTCTCACAATACTTGACAACACAGTATCAACAGTAGAAACCTTCAAATTTCTAGGTTCTATCATATCGCAAGATCTAAAATGGACAGTTAACATCAAAAACATTATCAAACAAGGACAACAAAGACTGTTCTTTCTGCGCCAACTCAGAAAGCTCAAACTGCCCAAGGAGCTACTGATCCAGTTCTACAGAGGAATTATTGAGTCTGTCATTTGCACCTCTATAACGGTCTGGTTCGGTTCTGCAACCCAACAATGGACTAGAATTTTAAATTTTTAAATGTTAAATGTTAAATTTGGTTTTAAATGGGGTTTTATTATTTATATCTCTATTTTAAATATTCGGCCTATGTAATAAGTTTTTTAAATTAATGTTTTATTTTGTATATATATATATATTTTAAGTGGCTGTAAACCGCCCTGAGTCCCTAGGGAGATAGGGCGGTATAAAAGTGTGAATAATAAATAAATAAATAAATAAAAACAAGAAAGATACAGCCTTCAGAGGATAATTAGAACTGCAGAAAAAATAATTGCTACCAACTTGCCTTCCATTGAGGACCTGTATACTGCACGAATCAAGAAGAGGGCCATGAAAATATTTACAGATCCCTCACATCCTGGACATAAAATGTTTCAACTCCTACCTTCAAAACGACACTACAGAGCATTGTACACCAGAACAACTAGACACAAGAACAGTTTTTTCCCGAAGGCAATCACTCTGCTAAACAATTAATTCCCTCAACACTGTCAAACTATTTACTAAATCTACGCTATTATTTATCTTCTCATCATTTTCATCACCAATATCTTTCCACTTATGACTTTTTGTTGCTATCATTAAGGGTTAAATTGCAACCTATGACCATCATTTGTGTTGTAAATGTTGTACCTTTGATGTATTTTTTTCTTTTTCTTTTATGTACACTGAGAGCATATGCACCAAAACAAATTCCTTGTGTGTCCAATCACACTTGGCCAATAAAATTCTATTCTATTCTATTCTTTACACACTCTCTAAGTGGTTTACAAAGTCAGCATATTGTCCCCAACAATTTGGATCCTCATTTTACTAACCTTGGAAGGGTGGAAGGGTGAGTTAATCTTCAGCCAGTCAGGAATCAAACTCCTGGCTGTGAACAGTGAGTTAGCCTGCAATACTGCATTCTAATTACTGCACCATCACAAATGTTTTAATGTTCTCTCATGATTTGGATTATTTGTCAGATATAAATCAGATGATTCTGTGTTTATATATGTACAGGTAGTTTGACTTTGGTATAGTAATGTTGATATATTTTAACCAGATTTATCAATGTTGGATAATTCTAAGTGTTATCAGTGACTGAAGTAACATATAAGATTAGTAAACAAATAAAAATAAATTGAAGATATTCACACAGGCTGCTTTACTATGAAAAAGGTTAATCTTTAATATGGATGTCAGAGAGTATGTATATTTTGGTAGGTAAACATTTTAATATGAATTTCATCTCCTGTTGATGAGAATTAAGCTTATTCTACTTACATTTTAATTCTCTCTTCTATTAATGCAGCATAGGTCTCACTATTTTCATCATCATCCCAATCTCTCCAAAGGAAGTCATAGAAAAATCTAGGTAAAAACCATAGTGATATTACATTTATATTTTAATGTTATATAAAAAGGGGCAGGGAGTGAAAAACAGAAAAAGTATTTCAAAATACAGAAAGTGTAGAATATTAACCTTTGTTGTAATTTTTCTTGTAATATTTTGTTTTCTTTGTTGTAATATTTTCAGAACAGTATTTACAGTGACCCCTTTCATTTACCTCATTATTTATGTTATAGTAATGGTGCATATTACATTGTTCATTTCACAACTGAATCATTTTATAATCAGTTTCTTTTTTTTTATCTTAACAAGCTACTTCACCAAATGTGGATCTCTCTCTATATGTAAATATATATTAAAGTTTTGAGTTATTCTTAAAATATTCTTAATTAATTTAAATTGGGGAATAACATTAACATACTGTAGTTTATTTGGGCCTCAGCAGAATCTTTTAGAGAGTGCCTCATAATAATCTGTTTGATAAAATGGTAAATAAGGTCTAATGAAATTACTGTTAGACACATAGTTGGCAAAATGTCCACAGCCAAACAGAGCTCATTAATAGTTCCACTTCAGCTGAAAGGCAAAACTGAGTGGATTGCTAAAGGGCTCTGTTCTATTCAACTTTATTTTTTATCAACACCTTCTTTCAAGAATTTCAGAGACTTATACAGATGACATAAAGTTGAAAGGGACATTAATACTTCAGATCAGAAAGGATTTAAAAAGATCTAAGCAATAGGATGAAATGAACAGCATGGATTTTATGTAAAGAGAACCCCATGGATGGAGAGAGAAAATCCTTAATACCAAAGCAATGAAAGGTTAAATCCAAAAATGAAGTGTGTGTGTGTGTGTGTGTGTGTGTGTGTGTCTGTCTGTCTTTGGTTATTCGAGTTTTCTCCTGTGTAAAATTGGAAGTGTCTTGGCGACGTTTCGACAAAGTCTTATTCATCATCTTCAGGCTGGTGTTTACAGCTTCATGCTTCTGGGAGCAATGTGTGATCGCAGCTGTTTCTTCCTTTTAACTGCTGGTGGGGGTTTGAACTGATTGGTTGGGAGCTTGGCTGTGTTCTGATTCGGTGGAGGTGTGTTCTGATTGGTTGGGGATTTGGCTGTGCTCTGATTGGATGGTGGGGTTGGCTGTGCTCTGATTGGATGGGGGTGTGTTCTGTTTGGGTGGGGGGGCTTGGTTGTGCTCAGGTTAGTCTGAGTTGCAGGGGGATTTGAGTTGGTGAGCTGCATTGCTGTTGTTTGGTTTCGTGTTCGTGCTACATCTGTGTGGGTTTGACACCGATGGTGAAGCACGACCACGGACCAGAAGCCAGACCTCAGCTGCATCATTAGCCATTTCAAACCCCTCCAATCCATACATGCAGCAGACTGACACCCACCATGAAGATGTAGCACAACCACGAACGCGAAGCCAAACAACACGAGGTCTCACTCATCATCTTCAGGTTGGTGTCTTCGGCTTCGTGCTTCTCAAGCAAAGAGTGGTCGGCATGAAACCGAAGACACCAGCCTGAAGATGATGAGTGAGACCTTGTCAAAACATCGCCAAGATACTCTCAACCTTACATGGGAAAAGACCCGAAAATGCCAAGACCTACATACCTATACCCATGAAAACCTATGAATGAATGAATGAATAAATAAATAAATAAATAATAATAATAATAATAATAATAATAATAATAATAATAATAATAATAATAATAATAATATTTTAATTTGTATACCGCCCTTCTCCCGAAGGACTCAGGGCGGTGAAAATACAAAAGAAACAATACATACAATACTAAAAAACAACCCTTAAAAAACTTATTCAAATGGCCAAATTTAAAATGTAATAACACCCTATAAAATTGACAGAAATTTCAAACCCATAAAATCAAATTAAAAATTTTAAAAATCAAGCCAATCCAGCAAGGCGGAATAAATAGGTTTTAAGTGTAAATAAATAAATAAATAAATAAATAAATAAATAAATAAAGATAGATAGATAGAGATATATAAAAACCGAGAATACACACACACACCCACCCCAATTTATATCAGTTTCAGAAACAGAATGGGTAAAGCATAACCAGATTTGCACAAGTGTATTACTATAACCAATCTTTAAAAAAGAAGTCTTAACTTGGAAATATTTCTTGGTGTGATTTACATTTTAGAGCTGATATTGAGAGAAACGTGAAGTTCTGTATCTAGGTATGAAAGTGTAAGGCATAGGTATAGGAAAAAAGAAACCAGGTCGGGAAATATTACATGTGAAAGGGAGCTGGGTATCCTAGTAAAGCCACAAGTTAAACATGAACCACAGTGTAATGTCGCTTCTAAATAAGCAAATGGGCTACAATACTAGGATTATGGAATCCAGATCATTGGAAGGAATTGTTCCACTATACTCTGTCCTGCTCAGATTTTATTTAGAGTACTGTGTATCATTTATTTATTAAATTTATGCATTACAGTTCAAAAAGGAAGTGACTAGTCCATAGCAGTCATCAATAATACACACCAGAAGCAATATCACCATTTAGTATAATTAAATCATTAAAAATATTAACAGCACTGTATTCTAGTAAAGTGTTCTTTTTTATTGTTTATCGATCCATCTCAGTACTGTTGATTGTTAACAAATCTCCAATATTTCAAATAGATGCTAGGGCCAACTTTATGTGTTCTACGGTAGTTACTGATTTCTTTCCCAACTTTAAGAGTTGTGAAATAAATGTTTATAATATCTGAATCTTAATGAAATATTTTAGCTTTAAAATCAACAAATTAATTATAAATACAGATTAACATCAACTTAACTTCATCTTAATATAGTAAGAAACATTAAAATGTTAAAACAAACATTCATAATTGAGCTTGGAAAAAAACATACCTCACAATTTCTAAAGCCTTGGCTATATCAAACACTACACTATCCTGTCCCTCAACAGGATATACTTCTAAAAGAGGCACACAATAGTCCATTTCTTCTAATATTTCATCAACTAACTGTTTTGGAATATTTGCAATATTAGAGGAAAAAGGTTCAGCTATAGATACAGAAACATTGAAATTAGCTGAAGGATTGCTGGGCAGTTTACAAGTAACCTAGAATGTAAAACAAAAATAAAACAATTATAAAATATAAGTGATATTAAAACTTCTATACTTCCTAATTCTTTTGATTTTTATAATATAGAAGCCCAATTCAGGGCAGTCATATAGTTGAAGTATATACTGTAGTAGTTCTTTCATTATTTTACATCACTGCTAAAGAAATATGAATCTGCCCTGCCCATCTCCCCCATGTGAACTGAAATATAGCACTGATACAGAATTTATCAGGGCTTCTTATCCTGTGTGAAGACAATTCATATCTGTGGTACACAAGATCATTGTTCAAAGTTTTCCCGGGGCTGCTTTCACAAACAAATCTCATTCACATGTATATAATACTGCCAAAAATATTGTCCACTCAGCATGTAACTGCAGCATGTATCATCTTTAGGTAGGAGGAATGATTTTTCTAATTTGAAGCATAAGGAACAACCTTTTGAAAGACTGAAGCATAAGGAGATGAGGAGATTTTAACTTTTATAACTTTTAAATATCCTCACATACTGCACTTTTCTATTTAAAAACCTCTATTAATCTAAATAAATTGATTTGGATATTGCAATATGGGACCCAGAAAACTCTTTATATACAACCAACTACTCACCAGAGACAAGTTAGGTTTCTGGAAAGAAAAGAATATACAATTGAAGCACAGCTAGCAGAGCAGATTGTGAAGCCCCAGAGAACATATCCAACTCAGGAAGGTCTTATGCCTTGAAAAGCTCTGCTCATTGTATTTGTATTCAATAACATTTAAGCCATTCTACACACTAATTATTTAAGCCACAAAAACTTTTAAAATGTGCTATAATAAAAATTCACTATGTCAGTTCCAGTATATATGGATTGGATGGCCTCCAATTAAAAAAAAGACTATTGTCTGGTTGGCAGAAGTTACGCAATTTTTACTTGGCTGTACACTGCCTTGAGTCCTTCGGGAGAAGGGCGGTATAAAAATCGAATAAAATAAATAAAATAAATAAAATAAAGCTATTGACAAGTCTTTTTGATAATAGATAGTTTTATTAGAAAGCTTTAAAATAATATTAAAATACATTTAATTACCTCAACAAGCACCCCAATAAAAGGTATGGGAATTTCTTCAGAATTGACAAAAAAAAGTTCTGGGTTGGTTTTCCAAATTCCATGCCAATTTTCTTTCATCTTCAATTTTTCTACAAGATACTTACTCACAGCTTCATTAGCATCTTCTGCCTTTTAAATAACAGAAATATATATAATGTCCAAATTAGCACTTTCTTTCAATGTTAGATCTGTATTTGTCAGTTGCCTTGAACTGCAAGATGGGCAGAAAATAAATTTATTAATAAGACCATCGCATCAACAAATTCACCATCAGTCAGTTGCAAAAGGCAATTTATATAAACAAAGAAAAGAAAGGGATGCAAAGTCTTCACTAATGAACTCTTTTCATAATTCTGTCCTTTTTATTCCTACAGTTTTCTTATCTCAGAGTGAGATATTGTGTAAGAGCTTAGAGAAGAAAGTTGTAGTAATGCATTCAGACTGACCCAATCAGTGCCATGAATGTTTTTACCACCAGCTGCTGATGCATTGAAACCAACCATTTTGTTTATCAATCACTAAGTATGGAAAATCAAGACAGCATCAGTCAACACTGAGTCGGAGCAGAATCAATGTCACCAGGATAAACGCTGGCAAACGAAGCAGCTCGTTTCATGCTACTGAGTTTATTGCTGTCTAAAGGTGGGTAGTCAGCACTTTAATGTGGGTGGAGAAAATCCTGTGGATAATACTTTTTAAACAAGACTGTCTTGTGTTTAGTATTACTAATTCCATATACTAAATATAGTGATGACAGAGTAGTAGAATTGAAGTGGGATTGCATCTCTTTTTGAAAATCAAATTCAAACCTGTCCAAAAGGCTTAAGGGATTCTCTAATACAGAACACTTTCTAACCACTTTATACCAATATCTCTGGTATGTCTTATCTGGGAAAAAAAACCAGTTTTATCTATAGTGATCCATATGCTAACCATAACACATGGTATATGTTTGAATATTCAGAAGCCATAACTTCATTACAAAATGTGCCAGTGAGAAACTTTACTGGGACTAGGAGATTAATTTCAAACATAGCAATTATTGATGCTACCTCCCACTTAATTTCTGGGATGAATTCAAAGGTGTCCTTTTTCTTTGTCTTCCAATCTGATGCACTTCCGCAGACTCTCAGCCTCACCACACCCATGTTTCCCTCTTTTTCTCTCTCTGACACACACACACTCACACACAAATGTTCAAAAAATGAACTTTTTCTAAAAAAACATCCCTTAGGTACGTTCCTCTGGAAGAACACAAATAGAAATAGGCAAGCATAATGTGTACAATCAATGGATCCCTTCGAAGAAGTTCAGAAAGCTCCCACCGTCATACGAGGCCGGGACGGGTGGGCGGGCAGAGGGAAGGCTTCACCGGCTCTCACCGCTTCCGACCCACCTTGGAACCCTTCAAGAGGTCGTCGCAATACAGAGCCACCTTCTCACGGCCGGTCAGCGCTCCCAGGTAGGATGGGAATTCCCTCGGCAGCGGCCCAGCTTCCTCCTCCCCGTGGTCTTCCTCCCCGCCGAGACGAAAGAGACGGTGGTCCTTCGCCTTTCTAGGTGGGCTCTCCAATGAGACAGGAGACGTGCCGGCAGCTCCCTCTTCTTCTTTGGGACCACTTTCCTTCTGTAGGTGGTCCGAAGCGCTCGACGCCATTTCTTCGCCGCCTCGCGCCTTTTTGTTTTTTTTGGCGCGCGACCGCCACTGCACCTCCACGAGAATGTCACACCATTCGCTCGAGGGGAGCTAATTATTGCGGGACAATAGCGCTTCGAAGCGCGCAACCAATCAGAGTGGCGGAAGGCGCGTGCCCATGGTCACAAAGGGCCGTTAGTTGTCTTCAAACAGTTACGTGCTTCGCAAGCTTCCTCCGCGCCATATCTAAGGGGATATTAACTATTAATGTTTTAAACAAACTTAAAGCTAATTAACTAAAAAAAAGACGAGAAAGGGAAAAAAAAAGGGGGGGGGAGACTAAAGCTAAAAATGCAGAAAGAAAAGACAAATATAAATAGTGTCAAATTAATCCGTGTCTTTTTTTCTAATCAAAGCTGTTAACTTTGCAATCTTGGCAAGTTCCATTATTTTCCCCATCTATTCTTCCATTATAGGTAATGTCAAATCTTTGCATTATTGCATCTATAAAGCCTGCTGCTGTTACTATATAGAATGTGTGTATAATCTGTATTTTTTTTCCTTTTTGACAATAACCCCCAAAATAAACTGATTCAGTATATTAATCTTTAAAATCTTCTAAATTAACAAATGCATTGGAATCCATTTTAAAACTTTTTTACATGTCCACCAAGCATGATAAAAAGTCCCTTCTTATTTTCAGCGTGAATTCAAAGTACCTTTACATTTCAGATATTTTTTTCTGGTGACAAATACCAATGAGACACCATTTTATACAATTTTTTTCTCTCTTTTCCATTTGTATGTTATAGCCAGATTTTGTAGCCTATGTTATACAGAGAGCCAATTTGGTCTGATGGTTAAGGTACCAAGTTAGAATGGAATGGGACTTTTAACCTAGACCCAGCTACAAAGCAGACCATGATTTCTAGTCCTGCTTTAACCATGGAAGCCAGCTGGGTGACCTTAGACCAGTCACTCACTCTCAGAATAGAATAGAATAGAATGTTTATTGGCCAAGTGTGATTGGACACACAAGGAATTTGTCTTGGTCCATATGCTCTCAGTGTACATAAAAGAAAAGATATGTTCATCAAGGTACAACATTTACAACACAATTGATGGTCAATATATCAATATAAATCATACTGATTGCCAGCAACAAGTTATAGTCATACAGTCATAAATGGAAAGAGATTGGTGATGGGAACTATGAGAAGATTAATAGTAGTGCAGATTCAGTAAATAATTTGACAGTGTTGATGGAATTATTTGTTTAGCAGAGTGATGGCCTTCGGGGAAAAACTGTTCTTGTGTCTAGTTGTTCTGGTGTGCAGTGCTCTATAGCGTCGTTTTGAGGGTAGGAGTTGAAACAGTTTATGTCCAGGATGCGAGGGGTCTATAAATTCACCTCACAGGTCAACTTCACCTCACAGGTTGTTGTGGCAAAAATAGGAGGATGAAGGTTTGTTGGGTATATTCGCTATCATGAGTTATTTGGAAAAATAAAGGTGGGATATTAAAAAAAATTAAATTATTTTAAAAAATCTTATAAACAGCAAAATTGAATTAGACAAAACACGGCCCCTAGACAAATAATAAAATCTCAAACCCAGGCCTGGGACCAAAGTTTCAAGGCTTTCTAGAACTCCAGGAGAGAGGACATCTTCCTAAAGGGGTGCAGTTCCAGAGGGTGGGAGCTGCAATAGAAAAGGCACACTTTCTTGGTCCCACGGGATGACAGTGTTTAATGAAGAGGACCTAAAGGCATTTACTCTGCCAGAATGTACTGGACAGGCAGAAATGATTGAAGACAAGTCATCTATCAGATACCCAGGCCCTATTCCATTTAGTATAGTACAGGATCTGACAGGTAAATAGCATCTTGAGTTGCACTTAGAAGCCAATTGATAACCAATGCTACTTGTATAGCAGTGGTGACATAGGCATACTTAAGGTGACCATTACTACACATGCTGCTGCATTTTGAACAAGCTGTATCCTCCAGGGGAGGGTCTTCAAGGGCATGTATATACAGCGCATTTCAATAATCCAATCGTGAGGTGAGCAGGGCATGAGTAACTGTCTGTAGGTTTAATAAGCCTGAAGATCTTATGGTTTATGGTTTATGGTTTATTTAATTTCTATACCGCCCTTCTCCCAAAGGACTCAGGGCGGTTTACAGCCAGGATAAAACAACAAAATACAAAAATTAAGAACAAATTTAAAAACAAATATTCGAATTTGGCTAGAAACTGTAAAATCCAATAAGAACCCCATTTAAAAACCCATTAGGCCAGTCCTGCACGATGGAATAAAAATGTTTTCAGCTCGTGTCGAAAGGTCCGGAGATCGGGAAGTTGGCGGATCCCTGGTGATAGCTCGTTCCAGAGGGTTGGAGCCCCCACAGAGAAGGCCCTCCCCCTGGGGGTCGCCAGCCGACATTGTCTGGCCGACGGCACCCTGAGGAGACCCTCCCTATGGGAGCGCACTGGTCGATGGGAGGCTATCGGTGGTAGTAGGCAGTCCCGTAAATAACCCGGTCCTATGCCATGGAGCGCTTTAAAGGTGGTAACCAACACTTTGAATTGCACTCGGAAGACCACTGGAAGCCAGTGCAGCCTACGCAGGAGAGGTGTTATATGGGAGCCACGTGTCGCTCCCTCTATCACCCGCACGGCTGCATTCTGCACCAGTTGGAGACTCCGGGTGCTCTTCAAGGGTGCTCTTATGTATTGTGTACGTATGAAAAATACAAAATGAGCGCATAAGATATAAAAATGTATGGAAAGTCAAGTGACTTTTTAAAAGTAATACTTTTAAAAAATATTTCTTAACCTTCCATTATTACGTATATCATCTAAAGAACTATGATTATTGAGCAGACTTCAGTACAATCAATCAAATGATTTTTAAAAAAGTTTCTGGTGCTGAAAATGACTCCCCAGCCCTTGGAAAAAATTGAATACATCCAGTTGTAGAGTCCAAATTACCAGTTCTCAAATAAAGATATTTTTATATTGCATTTTTTTCAAAGAGTATCAAAATACTGTACTTAAAATAGCATTTATATAATTTTATAAATATTGTAAAATAAATAAATATGGGAGGAAGTAATTACTGATAAAAAGCTTTTAGGAAATGATCCATGCAGAGCCTGAATCCTGGCAGGGCAATTCAATTTTATCTAGTTGTTGGCAAATATGTTACAGTATGTCAGTTCACAAAATCTCGGTTGCGACTTGCAAAATCACCTGAAGATGATGAGGAAGGACAAGAAAATTGTCTTTGACATCATACAGCTTTATATTTTTTCCTTTTCTTTCATAGATTTTTCCACAAACTAAAGGAAAATTCCAGGGAAATATTATGAATAATCCACGTAAAAATAACCTCCAGTTAAATGGTTATTTATTTTGCTAAATGTGCTTAAGATCAGGCTACATTATTAGAGAATTCAGCCAGATGTAGCTAATCCCCAGATGGCAGTGCACTATCACACTAGAGAGCCTAGCTATTGGCACTGAGATTGAGGCTCCCTGTGTCATCAGTACTTCTCTTATGCATCTTTATGCAAGATTTCTAATCTTGCTCCATGTGAAAATAATTTCAGAATTTGCTTTGACACTACTTTTTATGGATAACTTTTGTTTTTCTGATAGTAAAACTAAACAAAGATTGCAAAAAATTTTTTAATGAAAAATAGAAAAGCAGCACAGGTTCTTTAGGAAAACAAATGAAGGAATAGAATCCAAAGTTTATTTATTTATTCACTTTATATATCTCAAACAAGTGATTCTGGGTGGCAAACAATAAAAAATAAACCAATTAAGAACACAGAAAAACATACATGCATACATATATTAGCTGATATTGCAATCCGTAGATGTTCACATAATCAAGAAATGGGGCCCTTCACACACTTGGGGCTCCAGACCCAGGCCCATAACCAGGTCTTCAAGGGCTTCCAAAAGGCCAAGAGGATGGGGCCCTCCTAACCTTAGGAGGTAAGATATTCTAAAGCAGGGGTCTCCAACCTCGGCCACTTGAAGCCTGGAGGACTTAAACTCCCAGAATTCCCCAGTCAGCTGGCTGGGGAATTCTGCGAGTTGAAGTCCTCCAGGCTTCAAGTGGCCAAGGTTGGAGACCCCTGTTCTAAAGGAGAAGTGCTATGAACCCCATCCAGGGCCCTACAGCCTCCAGGCACTGTGTCAGCATTCTCAAGATATACAGAAACATGACTAGATGAGCTATATCTACCATATTGTAAGGCTACATTAACCAGATCTTCCAAGTCAGAAGGCACAAATTTCTGCTACTACTTTAAACATTTGATCAGTTAGTGTCTTTTCTAAGTTTCTTCCTTTCACCATTAAGTGACTAGGGACTCCTGCCTCTCTTTTCTGCTTGTTTCCTAGCCAGCATCTCTTCCTCAGTTCTTTTCTTCCCTTTTCTACAAAAAAGCATTTTCATCCTTGGAATACCCTTCTAATAAATTGACTACAAAAAGAGGGAAAGTGTCTATTGTCCAACAGCCCTTCTGAAAAACAACTTACATGTTGGAAGACATCTTCACTCTGGGAACTGAGAACTGAAAACTGACAGTAACTGACAGTTTAGCCTTTCAATTGGATGGATGATGTCATAAAGTCATTAGAATTCCCAAGAACATACAGTGAGGTGTTCCTCAATTAAAGAGGACAACTATGTGAAATTAATACAACAAATAAAATCAGATTTGGAAAAATGGAGGGCACTACAACTATCTATACTAGGTCGAATTGCAACTATTAAGATGAACATTCTGCCAAAACTGCTTTACCTGTTTCAAACAATACCTATAAAATTGGACAGGAAATTTTTTACAGATTTAAATAGAATTACAACAAAATTTATATGGGCAGTTAGGAAAGCAAGAATAAAATTAATAGATCTTCAGGATAGTGGCTTTGGCCTTCCAGATTGGCAACTTTATTACAAAGCGGCAACATTAGTATGGATTAGGGAGTGGATTAATTTGAGAAATAGAAGGCTATTCTCACTGGAAGGACATGACATACAAAAAGGTTGGCATGCCTTCCTATGGGACAAGGAGAACAAATCTCATTTATATTTTTTTAGACACAAAGTAAGGGAAGCCCTGATGCAAATATGGCAAGAGATTAAGAGAAAGCATTATATAAAAGTTCCTAGTTGGCTATCGACAATGGAAGTGATGATTCACCTCAACATTTTGGATATAGGCAAAATGGCTAAATATAATGAAATTTTAGATAGTCAAAGAAACCTAAAAATAGATAGGAATTGGAAAAAGAGGGCATAATCATAGACTGTTGACCATATTTGCAATTTCAATTACAGTATAAAAAAGATAAAAGAGGAATATGGAATTGAGATGTTGCCACAACAATTGGATAAATTAGTAATTGGCCCGGAAGAAAAATTGATAATGAAAATTTATAATTACTTATTAGAGATTGATAGAGTTGAAGATACAGTGAAAAGAACTATGATAGCGTGGGCAAAAAATGTTGGGCATAGTTTTGAATTAGAGGATTGGGGGAAAATTTGGAATAGAAATTATAAAATAATTAAATTGGCAACATACAAAGAGAACCAGTATAAAATGTTTTATCACTGGCATTTGGCACCCTCTAGATTAGCTAAAATATACTCAAATTTAAGCCTGAACTATTGAAAATGTGGTCAAAAGCAAGGTACCTTCTACCATACATGGTGGTTATGCCCCAAAATGAGAAAATACTGGAAGAAAATACACAGATGGTTACAGGAATTAACAGGACTCCAGATAGAATTCACCCCAGAACTTTTAGGGATAAACAAACAAAAATATGTCAAAAGAATAATATATATTATCTTACATATAATAACCACGGCAAGATTAGCTTTCGTGCAATGCTGGAGAAATACAAACATACCTTCCGAAGGTTTAATAATAAAAAAATATTCAGCTGAGCAAAAATGGATAAACTGACAATTGATTTAAAAGGAGAAATAGATTCGGAATATTACACAATATGGGAGAAGTAGTACAATTGGATTGAGAACAGAAAAAGGAAAAAGGAACAGACAAAAAAGACAGAATCAAAATGTATAGTAAAATGTATAGGATGTATTCGAATTGGAATGTTATACTATGCATCTTATGCACAGATATGCTTAAGATGTAAATAAGATTTGCTTATTTTTAAAAAATAAAATAAAAAAAAAGAATTCCCAAGAACAGGAGAGGCCTCTTTTGGGTTCCTGCTAAAGGTCACTTGCTCCATCTTTTCTATATACACCATTGCCAGGAAAATGTGTCTAGGAAGAAGCTCCACTAAGCAAGACTCATTGATGCAGCTGTTGGTCAACTTGTAGTCTGATTCCCCTTGTGTTCCCATTCTGTTTATCTTTGCCAAAACAAAATGCTCTATAGCTTAAAGATACTGAACCCCAAGTCACACACCCCTCTTTTAACTGAGTTCCAAGTGTTATGGGATCTGGCTGACAAGGGAGCCAAAACATCAGACTTTTCCTTTGGGAAGAAGTCACTGCCTTGGACTGGCTTGGTCAACCTTTTTGCATTCCAGCCAGATAAATGTTGTGTCTCCAAACAGATGCCCTGAAAGACACTGCTCTTCGTTTCTTGGCTATAGATTAAGTATGTCAGGCTTTTCAGTGACATCTCTACATGGCTAATATAGCTCTACTAAGCTGGATAATATCAAAATTGCATGATTTTCTGCTTCCTTTTTCCAAAATGATGTATTGATGTGCAACAGAAAACTTATTATCAGTAAACATTGGAAAGAAGTTTTGATTCTCCTCTTCTCCTTAATTAGAAGAGAGTCTGCTTTTGTCTCTGAATTCCTGGAAAGAGCAAGAATTGACACTGGATCAGATCAAGGCCAAGATGATGCCTCTTAGAATCACACTAGTGAATCATAGTGAGTATATAGTTACTTTTCAACTTTATTCTCACCAGCGTCTGATACTTGGAGATAAGCTATTTCTGTTCAAAGGAAGTTGAGCTAGGCTTGCATTCCCTCTTCCTTTCAAGATCCCAAGGCAGCTGTCCTATGCATCTCTATCATCAGGATGGCAAGATAGGTGCCAGCTTAGTTACTGGGGTACTGATGCATACCTCTCTCCTCACATTCAATAATTACTTTATTTTTTTCATCTTTGGGAGATGTGAAGTGTCCAGTCCCTGGTGCATTGCCCTTTCTGCAGAATTTTGAGGACTACCTCTTGGATCTCTTTTAGTTATAGGTGTTCTTTGGGGATTCTGTCAACAGCCACCTGCTCCACCGTTTTCTGCATCCCAGCACTGTAGGAAAATGCCTTTGAGAAGATATAAAATGAATTAGAAAAGCTGCAGATTCCTTGTCTTTTTGCTTAGGACGCCTAGCTCTACCAATGTAGACTGCCTCTTAGTTATTATTATTATTTAGTGTATAATGAGAACAGGACAGAAGAAAACATATACCACGCAATCCACGTAATGATATACAAAACCTCTATGGGGATACAGATAACTGGATGTCCAATTAGCTATCCAGCTGATGATTGTCTCCGGTGTTGCTTTGTGCAGATCTTCTAGGGTAGGGGTTCCCAACCCTACGGCATGCCAGAAACTGGGTTGCCCAAACAAGCAAAGCCCCAGCCGCAAGATGCAAGCAGCACACAAAACCATGTCCCCTCCAGTCTGTGAAAAAAACCTCTCTCCATGGAACTGTTTCCTGGTGCCCAAAAGGTTCGGAACAAGATAATACATGTCATGTGCAATCTTGCACTTTAATAGTTTGCATATCAGCACCACTGCTAGTGTTTGAAAAGCAAACAAGTTTATTTTTATACCTGAACTGGAAACTGTCTATTTTAAACAATAGTATGGTTATTGAAATGTTTGGCAGTGCCTACATCTAAGTTTAAAATAAAAATAAACTTCCTTTGTAACTTTATCAAGTGGAAAAATAGCAAACTACCTCTCTTATCTTTAACAAGGTTGCATTTTTCTATATAACAGAAGTGTTTGCAAACTGGAAGTATTTTTAGAATATTTGCACAAATTACCAGTATCAATACAATCAATATAGGTAAGTTTAAAGCTAGACTATATAAATTTTATGTTACTAATCTTTTCCACTATCACAGAAACTCAAGTTTATCACAATCTTACTCAGCAGTCATATGCTGATTAAATCTAGAGTATTAGCAGTGGAGAGATGGAAATGGAGGATAATATTTTTGGAAGGCAGTTTGTAATTTTTTTAAATAATGTGGAGGATAAAGAGCTCCCTCCTTCTCCAACTGTCACCAATGTCTAGCAAAAAATTCCAGTAGTAGAATGTTTTCTAAATGTGCAAAGATCACATTAATTGACAAAATAACATTATTTTAAAAATTTGGGACAACCAGGGTATGTGTGTGTGCTGGGTGACAGTTTAGAAAACTTCGCTCAATAGTTTAATAGTTATTAAAGCAGAAACATCTCATTATAACAGAAATAAACAACTGGCAATGATAGGGTTGACCCAAAACATCTCTGGGAGGACAATTTGCTCTCAGGGGAAATTATGACTCATATGTACATACATACCCATTATGCTACACCCTCTTAGGGTAAGCAATATTTTATGCAAAATTAAGTAAGAAGTAAGAAATTGTATGCTGTTAAAAATCTTATTGTAAAATTCACTCTATATGCATTTAGTAGCATGTAAGCAATGACATGAAAAGAAAACAAACAAAGCAAGGAAGGAAATGAAGTAATAAAAAAAATATGAACATGCCAAAACTGATCGTTAAAGAACTTGGGTGTATTGGTCTAAGCTAAATGCCCCTGTCCTCTATACCAAGATGGGGTGGTTGGACTCCAGGACCAATAAAGAGAATTGAAATCCTACTACGGTATGGTATCACTAATGAAGTTGCTAAGTTTCTATCTGCTACATGTCCACAAGAGGGTGCAAGATGTCTTGATCTTGGAGTTACATTGTTATTATCTTGTTATTTTCCGTCTATTTTACTCTATTTCTATTTTATCTTACGTTTTATACTGTTTGACTGTATTTTATTCAATTTCTCTGTTTCCACAGTTTTGGAAAATAAATTTTGTAGGTTTTATATGATTGTTACACAGTGGGGGCTCTATTAGTTTGCTACTTGATCATTGCTTTTAAGCTTTTTCTTTTATTTTGCTGGACATTGACCATAATTTAATAGACTTGATTTGACTGAGAGGTTTGGGCTTAGGGTTTTGTAGAACCATAGATATGAAACCATAGACACAAAATCAAGGAGATCATTTAAGCAGTTTCTATAATCAAGGCTATGGTTTTCCCAGTTGCAATATATGGCTGTGAAAGTTGGACTATAAGAAAGGCTGAGTGCCAAAGAATTGAGGCCTTTGAACTATGGTGCTGGAGAAGACTCCTGCGAGACCCTTGGACTGCAAGGTGATCAAACTGGTCAGTCCTAGAGGAGATCAACCCTGACTGCTCTTTAGAAGGCCAGATCCTGAAGATGAAACTCAAATATTTTGGCCACCTAATGAGAAGGAAGGACTCACAGGAGAAGAGCCTAATGCTGGGAAAGATTGAGGGCAAAAGAAGAAGGGGATGGAAGAGAATGAGGTGGCTGGATAGAGTCACTGAAGCAGTAGGCGTGAGCTTAAATGGACTCCAGAGGATGGTAGAGGACAGGAAGGCCTGGAGGAATGTTGTCCATGGGGTTGCGATGGGTCGGACACGACTTCGCAACTAACAACAACATAATCATATTTAAACTCTGTACATCCAACAACCAAACTGACCAGGCTTTGGTCTGGGATCTTGAGAAAGATGATTCACATGTGATGGTTGTTCCAGTGGTGTGGGTGTGATTTCACACACCCACACCATTTACTTATTGTTCCTGTTATTTTTCCAATGTGACATGTAGTTATCACATGCTTTTCCTGTAGGTACATCCCCTACTTTGTTGAAGTCTTATTAAACTGTTTTCAACCACTGTTAAGCCTTTCCAGACATCTTGCCAAGCTGCTTCCCATTCTTGTCTCAGAGATCATAGACTCTCTGTTGCTGTTACCAAGCTGTTTTTTTGTTTTCTTCCCTTGGTCAGTCAAAATTCATCATGGGTCTACATCAGTTTATTCTTCAGACATTTTCTATAACATGATTAATGAGCAAGCTTGAACCAGCTGAAACTAAGCCAGGAATTGAAGGCTGGCCATGAAGTGAAAATTGTACATCAGTCAGTAAAATCTATCTAGCTAACCAACAAGCATAAAACCGAAATGCAGAGTAAATTTGGTGTTGGCATCCTATGAAAAGAGAGGGATGGATAGAAAACTGGCTGGAAGACATTCTGTCGTGTCCCACTCCTCCGCTGACGGCCGGGTCAGGGAAATCCGAATCAGGCTTGCCTCTGCAGCTCTGCCCAAAGTCCTAGCAAAGTCCTCAGAGCAGGCAGGAGACTAGTAAGTGACTTCAGCAAGATAAGTTCGACTTTGCCTGACTCAGAGACTGCCAGAAAGCAGATCCTTTATATAGGCCATGGGGTGTGGCTCCATGACTCAGCACTCATTAAGGCCTGCCCCTCCCTTCCTTCTGTTGCCTCCGCCTATCCAATCTTCTGATGCAAGGGTCACTCCAATCAGCTGTTGTTGGAAGTAAACTTTCCTCAGGCTCACATGCTGTGGAGGAGGGGGAGGGGTCTAACTGCTCCGTTTGCCTGGGCATGGAGCCAGGGCTGGGGCCGGGGGATGCTCCCTCCTCTGCAGCCTGCTTGGGCATGGAGCCAGGGCTGGGACCGGGAGGTGCCCCCTCCTCTGCAGCTTGTCTGGGCATGGAGCCAGAACTGGGGCCGGGAGGCATACATTCCTCCGTGTTCGGGAGCAGATAAGCCGACCCCGGCTGCGGTGAGAGCGGACAAGACACAACACATTCCATGTTACATGACATGGCTCTCAATCTGTCTTCTCCATTCTTCTCAGGCTTCTTGATCAGTTACTTTTGATGAGTCTTGGTGAATACAAGAGGTGGTTTGTATGTAAGCAAAGCCTCATTATATTGCAATCAATAAAGCTAGGGGATTCATAAAAATGTTCTTGTATAAAAGGTAAAGGTTCCCCTCGCACATATGTGCTAGTCGTTCCCGACTCTAGGGGGTGGTGCTCATCTCCATTTCAAAGCTGAAGAGCCAGCGCTGTCCGAAGACATCTCTGTGGTCATGTGGCTGGCATGACTAAACGCCAAAGGTATATGGAACGCTGTTACCTTCTCACCAAAGATGGTCCCTATTTATCTACTTGCATTTTTACGTGTTTTTGAACTGCTAGGTTGGCAGAAACTAGGACAAGTAATGGGAGCTCACTAGGGATTCGAATTAGGGATTCGAGCTGCCGACCTTTCAGTCAACAAGCTCAGCGTCTTAGCCACTGAGTCACCGCATCTGTGTACTGTGTTCTTGTGTACTATGTGTCATATAGTAAGACTCATTAGCCATTCCAATACCCCAGAAACATTGATGTCTCATTGAATGATGTGTGAATGTGGTCCCCACATATACTCCCAACTATTGACAAAGGCTGCCTCTCCAGCAATGTCAGGGTGCCCATTTGTGTGTAACTAGTTGTTTGTGACCTGAGTGTGAATTTCCATATGCAGATGGAGGTTTGTTTAGTTAACAACCCAGACGAATTTTGCACATTTAGATGACATGCAGCCCCACTTTCAGGAAGACATGGTGCCTCAATATTTCTAGTAGCAGTTTCAACTGTATTTTACAAACCGTAACCCTTCAGTACAGGGGTCTCCAACCTTAGTAACTTTAAGGCTTGTGGATTTCAACTCCCAGAGTTCCTGAGTTGCTGGCTGAGGAACTCTGGGAGTTGAAGTCCACAAACCTTAAAGTTACTAAGGTTGGAGACCTCTGCTTCAGTACATATAATTCTTACTAATGCTGAGTACTTCCACATACATACATACATACATACATACATACATACATACATACATATAATCTGATTGTTAGCAACTATCTATCTTTCCATTCAAAATGGGCAAATGGTGCAATCTGTTGTTTGGCATATACTGATATTTACAAAAGAATGAGAGGAATGCCTCTGTGGTAGAGCTGCTATCAATGCTCTTCTGGGAGGATTAAAATGTTATGCATCAGTATTACATGCAAATCCCTTGGAACAGGACCACCAGTTCACACTGTCTCAGGAAAAAGCAGATGCAGCAGTGAAAATCCTCTAGGCTTGAAATATTGCAAATTCAAAGGACGTATCCCTGAGCTATTCTAAAATGTTCTAAAACGTGTGTGTGTGTGTGTGTGGTGTGTGTGTATCTCCTGACTTTTATCAAAAATCCTAAAGGAAAGTAATAGGAAACTACCTCTACAGCATTTCCAAGAAAGCCTCCATGGATTCAGTCACAAAGGATTAAGGAAAAATAAAATGCTTCCACACTGATGCTTCAAAAACAGTATTGATGCCTCCATGTAGTCAATCTAATCAATTTTGCCTCAAGGTATTCATTAATTTTATCTATGTAGGGCTTCAATTCTCTACATAGAGATCTGTTTCCCATTTTATCACTATTTTGAAAATACATCAAAATCACATACCTTTAATACCTTAAGAGTGAGGCTCTGAATAGTAATGACTATGTGTCAACAGTATTTTCTATAATTCTGGGATGTTGTGTGTGTATTACACTTTCACAGCTTTCAGTTCTAAGATATCACAATCCATGCCTTTTGCTGTCAGAGTGGCTGAGATTGGGTACTGTGTCACACCACAGTAAACCACAGGCTAAATGAGAGTGCCTAGCATCCCAGTTTATAGCTCCTCCAGTATTCCAACAGCAATGATTTGCAAATTGAAACTGGCAAAATAATGGTGGATGTTCCCCCTTAGAAGGTAAAATTTTCTCAGTCCACCCTTAAACCCTTCTAATTCTGGATAAGATCCAGATTCCCAGCTAAAAAAGGTCACCCACCCATTAAAAATTGCAGTGGTCAGGACCCCACACTCAGAGACAGACACATGCACACATATGGCATGTTTGTGGCTTATCACTAGGCTCAGAATTTAACTTCCTTTTTGGATAAGGATCAGTATTAGAAAAGGTTCATTTAAGAGGAAATTTTCTTTTTCTTGTTTCTGAATGCTGGTTTGCATTCTGTCCAAACTCTACTTTATTTAGACCCTGTATTTTATTTTTACTTCAATGATCATAATTTCTCCCTCTAAAATCTGAATGATACTATGGATTCTTCTGCAATTGTGAGGTTTTCACATTGGATCAGAGCAGCTCAAGCACTTATTAGAGTCTTGTTCAGGGTAGTATACATCCTGCACCTTTAATAAGTGTGGTTTCAATGGCACAGATTCTTCAGTACTCCATGATGTGTTGTTCATAAAAATCAGTGGAATGTAGGTAAGAACTAGGGATTTACTCTGTCTCCTTTACCTATCTGCTCTTTATCTATAATATGTAATCTCAGATCATGTCTTCCTGTTTTTGTTTCCAGGTACCTATGCATCGAATACATGCTGGCTCTTCTCTTGGTAGGATGTTGTTAATTAGGTGTTAGGCTTTCCCTTTCTCTACAATATATTTCCATAAATAAATCTCCTTTGTGTTATAATTTAAAACCTGCTTCATTAACCAATGCTCCAGTCAGATCTTTGTTTTCAGGTATATTCACATGCGCACACAGTGCAGTTCAACACCCAACCTCTCAAATCTAGCAAAATAACCACCAGCAAGAAAGGTAAAGACAAAGACTAACAATGAGTAAGCAGCAGTTTGAAATGAAATATGTTGAAGCTGGACTTGACAGTCCTGGATGTCACTAAGGTCTTATTTACTCATGAGAAGAATCTTCTGAAGAATTCTCTTTCTCAGAAAGGCAAAGAATAATCAGACATACCCTTCAAATTCAAGCATGGTGCATCCAGTAAAACAGTATTGCATAGAAACCGAGTCTGAGGGGAATCATTTGGCAAGCTCAGTAAATTTGACTGAATGACCAGTAGCTGGAAAGGTAAGGTGAAATGACAATGAATACAGTAGCAATTATTCAGTCATTTGGCACAGAAAATCCTATTTAGCAGAAGGCCACTAATTCTGTTTCACAGACAAGCATTACCCTGGGAAACACAAAGTCCAATGTAAATCCAAGATGCTGATGAATCCAACAGGCAACAGAAACAGAGTCCAAATGGAGACAAAAGGCAAGCATAGTGATCATGACAAAGTGAGCCAAAGCCAACATCAATTGCACTTTTAGTTAAACCTAGTATTCCAAGTATCCCATCTAAGGCTCAGAGAGATATTCTTCTCATGGGAAATCTCAGTTTCTCCACAGATCCTGATCAGTACCAGAAAGCATTGATCTTTTATCTGCAGTTTCCTTTTCTCTAAACTTCCCTTTGAAGACATAGTGATAAGCCGTGTCTTCCATGTCAAAGTCAGCTGTGTTTGGATAAGATATGGAACCTCCTACTGTATCTTGGCCAGAGAAAGAAGCTGTCTGTATTTGGCTTCACTTCTTTGTGAAGTTGCCTGAAGAGCTTCCTCCTGTTCTTCATTCATCAAACAGTGATGGATTCCTGGCAAATTCATCTTTTGTCCTCCAAAGCTTCAGGTTATTCTCTGAGTGGGAATCCTCTGGAGCAATGGAACCCTGTGTAAGAACACAGGGTTGCACTTTTCCTCCTCCTCCTCCCTTAAGTCTTCCAAGATTAAATCATCTGCGTGCAACTGGAAAAAAAAATATCTTGATTTATTCTAGTTTTTCTCTGTCTCAGCTCTTCAGGCAGAAAAGTGCAATTCAAAGTCTCACTGCTATGTTTGTTTTGAATTCTAATTAGTGTTAGGATTGTATTTGAAAACCTTTTCAATCAATGAAATCAATTCCATTCCTAAATGAGAGGATTTGCAGAAAGAGAGGGAGGGAGGGAGGGAGGGAGGGAGAGAGAGGGGGGGAGGGAGGGAGGGAGGGAGGGAGGGAGAGAGAGCGGGAGAGAGGGAACTGAATTTGTATTTGCAAATGTCTTTCTTTTTTGCATTATGGAAGCATAAATTCAGGTTGTTGATAACTATAGAAAAGTGCTAGGGAAGATTGCTGGGGCTTTTAATGGTTCTCACAATTCCTACCATGCTAGAAATCCCTCCAGTTACAGTCCTTGGCTATCTAAGAGGGAGATGACACTTAGACACTTTGGCCAGGTAGAAGCAATTTTCAATTTTGTTTTGTTTATTTTATAAGACTTAGCAGTGCAGGCAGGTGGGAATCATGGCTTAGTTTGGATTGGGAACAGCTTTACTTCCATTCTACGCTCCTGAGCCATTCTACATCCCTGACTGTTGACAAACAACAGGATCCTTGGCAGATTTTATGAGAAATATAAAAGGTTCCAATTGCATAAAGTCCATCTGTGACATTAACTTTGAATAGAACTCAGAGTTGAGATGGGGGAGTGAGGACCCCTACTTGTAATGGGAGATAGATCAGATGGGTCTCAACCCTGAGACATTAGTGGGAGGTCATCTGGGGAGAGAGATATACAGTTGCTTATTGAGTATGTATGTTGTAATTGCAGCTAACTATTTCCCCCTTTTACTGCTATTTTGAAAATGCATCAGAATCATAGGCCATTTAATTTTCCCTTACAATGGAGGCCCTGAATAGTAATCATTATACAATGGCATTTTCTACAATTCTGGGATATTGTAAAGGATAAATCACAAAAATCTAGACAATCTGACTCCCCTAGATAAGTGGTTAGCATTTTATAAAGTGTAAGACAGCCAAAATGAAGCACATTTTTACATTAATAAGACATTTTAATCACATTAATTTTTTTTTTTTGGCTAGAGTACATCTTCTCTTTTGCATCTTTTAGACTTTATATTGTAGATGGCTGTATTATAAACAGAAAAGCTATCCAAAAATGTATACCTGCACTGTAGGATTTTTTTTAAAGCTAAAATTAAGAATGGCTCCTTTTGTTAACAGGATCCATTTTTAAGCAGTTTCTCAATACTAATGGCCTCAAATGTATTGGACGTCATCTGTAGCCTGAGGCCTTGGAAATGTCCAATATTATGAGTTCTGCTTGCTTACATACTTTTAGTCTCCAAGCACCTACACCCTTCTTTCATCACTTGGACTCAGTCCCGAGTCTAATAAGAGGTTTAGCATTTTTTTAAAAATTTCATTTTGTCACAACAGTATACACAAACATCAACATAAGAAAATCAACACATTATAAAAGAAAAAAATATATATATATAAGCAAAAGTATGCAACAACCATGTTAATTTGTTATAACGAAAGGGAACAATAGGACAGGAACGGTAGGCACATTTGTGGTCTTATGCACGCCCCTTATTGTCCTCTAAGGAATGGGGTGAGGTCAATAGTGGACAGTTTTTGGTTGAAGATTTTGGGATTATGAGTAGAGACTATATTATTCTGCTCCTGTGTGGAAAACCTTTTTGGATGAGATGAGAGAACAGTGGAATACTGTTACTGATTACATGTGGAATATATTTACTAAGGTATCCATTTTAGTTTTCAGTTCTCTGACTGTGGAGCTTAATTTGTCACCTAATTTGCTCATTGGTTCATCTGTGGCCCAATGGTTAGAATGCAGTACTTCAGCTAATTCTGCTGACTGCAGAAGTTGAGTCACACCAGTTCAAGGTTGACTCAGACTTCCATCCTTCCGAGATTGGTAAAATGAGGACCCAGATTGTTGGGGGCAATAGGCTGGTTCTATAAACTGCTTAGAGAGGGCTGTAAACCATTCTGAAGTGGTATATAAGTCTAAGTGCTACTGCTATTTTAAAAATAGCATTGCTAAAGATAAATATAGAATATTGCCACTCATTCCCCTGATGGATACAAGCATGTGGTAACATTTGGTTCATTACTTAAAATTATCATATAGATTTCCAGTGTCTTATAGTTACAGATGAAAATATAAGCATGCATCAGGTTTCTTGCAGTAATCCAGTTGCTTGGCTTACATGTACCTCAAATCAGAAAACTAGAATGAATTTAATTTTCTGTCAAGTTACCCAACTAAGAAGTTGCAGAATCTGCATCTACGCCAGTTGAGCTAATTTCTGTACATAGCTGTAATGTTCTTCTGAAAGAAGAATCACTGGGAGAGCACCCCTCCTGATTCATCCTATGCCTCATCTTCAACAATGCAAGACCCATGTTGAAAATTGGCCCAAATGACAAGACACAGAAACGGAAGAAAAATATAGAGGAACTTTGGAGACCCTCCTTCCGACATCACTCCTTTCTCCTCCCATGTCCATCTTCTCTGCCTCTTATATAAAAATGATTATCTGGACCTATTTGTGCCTTAATTGGAAGGGGAAGCTGAGGATGAACTCAGACTAATTGAAATAAGTACACTACCTCCTTAAATAAGATCTTGAGTTCCAGTATATATTTAGATTATTGCCAAAAGGACAACTAGATGCAAATCACCTATTAAACCTATTTACTGGGTGTTGTCAGGTAGGTTTTCGATTTTTTTTTTAAAAAAATTTTTGAGCATTATTCTCAGCTTTACAGAATGTACAAGATATGTGAAAGTTAGTCTCCTCAGGAAGCCCAACTGTTGCTTTGCCCAATCCAACTATGGTCTTCCCTGATGTCATTGACTTAGACAGCAAATTAGAATACTATTTTTAGTGATTAAACTCACTTTTCTAAGTTCCCTATAGGGAATGGTGGTTATAAACTAGTGTTTATTACTTTCACTGTTGTAGAAAAAGGTTGCATTGCAGATGAAATTTGGGAGTATACCAAAGAATAATTCCATCTATGTAATTCAGAAGATTTTAAAAACAGACTTACAGTGGAAACCAGAAACTTTTCTTCTAGGATCATTAGATAAAGAAATGGAAAAAATAGAATTTAATAATTCCATCCATGCAGGTTTCTCAGCACAAGGTCAATTTATCAAAACTTTGGGGGGCACTGTTGTGCTACATAAAAACCCAGGGCTTGCTACAAAGTACCGCTCTTTTCTTGCTGAACAGGTGACTGATGTTAGCACCATTTACCTCCCTTGAGATGGTCAAAATGTTGAATTATGTACACAAAGGCATTCTGGATGGATGGATGCATCACAGGAAAAAATATTTGCTTAACTGTGTTTTATTGAATAAACTGGTTAGATTCACATTTTAAATTAAGCCAAAATAAATAAACCATGTAAGGGATTAGCATAGTAGATACTGTAACTACAGTTACTGCTATTCATAGGTAGTGGCTGGGTTCACATGTCACTAATCCTGATTTAACATATTTTGAACAAACTTATTCTATTGTTTTATATTCTTACTATGCTGATCCTGGAGTCAATGTCTTTGTCCAAAAACACATTGCTTAAGAAGATGGTGCTTCCCAAGTATTTGAAGCTTTTACATTTGTCAGCTGGGTGTAATCAACAGTGATTTTTGGTTCTTATGGGCTTGGTATTTGGCACAGTACTTCAGTCTTGTTCAGCCTGATAGTCAGGCTGAAGAGCATAGCAGCATCTGAGAATTTGTTCAGCATCAATTGTAGATCACTTTCTTTGTGCACCAGAAGTGCACAGTCATTAAGTTTCTTGAATGACTCTATAGAGGCATTTCATCCAGATGTTCAAGTAGCAAAGATAAAAAAAGAGAGTCATCAAAAGTCTGCCAGTTGGTACCTGATATACCCTCCTCATTCAGAACCTGGACAGCTTGTGACAGCATGCAAATGAGAACAGATTGAATAGGAAACCATTTTTTACATTACTGGAAATGGCAAATGCAGCTGATATATCACCCACTGTAAAGAACCTAACTTGTCATTCCATTGTGGAGTAGCTAAATCAGCTTTGTGAATTTCCTCAAGCATCTATAATGCCTCAGGATGATCCAGAGAGCCTGCCTGTTTACAGTGTCAAATGCCTTTGTCGGGTCAATGAAGACAGAATAAAGATCTTGCTCTGTTCAGTGCACTTCTCCTGGACTTGCCTTACAGCAAATACCATGTCTGCTATATTCCATTCTGACTGAAAGCCACAGTGCATCTCTGCAAAGTTCCTTTGTGGGACAGTGACAAATTTATTCACGAGAGTGTGGGCAAATATCTTGCATGCAATGAACAGCAATGAATCCATTTCTGTCTGATTTGCATCCCTTATTTATGAAAAGAACTACAATCTCCTCTATGGATCAAATGTCTTCTATACTTAATAATAATTAATGTATATTAAAGCAACAGCAACAGTGGGACATCACTTTCCATATTTGTGACACAGAAAAAGCAAATATTTGACCTATACAAATAAAATTCCTTGTAATCACAATTAGGTAAATCATTTTCAAACTGATGTTAAAATCTCGAACTCTATATTTTCTAAACATTCATAAACTTGTAAAAGTATGTATTTAAAGCATCATAATCTGAAATGTTTATTCTGTGTTACAGCTAATAAATCTGCTATGCCATTAATACATTGTATGATGGTTGTTGTGCAATGAAAACTAAAAACAATGCACAGACCGTATTTCATTCCTTTCTCCATCAGTTTGTACCTCAGTTCTACAGTAAATCGGTATACAGAAATCAGCTTGTCTTCCCTACCTAGCCTGTCTTTCTTAAAAAGCAAACAGAGATCTTACACAACAGCTAACTCAATCTTTGTTTGCATTCCTGAATCTTAAAAGAGCTATGGAGATTCCATGGTGATAACTGTCTCTGACTTAGGAACAATAAATCAGAACTAGTCCTTAGCCCTGTCTGGCAGGACCAATCTACTACAGAGATGACAATGCTATCATTTAGATCAGATCACATCTAGGATAAATTAAACAGGAACAAGAGAAAGGGAAATGTCCTATCATTTGGCTGATTATGTTTATACATTGATAATATCAGCAGCAATATATATTGATTGCTTTAAAAAAACAACTAAGAATTTTGTGTGTGAAAAGCTGCTGCAGGCAGTGTAACAATAAGAAAACATTAAAAATAATCTGTCATAAATGCAATCAATATATAAAAATCAGATAAGATCTTGTCACACTTTACCATGATTGAGAACAAGAATCTGGAATGCAGTTGGGAAATTATGATTACCTTGAGTCATAATGCCTAGAGTCATCAACGGTTTAGTTTCCATACCAAGAGTATCTATTAAGTTTTTTATACATACATACATACATACATACATACATACATACATACACACACACACACACACATAAAATTTCAGTAGCTGTGGTATTATTTAACCTTATGAGAATTAAGGAGGAGTGGATGGATCCATTTACCTCTAGAACAAGACTTTTCATAGACATATTGGTTGAACTTAATAGTAACCAACATAGTCACAATCTAAATAAGATCACAAAATGAGATGATGTCACTAAATACTACCTTTATCAGTTTCCTGTAAATGTCCTATTTGCTGAAGGACTAGCATAATTGCTGCTGTTTGTTGCTTATTGTCAAAATGCCGTCTAGACTGCTTATATATCTTGATCAAGACCCATGTATTCTCCTATTCTTTAATCTGAAAATGCAGCTTAAGAACTGGAAGTTGAACATACATAATTAGGGCTTGCCCTATTATTGCCATATTTTGGAGGTGAAATGTGTGTTTTCTGCTGGCCTAGGTTACTTGGAATCTTTCCACTAGTGGATTAAGAACTGTAATTTTTAGGCATATTTACCAAATTAGGCCAATATAAAGCCTCAATGGTTTGAATGCAGTCCTGCAGGCTACTTCTGCTGCCTGCTGGCTGCCTGCAATTTGGCACTTCAAATCCCACCATGCTCAAGGTTGATTCAGCCTTCCATCCTTCTGAGGTGGGTAAAATGAGGACCTAAATTTTGGGGGCAATATGCTGACTCTATAAACTGCTTAGAGAGGGCTGTAAAAGCACTGCAAAGTGGTATATAAATCTAAGTGCTAGTGCTATTGCTATAAATGTGCATATTGCCACTAGTAATCTGGATCCTCATTTTACCTATTGAAGTTATATTGTCAAAACTTGTTTGTATAATTCTTTCTTAAATAGTTTGGTATTTTTAAATGATTAATGGGTTAAAACATTATATGTAATGTCCCGACAAATGTTCTCTCCTGTTGAAAGGGCACATTGAAACAAATGAAGTGCTTATGTGACTGGTGAATATTTGGAAGAATACATATCATCAAATCATAACTTACTACAGAATCAGAAGGAACTACAGTTTCAGGATCACTTTGGTTCATTTAAAATAACTGATAGGCATCCTTTTAGGTTTAAAGCAGGGGAAAAGTCAAAGCTGACTTACAATTTGATTTGTTGTATATGACGTATGAATTGAATTTAAGATTTTCCTAACTAAATATAAGCCCAATTGCAGGAAATTTACATGTGTTCATTTTAACCCATGATCAGCCAGACTATTCTTTTCTTCATTTCCTTTCTCCTGTGTTGAAATAGAAATAGTTGGCTATTTGGGACAGGATCTTCACATTTGTCTTTAAATGTTAGAATGGTGATACATAAGTGATATCCAAAATGTATGTATATCCAATGTATCTGGCCATATGTGTTATTTATTTATTAAATGTTTATGCTGCCTGACTCCAGTGACTTGGCGGTTCACAGTTAAAAACACATAGAACAATTTAAAAAAATAAAATTACAAAAAACAAGGACAAACATGGCACAAACTTTACAGCAATGAATGCATAGCTATATTATCCAGAAAGGGGCTTCAATTACCCACACCAAAAACCTATATTATATGCTATAATCACTTTAGTATCACAATAATTAACTGTGATCCCAGAACCTTCACATTTCTTAAAATTTTATACCAAATCAAAGCTAGTTGACGAGGTGGTTAAGACATCAGGCTAGAAACCGGGAGACATGAAACCTAACCTTTCTCTCAGCCCACCTCACAGGGTTGTTGTGGGGAAAATAGAATGACTATTAGACATCTTCGCGAATTTGAGTTACTTAAGGTAATAAAGGAGAGATAAAAATCTAATAATGTATTTTTAATTTGAATATACAACGGCTTGAGCGTTTATATCTCAAAAGATTGAAATGTAACGACATGCTTTTAAAAGATGTACTATTGTATAAATAAATGGCAGATCACTTCATAGGAACTTTTGTCAACTGAGTATTTCTCTAAATGATTGAATTATGAGTGATTTAAAACATTTTTAGAGTACTATCGATTTATCTTCCCCCCCCCCAATAAGATGACTTTAACATTTACGAAATCTGATTAGATTACTGTACTTTGCCAAGATACTTCAGTAAGTGTGATTCAACTATTGGCTGTTTCACCTTTAATTCTGAATGCAAGCCTGAAAAGATTGGCGACTATGTACTCATGCTTTATTTATTTGTACTAGGTAATCAGAGCCAGTTCCTATCTAACAAGAGACCGTCTAAATGTAGATTGATTTGAGGGACACAGGACTGAAGTCAAATTGACTCATATCCGAATAAACACTGAACAACTTGCTGTAACTACTTATCCTCAGAAAGCAAATTTAATCAAAAGGATTTTCTGCTTTAACTTCCGCCAAGTCTTAATTTGGGTATCTTTTAAATGAAAGGAAAAACAACAACCTCAAGTTCACATCTTCCCAGAGAGCGGTAGTGTATCTTTCTTCTTCGCCCGCCGAGACATCCAACTATTTATTTATTTTTAGTAAAGCCGTTTATAAAACCAACGTAGAGTGGAGAAATCAGAGCCGGCGGCGGGGTTTGCAAAAGGCAGCGGCGATTGAATCGTACCGTACTGTACTTCCAAGTTAGACCACAACTTCAACTGCTGCGCTTTTCCTTACTTGGAAATAAGTTCCCCCTCGGGATTCTGCAGGACTTCCTTCCGCGTAAAAACGCGCAATGAAGGCAGAAGCTACATTCCTGGAGCGAAGGGGGCCGGGACTTAAGTCGCCGCGCTGCTCCCTTGCAGCGCTTCCGACAATTTTGGATTAATTTAGAATAAAGAAAGAAAATAATAAAATAAATAATAAAATAATCAATCAAACAAAACAAATTGACCTGCACTGGCGGCGGGAGTAGGAAGTTGAAGGCTTTGCTGCTATCTCGTCCTTTCTTCCCCTTACGGGCTCTTTTTTTCCTGTTTGGCAAAAAGTTCCCACGCGGGAATCCTTCCCCATTCAGGACATTCCAAGAGGGAGAGGCGGCGGCGGCGGGGAGGGGGGATGAGGCCGCGCCTGGAAGGACCCTGGTCAAGCCCTCTCTCGCACCCCCCACCTACCCCCCCGCCTCCACTCACCCTCCGCCTCTGCTGGAGGGCTGCGTATCCCAGCATGCAACGCGGTGCCCCCACCCTTTAGCAAAGAGAGCGGAGAGAGGCTGCGTGCGTGCGTGTGTGTGTGCGGGCGCTACAACTTTCTATGCACCCTCGGTGGATGTGAGAGCGCTGCGTGCAGCGAGCCGGGGCCCTCTTTTCCTCGGGAGACAGCGGAGAGCCAGGGGCAGGCGGGCGGGCAGGCAGGCGAGCCGCTTTTGCGGGAAGTGGCGCTTTTGGGCTTCGGAGAGGGAAGGGAAGCCGCCGGGATGGACGTCCGCTTGAACCTTGGGCTGCTCCTGCTGCTGCTGATCGGGCCGTGCGGCGGCGCCATGGACGAGTGCGCGGATGAGCAGAGCGGACGGCCCCAGCGCTGCATGCCCGAGTTCGTCAACGCTGCTTTTAACGCCACCGTGGTGGCCACGAACACGTGCGGCAGCCCGGCCGAGGAATACTGCGTGCAGACCGGCGTCACCGGGGTCACCAAGTCCTGCCACCTGTGCGACGCCTCCCAGCCTCACCTGCAGCACGGCGCTGCCTTCCTCACCGACTACAACAACCAGGCCGACACCACCTGGTGGCAGAGCCAGACCATGCTGGCCGGCGTCCAGTACCCCAATACCATTAATCTTACTCTCCATCTCGGTGAGTGGTACCAGCCGGGCGGGGTCGGGGTGGGCTAGAGGCTCTCGGAGGAGCCCCTTTCTCCTGATCCAGCCAATGTAGTTGCTGCATTGCAGGCTACCAAGTTCGCCAAGGCATCGGTGTGTTGTTTTCTTTTTCGTTTTCTTTGATGTCTCGGTTCTCTGCCGACACTTGGATTTTGTAGCATCTCCTGGGCAGGAATTTGGGAAGGGTTAGGCCTCTGAACAGCGACCATCCTCTATGAAACTCTGCGGATGCCGTTGAAGTTTTATTGAGGATTCTAGTAAGCAGATGTTGGAAGATCGTTTCCTCTTTGATCTGCGGTGTGGTGGATTTCCTTTTTCAGTGGAACAAGAAACGAAATGACTTTCTGCTCCCTCTCTCTTTAACTGGTGTATAGTTAGGTCCCATTTGTAACTTGGGGTGAGTTGGGGGAGCGGTGTTGTTTCTTGATAACTGAGCACCAGGAAGTTGTGTTCTAAGTGATGGGATTTTAAGCATGGAGTGGAAAGAAGACTACAAATAAATGCAGGATCTCTGTACTGCACCTTGCCCAGAGTAATATTGTGGGAAAGAGAGTCAAATAGCACAATTGGCAGTTTCTTCTAACTATGTACATTATTTCTTTTCAGTAGCCTGCCAAAATATCTTGAGGGTTTTTCTCTCTCTCTTTTTCCCAGTACGGTTGTAAAAAATGAATTATCACAAAATAAGGGCTGTGGGTGCATTGTGCGTAGAAGTTGTTTGGCATACTTTTCGAATTGCATCTGTTGAGGGGGTGTCTGCACAGCATCTTTCTTGATTTCTTTATGGTTTTTTTTTTTTTTTTTTTACCAAAAGGATGATGGAAGGAAAGTCTGTGTTATTGGCTTTGGTTGCTGCTTACTAAAACAGGTGTGTAGAAGACAAAGAAACTTCATTTTACAAATTAGAGAAATCCAAATGAAATAGCAGCCACACCCAAGATTAAGAGAGTCATATACTTTCACTTGTTTTGTCCAGTGGCAGCAATTAGTAGTGTAAATAGCCATTGTGTTCACTGTCAGATCTGGAAAACTACCAGGTATAATAAATCAGTGGCTGCAGTTTACATACTAATTATATAGTTTATAATTAATATAATTTTAAGTTGCTAGATTTCCATGCCTTGGGCAGTAGCAGAGGGAGCCTATGGAAAAGCACAGCTTCTGGATGCCTTTCAGAATGGGAGCAATTATATAATTTGCAACAGTGGTGGGTTCTAACCGGTGTTACCACCGATTCGCTTTGCGCAAGCGCATTGAGTTACTGAACAGCTGAGGCATGGCAATCCGCTCTGCCGCGCCTTTCAGCTGGGCTAAAAGCGGAGGAATAAAGGTACGTATAGCGCAGGGGCGGGCGGGAAGGCCCAGCTGAACCGGTTGGCTCTCACATCAACATTTCTGCTACCGGCTCTCCCGAATCGGGGAAAACCAGTAGGAACCACCACTGTTTTGCAGGAGTACCACAAGTAGTAGTTACTTATCAAAAGCCATTTGTAGGTGGGTTTTTTTCAGGCATGAAGATGAACATTCTTTACTTTAAAATTAGAGTGTAATTTCCATTCTTGCTGTTTGTTCAGTAAAGTCTTCTCCAGCCTTGTGCATTCCAGTGCATTACCCTAGCTGGGGAAAAGTAGTTGAGGTCCAGAAGTGTGAGGGATACCAAGCTGAGAAAGTTTGCTTGAAACTGTTGAAGATGAGTCTCACTGGCATATGAGATGGCATGTTGGGCATACCGTGATGCTTCCCTATTATTCATATTGATGTCCCACTCTTTCTCCGCTGAATTCATGGTCAAATGCATGAATGAGAACTTTCCTACCATATCCTTATAACCTGAAAAGAAGGATGGGCTTAGACAGAGCTTGGTTCACAATTTAGTTAAATTATGGTTTGCAAGATCCAGTTTGGGTTGGTCACCCGGACCAGAGGTTTAGTCTTCTGAGCTTTCGGACTCATGCTGGAACCCATCCTCGGGGAATTTCTGTCTACCGGAATGTTTAACAAACTATGATCTGTTAAATCACAGTTTGGTGGAAAATGCTGAGCTAAAAATAAAGGTATACTATGCTAAGTATAATACATGAACCTGGTTACCGATTTGTCCTTAGCCAATGAATTTCATGGACAGTCAGCATTGGTAATTCAACACCCATTGTTAGATCACTGTTCTGTGATTACATTGGTGCTCCACTCTGCTAATCCTAATGAACTTAATTTAATTCTGTGAACTCTCCCAACCTGGCATCCTCTGAATATTGGATTTAATTGATTTTTAATTAAAAGATTCTGAAAGTAAATAACCTGACATCTGACATCTAGCCAGGCAGGTGTCCATAGATTTTTGCCTGGGGACTCTTGCTGCCTATCATTAAAGTCCTCCTGAACTCTAACCCTCTGTTATTTTTTCAATTCCTTTCTGAAACTTGTGGTCCTTTCTCTTCTTACACTTAGGGAAGGGAGGCATTAATGACCCTCTATGGCAGAGGTTCCCAATCTTTTTCGCCCGCGGCTCCCCCGGAAATCCGACCTGCAACTGCGCATGCGCACCAGACGCGCCCGCGGCTCCCCGGAAATCCGACCTGCAACTGCGCATGTGCACCAGACGCCCCAGAAATGGCGCATCAGCGCCGGACCCAGCGGGCGCAGATATTCCGCGGCGCCCCCATGACGATAGCGCGGCTCCCTGGGGAGCCGCGGCTCACAGTTTGGGAATCACTGCTCTATGGTCTTGCATCTTTCTCTGGCTAAAAGACAAACAATAGGCAAGATTTCTTTTGCTGTCTATATACATATGTTGCTAGTTGGACTTTAGTTGCTAAGCTTTGACATTGTGAATTCCCCTAACTATGCAAACTACTTTAGCTTTTGCCCTCTTATTTATTATTTCTCACTAACAGTTTCTTTCACATCAGTCCTGAGCACCTTTGCCTGAAAGCAGGTTTATTTTTTTTTCTGTATCTTTTTATAAAGTGGCAGTTTTGTCCTCTTCTCATTTCCTGTGCTGGTTGAACATGCATTCTTCATTTTCCTGTACAAGGACTCAATTTCCTTTTCTTAACTCTTCCACCACCATTCCTTGCCATTGTGGCAGGAATCTTAACTTTCCTGTCCCTTAACCTAATTCCTTTCTGCTTTCTTCAAAATACTGGAAGGTTACTTGTACAGTTTTACAAATGTCTTCCTTGGGAAGATAATTTGGGGGTAAGGGGAGATTTTCAGGTTAAAGATTGACTTGAGGCAGCAACATAAATGTAGAAAAGTTAAAACAATCACCACACAAAGATTTGTTGCTTTAGGGAAATTGGTGGAGGGGAACACTTCCACGTCACCTTTGTACATCTGGGTAGACTAAATACTTCAAAGAAGTATTCTGTCTCAAAGGTTAAATTGTAGCTTTGTGGTACTCAAATGGAATTTAAAATAGGTAACAAAGCAGTTCTACAGTTTATCCCATCATAGGTAATGAATTGTCTGAAAGAAATAATAAATTGTTGAGGCAGTATCTTAGCAGTTTATTCCATGCTGGATTTATCCTTTCTTGGATTTACTTTGAACAATGTGTGTGGTGGAGATAGATTTTGAAGTCTTGAATGTGGGGTTTAAAAAAATTAACTTTTTTTTTAACGACAAAGTAATCATTTCGGAAGGATGCTTTTGACACTTCCTGACTGCAAACATTCAAATGTTTGCACACCTGCGATGCAGTAAGTGTTCTTGGATGGACTTTTATTCAAATATTATGATCAGTAGAAAGAAACAAAAGAGAACAATTGTTCATTTAGTAATTCCCCTGAATTTTGCCTGCATGCATTTTATGTTTTGAAGGAGGATGTTTGAGTTTCTGTTATCTGGGTGGTTAAACAGGGAGGTGGGGAATGGAACAGTGACTTATTCATTTGACTATATTAAAAATTATTTTCTACTTTGTTGCCATTCCCAGGACAGGCTCAGTTCCCAATTCTCAACGAAAGCATTGGGTTAATTGTAAAACTTGTTTCAAATGTCAATATTACTAAAACATTCCTAATATTAATAGAGAATTAGTTATGTATGACTCACAAAATTTGCAATCACCAAAAGAATTGTACTCTGGAATGCTACTTAATGTATTTCTGAGTTTATCAGTCAATATAAAATGAATACATGAGTTAAAAATGCTCTAATAAGCTTTAATGAAAAGCTATAGGTTTTTTTTCCTTGTACCTTTGAGTCGGTGTTGGTGGACTGCATAAGTTCCTGCAGTTTTCTTGGCAAGACTTCAAGTTGTTTGCCATTGCCTGCTTCCTAAGATTGAGAGAAGATGACTGGCAAAAGGTCACCCAGCTAGATTTGTACAGAAGGCAGGACTTGAACTCACAGTTTCTTGATTGCTAGCCTAATGCTTTAACTGCTATACCAAACTGACTGCCTTTAAGAACTATTTCAAGTTACACAATGTAATGTTGCAGTTTCCTGCAGTCATATGATCACCACTTGTGGACTTTGCAACCAACTTGTGGCAAGCAGAATTAAAAGAAAAGGTATAAGAAAATAAGAAATTGGGGGTCACATGGTTTGACACTTAGTAGCTGTGCCACTTAACAACCAAGTTGCCATTCCCAGTTATTGTCACTAAGCAAGGACTAGCTATAAGGAATCTTTTTTTCCCCAGAATATTCACGAAAAAGTTTTCTTGGCAACCATACGGAAGTAGTTTACCATTGCTTTCTTGTGGATTGGAAAGTCTAGCTCACAACCTAGGAACCTTCATATATAGGTAGTCTACTCCTAGATTTAAAACTATTTGTTTAGTAGCTGTTTAAAAGTTATGGCAGTACTGAAAAAGTGATTCATCATCATCCCCATGGTCACATGATTGCAATTCTAGTGTTTGACGATTGGATGTATTTATGATGGTTGCCGCATCCCTTGATCATGAGATCTTCTTTTGTGACCTTCCCAACTGGCTTCTGTCAAGCAATATCAGTGGGGGAAGCCAGATTTCCTAAACAGCTGCATGATTCGTATAATGGCCACAGCACAAAAGTTGTAAAATTAGATTCAGTCATGTGATAAGTCATTTAATGGCTGCATTGCGTAGTAACGACTCTGGTCCCAATTGTGATCATAAATCAAGGACTACCTGTAATCTCAAGTACTCTGCAGGTAATTAAAACGCATGCAGAAGAAGGGAGTGAAGAAGTGGTTTGAAGTACATACAGTTCCTTTTTAAAATTTCATTTATATTAACAATGTAATTGAGCCCATGAATAGTATTTGCTGCTAGGTGCACAGCTTTTGTTAGTACAGATTATAATTACTGATGTGTTGGCTGGGAATTGTTAGAATTGTTCCATCGTATCTGGAAGGCATCAGCTTAAGGAGAGGCCATATTCCAAATTCCATCAGTTTCCATCATTTGTGGGAGTAAAGATTGGGCTATCTATTCTTGAGATTTTTACTGATTAAAGGCAGTTTATGTTCTTACTAATTTAGATGGATTTATGTTGTTATCCTTATTTATTACTTTAATTTTCCATCTATATTTTGCATGGTTTTTTTTCTGCCCTGTGCATCGCCTTTGATGTTGGGAAAGAAAAAGAAAGTTAATATAAATATTATGCAGTTATGTTTGGGGATCTTGGTATTTTCTATACGTTGTTAGGGAAACAAGACAAGCTGTCTTTATTGAAGATGGAAGGGTATATAAAAGAGGACTGGTTTTAGCAATGAAGTAGTACATCAGCACTGAGCTATTTTTGTGTTTTGGTCATATTTGACATATATGGTATTAGCAAATCTTGTTCATTTTCTTTAAATGGACAACCAGAGTAAAAATAACACAGTCTGTGTATATCAAATCAATCTTTTTGTGGTTAAAATGCACAAAGAAAGTGCATTTCTTTGTGCATCAAGTAAATTTGCCTTAAATCAGCTCAGTGGTGTTTGGAAATAGCTTTCTATCAGTGTAATATAAAGCCAGATTAGAAAGACAATTTAAATCACCCAACTACTTCAAGTAGCCCTCACTTAATAATGGTAATTGGGACCTGAATTTCCACTGTTACTTGACTGCTTAATGACAGAAATTCTGGCACCTCCAGTTGCTAAGTGAATCATTGTGGGTCATTAAGCAAGAAGGTCATGTGATCTCCGTTTGCATCCCTTGGCCTGCTTCCTCAGCAAAGACTGTGGTAAATAGTGATCACAAGATTGCAGGGATGCTGCAACAGATGGAATTTTGAGGACCAGTTTTAAATACCATTCATCCAGCACTGTTGTAAGTTTGAACAGTCTCTGATGGTCTCTGATGGTTAAGTGAGGACCAGCTGTAATTTCTTCCAATTGCTCATAAGAAGTATATTTCATGACCTGTTTTTTCCCTTCTTGCTTCATTTCCATTTGCTCTTCTTTGTTACCAAGGTTCTTGTAGACTCCAGTGGAGTGCATGTGTCTTATGTAGACAAATGACCCAGCTGATTATGCAGCTGTCTGTCAAAGTGGGTAGAAAAAACACACACCAGGAGACCTATTGACACTGACAGCATTAAAGCTTTTTCCACAGTCCAACACGTTATCTCTCTCTCTCTCTCTCTCTAGCCATTCTCCTTGGATTAATTTATTACAAGTCTCGAATGAGTGGTGTGGCTGAGTCTGTATTTATTACAATTGGAGAAAATTAAAAAGGAAAAAAAAATCTATTTCACTAGGTTAGTTTCACAAGCGTGTGTTTGTTGTATATTGTAAGTTTGTTTCTTTTTAAAATTCAATAGATGCTATGACATGGTAAGTAAGAATTTTCCATTATAATTACCCTTACAAATGATACCTTCTGACTCTTATTTGTTCTTCTTGAAGCGTGATCCACTCTTCCCCATTCCCACTGGTTTATTTCAAGAGAAACAAATTGTAACTAATCTTTTGAGCAGAACAGTCCAGGGTTTGAGAGCTGTGGTCAGTAGGAAGGTAAGCCAGTAATTGCTTTAGTGCACACCAGAACAACTAGACACAAGAACAGTTTTTTCCCAAACGCCATCACTCTCTAAACAAATACAGTAATTCCCTCAACACTGTCAAACTATTTACTAAGTCTGCACTACTATTATTCTTCTTATCGTTCCCATCACCCATCTCCTTCCACTTATGACTGTATGACTGTAACTTTGTTGCTTGTATCCTTACGATTTATATTGACTGTTTCCTAATATTTGATTGCTTATTTGTTCCCTATGACTATCGTTAAGTGTTGTATCTTATGATTCTTGAAGAACATGTCTTTTCTTTTATGGACACTGAGAGCATATGCACCAAGACAAATTCCTTGTGTATCCAATCACACTTGGCCAATAAAAAATTCTATTCTATTCTATTCTATTTAACATTATAGTGCTCAAATTGCAGAGTTGGGAAATGTGGTGTCTTGTTTGATTCTTTTCGTAGTATGGCAGCAGTATGGATGGGTGACATAACCACTACGGTATGAACAGCAGATTCTGTCTTTACATGAAGGTTTCTTCTATGAACTCTCAGATATAGCATGAGAGGTCAAAAGTTCACTTATGTCTTTTATTAGATTTATATCCCACCTTTCTTCCAGAAACTCAAGGTAGCAGACATAGCACTCCCACCTCTACTTTACCATCCCCTCAACAACTTTATGAAGCAGGTTGTGCTGAGGGAGTGCAACTAGTCAAAATCACTTAGTGAACTTTGAGAGGATGAACTTTGAACTGGGTCTCCCTATTCCTAATCCGTCACTTTAACCTCTATGCTACCCTGGCTGTCTTGTTGAAGGTGTTAATGTTTCTCAAAAGTTTCTAAATTTGTAACTCTCATTCAAATGTACTCTATTTCTAGTCCTCTATTTCTAGTCCCTTCCCTAGAGAAAAGCTGTAAAATAAAAGATTGTTCTGTTAGTCTGCAGGGAGGACTAACTATTACTATAGTTCAGGGTTGCCATGTTCTCCATTGGACTGCTGTAATTCTGCTTTGCTGTGTTGTATTGAGTGTCAGACATTGCTAGAGGGAGCAGTAGGGAACAGACAAAGACAGTGGTCTGTCTGGTTCCTCAGCTGGAAATCCTCATGCATTTTGGAAGTCATTTGGTAGAGAACATCCAAGCTGAAAAACCTTCATGTCTTGTGCCCAGTAAGTAGATTCCTGATTTGATTCAGAGTTCTACTATTTAAATATAAATTTGGCTGAACTCTCTCTCTCTTCTGGTGAAGATAAATCAGATAAATTTACGGCTCTATCAGTAAATAGAGCAGTGATCCAGATATGAAAAATAGTTAAAAGCAATTCACTTTTAAAGTTACTAATTGGTAATCTGGTATTGACATTAGTATTTATGGAACTCAGAAACAGATTTAGTAATTTTGCCTTACAGCTTCTTTGCAAGTTTGTTTTTCTATTACTATAGTTCAGGGTACTAATATTGTAATTACATTTCTGGAGTAGAGCTGAGGGCAACATACATAGTTTCTTTCTCATAATTTGCCTCTCTTTTTAATGCTTACTCTAAAGAGGTAAATGTCCCTAAATTTCTTATTGACAAATTGAATGCTTGATTTGTCCTGGTTAATCTAGATCAAATTCAGCACATTTGGCCACATTGGGTGGCCTCAATAATTTTCCAGTGCTCCTTTCTTTTGTAGATGTGGCTGTTTCTTACTCTGTGGCTGTATCACATGGTCCCAATAATGTGTACCAGTGCCTAGTTTGGCGGTACTCCTGGAGTCATCATTGTCTTTAGAAGACAAGTTGGCGTCTTCTGCTAGGAGCACTTCTTCCCAGCTTCAGTTTGTATATATATACCAACTGTGCATGGGATGATTTAGGAACATTTATTCAGCTATTGGTAGTCTCTTATTTAAATGATAATAATGTGCTGCATGTAGAACAATCTTTGCACATCAACCAGATGTTGCAGCTAATGCAGGATCTGTTGGCTGAATGGTTGAGTAGGGTACCTGACTTGGACATGTAGTTGAAGTAATTACCCTGATACAAAGCAGGGATACTCACCCGTCTTGGGTTAATAGATACAAGGCTTTGACCAATTTGCGATCAGGATAACAGTCAAATAATCTCTGCCATTATAGATGTGGCTGGTCATGAGGACAATCAAGAAGGTCCTTCTCCATGTATTGAGATCTGAGGGAATGCCTTCTGGTGTCTGTGGCAGGAGTACCATTTGAACTTCAGCTGACTTCTTCCTTCTTGCTTAGTGTAAGAGAATCAAAACAAACTTAATGTAAGTTATATGGTTTGGCGAAAAGATTGGAAGAAGCAAACTCTTGGTTGGACAGCTAATCTCAGCCAAAAGATTCAGTCCATAAGCAAGGCTGTCATTGTTGAAGCTCCCAATTTGCTAGCCCATTTTAAGTTGTATTGTGAGGATTATATAGTTACGGTATGTTATTTTTAATCCCCAAATTATTTTATAAATGTGGGATATCATTGTGTTCCACTTATACAAATCTCTCCTCTTATTTAAATTTGAAGGGAAAGAAGTAAATCAGGAGTCATAATTGTTGTGTATATATACAATCTCCTTTTAGAAGTTATCCTTTTTGAATTGCAGATCTAGCAGGGTTGTTTTTTAAATTATACTTGTTTCCATCTTAAAGTAAAAACAAGTCCAGCCATGAAGAGTTAGGATACTTAGAATCACACTAGATTAGGAAATAATGGTTAGTGCTTATGTAGGTATAGAATTTTTTTTTGTTTTAAAGTAACATAATGTTACAAGAGTGAAAATAACTTTAAACTGGATTGCAGTCTATTAACTGCTTTACTGTACACAGTATGCGTCTCTTTTGAACTGCATGGGAACTTATTTTTGTTTCCTGCATTGAAAATAAACCACAGGCTTGCAGCCAAAAATTTGCCTTGTTTTTTCCAATCTGTGAACTTTAGTTTTCTTCACTTCTTTAGGTTCTGACTATCCACCCACATATTCTCTCCCTCTTTGCCTGTTTCCTCTCTTTAGTACTCCTCTGGCTTGATCTTCCAATCATTAGATCTTCCACTGGAGACTTTCTTCTTCCTCCTCCTCCTCTTCCTCCTCTTCTTTTTCTGCCACCATTCAATTGCTAGCACTAGTCTTTCAGCTATACATTTGTTTCAATTGGGCTATAGCATAATTGGGGGAAGAAAGAGGAACAGACAATTGGATGAATAATTTTAAGAGAAAATATTGGTGGAATTCCCAAGTAAGGAACAAATTCACCACACTTGGTATCCCAACCTATATATTTATCCATGGTGATTATTTTGAAAGTTGCACCTAACTTTTCTATTTAAAAAAATGATGAGTCCTCTTTAACTAAAATTGTTGTTCTGTATTGTAGTGATAGAAAATCCCAGTAAAGCATCAGATTGTATACTGGATAAATGGAAGTGAGACTCCTAGGCTGTAATCAAATAGAACAGGGGTCTCCAACCTCTGCAACTTTAAGACTTGTGGACTTCAACTCCCAGAGCTGAAGTCCACAATTCTCTGGGAATTGAGTCCACAAGTCTTAAAGTTGCCGAGGTTGGAGACCCCTGAAATAGAAGATCCACTCTCATTGAAGAGAGTGGACTTGTTTCTGAATATGTGTCTGTTAGAGTGTCATCTTAGCTGAAATGTCAATTGTGTGCTTATTTAATCTTTCTTAGAATATGTACATAATTTGGAAGAAATCTGAGAAATCTCAGTGAAATTTCTAACTGTACATTTTGTCAGGAAATCCTTTGGAGACTTTGTTAAGATCTGGGAATAGCTTTAGTGATTTCACTGAGGTATTTGTGGAGCCCTGAGGGGACACTATTTTAGTTAGACTCACAAAGGCTTGATTTACACATTGCAAGTTTCAACTTGAGTGCTTAAGGGATCATTTTTTAAAAAGAAAAGTGGCCAGCAGTTGTTCAGTTCAGTTATATAAAGTTGCTGTACAGCTCTTGATCTCTGCCCTGAACCTCCATTTCCCCCCACCCCCAAACCTCTCTCCCTTCATCCTCACACCACTGGTGCCTCTGAGACACCAAGAGACACTTGATAATACTAAGCATGGCTGAGAATTTATTTTCAGAAATAGAATGAGTGGGAAATTATTTAAGGAGAAGGAGGTGACTGTGTGGCATTTTGCTATACAAAATAGCTGCTATTTGTAGTCTCAGACAGACTTGTGACAGAGGGATTTATCGCTACTGCAGGAACTTCTAGCTGTCCCCTGGCATTTTTAATGTTACCTTTTATCTGCTCTTAATACTTTTGCACTTACGTTAAAGGGTTTGTGAAGATGTACTTTAAATAGAATGAATGTCCATACCTTGGCCATTATTTTGTGCTGTTGCTACCAGCGGTGGTTTGCAAATCTACTGAAGAGCATGTGGTGACTAATTGAAAGCCATGATAAATCAATTCAAACATCAGACAACATTCTAGTTAAATTTAATCATTTGATGGGGTATTTAGAGGAGCCACAATGATGATTCCTTCATTATAGTTAAGAGATTTATGCTGCTCTATGGCTATAATAGTTTTGAATTGATAGTTAAAAGATTATATTTTCTTGGTCCAATCTCTCCTTCTGTTGATTATATCAAGTATAGTTAATATTTATGTGAGTACAGTGTTTACTAGGGTCTTCAAAACACTTTCTTACTGGTTGGCATGTAAATCCAGGAAAGTTTCTAGGGCATAAATATTTTTTCTAGCCTGCTTATTTATACACTCCCATACCAGTCATTTGTATGTATTGGTACCCTAAATAGGAGAGGAATGAGGTCTTATAATTCTTTTCGGGTTTATAAAACATTCACTCACTGTTTGTAAGGGTTGTTATTTGTTAGAGATGAGTTGCTATTGGTAGCATGAGAAGTAAGAAATTGAAAAATGCTTGTTTATGTCATTGGAACATAACACACTTAATACAAAGATGCTGAGTTGAATAGATGGGCTGTTTATGAGGAATGGAGGAAGATGAAAAATGTACTTCCTTGGTATTCTGCTGAATTTTAAATAGTGACGAAATGTTACTTAGAAGCCTGCAGTGTAAGCAGTAAAAGGCTTGGCTTGTGTTACTATGGCTTTTGTTTCACCACAGTTCTAAAAACTGAATTTTGCAATGCAGCCCAATTTCTCTTTTCAGTTTATCTTTATTGTGCATACTACAATACTATAAATAGAAAATGGAAATGTTTTAGCGAGGCCAAGATACATATAATAATACAGTATGTATTATTTCAGCAATCCTGAAATCACCATGTAAGTATTTAAAACTATTTTCTCTATGCCCCAGAAATAGGCAGTATTTTTTTTTGTGACGAATGAAGGCAAATATAGGTGTTCCTTGATAATGTTGCAAGATCCAATCTGGGCCAGTCACCGGGACCAGAAGTTTAGTCTTCAAAAGCTTTGCTGGATCCTATCCTCAGGAAACTTCTCTCTACCAAATATGTGTTTTGGGCTGTTCTGTGCTTTGTATTTATATAGTGCCTTCCTTCTGGTTCATTGGTGTGTTGGTGGCCTGCAATTGGGTGTTGTTTCCTTGTGCTGCCAGGTCCTCAGACCCTAAGTACTTGATAAGCTGATGGTAAATCAGCACTCCTACTGATTGACAAGCGGCCAGTTTCTCAGGCTTCAGTCATTTCCCTGGTTATCTTTGTACCTACATGACCAACAATCTTAGTAGGTGCAAAATTGAATGTATATGCTTGTTCATTGCAATGTGAGGCTACCAATAAATTTGGGTCTCCTTGTCTGACTGCTCACTTGTGTTCTTGCAGTCTGGTGGTTAGCTTCCACCCCGTCTGTCCTACATAGTCACAGGGGGGAATCCCTGCAGGGGATCTGGTAGGTTACATTAGAAATATCTCCCACTTTCACGAGATCTTTGCAATGCATGATTTGTCCTTGTACGGCAATCTCTGAGCGGTGTGCGATGCCCACTTGTAGATGTATGGATGTCTGGAAATGCAGATGTCTGGAAAACATGGGCTTTAATACAACCCTTCTTTTCTACTTTCAAGGGCTTCAGGAAAGTATGATGCTGATTCCCTAATGGGGTAGGATGGATTTTTTTTTTTTACTTTTTTATTTGAGGGAGGTGGAATACATTCAGAAGAGATAGAGGAAGCTTATATGTGCCTTCATACAAGAAGTCTTCAACTTATAACCAGAATTGGGACTGGAATTTTAAGCATTAAGTGATGCAGTCATAAAATAAGATGTCATATCAGTGGTGAAATGTAAAATTTGTTACTACCGGTTCTATAGGCGTGGCTTGGTGGGGGGATAATGTGACTGGGTGGGCGTTTGTTTGTTTTTTACTTTTAAAAGCATTTTTTCTACAACCTCTTTGTCTGAAGAGGTTATAGAAAAAATGCTTTTAAAAGGTTCTGATGATCCCAGCTGAGCCGTGCGATCATCAGAGCCTTTTTTTTTACTTTTAAAAGCATTTTTTCGGCCGAAGAAAAAATGCTTTTAAAAGTAAAAAAAAAAAAACAACCTCTGATGATCACGCGGCTCAGCTGGGCATGAGCTGTGAGGGTGTGAGCAGGGATTTTTGCTACCGGTTCTCTAGTATCATCCTCTGCCATTGCTACTGGATTGGGCAATCCAGTCCGAACTGAGAGCATTTCACCCCTGTGTCGTATGCCTGTATTGCTTAGTGATGGCAATCCTGGAAATCCCCATTGTTATTGTGAATTTTTCCAGTCATTAGCTGGGCTTGGTTCCTCCAAACCATAAGCTGCAATAAGATAAGGGACTCCTTCTAACTGCTCCTCCCCCCACGTGTCTCTTTCCCCTCTTTTTTGCATTGCAAAGCCAGCTATGTGGCCCAGCAACCAGGCCAGCCATGCCTTGTTAGCAAGGAGATGGTGAACAAATTTTAGCTGGGATGGTGGAGGCAGGGGTCCAAGAGGATATCGTTGGCTGGAGATAGGTGGGTGGGTAGACTTGAAAGCACCCCTGCAATCTTAAGTATGAGTGGGATGCCAGTTTTGATCACATGACCTCAGGGGTGATATCACAGTGTAACTTTGGACATGGGTCGTAAGTCCATTCAGCACCATCCTACCTTTGAATGGTCGCTGAATGGCTGAAATCAAGGATTTCCTGTATTTTAGCAATTTATTTTTAGGTGGTTTTTTAAAAAAACCAGAACAACTGTGTGTCTGAAAATGGAAGATTTTATCACAGGATATGATTCCATGGTGGGAAGAGTTGCTTAAGCCTTTGCTTCCTTCTCTTAACCGTGGCAACTTAGGTTATGTGAACTTTGAGTCCCAGGATTCCATAGTCAGCATGGGAATTCTGGGAGTTGAAGTGCACACACCTTAAGAGTTGCCAAAGTTGAGGAACACTGCCCTGAAGAGCAATGAAGGACACCAGGTTAGAGACAGGAGATTGTGAATTGTAATCCTGCCTTTGACACAAAGCCACTTAGATGGCTTTGGGCCAGTCATTCTCTTTCAGATGTAGGAGGAAGGCAGTAGTAAACCACATCCGAAAATCTTGCCAAGAAAACTGCAGGGACTCGTCCAGGCACAGTTGTCAGGAAACTCGGACAGCAGCAAAAAAAAAGCACTTTAACTTAAAAAATCCCAATACAGTATTCTTCCTAGGAATGGCTTGGAATCGTTTTGAAGGCAGGCCCGCACAGGCACAATTTTTTCTTCTTCTGTTTCAATTATGAAGTATCTACAGACCTTAGATGCACTGATTATTGTGCAGGGTTCCCTTCCATTGGTGTTTGTTGTGCTAATAAAACACAGTGAGAAGAACAAAGGGGTTTAAGCCCTTGTACAGAACCCTGGCAGTAAATAAAGTCACTACTTATCAGGTCAATCAGGAATAATGGGGCAGGGCAGCTCTGGCATTCTGCATGTTGCATCTGTGGGGAGGAAGTATAATTGCAGCAGCTTGTGACTGACCAATTACTTGTCTTCAGATGAATGTCACTTAGATACGTTTGCAATATATATGCATAATGACTTTTCTTTTTGCTGAAGTTGTAATCTGATTATGATTTATTTGAACAGATTTGCAAGCAAATAGGTAGTAAGAAGGTATTATTTCTTCCGGTGAGTTTTCTGAAATGTACACAGTTAACACAACATTCAGGTGAAAGGGAAGGAATTAGTAATTCAAATGGGCATTTAAAACTGTATTACATGCATTTTAATTCTAATTAGTTAATAGCTAATTAATTATTTTAATGAGTTAATTAAACATTTGTATGTGAATATAACTGTGTTGAGTTTTTGAATCAAATAAAAGTGATAATACAAGTAACGCAAATAATAACGTTGATCAGTTTTGTTTGAACTGTTAAGTTATATATCTAAAAAAATACAAATGATGCAAACTAAAAGAAAGCAAAATGTGTGTATAAATTGCAAGCTTTTTAAACTAGCTAACTAAACATAGCTTAGTTCTTGCTTAGTCTGCATATATCTGTTTCTGTTTGTTATCAGAAAGGATATAAAAATCCGGACAACAGGAAGGACATGAAAATCCTTACAACAGGAAACCTTGTGTACTGTTTGACTTCAGAGATTCATATGGCATTGCCAACACTACTCTTGACTTTCTCTCTAGTCACAAGACTAGAAATCTTTCTGTGCTCAGTATTTTATTTTTTGTTTGTTCTATGCTTTCAGAAATTGTGGAATAGGTGACTAGCCCTGCCTATTGATCGTCTCCCTTGAAGTTAGGTGAAAATCCATTAAGGACATTGCCAAATGAGAAACCCTAAGAAAAATATTAAATAATATTTAATGTTTTTTTTTCTTTTTAATGTTTCTTTTTTCTTTTGTCAAATAGGTTGCTAGGTCAGAGCATAATTTAGAGAAAATCTTAATTTGGCTAATGACAAAATAGATAATCCTAAATAGTGAAACAGTACATCTTTAGCTAACAAATGTTATTTTAAATAATTATTTGCAGTATAATTTGTTTTACAAATATCTTTTTGTAAATATAATACACATAGTCCTCGATTTATAACTATTTCTTTAATAGCCTCAGAAAAAGTGACTTATGACTATTCTCTCAAGGTTACAACTATCACACCATCTCCGCAGTTCTGTGATTGCAATTCAGGCACTTGGTATCCGACATTTATGATGGTTGCAGCATCTTGTCATGTGATCATCTTGTATTCTTCCCAGCCAGCTACCTATGAGCAAAGTCAATTGGGGAAATCAGATTTGCTTAATGACTGTGTGATTCGCTTAACAGCTATGATAAAAATGATCCTAAAGTGAATATCATGCGACAAAACGTGATTTTACTTACGAGGGAAATTCCAGTCCCAATTGTGACTCTTAAGTCGAAGATTACCTGTAGTTCATTAAACAGTAGCACTTTTATGCTCCATAGATTATTTTAAAATTATTTAAGATGGCTTGTTTACCACAATGATATAAAATACAGGTAGTCCTCGACTTACAACAATTCATTTAATGACCATTCAAAGTTACAGTGGCACTGAAAAAAGTGATTTATGACCATGAGCTGCGGTGGCATAGTGGTTCGAGTGCAGTACTGCAAGCTACTTCTGCTGATCACCGGCTGTCAGCAGTTTGCCAGATCGAATCTCACTAGGCTCAGGCTTGACTCAGCCTTCCATCCTTCCAAGGTGGATAAAATGAGGACCCAGATTCTTGGGGGCAATATGCTGACTCTGTAAACCACTTAGAGAGGGCTGTAAAACACTGTGAAGCGGTATATAAGTCTAAGTGCTATTGCTATTGCTATTTTTCACACAACCTTTGTAGCATACCCATGATCATGTGATCAAAATTCAGATGTTTGGCAACGGGTTCACACTTACGACCGTTGCTGTTTCCCAAGGCCAGTGATCACCTTTTGCGACCTGACCCGTAAAGTCAATGGGGAATCCAGATTCACTTAACAACCACGTTACCAACTTATCAGCTGCAGTGATTCACTTAACATCCGTGGTCAGGAAGGATGTAAAATGGGGCAAAATTCACTTAACAAATATCTCACTTAACAACAGAAATTTTGGGCTCAATTGTGGTTGTAAATCAAGGATTACCTGTAGGTAAAAATCACTTGAGTTTTGTTTAGTTCTTGGTGGAGTGATATACTTGATCAAATATTTCCTATTACCATAGCAGCAACAAATAATTATCTTTGTCTGTCTCATCAAATCACGCAATTAAAATGAGGAAAATTTGATAACTCTGAAGTGGAATTGTATGTGAGGAGTTGAGCTTAGTTGTTATACAGCAAAGAAGATTTCTGGCTTAAACTTGCTCTCAAAAATGTGTTTGCTCCATAAGTCCAGAAATTTATTTGCATCATTTGCAAGTTATCTTCAGCAGTAATCATAGATATCCATGAATACACAATGGAAAATCTGCATTGGCCATGGTTTGCTGGTTCCCATCCTGCCCAGCTGCTACCCTAGTAACCTTTGCAGTGTCTGGTATCTTGAACTTTGAAATGGAAAAAGCAGATCCACTGTGCTCTGTCAGATATCAAAGTCATTACATACCAAGGTAGGGAAGGGTAATCCTGTCTTCATTTCCTTTGTTCCGACAACCCTCCCCCCCCATCACTAGTTTATGTAACAATAAAAGGAGAGAATAGTGGTACTCTTTAATTTTGCCTTGTTTTGCTGGAACACTAATAGCCACTTCACCCTATTCACACATGGTTAGATCAGGTAAACCAAGAACAAAGAATGCTTTTGTTTAAGGGTGTATAAATGTTCCAAGTGTGCAGTTGGTTCTACTTTATGTATCTTGGTGTTCTAATTAAAAGAACACAGTTGTATAAATCTGGCCCAACCATCTTATTGTGCAATACTAGGTACTGAATTCATATCAGATCAGAATACACTAGATTCTAGCCCTGTTTATTTACTGTGATAATCACTCAGCTTTATGCAGCTCCTCAAATAATATACAAGTTTAGTCTAATCTGGGACCAAAGACTTCCTGATTCATATTGATGTTGTCGATTCCACAACAGTCAGGTGTCCACTTATTATTTTAGTACAGAATTATCTTGGTATACTATTAAAAAAACAGACCCTTCAACAGGAAAAGCAGAAATAAGACTTTTATGTCAGATCAAATCCCTGTAGTGGTTTTCAGGGTTGTCTGGAACAGCCTCCTGACATTTTTATTAATTTTTGAGAGATTAGGTAGTTGGCATCTTTTGCAGACAGGGCAAATTCCCTGTTGTACCAAAATATGCTTTAGTATTCACTATTCAGCATTAGGGAGAGCTCTAAAAAAAAATGGTGGGTAGGATTTAGATGGGAATCATTTGGTTAATTTCTGGAGGCTTTGCAGAATATCGCTAAAGGTTCTAATTCCTCATTAACTAATGCCAACAGCATTTTCTCCCTGCTTGAAATGAAGAGAATGTAAGTAATCTCAGCAAAGGGATTAGAAATATTCCGTACTTTGATCCTAACTCTTGATTTAAGTTTGTTGTGTCTACTATTTTTATTCAGCTTAAGCAAATCTATGTAACCTGGTTGCTTTATTAACATTGCCGCTTTTTATCAGAAAGAAAGTAAAGGAAGGAAGGAAGGAAATCAATGCTGTGTTTTTTAGAGATTATGGCGGATGACCATACGTAGGGCTGGGAATTTTAGAAAAGTTTCTTTTCTCCCACTCTCTCTTAATGTTCCCTCCAGGCAGGAGTTAACTGATTAAATTGCATTACACGACTCACTGCTCCTCTGCTTTTTAAGCAGCCTAGTTATACATACATCTGCACATACAGCTAGTTTCTCACACCCTGGATTTTTTTTTTCTACTTACGGTCTCAACCATCTCTTTTGCTTTTTCCTCTTGGAAGAAAACATTGATTGTTAGCATACAGGTTTTCTTCTGGTGGGTTAAATAATCTGGCATCTTCAAATTAACTATGTATACAGGAAGTAGATTCTTACTTTCTTCAAACTATGTACTGTATGTAATCCATGCACCTCTTTCTAAATTACCGTAACTGTGTGAGACATCAAGGCTTGTTTGTACTGCCTTAATATATGCTTATATGTTAAAGTTTAACTAATGCAAAATAAAACCACTAGTAATCTACCTTCCTATTCCCCCTCCTCCTTTTTCCCATCCCATCCACATGCACGTGTCCTTCCTTCAGCAGAATTCTTGGCAGATTGAATGCCTCTTCTCTCATACAGTCCCTCACAGACCTGAAATTTGCTTTTGAAATTTGAGGAATCCTCTGAAGCAGGTTTCAGGGGACAGGGCTTCAAAGGGAAGGAAGGGGATTTTTTTTTTTTTTTCAGAATCACTGAATTTCTTTCATGTGCTGATGCAGTGTTAGAGAAGCACGGCACCAGTGCTCTAATTTTTAAATTTACCATGAACTTAATGGGTAGCCTTAGCACGTGTACGAATATTAATCAGAAGAATTGTTGAAAACTTTGTTGCTTTTCCAAAAGGCCCTGAAGATATGGTTTTGTCAGCGGGCCTGGGGACCATGAATGGAGTGATCAAATGGTTGATTTGATTGTACAGCATTGCTGCTGCTTGAGTAATGATGGATTGATGGCTTTTATGTTGCTGACTTTTAAAGCCGCCCAGAGTTACCTGTGTTTGAGTTGGGCAATCATATAAATTTGTTCAATAAAAATAAACAAAAACAAATTGGGCTCAGCATGTTTTATATATAGTACACCATGATGGTTGTGTGGACTGTTTTGAGATAATCAGAAAGATTACATGAAAATGAAAGAGTAAGTTAAAAATGGAGTTCAGTTGGAGAGATCTGTTCAGTTATGCTAGATGGAATTTATCCTAGAGCTTTCCATATGATGACTTATTTAAGAATAAATCGAACATCCCAAAATAAATGGTGAGTTGTGAACAGGTGTGTGTGTTAAGTTCATTCTGTACCAAACATAGCTCATCTTGCTAGGATGCAAGTAGAGGAGAAAGGCCCAGTAACCTTGGTCCTCTGGACGTTTGTGCTTGGTACTTTGCACAGATTCACAGGGCAATTAACCATTGTCAGAAGAAGGACCATCCAAATACTCCTTTACCACCTGAAGCTTTTATTGGTGGTAAAGAGAGTTCAGGCCAGATACTGGTGATGTGTAGAGCCGGTGAACAATCACTTAGAAAGAGAGGATGAAGTATTCCAGGCTAGGATAGGATAGTCCATTCAGAGCAGAAGGGTTGGGCACAGTACGGGTAGTCCTCACCTTCAAAGCACAATTGAGCCCAAACTTTCTGTGGCTAAGTGAGTCATTTATTAAGTGAGTTTTGCCCCATCTTATGACCTTTCTTGCCACAGTTGTTAAGTGAATCACTGCAGTTGTCCCAGAGGTGCTTTTTCAGGAGGCAACTGGATTTTTTTGGGTTGTTGTTTTTTTGAAGACGTTTTGCTTCCCATCCAAGAAGCTTCTTCAGCTCTTGACAGGACAATGGGGCTATCAGAGCTGAAGAAGCTTCTTGGATGAGAAGCAAAACATCTTCAAAGAAAAAACAAGAAACTCCAGTTCCCTCCTGAAAAAGCACCTTTGGGACAACCATGATGACTGGTTGGATGACTGAGAATTTCTACAGGCAATCACTGCAGTTGTTAAGTTAATAACATGATTGTTAAGTGAATTTGGCTTTCCCATTGACTTTGCTCGGCAGAAGGTGACCCCATGACCCTGGGACACTGCAGCCGTCATAAACATGAACCAATTGTCAAGTGTCTGAATTTTGATCATGTGACCATATGAATGCCACAATGGTTCTGTGAAAAATAGTCATCAGTCACTTTTTTCAATGCCGTTGTAACTTTGAACATCACTAAACAAATTGTAGTAAATCAAGGACTACCTGTATCTTCTTAAAAGTTGATAATTTGCAAGGGAATATTTTCCCTCTTAATTGAAAAGATAAACTTGTCTGTTCAGTATTGCAAATAGAGGCTTATGTGATGGAGCCATCAAATCCTTTCACTTAGAAAACTGAAATGACTGAGAAAACGACATTACAATTCTTTTGCTTGCCATTGGAAAATTCTCTGGTGGTTTATGAATGGATTTGTACTCTATTCACAAACTCAAAGTAAGAATTACCACACCCATTACAATGTGGGGGAAAGCTGATGAACATGAGTGTTATTCATAGAAAGTTATCTTGGCAGAGGCTGAAAAATAGAGGAGATTTTTAGTGGAACGCATTGAATGCTACCTGATTCTGTGTTTAAAAATCCTTTGTAGTGGAACGTATTGAGTGCTACCTGATCCTGTGTTTGAAACAGGATGTTTGCACTGAGTAGAATAACACAACAGTTAGTGATTTTGCCACTGTATTCCAATAATTCACCGAATCATAAGGCTGTCAACTGCTTTTTAATAGAGAGGGTTGTGAACATGCTAAGTTTATGGTTCACTGTATTGTTTAAAACAAGAATATTTGACTGGATAAACTGTGGGTCTATTAACAACGGGTAAAGGTATGCGCACAGTTTATTTGTAATTTCAAAAATTGTGCTTATGTTTACATGGTCATATCCCAGCATAGTAGCGAAGGAGCAGTTGATCACTAATGTCTGTACTTCCTTTTGATTGATTTCTGTGCTAATCTTGCTGAAAAGAAGGCTATCAAATTCACCGGATGAACAGGAAGCAGGCTGGGACTTACCTGCACTGTGCAATTTACAAGATCCTTTTTTTGTTTGGAGGAAATTTGTGTTCTTGTTTATAACACATAGGGATTAACAGAAGAATCTCAAAGATGTTTTGACCAGCTGTGCTGCAGCTGCAGGAGGATTTGTTTATGGCCTTGCAATTGCTGTTGGAAACTTAATGTTTGTTTACAAGTCTTTCAGAAGTATTGTGCAAGTTGTCGCTGGCTCATTGGTGCAGATCTGAAAGATTGCAAGAGGATATTGACAGAATGTATCTCTATTAAGCATTTTTATTCTGGTTGAATGCATTTGCCCTTAAATACCCTGATGTGTTGCTTTCATGATGTCAGTCATATTGGGCAGCTGGAATGCCATTTCTATCATCAAACTTGTAATTAAGGTTTTTTTTTCCCCTTGATCCCTGTCCCTAATATGGGATATATGTGTGTGACTGAGTATGCATTTAGAGTTTTATTGTTAATTGTATAGCTTCAATGCATTCATGATTTTTCTTAAAGTAATTAGGGAAATGTATGTTATTCAGTTGTGTACATCTGAAAATACTTCCAAGCATTCTAATATACAATTCTACATAATATTTTGCACTTGTTTGGATTTTTTTTGGGTGGGGGCAGGACAATCCTATAATATCTACTGTTTAGAACTATACATTCTATTGAATGCCTTCCCAGTTTAATAACAGGTAAATGAATACAGATTGCAGCCTAAATTTATTTTTTGTGGGGAGTATTTGAATTCAGCCATTAACTTTGGGGGTGACATGCATTCCATAATGGAGCCTTCCCCAACCAAGCTATGTAATCTTTTCAGCAGTGTTTATGCTGACTGAAGTGGAAGACCACTCATGTATGAGGTGCCAATGGTGAAAATAGAATAGAATAGAATAGAATAGAATAGAATAGAATAGAATAGAATAGAATAGAATAGAATTTTTTATTGGCCAAGTGTGATTGGACACACAAGGAATTTGTCTTGGTGCATATGCTCTCACTGTACATAAAAGAAAAGATACGTTCATCAAGGTACAACATTTACAACACAATTGATGGTCAATATATTGATATAAATCATAAGGTTTGCTGTACAGCATGTGAAATTAACCCTCAAGTTAGTGGGGTTTGCAAGAAATAGAAAAGATACCAAAATGCCATGCCTTTGACTATGCAATCACATAAATGCCATAATTATGTCCTTGCATCAGAGATTCTGATATAAACACCTAAGTTGTAGTACTGTAGGAATTACCTTGTCCCTTACCCATGATGCAAGTAGTATAAAGAAAGCAATGCCCAGATACTGCAGATAGTGTAATAAGAAATTACCAGTGAATTCTGAACTCTACAAACAAATGGCAGGCCAGCAAACAGCCATATAATGGCATTTGAACTCTTCCCAAAAAGTCGCTCTTAAGGACAAACATGGAGCATTACATACCTGAGATCAGGAGCAATAGGTGGTACAAGCACCCCTTTTCAGGACTTCTGTAACATAGTGTTTAAAATGGCATACATTTGAGATTATTTATCAGTCACATGTTGTATGGTAAAGTGTCTTGGTTTCGGGCAATGAACAATCTCTACAGTAGCACCTGCTTTAAAGCTATTCAAAGAATATATTCTGGGCTGTCATCCCAGTATGTAGATGCTGTGGCATGTTAAATATTGCAGAGCTCCAAAATCCTAGTGTCTTCATCATGGTCTCATTGATTGGGTGCTGGCAACATCTGGCACTGGTTGCTGTTCCTCTGCTACCTGCTGATGGATCATTTAAATCACATGTGTCAAACTCAATCGTGTCTTGTGACTATTGCGACATTTTTTGCCTTTGCGGAGCCAGGGTGGGTGTGGCCTGCACATGACGCATCCAGCCCATGGGCTGCCAGTTCGACAGGTCTGATTTAAATGTTTTGGTCATCTAACATCAAGGTTCAAGAGGTCCCTGTGATTGAGACTCTGATTTCAGAGCCACAAACATGTTCCTTGGCTTGCTATCTTCGTTAGACTTTTTCATCAACTGGTATCAGAAAAACTATAGTGGTTTAAGGAAAACATCCCTGGAAGTTTATCCAATGCTCCTGTTTTCTGGATAAGCTTCCACAAGGCTTTCTCCAAACCATAGAAGCGTAGAATGATTTCAATGTGGTTTTATGTTGCAGGGTTGATTGGAAAGGGAGAAGGTCTCTTGAATCTCTTTCTAAATGTACATTACAGTGTTATGGATCTTAATCTCATTTGAAGCCTTCTAACTGCTGCTGAGTGGTAGACAAGAGGCAATAATTCAAATCTGTCACATTGGAATTCAAATACTGCCTGGCTTCTGTTGAGGTTTATATAAACAGTTGCTACTAAATTGCTCATAGAGTGGCTTATAAAACTGCCTTTCCCAATCTGGACCTTTCCATGTTTTGTTTTTTCCCCCCAGTACAACTCATGTCAGTCCCAGCAACATGACTGTAGATGAAGAATGATGGGAGATCTCCAAAACATCTGGGCAATTTATGGTTTTAGTAGCATCTAAGCCACTATAGCTAATTTAGCAAATTATAGTTAAAATAATCTTTAACGCAAGACATCACTTAGCATGATATACAGTAAATCTAGCACCTATATTCTGCTAGTATTCTATTTTTTACAGAAGCTTGTTGAAATTGTTAATTGCACTCTTAAATAGAATGTATGTTATACGAAAGAGTAAGATTATAACACTAACTATATTAATCAAATCATTTAAAATATTAAGATTTTTTTTTCAAATTTGGATAAAAGGAAACTCAGGTTTGAAGATTACTGGTAGTAAAAAAAGGGTTGTTTTTCAAAACGAGGTACAGTAATGGAATCACAAGGCATCAAGCTTTTTTAAAGGATAATGGATAAGGATTGATTTGTGGTATGTTATGATAACTGAGAAACTAACAATAAATAATAAGTAATAATAAATGAAAAAATGATTTTGTTGGGTGTCGTCTGATGCATACAGTTAAGTAGTTTCTAGTTAATCTAAATTTAAGTGGAAGGTAACTGAAACCCCAATGTAATGTTTATATTTTTGTATAAAAACTAATAGGAAAGTCTTGAGAAATTTGGCCTCTTTGCAAAGCCTTTGTTGTCCTTTTATTGTGGTAGCTGTTGCTCTGTTTCGTAGGAAATAGAGGAATGTACTTTCTTATCTAATCTCTGCGTGATTCATTGCTCTGGCTTTGACTTCTTCCAGTCAACCTCGTTAGGGAATAGGTAAGCATGACATAGCTTTGTGACTCTTAATTCCACTGGACTTGACTCAATTGGAAGCGCCATGGAGTTATTTGCCTTGCTTGTCCATTATCTTGGTCAATATGTCACATGACTAGACTTGCTTCCTTTCCATGGGCAATATGCCCAAAGTGATGATTCATTCCAAATCATAAATTATCTTTTAAAATATAACATTGAAGTTGTCTCCACTTTGAGTTGCCCACAGTCCATGCCTGCACCGAGCCAACTGAATGTATGTAGTCTGGGATGAAGCGGCTCAAAATCAGCATATATTAGATGCAGGTAGACACAGGTCAACGTAGTCCCAGTTTCTGATGCCCAGCAGTGTCCAGATTTTCTTAGTTATTTTCTTCTGGGGGAGAATTTTGTTTGGGTTGTCCATTTGTAACAGTTTGAATATTCATATTATGGTACATTCTAATGAAACATGTACTTTCTATTCTCTCTCTTATTTTATTAGCTTTAGTAATAGTTTGAAGGAATTGGTGAATCATTCATTGGTTGCTCTTGAGAAATATGTTAACAGGTGAAATATAACTAAAGCCACAAGATATTTGAAACAGGCAGGTAGTTTTATATTGCTTTGCTTTGTGAAGGGGGAACCTTTCAAGGGTGGATGGAATATGGAACATAAATTGAAGGGAGTGGGGAATTCTTGGTTTGAGTCATGAGAGTCAGGCAGTCATGGGATTCATTTTCCTTAAAGAGATCACAGGGAGCAACATTAAAAAAATGCTGCTTACTGAAACAGAAATCTGTTCCTTTCATGAAATTACCACCGTAATGCAAAAATTAGCAAAGAAATCTGGCATAAATAATGTCCATCTCTTTGGCAGGAGTTTAAGCTGCTATTTGTTTAATATATCATGAATAAAGTTATTAGGAGGAATCTGCAAAAGTATAGATGTAGCTTTTACGTGCTGCTGTATATATTGCAAAGTATGGAACCATTGCATTAAATTTTTCAGTAAAATGCCAAAAGTTCCGTGACTTTAAACATGGGAAATTTTGTGATTGCTAAAATGAACTATCTAGTAAGGAATTACTTAGGAAAAGTATTTATTTTTTAATGATTGCTGGGCCTTTTTTCTCTGTCAGAATTTTTGTTGTTAGTTGCGAAGTCGTGTCCGACCCATCACCACCCCATGGACAACATTCCTACAGGCCTTTCTGTCAGAATATACATTATTAAATATTGCATGTGTTCACCTATATAAACATTAAATTAAGTGACTTTGCGTAGAACTTAACTGTTCTAGAACTAACCAGGGGTGAAATACTCCCGGTTCGGCCTGGTTCAGCTTAACCGGTAGTGATGACGGCCAGAGGTTTGGAGAACCAGTAGCGATGGTAGCTCGAGGCTCCACCCACCTGCCCAGTCATCGTTACTTCCTGCTTTTAACCAGAAACCCAAAACCCTTTAACCTGGTTAAAAGGTTTTTGGTTTGCATGTGCACAGAGGGTCAGCGTGCACACATGACACGTATGGGGCACTTGCACTTCTGAACCGGTAGGGGAAGTAAATAGATTTCCCTAGTGCCAGTGTTTGCTGGTTAGGTCGACATACGTATTGTGATTTGCTTAAACCATGATTTGTTTAACAAGCATAGTAACCTAATTAACACAAGGGATATGAGTTCATGCATTATCCTAAGCTGTAGGCAAATGAACCACGCTAAGCTATGTATTGATTGTTCACACATTTGCACTAAAAATAATGTGGCTAGTATTCCATGGTTTAAGATCAAGCATTATGAGTGACTCCAGCCAACAAGGGAGATTGTTTTTCAGAAACTTAAGTATATTGTTGGTGTCCTCTGCATCTTCGTTTTGCCTACATCTGTGTATTGTTTGTTTTGATTCTGTTTCTGAATATCTTTATCCCTTGAGAACTCCATATGGAATATGTTTGGCTATACTTGCATAAATTGCTTTGTTTCATAGAGAGGTCGTATGAGATCTGTGAATCTGACTATTATCCTCTTCTCTTCCATAACCACCTGTATGATTTGGCAGTGATGCAGAATCTAGATGTAGTTTCATGTATGCAGTTGTATGGATAGCAATATACAGTATTCATCCATTGAAATGTAATCTTCAAATCTTTGAAATAGGTTCTTGAAACTTACCCACTCGGCCAGTAAAGATCTTAACAATGACAAAAGATTCCATTACAGGTTCATTACAGGCTGACTGTAATGATTAATAACCACATTCCTCAGGTTGTAGGCAGTATTTCATTGTACTTTCATTGTACAGTATTTCATTGTACTTCTCACGCTTTGCTGTAGCTAGCTTGGAACCAGCACCAAATAAAGTGATAGAAAGACAGTTACATTCTTCTTCTTCGCAAGCAACCTACAAAAGCAAAAAAAAAAAAAGTATTTTAAGAGAGAGAGAAATAGAATGGATTTAAGTATAAAGAAATCCTTATCCAACACTGGCATTTCTCTTCTCACATCTTAAGATTGTAGAAAAACCAAATGAACTGATATCAAGTTATCAAAATATATACAATAAAAACTCTAGTGATGATATCAACATTAGAACGCCACTATGGATGCATGCACGACTTGTTCAGCTTGAGCAACAAAATCTTTACAAAATGGGGGGGGGGTGAGAGTTATGTGTATTTACAATTGAATAGGGCAGGCACACAAAATTTAGTAATAAATAAAAACACCAAGTTGCTTCCGGTCATACTTCTGCAAACTAAAGTAAAGTAATTTTTTCTTGGTGGGATGGGAGAAAGTAATTTCTTCTATCTCTAGCAGCTCTTCGCCAATCCTCAGGATTTCCTGTGAAACAGATTTTGAGATTGCGTAGGGCAGTGCTTCTCATACCTGGGTAAATGTACTGAAAAGTGGTAAAAATGAGTTTTCTTTGGATAAGAACACACAAAAGTATTATCCGATCACAATAAGAGACATTTAAATAAGGATTAGTAATGAAGGAAAAAGTTTGAGAAGCACTGGCTTAGGGGAATCGCACGAGAAGTTCCCATTATTTCGGCAGCCCACCTCTTCCTCATGATATTGCTGAAAAAAGTTTTGAGAAAGTTAATTAGTAAGCTTTAAAATTTAATCAGTATGTGTATTCATGCATATATCTGCTGCTTTTTGCCTATGATATAGGGTTCAGAGTGATTCACAACATATTTACTTTAGTTGGGTGTACAGCAAGACTGAACAAATCCTTTGAAAGAGATGCTTTGGAAGATATGGAAGAAAAATGAAGTGGTGGGGATGTGCATGAGCACATTTTTTATGCAACTATGCAAATATGGGGGGTGGGGGTGGAGAAATGCTGCTTTAATGTTTGAAAAAAGCCATGCTTTGTATTCTGGCCAATTTAGCTTCTTTAAGAATATTCAAATCATTCTGTATTATTTCAGAATGGAGGTAAAAGCTAGTATCCTTAAATCCTTAAAGTAGTAAACTAGCCTAAGTTGGAAGGAATAATTCAATTTAGGTGAGTATGCATTTAAATAGATTAAGTGCTCCAAATCATGCTTGAATGGGAATGGGTGTTGGTCTTACCTGATACACTCCTTTTCTGTGGGGAAGGAGACACTCCAGGCATGGGTATCACTCTGTCTTCTGGCTCTATGAACTGAGTTCAAACTGAAGAGATCTGCAGATGCTCCCAGTTTCAATGACGTCCTGCGAGGTCTCAGGATACTGCACCTGTAACGACATCCCACGGATACCCTCTGACCAGACCCCTGCTTTAGGGTGAGGCTGGAGTCTCTCCTTCCCCACAGAAAAGGGGTGTATCAAGTAGGACCAACACCTGTTTTCCTGCTGGGGAACTCGAGACTCCAGACATGGGACTTAACAAAGCTGGCAGTCCTCATGGGTGGGAAGTCATCTGGTCCTGTTCTCCAGGTGTCTCCAACACTCGCTGCAGAACTCTCTGACCAAAGGCAGCCTCCGCCGAGGCATATGCGTCTAGTCAATAATGTCTTATGAATGGTGATGGAGTCGGCCAGCTCACCGCCCTGCATATTTCTTCAACAATGCTTGTATTCCCCAGGACGTAGTTGTGACAGCACTCCTGGTGGAGTGTGCTGTAACCGCCCTGGGTCTTGTCAATAACTTGCATTATAGGCTCTGGCGATGGTCGCATGAAGCAACCTGCCCACTGCTGAAGTTGTAATCTTCTGCCCCATTGTTGATGACAAAAAGGGCCTCCGTACGTCAGAATGACTGGGTTCTCTCAGGACCCGCTGTACACCTAGAGTGCCAGACACGCTCCCTGGCGTGCGATGGCTTAGGGCAAAAGTCTGGGAGAACCAACTCCTGCGCCCTGTGGAACCAGGAGTTGATTTTGGGCATAAAGGCCGGGTCTAAATGTAATACAACTCGATCCAAGTGAAATATGCGTAAGTCGTCTCTCACGAAGAGTACAGCCAGCTCTAATATTCTTCTGGCCGATGTAACGCCCACAAGAAAAAGTTTCTTATATGTTAAGAAGCTGAGGTGAACTGTCCTAAGCAGCTCAAAGGGGGCTTAAGAGGGTGCCTATAAGACCTTCTGGAGGTCCCAGGTGGGATAGCAGTGAACCACCGCAGGTCTCAAATTGGTGGCCTCCCCTGAGAAACCTCCGTACGTCTGGATGTTGTGTCACCAATATTCTGCCACAGGCTAACACTGATGCAATTGCCGCCACCTGCCTGCAAAGTATTGCTGGTGCCAACTCTTTCTCTAACCCTTCTTAAAGAAACACCAACAGCTGCGAAACAGATACTTTGGTTGCCTGGATGGTCCTGCTGGTACACCATACACTAAACGTCCACCAGGTAGAATCATAAATGCGTGTAGTGGATGGGCATCTGGCAGCCTGCAACGTTTGTATCATGCCTGAAGAGAAATTCAGCTCATCCAGCAGTCTCCTCTCAACCGCCACGCGGTCAAGTGTAGTCACTGGGGTTCTGGATAGCAAATTGGCCCTTGGCTGTTGGGCGGAATCCTCCATGGCGGAGCGATTGACAGGATCACCAGATCCGTGAACCATGGGCATCTGGGCCAATGCGGAGCAGTACTCCAAATGGTTGCAGCGTAGCACTTCCAATGCAAAAACTTTACCTAACACCAATGTAGAAACTCACAATTGAAGAGCAACCCAGAAAATGTCCTAACGAGTTCAGGACTGAGTTGAAACTGGGAGCGTCTGCAGAGGGGCGTCTCTTCAGTTTGAACCCAGTCCATAGAGCCAGAAGACAGAGTGATACCCATGCCTGGAGTCTCAAATTCCCCAGCAGGAAAATCATTATCTTGCAAAATGATACTATTCTTTTTGTATCCAGTGAACCCAAACCTAAAACTAGGCGATATCAGTGGAAAAACACTGCAGTGCAGAAGGCCAGAGACCTGTTTGTAATGCCCCCTTCTTAGGCAATGCAGTAGAGCAGTGATTGAGGAAGAATATTTTTTATGTGAATTAATAAATAAACAACAGGTAGGATACATAGAATAGACTAGGGGTTCCCAACCCCCAGGTTGTGCCACTACCGGGCTGTAGCCTATTCAGAACCAGGCTGCGCAAGCGGCGGGCGAGTGCATGTGGCGGGTGAGTGCATGCGCGTGCAAAACTCCCATCATGCGAGCAGTGGCCATCTTGTGCTTGCATGTGAAGCTCCCCTAGTGTGAGTGGCAGCCATCTTGCCCTTACCCCCCTGCTTGCCACTCCCAAGGAACTATCCCTTCTCCCTCCCCACCAGGCTGCCAAACCCGAAAGGAATTGACTTAGGAATCTTCATCCATTTTTAAAAAAATTATGGGTATTTTTCTGTATTGACTGGACTCTTTGTACTGTAACACCAATGATTAAGGACTAGCATTGTTTGTGAACTTCCAGAGCTTGCAAACGGCGGGGTGAAGTCTGCTACATCAAGAAGAACATTTCTTTGGGGAGTACACTTCCTTTGTAACTTAATGAGTGTTCAGATATGGTGATCAACGTGCGTTCCATTGCTCCCTTCTACTGGGTTTAGAATCATGGGTTATATATTTGGCAGTGTAGCATTGCAACAAAAGTGTTCATCTGAAGTAGCAGCTTGAAATACTTAAAGCATGTGCGAAGGCTGGTAACATTACAGGAGCGATGTCATTCACTTTAAGTAAATACAGTATTAGAAGCAAAGAATTTCTAAAAATTGCTTGCTAATTTTGTCCTGTTCTGTATGCCTTCTCTAGATCACAATGTCAGTTGGCCAGATGCCACTACGCTCCAAGTACTACTGACAACATATTTGTTATGTTAACTTTTTATTGCTTAGATTTATGAAAAAATGAAATTTTAGCATTTTACTTGTGGGTGGCTATGTAACGGTCTCAGGAGACAAAAGTTAGTGATTCCATTACTTTTCCAGATCTCCGTTTCTATCCACATTTACTTTTGATTCTGTGTTCATTCAGTATTTGAAAATAATAAGTAATACATAGCTCTTTCAAGGACATTCTTTGATCTCATCCACTCTTCTTATCCATTGTTTTCCACTTCCTTCAGTCTTGCTAAACATATACTGTAATCCTTTTCTCTGGTACATTATCTGCTTGCATTAGGTATCTAAAGTATGAATTTTTGTTTACTAAGCAAACAAGGGGAAAAAAATCAGCATTGATTTGGCCCAGGACTCACAAATTGGCCCTTCTTGAAACCCCTGGTGCTTATAGTTATTGTCTTCAAATCTGTAATTGAACAGCATCTGTCTTATTTCAAGGGTTTTTTATTTTTTAGTGGCCAGCTTTCCCAGCCATATGTTACTGAGCAAATATTGAATTAAGCATTCTGATTTTTTACTGACATGGAAATAGCCTTACCCTTTATGATCCAAAGTACCGGTACGTCATTGCTTTTCTTCCAAGGCTTAATTTCTTGATTAAGTTCTCCATTGTTCTCTAGTTTTAGTTGTTGTTAAACCCAAGAAAATAAAACTGTCTTCCCTTTCCTTTTCTTCTCTATCACGTAAGGAAATATATTGTTTTTGAGTTCTTAATACTGTGCTTAATGTTTATTTTTCACTTTCCAGTTTGTCTTCATAACAATCTCTTCTAAGTCTTTACTCTTGGCTTGAGAAGTGCTGTTGTCTGTATGTCTCACATGATTAGAGTTTTCACCTCCACTTTTCTTTTGATGTCATCTCTTCCAGTCCTGCAATTCTTACGCTGTGTTCATTCCAGAGGTAAACAGGCATCAGGACAACCCTATCTTCTTTCCCTACACTGAACCTCAGTTTCTCTAAATTTGACAAATCATAAAGGTTTGTCCAGAGAAGTCCAGTAGTGCCTTTGCAAACTAACAGATTTTGTTAAAAGGCACAGGTTTTCATGAACTACATAAAAGATTATGCCTTTTCGGAAAATACGTTGGTCTGAAAAATTGCTTCCAAACTCCTGGTTGTTAGCTACCACAGATTAATATGGTCCTCCTCCTACAATGTCCCCTAAGCAGCAGCAGTTATGAATAGTTTTGGCGTTCAATTTTCCTATTATGGAGTTTGTATGAGAAAGAGATAGCAAAGAATTAAAAACTCTTGGCAGAATTAGATCTGGCATGTTAAAAAAAAAACCCGCAGATGAAATAAATATTTATTCAAATAGTAACTGAGAAAATCAAACAAACTTCAATTACTTCCAAAAATTGGCACAGTGAGTAGCAGCTTGTGAGGAATGATTAGAGAAGAAGAAATGGCAGGTCTAAGCCAGGGGTCGGCAACCTTAAACACTCAAAGAGCCACAAAAGTCCTAACCGGAAGCTCCCCATTCAGTTCTGAAGCCAACCGGAAGTCTGGTTCCCCCACCATAGAGTCTCCTCCTAGCGCAGCATCCTTTTTCCTCTACCTGGCCTAACTGAAAGCCCTATCAATTGTGGAGCTGACCGGAAAACCCACCCCTTGCTATAGAGCTGTGATGGCGAACCTGTGGCATGCGTGCCAGAAGTGGCATGCAGAGCTGTCTCTCCAGGCACGGCAGCTGTTGCCCGTTGCTCTTCCAAGTTCCAGCATGCACATGTGTGCCGGCCAGCTGGCCTTTGCGCATGGGAGAGCGCTGGAAACCGGAAGAGCAGCTCCCTGGCACACATGTACTAGTCTTCGTGCGTGCATGTACGCCAGAAACTGGAAGACCAGGTGACCAGCACACATGTGCATGCCAGAAACGGGAAGCTCACACTGGGGAACTGATCTTCTGTTTTCCAACATTCCCACGCATGCGTGCTAGGGAGCTGCTTTTCCGGTTTCCGGTGCTCCCCCCACCCACGTGAGAGCGCCCATTTTGGCACTCAGTGCTGAAAAAGTTTGCCAACACTGCCATAGAGTCTCTTCCTTAGAGTGCGCCGTGCTTTTCCTGCCCATAACCAAAAACTCCTCTCAAAATTGTGGTGGCGACGGAGCCGCAGCAGGGGGATGAAAGAGCCACTTTCGGCTCCAGAGCCGCGGGTTGCTGACCCCTGGTCTAAGCTGACTGAAGAGAGCCAGTTTGGTATAGTGATTAGAAATGGGGAGGCTATAAGCTCCAGTCCTGCCTTAGAGGCAAAGCCAGCTGAGTGACCTTGGGCCAGTCAGTCTCTCTCTCATCCCTAGGAAGAAGGAAGAGGCAAATCATTTCTGAAATGTGGCTGATAAAACTGTGCATTTGGCCATACCATTGCCAGAAGTCAACCCTGATTCAGTGGTACCCCTACACCCCCAAACACAAAAAGCACTCCCTGAAAGTTGATGAAGGTCGACACTTGCCAGTATTTGTGTTTTGAACTCATGTAAAATTGCACCAAACTTCTGCTGCAGCTATCTCATTCCACTAGGGATGCTTTGAGGTTGCATTTTCTTGTTTATGGATTATATAGGAAGAGGAAAATAAAACCTCTGTAGGTAGTTCTCACTTAACGATCACAATTGGGACTGGCAACTCTGTTATGAAACACAGAGTTAGCAACACAGTTGTTAAAAAAGACATCATGTGATTGTGTTGGACTCATGGCCTCACTTCTGCTTGATTAAATCACCCACAGCCATTAAAAATGATGTTACATGATTGCAACTTGCAGTTTTCCTGCTGTCTTCTCCATTGACTCTACTTGTTTTGAAGCCTACTTCACTACTTGCGGCGTGTGCAAATAGTGATCACATAACCACGGAGTGCTGTGACAGTCACAAATGCACATTGGTTGCAAATCCCACATGGCTGCGGGGACTTTGTGGCAGTTATATGTGCGAGGACTCGTTGCAAAATGACTTCTACAGCACCATCATAACGTTGAATGGTCACTAAACAGGGAAGTAAATTATACCTGTATAGAGAACTGCACTCTTTAGTCCGTCCAAGTGGTCTGCCTCAGAGATACAGGACTGACCACTAGATGGGCTAGAGAGCAAGTGGCTTCATCTTTAAAAGGTCAGCTGTTGCATCTCTAAAAATATTTTAAACTTCAACGGGTAGTTGATAAATTTGGCCCACACAGTCAGATAATTGGGCTGTTGCTTAAGTGCTTTAGGAAAGAAAGACTAAAGCATTTAAATTTGTTTCATTAACTTGTTCAGTACATTTACAAAAATCTGGGTTTTGTTACTTCCCACAACCCGAATGATGGAGTTGACCCTTCCACTTAAGTTTGCTGTGCTTCAGGTCTGGATAGATCCTGCCCAGATATCATCTTGCCACTCGTTTTAAATGCAGTTGGTTTTTGTTTTGTTTTGTTTTTTGCTTTTTGTTTTTGCTGGAGACACTATCCCATAACTTTCTGCTGAGTAGTGAGAAAGTGATCATGAGATAGTTTTGCATCTTATATACATCCTAACTTAAAGATTAGGCTGTGAAAGTGCCTGTTTATCTTTCAAATGAATCCAGAATGCTTTGTTTGGGAAATGTCTGCTAAAGACAGGATGCTTAAAAGATGTTGTTTGCATCAGTCTGGATGCCACAAATTGTTTAATAAAGCGACTTCATTCATTGCTCAAATATAATCATTATGACTAATCAATAAAAAAAAGGAGTTCTGCTAGCATTTGTGATAACCTGTAGTTATCAACACAGGATTATAGTATCTTCCACTATATCTACATCCAGAAGAAGATGCTCCTAAAATTACATTTCTTGGTAAACTGTTTCAGTTGCTTCTGTTAGAATGGTAGTATTCATTATGTGGTACATGAAATGTGTTCCGCAATCTGTTGAACATTGCCTTGTGGTTTGTGGCCTGCATAATGAATATATTCATGGTTTGGGAAGAAAGAGGAAGCTGAAATGAAGAGGTCCTAACTGGGAAGTAAAGCAGATGGTTAGAATAAAGATGCTTCCAGGTAAAAGTCCTTTGCCTGTCATGAAAGCGATCCTAAGTATCAGGACTGCAGAATGATCTGTCCTGGAATACTGCAGAGCGAATATTGCTGATTTCTCAGTAAGATCCCAGGAAATAGAAAGCTGCTGAACATAGATCCCAAACATATGGCTATGGTGAGGAGAAAGACTGGGATCCTGTAAGAAAGCTGCCAGAATCAGGAATGGGGAACATATTAATATGGAAAATAAGACACCCAGAGCTGCAACAGAGTCCGCATTAGGAATCTTCCTTGGAAGAGACCCTTAAAATGGATCAGTGACTCAACACTCTCTTCTGATAGTGGGTAGTCCAAAGAAATGGCTGGAGTAAAGTTTCATTAAGTTTCATCTTAAAGTAAACATCTTTTAGGGCTGTTGAGGTAACAGACGTAATAGGATGAGCTGTTGTGACATTGCTCATTCCAGAGGGAAAGATCATCCTAACTTTGAGGCTGGTTCTCAGAGACTGCTGGCACATAAGGTTTACTTCTACTCTGCCTTTTTTTTTTGGCCTTTGTTTGGAACAAGACCCAGTTCTGTTTTATTTGTGGTTCTTTATGGTTTTCTGCTTGCAAAAATATTAGTCCTGGACAAACTATTCTGCAGCTGTATTCACATTTTTAATTGTTTTGCATTATTCTTTAGTTGCTGGTTACATTTCTCAATCCCCCCACCCACCCCTTATATTTTGTTCTCGAGGGTAGCAGCAAAGACTACAGTGATGCTTTAGCTGCAATTTTAAATATGTTTATTCAGGTTCAATCATATAAATTAAATGGAGCTTCTTGATTTGGTTTGCCTACGTATGTGTAATTTAAGTATTTCTTTAGAAAGTTGGGCTGTTAAGAAGTACAACTGGGATAAAAACTAGACATTCTACCTCGTTCCCTATGTCTAAACTGAATTTGCTTAAACTTTAAAGCACATAGCACAAGGTAGCAATTTTTGAAATGTTTTTAAAACTGTTAGGTGTTTGTTTAGATGGACACATGTTTTTCTTGCCTTTAAATGGCCTGCTGACTTTGGAATCTGAATTAATACTTCCATGCCAAGAGGTAGCTTCCTCTCCCCTTCCCTTCCCTGCAGTGTTCCTTGAGAGTTCAGATCTCCTTTGATTTAGGATATTTGTGAGTTCAGGAGTAGGGATCTGTACTGTTTTGCAATATGGACATGTGGCCATTTATTTGAGTTATGGAGGACAATGATCCATACTTTCCATGGTGTTCTGCAGCCCAGTTACCCATTGGGATTTCTACAGAGAGATTGTTTTTTAGCTGCAGCTGTGGTATTCTAAAAAACAGAGGAAAATAAACCACACCAAAGAAGCAAAGTAAAATAACAGGACAAGATGTGCTTTGCCAGATGTTTAGACGTTGGGCCAGTGAACAGATGTAGCAGATCTACTAAAAGTATGAAGTTGGCAGTCCTCCTGGTGACCATTCCCACCTGCAAAGATGAAGGATGTGTCTTTTTCAAGATCATTGTTCAAAGAAACTAAATGGAATTTCAGCCTTAACTTTGCAGATCCTTTTGCTATCGTGAATATTCAACCTTACTAAAATTTGTAGCTTTAATTCAGATATAAAGGTTGGTATAAACTGTCCATCTGAATGGGCTACTTCTTGAACTAGGTATAATTTTTGAGGAAAGTGGGAGCAAGGCAGGAGCTGCCTTTGAAATATGAATGTTCACATATATTTTTCCTCTTAAATCCAACTCCCGAAGCATCTGGGGAGCTCCACAAACCCAGTGTCCTCCATCCTTCTCCATTAATGATGCTCCTAGTTAGAATTCACCCTTGAGGATAAAAATCAAAGTTAAGAACCAACCAAATGCTTATTACTTAATGCAATCCTGAGTTCTGCTTCTTGGTCATACTTGAGTAATAACATGGACAAAACCTGGAGAGGTAGGGGTTTTTTGTTTTTGTTTTGTTTTTTTGCTTTCTTTGATTTTAATTATATGAAATGTTCCTCAGACCAATAATATCTGTTTGCTGCAGTTTTGTGAGAGATTTCTAGGTGCTTTGTTGTTCTGTCTGAAAGTATAGTTGCTGATAAAATTTAATGTGGTAGTGTCATACTAACAGTTGCATACTATTTACCTTAAACGTTTATGTAGCTGCCCATCTAATTTTTTATTTATTTTTATTATTTAAATTTCTATACCGCCCTTCTCCCGAAGGACTCAGGGCGGTTCACAGCCAAATAAAATACACAATAATGTTACAATATAAACCCAATTAAAATACAATTAAAAAACTTATTCAATTGGGCCGAAATTAAAAATTTGGAATAAATAATAAAAACCCAATTAAAACCCATAAATTTAAAAAATAACAAACTCTGGGTGACTCCTAATGAAGATACTCTACCTTGAAAAGCAATCCAAATATATATTTAAATAAAAATAAATAGCAGATAATCAACAGATGCACATATTGACAAATTGCAAGTTTCCCAAGGAGTTTGCAACATAAATTTAGTCAAGTGGAAGTTGGATAACAGTGAGAGAAATAAGGATTCTCTCAGTCGGGGAAAACGGCCGTCAGGAATGGGTAATCTCTTCTCGTTGCTGATTGGACCGAGTCTTTTAAATTGTAGTTTGTGGTCCCCGCCTCCTCCTATTTCCCTCCAGCTTTTTCGACTCGGTTTTTGCTAGGACCGGAGCGTTTCTTATTACCTCAGACTGGGCTTCTAGTTTGAGGGATTGAGTTTGTGGTAAATTCAGTGTTTAATTAGGTTTTTCTCTTAGCGAGTACAAATTTTTTTTTTTTTTCTATTTTATTTTTAATTTTAATTTTTATTTTTATTTTTTGGTCTTTTTGACCACTTGATTTGACTGGTGGAGAGCGGTGAGCAGGGATCTGCTCCCGAGCCCACAGGACCGCCCAGGCGATTTCGCCAGCTAGCCATCACAGCGCTCACGGGTTTCGTCCCCGTGGCGCGAAGAGTCGTCGGACGATCGGGAGGCGCAGGAGCGGCTCACGGGAGTCGTACCAGAAGCGCTCCGCTTAACCGGCACTCTTCAGCCTCTCTCTCTCTCAGCTCCCCCGTCGCGATCCCGGCCGCGGCAGCGATTCCAAGGCCAGGAGCCGCGGGCCGAAGAAAACACCCAGCCTTGCCCCAGCAAAAATTTTTTTTTTTGACCTTTTTGGATTCCGCAAGGGCTGCAGGTAGACGGGGGAGGCCAGTGGACGGCCTTTTAGGCTGTCGGGCTAGCAAAGGGGCGGCGACCGCTGGAGTCCGCGGTCAGGAAGAGGAGAGAGAGAGAGAGAGAGAGAGAGAGAGAAAGAGAGAGGAGAACGTCGAAGTTGCCGCTGGACGCCCACAGCAGAAGCGGCAGGCCAAAAGGAACGTGAGTAGGCCCAAGCGGCCGTAAATTGGCGGGAAACGTTCCTTTACAAAATGGCGGACGCCTGTAATTCCCAGACCGCCTTGCCAGCTCCTATTCAGAGGGAAGCGACTCTGGATGACCCAGGGGAGGGTCCCTCTACAGCCCCTCAAGCATCTCCTGTCAGGGGGCGAAAAATTGCCAGGGCCAAAGCTAAGAAAGGGGCTCAAGCGGAGGAGAGACGCCATAGGGCTCTGGAAAAGGTATTCTCCAAGGCCTCAAAGAGGGCTCACCGGTCTCCTTCCCCAAAGCAAGGGGGAAATCAAAACGCTGGGGCCATTCCTGACCCACAAGGCCCAGTATTTCTCTCCCAGCCTATCCAAGCGCCTGGATCCTGGTCCCCGGATAGATTTTCCCCCTTACCTTCAGCTCAAACTGCAACCACCCCATTGTTCCGCACCCTTTCAGAGATGGAACTCAGGATTTCCCCAGATTCCCTGCAATCTCAACCAGTTAGGGTATCACAAGGAATGGGGGTGGCACAAGGAGCGGGGGTGCCCCTAGTACATCCTGATACCAGATTGCCCCAGATGCCAGTTTTTCAACTGCCAGACTCCTTCAATCTGATGATACAACAGGCCATTCGTCAGGAGGTAGCTCAAGCCCTTCATCAGCAATCTATGCCCTCTTCTTCTTCCAAAGCCAATAGGGTAGATAAAAAGAGACAGTCTTCTAATTCAGGCCCGGCCATGTTCAATTCTCAAAGAGAAGAATCACCTGGGGAGGTCAGCCAGGCCTCGGTTTCCGAAGAAGAAGAGGATACTGGGGAGGCCTTATCGGAGGATGAGGGTCTGGGGCCGGACCAGCCTTCATTTGTGGGCCTCTTTAAACCCCACTTGTTTCGATCACTCCTGTTCAAAGCCCTAGCTACTACAGGGTTAGGTGGGGTTGCGGGCTCCCCAGCTAATCCCCCAACCCTACCTAGCACCTCATCTAACCTGTTTGTGGAACCCACGGTGGCCGCCGAGACTATTCCCGCACCTAAGATGTTCGTCGATGTGGTCCAGCGTCAGTGGGCGAGTCCGGGTTCGGGTCCTAATCCCAACGCCACAGACAAAAAGTTTTACAACTGCGCAGCAGACCTCGAAAATATCCTGCAAGTCCCCTCCGTGGACGCACCAGTAGTGGCCCTAACAGCAACCTCTCACGTTACGGGTCCAGAGAACGAGGCTCTCCGTCCGGAGGACAAAAGGGCTGACCAGTCTTTGGTCAAATCCCATCAGGCTTCAGCCTGGTCAGTCAGGTCCTCCATGGCATCTTCTTTTTTCAATAGAGCCTCTATCATGTGGCTAAAGCAACTTCAGGGCCGTTTACCATCATCGGACGTAAGAGCTCATCAGGACCTTAACAAGGTCATTGCAGCTCTGGAGTTCTCAGCGGACTCGACGCTGAACGCGGCCCGTTTCTCGGCCAAAGCTATCGGGTCTACAGTCACATCCCGTAGACTTTTATGGCTCCGTCACTGGCGAGCGGACACCAGAAATAAATGGCGCCTAGCCTCCTCTCCCTATGCGGGCACACACTTATTCGGCGCTTCGCTAGACCCGATCCTAATAGAGACCAAGGACAAGAAGAAGGTCTTACCCTCCCTATCTCGACGGGGGGAATTTCGGCATCAGCCTTATTTTCGCCTCGACCTCACCAGCTTCATCTGCCGCTTCCTTTCGTGGCCAGGATTCCGGAGGGTCGGGGTTTCGCGAAGATTTTCGTCGTACAGAGGAAACAACCAGAGGGCCGACCAGGTCAGAACAGGGCAAAGTTTTCGGCCCGTAAGCCGTTCCGAGGCGGGGCAAACAGTACAATCGATTCAAGTAGTCCGCAGCAGTCCTCCCCATTGGGGCGGTTAGCTCTATTTGCTGACCAATGGGAAGTTTCCACTTCAGACCGTTGGGTTAGAGATACCATTAAACACGGCCTGGCCCTAGAATTCCTCTCCACCCCTCCGACAGTTTTTGTTTCTTGCCCGACTTCCTCCCGCAGCTCTAGTGCGTCTCTGGTGGAGTCGGCGGTCCATCACCTTTTGGCTATTCGAGCTATTCAATTGGTTCCTGAAGATCAACTCAAACAGGGCTTCTATTCCAGACTCTTTGTCGTAAGCAGGCCGTCGGGGCTGGAGGGCTATTCTGGACCTAAAGGCTCTTAACAAGTACATTGTGTACCACCGTTTTAAAATGCACTCATTACGTTCCATATTGGAGTGTATTAGACAGGGAGATTACATGGCCTCTATTGATTTAACAGAAGCCTACTTACATATCCCCATCAGACGTGATCACCGTAAATACTTGCGTTTCTGCTTCAAGGGGTCTCACTATCAATACCGGGCCTTACCCTTTGGGTTGTCTTCGCCCCTAGGGTCTTTACTAAAGTCATGGCTGCTCTTATGGCCCACATCCGAAGGTTTCCGGTTAGGCTCCAGGCCTACCTAGATGACATTCTCATCATGTCAACTGCCCCTAATGCGGCCCATAGAGATATTTCTTTGACCATTGAAGCGCTACAATCACACGGGTTCTCTATTAACTGGGAGAAGAGCCATCTTAATCCCTCCACCTCTATAGTACACTTGGGGGCACAGATTGATTCACTGAGTTCAATGGTTTTTCTGTCACTCGAACGTCAGGTCAGTTTGGCCGAGTTAGCTACCATCTCTAGAGTGTCACGGTCGGTTCCTTTGGAACGACTCTCCCAACTCCTGGGGAAAATGGTGTCGTCATACGATATTGTCCCATGGTCTCGCCTCCACAGTCGGCCACTTCAGTGGTTCCTCTTGCCACATCAGAGGAAACGGTGCAGTTCTTCCAGACGACGGGTGAGTCTTCCACGGGAGGTGGCCGACTCTTTGGCTTGGTGGAATCCGGAGGTGCTGGCCAGGGGTTCAGTCTTCAGGGAACCAGTGAGGGACGTGATCACCACAGATGCCAGTCTCTCGGGCTGGGGGGCACACTTGAATCAACACCTGGCCCAAGGCAAGTGGTCCCCCTCAGAAGTCCACCACGGCATCAACTTCCTAGAACTGCGTGCCATCCGTCTGGCTCTTCTAGCCTTCGAGGATCTCATCCGAGACAGGAACGTCCTTATCCTCACGGACAACGTGACGGCGAAGGCGCACATAAACAGGTGGGGGGGCACGCATTCCCACTCGTTGATGACGGAAACCCTTTCCCTCGGTCATTGGGCCGAATCCCACCTGCGCTCTCTGAAAGCAGAACATATTGCGGGGACGGACAACTGTACAGCAGACTCCCTCAGCCGCCAAACCATCGACCAGTCGGAATGGACCTTGTCTCCATCGAATTTCCGCGAGCTGTGTTCCCGCTTCGGACTTCCTCAGGTGGACTTATTCTCCTCAGAGACCAACAATCAGGTGCCTCGGTTTTTCTCGAGATTCCCATCTCGGGGAGCGGAGGCAGTGGACGCCCTCCGCAGCAGTTGGCCCCCGGGACTTCTCTATGCTTTCCCACCAATACCTCTGATTCCCAGAGTAATACGCAAGCTTCTCTTGGAAAAGTCGGAATTGATTCTGGTCGCCCCATTCTGGCCCAGGAGACCTTGGTTTGCGGACCTATTGACTCTGTCAGTTCGGGAACCGTGGAGGATCCCGGACAGCCAAGTGTCTCTTCTCCAGGGACCGATTCGACACCCCGAACCGCAATGGCTACGCCTAGCCGTGTGGAGATTGAGCGGAGCGTCTTGATTAAGACAAAAGTTCCAGGCCAGGTCATCCCCACCATGCTGGCCTCCCGCAGAGACTCTACCAAACGGATTTACGAGGCCACGTGGCGCACATTTGAAGGGTGGTGTTCACCTCAAGGTATAGTGGTTTCCTCAGCTTCTGTATTAGACATTCTAGCTTTCCTGCAACGAGGTCTCGATTCAGGATTAGCGACCAATACACTCAAGAGACAAGTAGCAGCAATTTCTTCAGTCTTGAGATGTGGTTCACTTATATCCCTTTCCAAGGAGCCGCTCATTCAACAATTCTTCCGGGGAGCTAACAACGTCAACCCGCCCGTGGTTCACCGCTTTCCATCCTGGCGATTAAATGCTGTTCTCAATGCTCTTACTAAGGCGCCGTTTGAACCTCTTAGAGACTCATCTCTACGTATTCTGTCACTGAAGATAGCCTTTCTGATAGCCATCACCTCTGCCCGCAGAATTTCGGAATTATCAGCTCTATCAATTAGGCAGGATCTCTGCACCTTCTTCAACGACAGAGTGGTGCTACGTCTAGACCCTACCTTCCTCCCGAAGGTTAACAGCCAATTCCATAGGACGCAGGAGGTCGTTCTGCCTAATTTCTGTCCATCTCCCAAACATCACTTAGAGAGACTGTGGCATACTCTGGACGTGCGAAGAGCATTGAAGATATACATTGAGCGGACATCATCCTTCCGTAAAACAGAGGCCCTTTTTGTGTCGTTCCAACCTCTGTCTCTGGGCCAAAAGGTGACCAGGTCGGTTCTGGCCAGGTGGATTAGGGCCGCAATTGCCACAGCATATGAGAGCCAATCCCTACCGGTTCCGCGAAAGATTACAGCACACTCTACCAGAAGTGCAGCATCTTCGGCCGCTTGGGGAGCCCAAGCCTCCATCGAGGAGATTTGCAGAGCGGCGACGTGGTCCAACCCTTCTTCGTTTATTCGACACTACCGGGTGGACTCCTACGCGTCAGCCGACGCTGCCTTTGGCAGACGGGTTCTGCAGTCGGTGTTTTCCCAACAATGACAAGCCGCCATCGACCCTCCCGGTAAGACATGGGGAGCTTTGGTATATCCCATTCCTGACGGCCGTTTTCCCCGACTGAGAGAAGGCGTTGGCTTACCTGAGCGTCCCTTCTTGGAGAGGAAACCGCCCGTCAGTCCCACCCAAGGCGTCTGTCTATTAGGGGCCCTGGGGCGGGAGGGCACTAATTCTCTATCATTGCAGAAAGACAGGCCGGCCTACACTTGAATCCTCGCCGAAAAAGCTGGAGGAAATAGGAGGCGGGGACCACAAACTACAATTTAAAAGACTCGGTCCAATCAGCAACGAGAAGAGATTACCCATTCCTGACGGCCGTTTTCCCCTCTCCAAGAAGGGACGTTCAGGTAAGCCAACGTTCCCTTCCAAATTAAATATGAATAATGTTACTCTGATTACTGAAACCTTATTCCATTTTGGATGAAAACTAAGGGAAAAATTCAACCTTTCTCTAGCTTTGGTGGGTTGAATTGATTTACAGATATATTCCACAATATGGACATTGCCGGAGGCTGCACTCAAGGGATAGGGAATAATGCTCGTAGTCACTTACACCTTAGTCACTCCTGATTGGATTATTGTAATGCAGTCTACATGGGATTGCCCTTGGAAATCATCAGGAAGCTTCAATTAGCCAAGAATGCAGTGATGAGTATAATGATGGGCACATCTCATTATGTCCATGTAAGTCTTCTACTCCATAAGTTGCTTTGGCTTCCATTAGGTTTCCAGATGCTGGTTATCACTTTTAAAATTTTATACAGTGTAGGAACAAGTTACATGAAAGACTGCCTTCTCTGAAGTACATCTGCTCTCCCCATACACGCCAACTGCAAAGGCAAGCTCTACGTTCATTTTTAAATCTTGTCATCTTATAGGACGTAAAAGTGTACCTTTCTATGTGGTTACCTTTGTGTTATGGAATTATTTTTTCCCCCCTCCTATCCCTGGATATATAACAGAACCAACTCTGCTTGTCTTTAGGAAAGTTGTTAAATCTTAGTTCTTCCCCTAAGCACTAGAAGCCATTTGAGTGAGAGTCGGTTTTTGGTTGTTTTGTACGTTGCCATTTTTTATATCGATAGGCTTCTTTTGGTTTTAACTTGTTGGTTTTTTATGCTGCTCAGAATCACATTATTTGAGTTGGGTGCCTTATAAATGAGATAGACAGCCCAGTCTTTGAATTAACAGGAGCTGCAGCATATTTTCAAAATATATTTAAACTCATTCAAATTGGTAGGAAGATTTCTGTCATATATCATCCTCATCCTCATCATCCCACCACCATCAAAAAAACCCCACTCTAACCTAACCATTGGCCAGGGATCAGAAACTTCTCCTGTACGCTGCTTAGAGAGTGCAAAGCAATGGGTTGTTAACTTCATCTGATTGGCCTGAGACTGAGTTGAATTTGTTTAAACACACCTCCTCTTCCTGTTTAGCCCCAGTTTATTAACTCAGTCAGCCATAGAGATACTACTTCCTTTAGCTCCATTGCTTGGAATCTTCTATCAGCTTATTAGGATTTAAAAAAAAATAGGAAAAATTCTCAAAACCTTTCTAAAGTGCTCAACGTTATTTGCCTGGCTGCTGGGAGTCTGAGTGACAGGGAAAGAGGCTCGCGCTTCGCGCGGAGCCCAGCACCGCTCAGCTGAGCCGCCTGAGCACCGGCAGCCATTTTTTTCCACTCCGAGGCACTCAAGCCTCGTAGGATTGTCGGATTGAAGACCGGACATCGCTGGACCTACAAAACTATGAGTTGTGGCCAGTGGAGCGCAGGAGAAGCCGTGTTGTCGGCTTCACGCTTGCAGGGGTAGTGAAAGATCCATGGTGTCGGATGCAAGCTCCCCCTGCCAACACTGCGGTGACTAGGCACTTTGGAAGCAGTGGTGCCTGCTTCGTGCCATTTGGGGGATTCCCCCCCCGCAACCCCCCCCCCACGCAGCTTTTAAACGCACTTTCAAGCTGTGGTGTCAGCTTGGTGCTAACGAGCCCTTATTCTTTCATCTTATTCCAGGATTCCAGGATCTGGGCCATAATAATAATTTGGGCATCTTTCTGAGGTTTCTTCTAACTACCAGGCCTCCTATCCAAGATGGTGGATTGCAGCAGGTCTCCTTCCCAGGCTTCTGCCTCACCCTCCCAAGGACACCATCCTAGCATGGCTCCACCCCCTCACAAGAGCAGATCCAGATCCAGGGCACCTTCTACCAGATCTAAGTCTTCTACCTCTCACCATACCTCTGCTGCTGCAGAGAGAGATGCCTTAAGAAGGCAACGTGCCCTGGACAGGCAATTTGATAAGGCAAAACAAAAGTTAGCAGAGAAATATAGGGAAACTTCGGCCCCCCCCCCACCCCAAAGAGAGTATCAGAGTCTCTTCCTCACCTCTGCAGACTGAGGATTCTCCTCTATTGAATCAGCCTGGATGGTCTCCCACTATCCCTAGTGGTTCAGGAGAGAACCAGGAAACAGTCTGTACAGTTTTTGGTGATACTTCCAGAACCATGCCAGAGCCACCGCATCAGGCACCATCTGCCACTTTCACTCCCACAGCTGCAGGAGTCCTCCACAGAGAGGACAGGAATCTTGACATTCCCCATGACATACACCATCTTATCATGCAAACCATTTCTCAAGGCATTGTTACAGCCTTTACTCAGAGAGGATTTCCAGCCCCATCTCCTTCGGGCAGCTCTGGCCAAAGATCCCACTCTGAAAGCCACCCATCTAAACATCGTGTGCAGCGTACACATTCTCCAACCCCTTTATACCATAGTGAGGATTCCTTTTTGGAGGAGAAAGACATAGCAGAGTACAATCTGTCTGAAGACGAAGAGTCTGCTCCAGACAAACCTGCTCCCACCGGCCTGTTTCGCCATGAGCTTTTCTATACAATACTGCACAAGGCCAAAACCATGGCCAACATGGGGGTTGCCTTACGCTAATCGGAGGAAGCTTCAGATCCGTCGGACCCCAACAAATTCTTTTTTACTGAACCAGTTTCAGAGCAACGGGTGATCCCATCACCCAAGCTCTTCTTAGACATCATTCAGCATCAATAGGGTCATCCTGGTGCCATTCCCACTCCTAGTAGCTCAGACAAAAAGATGTACACGACGGATCAGGAACTTGAGGACCTTCTCAAGGTTCCAACCGTAGACACTCCCGTAGCCACTTTGGCTTCTTCCTCCAACATTATACCTTCAGATGCAGCAGAGGTCTTCGAACTGAGGATCGCAGGGTGGAACTTTCCACCCGCAAGACTCACCAAACGGCTGCATGGGCCATCAGATCTGCCACAGCAGCCTCATTCTTTGCAAGAACTTCCTTAATATGGCTTAGGCATAGAGGATTCCTCAGGAGAGGATTCCTCAAGATGACTCCAGATTACATCAGGACATAAACGAATTGGTCATGGCTGCTGAATTCACTGCTGATGCCACCCTTAATTCAGCAAAATTTGCTTCCTGAGCTCTCGCCTCCAGCATCACCTCCAGAATGGCTCAGACAATGGCAAGCCGACATGAAAACCAAATGGCGGTTGGCAGCTGCCCCATTCAAGGGCGGATCCCTTTATGGCGAAGCCCTGGATCCCATTTTAGTTGAAGGAAAAGATAAATGGAAGATCCTTCCCTATGTCTTTAGACGTTCAGACAGACATCCTTCTCTTCCTTATCGCAGGCAGCCTTTTTGTACCCAGGATCTGGGTTTCAATCCCCGGCTTATCAACAATCCTTCCAGCCACCTCCCGATAGGCTTCAGGACAAACAGTCCTTCCGTGACAGGACCAGGCAACCCCAGACCAGACGCCCCTCCTGTGGATCCGGCTTTCGACCTTATCGCAGAAACAAATGACTATCCCGACCAGGATCCCATCGGTGGACGCCTCGCCAAGTTCACCCCCACTTGGCACCACACGACCACCGACCATCACGCTAGGTGTCTCCCTCGAATTCAATTCAGAACCTCCAAAAAGGTTCATCCAATGCTCCATTCCCAAGGAGTCTACCAAGAGGGCTCAAATGGAAGCTGAGATTCAACACCTGCTGTCCATCAGGGCCATAGAACCGATTCCCACGCCTCATCAGGGGACCGGCTTCTATTCAATCCTTTTCTTAGTAGACAAAAAATCAGGAGGCAGCAGAGCCATCCTAGACTGAAACAACTAAACTTACACATCAAATATCGCAGATTCAAGATGCACTCCCTCAATTCAATCTTACAAAGCATCAGAAGAGGGGACTATCTAATATCTGTCGACGTCAAGGAGGCCTATCTACATGTGCCCATCAGGCCAGCCCACAGACGCTTTCTCAGGTTCAGTTATGCGGCGGCCCACTTTCAGTACAGGGCCCTGCCCTTCGGCCTTTCCTCTGCTCCTCGCACCTTCACCAAGATTTTGGATGCTGTGGCGGCCCACCTTCGGACAATTCCTGTAAGAATACAATACAATACAATGTTACCTGGACGATATATTGATCCAGTCGACTTCAGCCCAGCAGGCATTACGGGACTTACAGGTAACGATTCAAACCCTACAGAATCACGGCTTCTCTGTGAATAGAAAAAAGAGCCATCTAGTACCGTCAACCGATATTGTCCATCTGGGGGCAAGGATCAACACCAGATCCTGCCAGGTGTTTCTTTCCCGAGACCGATTCATCAACATAAGGGACACGATAAAGAAGGTAAAAGCACTCAAGAGGGTGCCACTCTCGCTGCGCTCTCAGTTACTGGGAAAGATGGTCTCTTGCCTATCGATCGTGCCTTGGGCACATCTTCATTCACGACCCCTACAATAGTTACTTCTACCACACCAAAGGACAGGCAATAGCCATACCAAAACCAGGATTCCTCTGCCCCCAAAGGTCAGAAAATCCCTACAGTGGTGGTTGTCACCAGCCCTGACAAAGGGCTGCTCGTTTCAGGAACATCGCTGTCTCGTCCTCACCACGGACACAAGTCTCTACGGCTGGGGTGCTCACTCCTAGACCAGGTGACCCAGGGTCGCTGGTCACCCAATGACCTCAAAAACGACATCAACTGGTTGGAAATGAGAGCCGCTCACCTGGCTCTAAAGCATTTCCAAGAACAGCTATCAGGCCATCACATGTAGTTGTTGATGGAGAACACAACCACGAAGGCCCATGTGAACTGTCAGGGGGGCACCCGGTCCCGCATCCTGATGAACGAGGCAGCAGCCATGGGCCTGTGGGCAGAAAAACATCTTCTCTTCCTACAGGCAGCCCACATATCCGGAGTCGCCAACACACAAGCAGATTGGCTGAGCAGGACCACCATCGACCAATCAGAGTGGCAACTGCATCCGGATCTGTTTCTTGCCATCACGATCAAATTTGGCCAGCCCATAGTAGACCTCTTTGCCAGTCCGACCAACAAACAACTTCCGAGATTCTTCTTCAGGTTCCACACCCCAGGAGCGGACGGAACAGATGCCCTACGATGTCAGTGGCTCCGGGGTCTTCTTTATGCTTTCCCCCCCGACCCCCCCTTCTGCCAAGGGTCATTCGGAAGATATTGGAACAGAAGGCAGAAGTCCTCCTCATAGCCCCTTACTGGCCTCGACGAAGTTGGTTCGTGGATCTGGTGAGCCTGTCCATCGCTCCACCTTGGTGAATTCCACCAGATCAGATTTCTCTACGCCAAGTAGCCATTCTTCAGCCAGAGCCTCAATGTTACCAACTAGCAATCTGGCACTTGACCGGGAGATACTGAGGAAAGAAAAGCATTCCATGAGGGTCATCTCCACCCTCCTGGCGTCTAGACGCCCATCCACAACGCGTATTTACGAGGCCACGTGGTCATCCTCTTAGACATCAAATAGACCCCACTTCTGCCTCTATTCAGCAGATCCTGCAATTTCTCCAGGACAGATTGAACAAGGGCTTGGCCACCAACACCATCTGCCGGCAGGTCGCAGCTCTTGCCACTGTCCTATTCTGTGATGGGACCTCCACACTTTCTCAACACTCCCGTGTCCGTCGTTTCTTAAGGGGAGCCTACAATCTGCGCCCGCCTCCGGTCCACAGATATCCTACCTGGGATCTAACCCTTGTCCTTCAGATGCTTACATCTTCCCCTTTCAAACCCTTGAGCTCCTCCAGCCTCAAGCTCTTAACCTTTAAAGTTGCCTTTCTCATAGCCATAACCTCTGCCCGCAGGATCTCTGAGATGGCTGCTCTTTCAGTCAGGAAAGACTTATTCATTTTTCACTCTAACAGAGTCATTCTCCGTTTAGACCCTACCTTCCTTCCTAAAATAAACACATGCTTCCATAGGTCTCAGGAGGTCATCTTACCGGACTTTGCGTATTTACCTCGACAGAACAGCTACATTTAGGAAGACAGAATCCCTATTTGTTTCTTTTCAACCAAGGGCTCTGGGCACCAAAGTATCCCCATCCACCATAGGCAGGTGGATAAAAGCCTGTATTTCCATGGCCTACGACCAGCAGAAACACCCATCTTCCAGGCCGCATCACGGCACACTCCACCCGCAGCGCAGCCACCACAGCTGCCTGGGCCACTCAGGCCTCTATCTTGGACATCTGCAGAGCAGCCACGTGGGTCTCTCCTTCACCCTTTATTAAAAACTACAAGATGAACCAATTTGCCTCATCCGAGGCTTCATTCGGACGGAGGGTTCTGCAGCGGATTCTTCTTGTTTCTGAGACTTTCAAGTCTTCTGTTTCCCACCCTAGGGATAGTTAGCTTGGGTATATCCTATTACTTTGGACTCTCTAAGCAGCGTACAGGAGAAGGAACATTGGCTTACCTGAAGGTTCCTTCTATGTATGCTGCGTGAGAGTCTAACCCCGCCCTATTTTACTTATTGTTTTTTCTATATAGGAGTCTGGATGTTCTTGTTCCGTTTCCAGTTTCCAATTGAGTTCGTCTTCTCAAGTACCGGTTCTTCGTTAATAAACTGGAGTTAAACAGGAAGAGGAGGTGTGTTTAAACAAATTCAACTCAGTCTCAGATGAAGTTAACAACCCATTGCTTTGGACTCTCACGCAGCGTACATAGAAGGAACCTTCAGGTAAGCCAATGTTCCATTGCTTACTGCCCAGATTCTTTGTGTTTGTCAAACAAATTTCTTCAACTCTCTTGACACATTTATGGAGCTAGGAAAAACCAGGTTTTCTAATTTGTACAATCTGTCCTGCTATTTTTAACCTCCTCCAAAGTTAAGAACAAGCAATGTGAGCTTCACTAAAGGCCAAGAGCATTTGCTCCTTGCAAGCTGGTGAATATTTGGATGCCTGCCAGCGAATCTGGTCTAGTAACTGACTAATAAGAGTGAAGAATAAGTAGAGATTTTTCTTCTAAAAAGTCATCAGAACTAAACAGCAGTTATAAAGGGAAATTGCTAGCCAAGAACATAATATAGGAGATTCTTGGATATTTTTCCAGTGCAGCTTTTTGTCTTGGGAAAAAGAATTATACATTTAAAAAATGGTCTTGGATGAAAACAGCTATAATTCATATTTCTGTATGGGAAAAATATAGTATCACATCAGCTGCATGACATTACAAGCTGTTGTTTTGTTGGCAGCATTCTGATTACCTAATTCCTTTAAGTCACTTAAATTATTAAAATTGTTTATCAGTTGTGGTTGAGAAACAGTTGTCCAGATTTGAACCATTGATGTGATTAGAATCACATTTTGTTTTATAGTATCACTTATACTAAGAAATATCTGCTTTTGGCATTATAGCTCAGATTGATAAATTGAATACTCTTTTTAAAGGCTATTTAGCAGGTATATGTTAGCATCTAGGGAAATAATTTCCTAAATATTTATACCTAATATAATATTGTTGATATCACTGTGTCTGTGATTAAATTTGTGGCCTAAAACAATAAAAAAGAAACAAAGTTTTGTAGACTTAGTAGAGAAGAAAAATATGTCAGGCTGTATGTAATAATTCTTAATTCTTGCATGTAACTCAGTGGTTGCATGCAGCATTGCATAAACCACCTGCATAAACCCACAATCTAAAATAATGTAGAAAAGTATGCAAAGTTTAACAAGGCGCTAGAGAAAAATAATTTCCAAAACATCCTAAGTGAAACAAATAAACCTTGAAAAATTCACTTAAGTATTGTGGAAGATTCAGTAGTTCAAACATTGAAGGACAGTATGCTTCCATAGGTCTCAGGAGGTCATCTTACCGGACTTTGCGTATTTACCTCGACAGAACAGCTACATTTAGGAAGACAGAATCCCTATTTGTTTCTTTTCAACCAAGGGCTCTGGGCACCAAAGTATCCCCATCCACCATAGGCAGGTGGATAAAAGCCTGTATTTCCATGGCCTACGACCAGCAGAAACACCCATCTTCCAGGCCGCATCACGGCACACTCCACCCGCAGCGCAGCCACCACAGCTGCCTGGGCCACTCAGGCCTCTATCTTGGACATCTGCAGAGCAGCCACGTGGGTCTCTCCTTCACCCTTTATTAAAAACTACAAGATGAACCAATTTGCCTCATCCGAGGCTTCATTCGGACGGAGGGTTCTGCAGCGGATTCTTCTTGTTTCTGAGACTTTCAAGTCTTCTGTTTCCCACCCTAGGGATAGTTAGCTTGGGTATATCCTATTACTTTGGACTCTCTAAGCAGCGTACAGGAGAAGGAACATTGGCTTACCTGAAGGTTCCTTCTATGTATGCTGCGTGAGAGTCTAACCCCGCCCTATTTTACTTATTGTTTTTTCTATATAGGAGTCTGGATGTTCTTGTTCCGTTTCCAGTTTCCAATTGAGTTCGTCTTCTCAAGTACCGGTTCTTCGTTAATAAACTGGAGTTAAACAGGAAGAGGAGGTGTGTTTAAACAAATTCAACTCAGTCTCAGATGAAGTTAACAACCCATTGCTTTGGACTCTCACGCAGCGTACATAGAAGGAACCTTCAGGTAAGCCAATGTTCCATTGCTTACTGCCCAGATTCTTTGTGTTTGTCAAACAAATTTCTTCAACTCTCTTGACACATTTATGGAGCTAGGAAAAACCAGGTTTTCTAATTTGTACAATCTGTCCTGCTATTTTTAACCTCCTCCAAAGTTAAGAACAAGCAATGTGAGCTTCACTAAAGGCCAAGAGCATTTGCTCCTTGCAAGCTGGTGAATATTTGGATGCCTGCCAGCGAATCTGGTCTAGTAACTGACTAATAAGAGTGAAGAATAAGTAGAGATTTTTCTTCTAAAAAGTCATCAGAACTAAACAGCAGTTATAAAGGGAAATTGCTAGCCAAGAACATAATATAGGAGATTCTTGGATATTTTTCCAGTGCAGCTTTTTGTCTTGGGAAAAAGAATTATACATTTAAAAAATGGTCTTGGATGAAAACAGCTATAATTCATATTTCTGTATGGGAAAAATATAGTATCACATCAGCTGCATGACATTACAAGCTGTTGTTTTGTTGGCAGCATTCTGATTACCTAATTCCTTTAAGTCACTTAAATTATTAAAATTGTTTATCAGTTGTGGTTGAGAAACAGTTGTCCAGATTTGAACCATTGATGTGATTAGAATCACATTTTGTTTTATAGTATCACTTATACTAAGAAATATCTGCTTTTGGCATTATAGCTCAGATTGATAAATTGAATACTCTTTTTAAAGGCTATTTAGCAGGTATATGTTAGCATCTAGGGAAATAATTTCCTAAATATTTATACCTAATATAATATTGTTGATATCACTGTGTCTGTGATTAAATTTGTGGCCTAAAACAATAAAAAAGAAACAAAGTTTTGTAGACTTAGTAGAGAAGAAAAATATGTCAGGCTGTATGTAATAATTCTTAATTCTTGCATGTAACTCAGTGGTTGCATGCAGCATTGCATAAACCACCTGCATAAACCCACAATCTAAAATAATGTAGAAAAGTATGCAAAGTTTAACAAGGCGCTAGAGAAAAATAATTTCCAAAACATCCTAAGTGAAACAAATAAACCTTGAAAAATTCACTTAAGTATTGTGGAAGATTCAGTAGTTCAAACATTGAAGGACAGTATTTCCAGTGAAAGAAAAGCAGAGGCTGGAAATAGATGGGAACAATTGAGTTTAATTTGGAAAGAAACCAGGTGAAAATGTAAGCAAAAAGAGAAATAAAGCCAAATAATAGAAAATAAGTAATCTTGCATTTAAATGAAAGAGATCTCATTTGAGGCTACAGAAGGCATACTGCTGTGTTTTCCTGAAAATAAGACCTTGTTTTATATTTTTTTGAAACCTGAAATAAGTGTTTGGCCTTATTGCCATGCACTCAAAAGCCCGATGGGGCTTATTATCAGGGGATGTCTTATTTGGGGGGAAACGGTATAAAGTATGGATGGCAAAAAGCTGATCTACAAACTGGCTATCAAACCAAAGGACAATTTTGGCAATTCTCTCAATTTTAATCAGTGATTGTAAAAACACCTGTAGATAATCTGACATGTAATCTCATGCATGTGTCTATATTCAACCAAGAATATTGTGCTAAGACACTATTCTATGCTGAATGCTTTGTATTGGAGATGATCAGTTTTTCTGGGCAATCCTCAGAAAACATTATCAGTTTTAATGTAACCCATACAATGTGAATGATTCAGGATATTTGTTTTTGGCCCCATTATTTAGACAGTATATGGAAAACATCTGAAGCATTTAGTGGAAGGTTTTGCACAATTCTTTAATAAAACATTGACTTTCTGTTGAATACTGCTTAACACCCTGATTAAGTGAGTAAGAGAGAAAGATGGCAATTGGGGACCCATGCTAGAGCTAAAGTTGAATTGGTTAATTTTATGTTTTCTGGTAAATGCTTGTATACTCCAGATTTTAAACATCAAGATTTTTGGACTTTTGAACTGCAAAGGACACTTATTTGTATAAATACCCTCTATTTCTGAAACTGCAGTACTGTTGTGACTCATAGTTGCCAAAATGGTGTAGCAATTATTCTCATTTCAGCAGAAGTTATTCTAGAACAGTCATAGACTTTTCCCAGGTGACATATTAGGATGGGGTTATTTCAGTGCACTGTATTGTGGCTGCTGGCCAACAACTCTGTCAGGAGTTGGAAGAGTGTAAAGATGTGGCAGTTTGTGCAGCTTTGAGACATACAAGCTCTCTAAATTCAGGCAGGGTATCATAGCCTTTTTACCTGCTTCTCCAGAGGCAAAATTTAAACACAGCTGAGTTTAAAATAAAAAGAAGTACCTGTGGGTCGTTGGTCTTCAACTTTAATTCAGGATTGTAGCCAAGGTGTGTTTTTTTAAAACATTTGTTACTGATGACTTCATATCATTTCCAATAACACTGTTTTTATTTCAGGTGTGGCCAGCAACCAAGTAGGGTGGCCTTCAACTAAATTTCATTGTGTTTGCATTAGAATAGCATAACTGTTTCTTTATCTTTCAGGAAAAGTTTACCTTGAATTGCAGCAGTCCCCAGCTGCATTAAACAAGGCTTAGATAATGTAAATGCCACCAGTGCTGGGAAACACATCAAAGAAAGGAATTGCAATATTTATTTCCCTGCTCACTGGAAAATCAGTGGTGAATAGGCTGGCTGATTAAAGTTTGCATCTACTTTTCAAAACTTACAGGGCTCTCTCGTCATCTGCAGTGTTTGGCTTTGCAGGAGTCTGCAGGAGACAATTACATGTCTTGTAATTGATAAAATTAGCAGTTTAGGATGGATTGGTTCTTATGTTTTGTTGTCCCAGCTAAAATTATGATCCTTTCATTATTGAGGTGTTCATCTAATACCATGCACACCATGTTTCTCTCAGTAATTGCCCTCATTATATGTGCATAGGTAGTCCTCGCCTTACAACAATTCATTCAGTTCGAAGTTACAACAGCACTGAAAAAAGTGACTTATGACCATTTTTCACACTTATAAACACTGCAGCATCCCCATGGTTGCATTATTTATATTTGGATGCTTGAGAACTGACTCGCATTTATGATGGTTGCAGTTCCTGGGGTCATGTGATCACCTTTTGCAACCTTCTGACCAGTAAAGTCAATGGGGGAAACCAGATTCACTTAACAACTGTGTGACTAATTTAACAGTTGCAGTGATTCAGTTAACAAATGTGGCAAGAAAAGTCGTAAAATGGAGCGAAACTTAGTTAACAAATTTCTCACTTAGCAACATAAATTTTGGGCTCAAGGACTATGTACAGTTAGGCACCCCAAAATGGTGCCCAGTGATGCTGGCATGCTACAAAATCTTCTTCCTGTTCTTAGATTTTTTTCCCCACTTGCATTTCTATCTATTAAAAATGTCCTCAAAAACTCATTACAACAACAGAAGAGGAGAAGCTGGCATGTTCTGAAGCTAGGCAACAATCTTAAGCATCATCTTCGTTTTCTGAAATGTATTTATATTCCCAAATAAGTCCATAAGCTTTTTTTAGGAAATAAAGCTGAAGAGCTCAATACCTTGTTTGGAGGTGACCCACCTATATGGAAAAATGGCAAGGATAAGTAGAAAGAATGGGGCGGGGGGATAGAGAAAATAAAAGTTAGTCTTTTGGTAAATTGGTACTTGGTAACTCTCTGTGCTCACTACAGCATCTATTTTGAATGAGCAGCCTGCCGTTAAAGGGCTAAATGTACACTCATTCTTCCAGGTTGTTGTTGTTGTTGTTAGTTGTGAAGTCGTGTCCAACTCATCGTGACCCTATGGACACATTTCTCCAGGCCTTCCTGTCCTCTACATCCTCTGGAGTCCATTTTAGCTCACGCCTACTGCTTCAGTGACTCCTTCCAGCCACCTCATTCTCTGTTGTCCCTTTCTTCTTTTGCCCTCAATCTTTCCCAACATTAGGCTCTTCTCCAGTGAGTCCTTCCTTCTCATTAGGTGGCCAAAGTATTTTGAGTTTCATCTTCAGGATCTGGTCTTCTAAAGAGCAGTCAGGGTTGATCTCTAGGACTGACTGGTTTGAACACCTTGTAGTCCAAGGAACTTGCAGGAGTCTTCTCCAGCACCAGAGTTCAAAGGCCTCAATTCTTTGGCACTCACCCTTTCTTATGGTCCAAATTTCACAGCCATACATTGCAACTGGGAAAACCATAGCCTTGACTATACGCACTTTTGTTGGCAGGGTGATGTCTCTGCTTTTTAGTACACTGTCTAGATTTGCCATAGCTTTCCTCCCCAGGAGCAAGCGTCTTTTAATTTCTTGGCTGCAGTCCCCATCTGCAGTGAACTTGGAGCCCAGGAAAATAAAATCTGTCTTCCCCATCTGTTTGCCAGGAATTGAGAGGGCCAGATGCCATGAGTTTTCTTAATGTTGAGTTTCAAGCCAAATTTTGCAATCTCCTTCTTCACCTGCATCAGGAGGCTCTTCAGTTCCTCTTCACTTTCTGCCATTAGAGTGGTATCATCTGTATATCTGAGGTTGTTGATATTTCCCCTGGCAATCTTAATTCCAACTTTTGATTCATCTAAATGAATCTCATGATGTGCTCTGCATATAAGTTAAATAGGCAGGGCGACAATATTCTTCCAGGTAAGATCCCCCAATCCAAAAGAGGTTGGAGAACCTGATATAGAATTCTCAGCTAGGCTAGTGAACAGCCATGTGGCATAACAACAGTTTTTGTATTGGTAACTCATTTGGCAAATGATTTAACTCTTCCAGGCTTCCAAAAATCAGAAATATGTCCTCTATCAGTCACATGAAGCCCCTAAAGCCAGAATGATAAAACAAGTCAAAATCCTGATCCTAACCCTGATTTGGTTGGCCTTATGCAAGTTTGGATTTATTATTTGATGTATATCATGTCTTTTCATTCAGGATCTTAAAGCAGCATAAGCTATGTAGCTTTCCCATCTTCCACAACAATCCTATGTCGGTTGGCTGAGGAGAAGGATCTGAGTGAGTTTTCATGGTTGAGGGTAGCCTAGATCCTCGGTTTCCGGGCTTTTATCCCAGCACTTTAACTGTACTATCACACTGGCTTATAATGTTGGATGTAAAAATAAAACATCCTCAATAAAATCAGAAAGTAACCTTACTAAATAAACAGAACATCAAACGGGAAGTGATAAGGCATCCCCACACAGGCATTTGTTCTTTGTGTTCCAAGCAATTGTCTGGGGCTGATTTTACGCTGCATTTGATTTACGGAATTATTTTTCTATTTGACTTTCTTTTCTCTTGCAAGTAGCTTTACTGTTACTGAGTGGCATGTAACATTTATTTCTGGTCTGATTGTTTTAAGTGTAAGCAATAGGGCTGTGCAGCACTTCGTATTCAAAGGCAAAAATGTCTTTCAGGGGCTGAATGGAATCCTTGTTTGAAACTCCTTGAACTAATTGTGCTTTTTTCTGGAATCACGCAGTAGCAGTAGAGACCGGTTTTGTGATACCCAGGAAAAGACTAAGCTGCTTTAAAGACTTGCAAACATATGCTACATTCACACCACCATTTGTCCCAACCACTCTTTTACTTCTGAATCACTTGCAAAGAAGTTTAGAATCTAGTGCTGGTTCTTCCCTTTGTATTCCTACCTTCAAGACTACTTCAAAGCTACCAGGTATTTATTTTTATTTTTGAGGAAAGACAATCAACATATAAACGCTTGTAATCTGTAGTTAGAAGAATTTACATCTACCGGCAGTCCTCGACTTACGACCACAATTGATCCCAAAATTTCTGTTGCTAAGCGAGACACTTGTTAAGTGAATTTTGCCCCATTTTATGACCTTTCTTGCCAGCGTTGTTAAGTGAATCACTGCAGTTGTTAAGTTAGTAACACAGTTGTTAAGGGAATCTGGTTTTCCCGTTGGCTTTGCTTGTCAGGAGGTTGCAAAAGGTGATCACGTGACCCTGGGACACTGCAACCGTCATAAATATGAGTCAGTTGCCAAACATCTGAATTTTGATCGCATGACCATGGGGATGCTGCAACGGTCATAAGAGTGAGAAAAACATTAAGAAGTCACTTTTTTCAGTGCCGTAGCTTCAAATGGTCACTAAACGAACTGTTCTAAGTCGAGGACTACCTGTATTGTTTCCCAGAGACACATGTTGCAAAGTAGATTTGATACTTGCCTGACTTTATTCTCATTAAATGTATAGCTTTGGAAATAAGTTTCCCTTATTTTTATTATTGCAAAATTTTTATTTTTCCATAATAATTCCCACAATTTAACCAGTGTACAATACAATCACTTATCCAACAATCAGTCCTATACTCAAATTATACTCAATCAGGGCTGCTCGACTGCCACTCCCCCCTTTAATCCTTTCTTCCCTTCTCATCCTTCTTAAACTTCCCCCACCACCTTCTCCTCGCTTTCCTACTTCCCCTCCTCTTTCCCACTTCTCACTACCATCCTTTCTAACCCTCTATCTTCTCCTTCTTCTCCTCCTCCTATCCTTTCCTCTCCCTCCCTTCTTTCCTCCCTACCCACCTGCCTACCTACTTTCTTCCTTCTTTACTCCTCTTTCCTTACCCTTTCCCTTCGGGAGTGTTTGCCGAGCAGTCCCGACATTACACCATTCCAACTTGTTTAATTCTACCATTATTCCTGTACAATGGCAACCAATCAATTTATAGTCTTCCCCTTCCCCGCCTCCTTCCCCCCCCCCCCCCCGAGACTTCCCAGAACAGAATACAGGGTATTGTAACTAACAAACATAATCTAAAATATAACATAAAACATATTCCATTTCACACCATCACACTATCAATTCCCAAAATAATAAGTTTCCCTTATTGTCTCCTCTCTTTTCCCCACCACACTCCGTATTCCAGATTTCTAATTGATTTCCGTCAAGTTATGGGCCCAATAACTTACAGATCCCTGTTTATTAAGAATATCCTGTGTTGCTTTCCTAAGCATGAGTAGCTTGTAGTTTCCACTCCTCTGAATTGGATTTTAAGATTTTAGAAGCAAATTGCATAAGGGGAAAAATGGGGAACTTTCTGCTTTTTAAATGCCACTGTTGTGTCTGCGTGTGTGAGAAAGAAAGCGTGCGTGTGTGAAAGAGAGGGAGAGAACACTTTTCTCTGAATGGACCAAGGCAAAAGGCAGCTGCTTCCTAGCGTAACAGAGCGAGCAGCAATTATAAGAAAAATTGACTTGAATCAAGAGCTCAGTCTTACACCAGATTGTCACAGAATAATGTGTTAGACAGCCCTATGCTGTCTCAGGCCGCCTACATGCCAGACTCAATGGGCTCTTTGTTCCAGACCACATTAAAAGAATGCATGAGCTAATGGGGTGGTGGGAGTTTTAATGTAGCTTTAGTATCCTGAAGGTCTTGCTAAATTTCCCAGCGGGTCCCACTATTTCCTGTATCCCTTCCTGCTTAAAGATGGAACTTTGTAGATAGCACAGATTTGTTTCCAAATGGCAAGAATGGCCTTGTTTAAAATGAATGGGACCACCTTCTTTACTGCATTACAACAGCAAGCTTTGGTCTTCAAAGCTGGGTGACAATATTGTCATACACAGGGGGCTTAGTGCTGGAAATGCTTCAAATGGTGCTAGCATCTAGAACGCTAAATTAACAATAAGGACAACAGGTTTTTCCTCTTTTTTCTCACCCCCAGCTAAAAAGCTCTTAGGTCACCAGCATTTAAGAAGTTTGTGGAAGAATGTAATAATGAATTTGCAACAGAAGCTGGTGCTTTCTGCCAGGAATTAAAGTCCCAAACACCCAGAGGGCCCACAGTTGTCTATCTCTGATGTACAGAAACAAAAGAAAAGTTTGTGTGGCATTGTAAAAACATCACTGTTGACATCAACTAAGCTGCCCTGGAGAGACAGAGCAGTGATCCCTCCTTTTAAGGGTGGGACAACACCATCAAAAGGTCTTAAAGCCAGACCCCTCCTGTGGCTTCTGAAAAAGAAGGGAGGGAGAGGGAACCTCAAAGGGGGATTTAATCCTGGATGAGCATGGGCCTGACTCACAAGAGACCATGGTGAGAAGTCAATCTTGCTAAGCTTTGCCCGTTCAGGTGCTCCACAAAATAACAGGGGAAAATGATGCGTGTGTTTGTGTGCATGCATGTGCAGACATGCACATAGACGTGCTGAAAGGTAGAATTACAGTGGTATACTTTGACACCATGTTCCTAGCTAGGTTCTGTTTTGTTTTTTTTTATTTATTTGTCACAACAATATATGTAGGAATCATACAAAAGATTATATAGTATATAAACATATATGGGTAAATATAAGGAGGTATAAGCATATATATAGAAAGAAGAAAAGAAAAACAATAGGACAGGAACGGTAGGTACGTTTGTGCGCTTATGCACGCCCCTTATGGTCCTCTTAGGAATGGGGTGAGGTCAATAGTAGAAAGTTTTTGGATAAAGCTTTTAGGATTATGGGAAGAGACCACAGAGTCAGGTAAAGTGTTCCAAGCACTGATGATTCTGTTACAGAAGTCATATTTTCTGCAATCTAGATTAAAGCGGTTGACATTAAGTTTAAATCTATTAGTTGCTCTAGTATTATTGCAATTGAAGCTGAAGTAGTCTTTAACCGGAAGGACATTACAATAGATGATTCTGTGAGTTAAGTTTAGGTCTTGCCGAAGGCGACGGAGTTCCAAGTTTTCTAAGCCTAGGATTTCAAGTCTGGTGGGATAGGGTATTCTATTGTTTTCAGAGGAATGGAGAACTCTTCTTGTAAAATATTTCTGGACACGTTCAATTGTATTGATGTCAGAGATGTGGTGAGGGTTCCAAACAGGCGAGCTGTATTCTAGAATTGGTCTAGCAAATGTTTTATATGCTCTGGTTAATAGTGTGGTGTTTTTGGAAAAGAAACTGCGCAAGATTAGGTTTACAACTCTTAGAGCTTTTTTTGCTATGTAATTGCAGTGGGCTTTGGCACTTAGATCATTTGACATGAAAACTCCAAGGTCTTTAACGGGATGGGGGTCATCTGTAAGGTAATGTCCATCTAGTGTGTACTTAGTTTTTGGGTTCTTTTTTCCTATATGTAAGACTGAGCATTTGCTGGTTGAAATTTGGAGCTGCCAATTTTTAGACCAAGCGGTTAGATGATCAAGGTCATTTTGAATGATAGAAGTATTGTCTGTGATGTTAAATAGTTTGACATCATCAGCAAAGAGAACACAATTACTTGAGATATGGTCACAAAGATCATTAATGTATAGTATAAAGAGTGTTGGTCCAAGAACGCTGCCTTGAGGAACGCCACTCTTGACAGGAATAGGATTTGATAGAGCATTGCCAATTTTGACCACTTGTTGTCTGTTAGACAGAAAAGCAGATATCCATTTGTGGACGGGTCCTGAGATGCCATAGGATATTAGTTTTAGGAGAAGTTTATCGTGTACTACTGAGTCGAAAGCTTTGCAGAAGTCTATGTAGATTGCATCTATTGATTTGCCTTGATCAAGATTTGAAGTCCATATGTTTTTGCAGTGCAGAAGTTGTAAGTTCTACATTGCACATGGTCTGCCAGGTTTGAATATTGCATTTGAAGATAGGTCCAAGGGCAGAATTGAAGTTCATTGCCACAGTAGGATTCTTGGGGGACAAGACTTCATGCATAGGTACGTTATGTGTTCCACCAGCTTGATATTTGCCCATTTCATACCTTAGATTTAGCATCTGCTGAAAAGCAGTTTTTAAAAAAATTTCTTTGAAAAAATGTGCATGGTTTTTTTTGTCTTCTTCCCTGAACAGAATTAATGTTCATTTAAAATAAGCCTTCAATACTGAATCAATTAAGCTTGATTTAACTTTTTAAGTTAAGTTTATTATCTTCTCAGTGAAATAAGTGCCTTTGATTCAGTAGCTGTTCAGTAGTTTATCCTTTTGAATCTTCGATATTATTTACAAATTCAGAGGTGGCTAACATGGTCCCTTTTTTGATACTATATACATGCTATGGCATATGCTTTCTTTTAAAAAGCTCATCTTAATTTTTTCTTCTTCACAACTTTGATTTATTGGCAGACTTAGCGGATTAATTCTGTATATTCCTTTATTCATGTTATAGTGTTTTGAAAATAACAAATCAGTATCAGTTTTATGAAATATAGTGGTAGATGCCAGGCTAATCTCCAAGATAACATTAGACAATTTTTTAAAAAAAATAAAATTTTAAATAATTTTTATTTTGAATCTGAGGGGGCTAATCCTAGTAGATGTGTGGATATTGTTTATATTATAATATATCCAATCTTGAAATTGATAGTGCATAAACTGAGCCAGTTTATGAGGGCTCCAGTGGTACGTGACAGCTAATGTTGTGCTCACAAGTGAGGGCTGGGGGTGAAGAGAAATGTTGAGCTTAAACATATTACCCTGAGCCAAGAAAAACATCAACGAAAAAAGCGAATAATATGAAAATGTAGAAGAAAAATAAAGTGAAATTTTAAAGATAGGTAGAAAAAAGACAGGTGTAATCTGAAGAATGAGAATAAAAGTAACCAGTTTAAGGAATAATATAAAACAAAATGATGTGCAAGAGAAGTGAGATGGATGCTACAAATGAGGTAGAAAAAGATGGAGATCAGAAATTAGGGGGATCCAGAAAAACATTAGCGTGACCATCTTGAAAAGTGCTAAGGCACCAGTGTGTGTACCATACTTATTAATCGGGTGTCTCCCTCCCTGCTTCTGCATATTATGTGTAATCATTGCTCCAAATCTACTTACCTTCCTTCCTGGTTTGGAAGTACACGCGCTGCGTGCGCTAAAAAACACATTATTTCCTGGTTAAAACCAGGAAGTAATGACACCCGGGTGGGTGGGCGGAGCTTCACTCCGCCATCACTACTGGATTGCCGAGCCACTGACCATGATTGCTACCGGATCGCGCAATCCTGTCCGATCCGGGAACATTTCACCCCTGCTTCAATTCTGTAATGCTGGAAGGGGGATATACCTAGGTTTATGAGACTAGTGGCTTACTTTGATTATTGTGTATGTTCATGGCAAATTCAGAGGAGAACTATTAGCCATTAGGATACATTAGACATTGTAAACTAGAGAAGCTGTATTAATGATTAAAATGTGTTCACGCTTCATTCATTCTTGCTTTTGAAACCTGAAGGAAGATTTACAAATTCTTGGTACTGGATGTAATTGTATACCAGTGGTAGTTGGGTATGGCTTAAAAAACCCGATCTCCTTTCTAAACCATGTCTGTACTCTTGTGTTGTTCTTCATTTCCCAAATGGCTCCAACTTCCAAAAGGATTCCTGCATGCATAGGTGAATACTTTAGGGCTGCTAGCAGAAGACAAAAAGAAAAGAGGAAAAATACTTTCAGAAAATAAGGATAGTAAAATACTTTCTGTAGCCATGGTCAAGTATAAAAATGTTCACGAGGACTGTTAGAAGTACGGACAATTCTCTTGAATGAAAAGGTTGTGGCTGTGACTTTTGAATCCACTCAAACTGGAGTGTAGCCCTATTAATAGTGTTATAGCCAAACATGGCAGCGTTGCAAAACGTTTCCAGAAAATAGCTACCACTTCTTCCTCTACTCATCTTGAGATTTATTTTTTTCTGCCCCCTTCCCTGTTCTGCTTCCTCTCTTCCAGTGCCTCTACAACAAGGAGAATGGATAAAATGAAACCACATGCATCTTTGTGGTAAATGTATGTTTTCTCAATAGCGTAAGCCAAAAGAATGGGGTGGTGGTGGTAAAGAGAAGTCTGAAAAAGTGAGAAAAGGTTTAAACCTTATTATTTTTCCCAATTTTGTTTTGAGATAAATAAGGGAAAAAAATATTGGAGTAAAAGAGTTTTAGGACTTCCGTTGTTTGCCTCTTGCCTTAATCATCCTCACTTACTTGGCATGATCAACGTACTAACAGGTAAGTTGTGTTTTCATTTAGGCTTTCTAAGAACTAATCAAAATTGAAGTTTTTTGTATAGATTTATCTAGAAATTACCCTCCTCGGGATGTTTTTAAATTGGTACACTAACTTCACTAGGATTTCTGTAAGAAGATTCAGCATGCCAGCACACTATGTTGGACTTGGCTGGGAGCCATCGCACCGATGGGTGTTAAAAGTGTTCCACACTTTGCACAGATAGAAACTTTCTTTTTTTTTTTTTTTTTTTTTATTCAAAAAGTTTTACAAAATTTTTTTTTCCCCCTTTCCCCCCCTCCTCCCCCCTCCCTTCGCAACCCCCCTCCCCCCCCCGACTTCCCGGAACGAGCACAAGGTATAGTTAAAAGTAAAACAAACATATGCTAAAAAGTTTTCGTCCCAACTTAATTATACCCTACAATCATCAATTCCTAACTTCCCCAAAAGCTATCAAAATAATACATCATAATCATTCAAAACAGTCTGATAACTCTTAGTCTGATATCTACGTTGAATATAGTCAATCCATTTTTTCCATTCCTTTAAGTATCTTTCTTGCGTATTGTCTTTCAAAAAGGCTGATATCTTCGCCATCTCAGCCAAATTGGCAACTTTCAATATCCATTCTTGTATTGTTGGTACTTCTTTTTTCTTCCAATATTGTCCTATTAGTAATCTTGCTGCAGTTATTAGATTTAAAATCAATTTAGTCTCAATTACTGTACAATCCGTAATAATTCCCAACAAGAAAAATTGCGGCAGGAACTTTATCTTCTTTTTCAGAACATTTTGTAAAATCCACCAAATTTTTATCCAAAAGGCCTTTATGTCCTTACAAGTCCACCAAATGTGAAAATATGTAGCGTCATCACAATTACATCTCCAACATTTTGCTTGCATTTCTGGATACATACACGATAATTTTTTAGGATCTAGATTTGAGTCTCTTGAATTCTTTTTTCTATTATTTCTATTTCAAATTTCAGCACTGTAGAAAGAAAATCTTTGGCCTTAAGCACTGTGTCAATACGATATCTTCTTCCCTGATAATACACTGTCAAGCCAACTGGAACCTCCCATCTAAATTGAATCTGGTATTTCTTAAGCTCTTGTGTAAAAAATGTAAAGTCTTTTCTATCCCTTAACATCTTGGGAGGGATCTCTTTCAAAACCTTCAGCTCCTGTTCCCCTATTTTCAAGTTTTTCTGAAAAGCAACTTGCAAAATTTGATTCCTCACTGTTCTTTTCAAAAAATAAACCACGATGTCTCTAGGAAGTTTCTTTTGCCTAGCAATCCAAGAATTAACTCTATAAATTTTGTCAATTTGATAAGCAACCTCTTGTGGATCAAGTTCAATAAATTCAGCCAGAGCTTCTGATAAAATTTTTTGTCTTCATTCAAACCTCTAATTCTCAGAGCTCCTTCCATCATTCTATACTGCATCACCACCACTTGATCTTCATTTTTATCCAATTTGATTTGCATTCCCCCCATTCTATTTTCTATTTGTTGATTTGACTGAACAATTTCTTGCACCTCCTCCTCCACCACCTCCAGTCTTTTTGCCAAACCTTGAAAAGCCATTAAGATATCTTCTCTTATTTTTTTATTATTCTCTTTTATTTCTTCTCTTATTTTCTCATTATTATCCATAATCTCCTTAAACCTTTCTTCAGACACTTTCCCTTGCTCTTTAATCAGATCTTCTAAAGCTGGTTCAGAACCCCTTCTGCCCCCAGTCTTAGGTGGTTTAGTAGCCATTTCAGTTTTAAAATTCACAAAATATAAGTCTAGAAACTTCTCTTCTCCCCTTTAAGTATAGGAGAGCTCAGTTCACTTCATTAAAATCCACACATAACATTTCTTATCTTCTTAGTTGCACAGACTGTTTAAAATTCCATTCGTTATTTTCACTCCCGTTCAGGCGCCATCTTAGAGTCAATTAGAACAAAGGAAAAAAAAAATTTCTCTTTTTTAGAAAGTAGAAGTCAGGAAATCAAAAATACTTGCAATCCAATAATCGTCCGCTTGCACTCATTCCGTCTGCTTAAAGAGATCCATAAAGATAAGACAATTAGCAGAGATGGACACCTTCTTCTTTTCCTGCTTTTGCAGACACGCACTGAAGTCGGAGATGGCAGAAATATTTATGGGACCCATCGACCCTTCGAAGCTCTGCTTAATTAAAACAAAGCCTCTGGGGAGGTCTACCAACATTCCTGCGCTCTTATCTTTCCTCTTTCATCCAGAGAAAAAGATTAAAGCCGGCTTTTCCTGGCTTTTACGATGTTCAGTGCGGAGCCCCTTTAATTAGGGCTCAGCGAAGAGGTGGAGCCACCCGGAAGCCCACAGATAGAAACTTTCCATTGTGCTTAATCTGAAAGGACCAAATGGAACAGAACAGCCCATGTGTGGTCATAGCCCTGTGTTCAAGCTGCATGCCAAACGTCCTATGTCTCACTCTGTACTTTGAAAGAGCTAGCAGCTAAAGAAAATGAGGTTTTGGGTGGTTGGTTGTGAAACCTTTATTTTCCTTTTATTCCAAGGGAAAAATACAGCTTTCTGGCTGCTGTATTCTAAATTAGGATTGTATGTTCACTTGTTATCGTGGACTTCTTTGACGCGGAAATATACTGACACTGTATTCCTTGTTGCAGATGAGTTTCTGTCTACAAGGGTAGGGAGGTAAACTTTGGGAGTATAGATTTGTGTGTCTGAATGGAAGTTGGGATAGATTATTTTAGGGATTAAGTGTGCTCAGGCCATCCAATAGTTACAAACAGAAATCAGACTGCAATTCAAGCTAGTACTTAGCACTGCTGATAATCAGAACAAGAGATTGGAAGGGCAAGATAGGTAATGAAAATTATATAACTGGGTTTTTTTGGTATCTGTTGACAAGAGAGGATTTGTGGCTGTTTTCAGAAGATTTTTATTGCTGGTTGTGGCAGTGCAGGTTGGCAGCAACAAGCTCTCCCATGGCTGTTTTCTCGCTCAAGTAGCATTTTCTCCCTGCATACATATATGTTTTCACAAATTTCCTTAGAATGAGCTTTTGTCCCCAGAGTCAGATTAGCAGTGTTATTAAGTGATTTGGGATGGGTATTGGGAAATAGTGCCAAAAATTCAAGCAACAGAGAGAAGAACATAAGACTAGGAGAATTTCAATTCATGCTTATCTTATGAAGGCAATCCTCACAATCTGTCATTTGTAGTAGGCCTGCCAGCTGGCAGGGATAGTTTGTGATATAAATTATCCATCCGTTCTGAAGAGCAAGGGAACAAGAGAGCTTTGTGCTTTGAAGACACGAAAGGGGCTTTCTTCCTTTATTCACTTAACATGGCATCTGTACTTACTTTTTCCTTTCTCTGTATTAATAATAGATTCCAAGGCTACAGCACTTCCTTTAATGTTTGTGTAAAGGCATGAATCTGCCTTGAATCCTCTCTCCCCTCTGGAAGTCATTTCCGTCTCTCAGCCTGGGGTGGACTTTAATATTATTTTAGAAAATCAACCTAATGGCAAAACAGGTAAAAAGCAAACTGGATTCACAAGGTAGTTCTGCATTAAAGGTATCTAGGTCAGTACTGCTTTTTCCAGTCCAATACAATCTCCACAACAATTCGGAAATGATGAGCTGCCTTTTCCTTAATTATTTTTACTGTATTACCATAGAGATCTCTACCATGGTTAACTTATTCTGTCCGAAGTTATTTTTTTAGGAAACTAGAGAAGAACTAATGTTAAAGTGCTGATTTATGGGCCAAGGAGTGAGAAATCTCTCCCTTTCTAAACACAGCTTGCTGCAGTTCCCAATATAGGTAGCCCTCGACTTAAAACAGTTCCTTTAGTGACTGTTCCAAGTTATAACAGCACAGGGAAAAAGTGACTTATGACCATTTTTCACAGTTACGACCTTTGCAGCATCTCCATGATTATGTGATCAAAATTCAGATGCTTGGCAACTGAGTCATATTTCTGACTGTTGCTATTTCCCAAGATCATGTGATCCCCTTTTGCAAACCTTCTGACAAGCAAAGTCAATGGGAAAGCCAGATTCACTTAACAATCGAGTTACTAACTTATCAACTGCAGTGATTTGCTTAACAACCGAGGCAAGAAAAGGTCATAAAATGGGGCAAAACTCATTTGGGGCAAAACTCATTCTATTCTATTCTATTCTATTCTATTCTATTCTATTAACAAATGTTTCACTTAACAACAGAAATTTTGGGCTCAATTGTGGTTAGAAGTAATGGACTACCTGTAATGACAGGGATCATTAAAAAACAACAACCTTGAAGTGTAAATTTCCCAGGACTTTCATAGACCATCTCTCTCCCTCTCTCTTTCTCCTTTCTCCTTTCTGTTTGTTTCCCTCCCTCTCTCCCTCTCTCTCTCTCTCTCTCTCTCCCCCATGGCATAAACAAGTCGGTCTGGGTGACTTACAACAAATAGCTCATTTTGTTGAGCTCATACAAGATCTTGACCTAACTTGTGAAGCATGATAAAAAACAAATACCAGTCAAATTTACTTCTAAGCCAATTTTGGTATAGTGGCTACAAACCAGGAACTTGTGAGTTCAAATTCTATCTTGGACATAAAACCAGCTGGGTGACTGAGCTAGTCAGTCATTCTCTCTCTCTCAGCCCTAGGAGGAAGGCAAAGGCAAATTTCTGAAATTTTGCCAAGAAAACTACAAGGACATGTCCAGGCAGTTGTCAGGAATCAACACTGATTCAAAGGCAGAGAGAACAGGGAGAGGGAGATGCTTCAAAAGTGTTTAATCCAAACTTAGTTTTTCATTGCTTTTGTATAGTACCATATATTTTCTCTCAATTCAGGGATAGCTGATATTCTCTCCTCTCTTCTAAGTGTTTGGAAAACTGTTCTGCCTTCATAAGGTGAATCTTTATTACAGACTATGACCAGACTTAATCCTCACTTAGCGACTGTTCACAGTTAGAACAGTGATTAAAAAAAAGTAACTTTACAACCAGCCCTCTCATTTGTGGTCTTTGCAAGTCTATAAAGGAAAAGGAGAGTTGAAGTAAACTCGTAAGCAGAGTAGTGATTTCACTTAGTAACAGCTTCGTTTAACAGCCAATTTTCTGCTGCCAATTGTAGTTGCTGAATGAGGGCTACCTGTAGTGTTCAGATTGCGATAACTGGACTGTTTTTATGTATTTTTTTGCAGTCTTTATAAGTGATGATGCATGTCCTTTGTGGAAAACATTTGAAGTGCTACTTCTACCGTTCAGTGCTTGTATATTTGTGAAATAAAATATTCAAGCTATTAACTAGGGAGGTTAAATACCTTTTGATTAAATGTGAACTACAGCACGTAGGACTCTCACCTTGGATGAAGCTAATCCTTTTTGCTTCATTTTTAACAGAAAGCCCATCCTTTGCCCAGCCTTAATATTTTTGGCATCTGAATAAAGGCAAAAATTGGGATTGGCCCATTAGTCAATTGGTGTAAAGGGTTTTCACAGGCTGGAGTGATTGAGGAGCTGTTTGTTTTCTCTTTCAAATGCACCCAGTCAGATCCAGGTTTACTTCCCCATGAATTTTTAGTTAAAACCACCAGCATGGAAGCCAACGGGAAGTGAGACATTTCCCTAAAAAGAACATTAGCCATTGGTTAAAGCAGGGGTGTCCAAACTTGGTAACTTTAAGACTTGTGGAGTTCAATTCTCAGAATTCTTCAACCACCTTTGCTGAGGAATTCTGAGAGTTGAAGTCCACAAATCTTAAAGTTGCCAAGTTTGGACACCCCTGGGCTAAAGGGACTGAAACAAAGTTATCCAGCATGCCTGAAAAAAAATCAAAAGAGGGATCATTGATTTCTCTGAGCTTAGTTTTTTTCTTGCAGACTTTTCATTACCCAAACTAGGACTGGCCCTGATGATGTTACCTAGTTTAGGTAATGAAAAGTCTGCAAGAAAACACCCAAGCACAGAGAGCACAAAGTACCCGTCATTTCAGCCCTGAGCTACTAATATTCTCCTTTATCAAAAGAATTCTGGAACGCACTGGAGAGCAGTCGCCATTTGTACCCACTATACCAGGGGTCTCCAACCTTGGTCCCTTTAAGACTTGTGGACTTCAACTCCCAGAGTTCCTCAGCCAGCTTTGCTGGCTGAGGGACTCTGGGAGTTGAAGTCCACAAGTCTTAAAGGGACCAAGGTTGGAGACCCTTGCACTATACTGTTTGAATTGTGAAGCATAGAAAGCAAATAGCTGATTTCTTTGAGAGTGGAATCCATGAGAAAGCACTGTTTGAGCAATCAGGCCCTTTCATTTGCCACAAAGAAGGGAAACAAAATAAGTTTTGAGTTAATAACACTGAAGGTTAGATTTATAGATAGCAGAAGTTATTTGAAATCAAATTAAAGGAAGATTATTTTTAGATCCTACAACTTTGGATTTCAGCCACGCTTCTCATAGAATTCCTTGAGATATTATCAATATTATATTTCCCACTTTAGTTTTCAGTGCACAGTAGTAAAGCTTCAAAGATACAGTCCAGTTATGGAAATAGGGTTCTATTAAAGTCAAATGTCTATTAAAACCAAATTTAATGATCTGTGTAATTTTACATTCATTATGTAGTTAAACATAATTTTTACATAAATGTAAGGGCACTGTCCACACTGATTTGCCAAGCTTTACGTCTTTACGTTTGGCAAAGAAGTCCAAATTCAGATTTTGCTCATTGTTTCTGTGTTCCATTGAATGTGGCTCCATAAACATAAGATTTCACTGTAATACAATGCAATGCAATACAATTACAATATAAAGACTCAATGCAAGCTGAAGCATTTTAATCAAGTAGCACTTGATATTCCCAGTTCTCTAATCTACAGTATCTATTTGCATTTGCACGCTTTCAAACAGCTAGGTGGGCAGGAGCTGGAGCAAGTAGTGGCAGCTCACCCTATCATGTAGTGCTTAGGTCTCGAATGGCCAACCTTCCACTTAACAAGCCCAATGTCTTGGAAATATTGGGAGGGGACTGGCCTGGATATCCTGTGCCTCAGGAGTAGAACCTAAGAGCAGGCAGGAAGGGAAGAAGATATTGGGAAGACTGGTGGGTGAGCCAGTGCATAACCAATGCAGGAGCATGTAGAGGTGGAAGGGAAAACTGAATGAGGCACATCAGCCTGGCCAGCTTGCAGCCTGGCCAGCTTGCTCTGTCAGATCTTCCTATTTTGTTTTGTTTTGTGTGCCTCAACCTGCAACTATCTAAACATTGAGTTTCCGCTCCACTGAACCATCGTCACCCCTAAACAGTTCAAAAGAAACTGTGAACCATTCTGTGTTTATTTTGAACCCAAACCAAAACCCATTTCCCATTTCAGCCCCCCTGGTAACTCTCCGTGATAATGGAAAATATTGTAAGAAGGAAGACGCTGAGGAGAATTGTCTTTTAATAAATGTTGTGTGGATATTCCAAGAGATTCTTCAGCAAGAAAACCAACAGACGGTAACAGTACTACTTATTCAAGAGCCAAGCTGAATTTACAACACTTTGGAGTGAATTCTCATACCAACGAGGTCTCTTCTCAGCTATAAGAAATATACAGTGCAGAAGAAAGGGACAAAATTTGGATACAGCAACGAGAAGAAGGAATCCAGCATTCACTTAAGGCAGGGGTGTCCAAACTTGGCAACTTTAAGACTTGTGGACTTCAACTCCCAGCTTTGCTGGCTGAGGAATTCTGGGAGTTGAAGTCCACAAGTCTTAAAGTTGCCAAGTTTGGACACCCCTGCCTTAAGGAGACAAAACCAATGTCGTTAATTCTACAAAAGTCCACTGATATAGCATGAAGATTTTTACAACTTTAGGATATATGTACAAAAGCATCCCTCCCTCTAAAAGGAAATTTAAGAAAGCCAAGGGGGAAAAAAACCGCACACAGGCAAGACACACCTTTTTCTGAACTGTAAATAGGACAAGCATTCCTAAGCTTTGCTGTTCAAGAACACTGGCACGTCTGTTAAAGAAACACTTTCAGAAATTTTCAGCCATGCCCTGACAGCCTTCTATTACACAGTAGTGAGAAAGGACAGTGCTTATTGTTTTCAAGCTTTACCATGATGGAAGCTCGGCTGGCTGCCTGGATGAACAGCTAGGAAACATTTGTAGTCAATCAAGACAAAAGAAGTCTGAGCTATTCACAACATGGTAGGCCATCCACTACAGCATGGGCTGAATCCTAGGAACATAAGGAAAAAATGAACTGGTAAAGCAGTTAAGAACAACGGGAGAAGGGCCCCTGGGGAGTCAGAAATGTTTAACAAGAATTACAGCAGTGAAAAGGGCTATAAAAATTCTTCAGAAAAACCACCTTCAGTCTCAATCTTTCTTGGCTATGAGAAAATTTCCCAGAACAAGGTATGTGTACAGTTGCACACCAGCTGTTACTATTTCACATCAGACAGGGCAGAATACACACACTCATATCCAACCAAGGATTTCTGGAACCAAGCAAGGGGGGTGGGGAGGAGGAGAGAGGGGAGAGAGGGAGAGAGAGCGAGAACCCTGTGCCTTAAACCATAGTGGCATTATTTTGCTACATATGCTGTTCAGTCCTAACAGAATTACCAATCATGCCTGATTTTAATAACACAAATGATCAAACTACCACAGGAAGTGTTCATACTGTATGCAAAACCCCAATTCACATGGAGATGTGCTGTGCATGCAGTGTGAGACAGCACTCCCTAGCACGATGGGAGTTTCATCCAAAGAAGGCCATCCATCTGGAAGCAGTTCCCAGAATTCCCTGCCAGCGTTGCCCAGTTACTTAACTTACAGATTTGCAATAGGGAAAGGGGGGAAATGCTGCAGTTTTTCACCTGTAACTGTATCTGCAGGTATTTTGGGTTCATGTGAGGATCTTGTAGCAGGATATAATAATTAGTGCAAACTTCCCTAACCCGTTTGCAATGTTCTGAACTTCCTGACAGTTTACCAGTAATACAATACACAGAAGAAAGTCAATTTTACACATATCTGCCTTTCTTTCCCTTTATAGTGACAGCAAAATAAGCTGTCACTTCAAATACCATGACACAATAACCAGGGTATGTATACAAATTATATTCATACTCTTGAGGTGGTTGTTTTTTTTTAACACAAAGGTACACATATTTGAGCCCATAGGCAATTGGATGATAAACTCGAGTGGTTTCTTAGCAAAAAAGCAGCATAACTGCAATAGTAGTTCATGACCGCCTAATGGTTACCAAATGTAATACTAGCTGCACTGTGATGATGGTAATTATAACAGTAAAATTGTTGTAATTTAAATCCATTTGATATCAGTGGAAAGTACAGGTAGTCTTCATTTAATGACCACAGTCAAGCCTGGAATTTTGGTTATAAGTCGTCATGGTCATTAAACAGGTTTCATGTGACCTCACTCAATTTTACTACTGTTTTTACAACGATCATTAAGTGAATGATATGGTTAAGTGAATCCATTCTCTAAAATGGGTGTTTTTTTCTGGAAACCAGCAAAAAAGTCCCAAATCATAGTGGTTTATGACTGGTTGCAGTATCCTGTGACCACAGGACACTGCAACCAATCATACATGTGAGCCAGTTGCCAAGGTGCCCATAATGTGATCGTGTAACCATAGTCTGTGTGTGCGTGTATGCGTGCCTCCACATACATGGCAGTTGTAACTTTCAGAATGAGTCATCATTAACTTTTGTGGGGGTCATTCATAATTTCAAGTGCTTGTTAAGTGATTAGATGTTATGTGTCAACTACCTGTAAGAGCAAATTGCTCATTCTAGATTAACCTCTTTGTGTAATATATACCACAATGTGTAGGAGATACGAATTACGATCTCCTAATACTAAAGCTTGTATGTGTATGTTGGGTGTGTGCATGCACACATGAATGGACTCCTTTGAATCACTATTGATTCTGATGACTACTGGAGCAAGTCCCTGCAGTTTTCTTGGCAAGATTTTGGAAATGGTTTTCCATTGTCTCCTTCCTAGGGCTAAAAGAGCTGGTCCAAGGTCTGGTCCAAGGTCACTCAGCTAGCTTCATGCCTAATGCAGGAATTCAGGGTTGCCCGGTTTCTACCCCAATGCTTCAATCACCATACCAAACCAGCTCTCTGCTAAAGGAAGATAGAAAACTGTGGTTTAAGGCTTACAACAGGCACAGGATCATCAACTCAAACATTACATTATTTATTTTTATTTACTTCATTTTTATGCTGCCAATTCCTGAAGGCCCTGGGCAGATAACAATTGTACCACAAAATTAAACAACATGCACAAACAAGAACTAGACACAAAGAAATAACAAAAACATAAAAACCAGAAATTAAGAAAAGCTTGTGTTCTCAAACTTCATCTTCAATCACAACATAATTTCCTTCTGGAATAGAGAGAACAGATACCTTTCTAATAGCCTAGAAGAGGCAAAGATGATAGAACCACCACAGGGAGGGAGGTTTGAAAAGGGTTCATATTTAGAGTATAAGACTTGGTGCAACTATAAGTTACTTAAATGTACAAGCCAATATTTCCCAATCAGCCTTCCCCAAGCTCCCACCATCTCTAGTTAGCACTACTGACCTTTCAACACAAACTAAGGGAATAATAGTCCGTGTGTGAAAAATAGAATAGAATAGAATAGAATAGAATTTTTTATTGGCCAAGTGTGATTGGACACACAAGGAATTTGTCTTGGTGCATATGCTCTCAGTGTACATAAAAGAAAAGATACCTTCATCAAGGTACAACATTTACAACACAATTGATGGTCAATATATCAATATAAATCATAAGGATTGCCAGCAACAAGTTATAGTCATACAGTCATAAGTGGAAAGAGATTGGTGATGGGAACTATGAGAAGATTAATAGTAGTGCAGATTCAGTAAATAGTTTGACAGTGTTGATGGAACTATTTGTTTAGCAGAGTGATGGCCTTCGGGAAAAAACTGTTCTTGTGTCTAGTTGTTCTGGTGTGCAGTGCTCTATAGCGTCGTTTTGAGGGTAGGAGTTGAAACAGTTTATGTCCAGGATGCGAGGGGTCTGTAAATATTTTCACGGCCCTCTTCTTGATTCGTGCAGTATACAGGTCCTCAATGGAAGGCAGGTTGGTAGCAATTATTTTTTCTGCAGTTCTAATTATCCTCTGAAGTCTGTGTTTTTCTTGTTGGGTTGCAGAACCGAACCAGACAGTTATAGAGGTGCAAATGACAGACTCAATAATTCCTCTATAGAACTGAATCAGCAGCTCCTGATTCAGTTCTATAAAACCCATTCAACTTCAGTGTAGGTCCAAAGTAAGGACTTTGTACAGAATTATACATGGACTAGCTATAGGAAACAAAGTCTGAAAGCAAAAATACCCAAGTTTTGATCTGAAAAATAAATAAAAATTATAAAACATTTTGAAAAGTTGGTGTGATGCCAACTGAACTGAACACAAATCACACAACAGGTTACTAAAATTAATTAAGAATCTAAGAATTCGTAGAACATTTTCCTGCTTCTTTTTCCAATAGTAGCCTGAGGCTGCACCTAAAAACCTGTCCCCAAATATTGGCTGGCCTCCAGTGGAACAGAACTTCAGAATCCAAAAAACGAACAAACAAAATAAGCAAACTTATGAAACCCACTGGAAGTTGCAGGAGTAGAGAAAAGAAATCAGATTAATAATAAGAACCTCTTTATGGCTTCTCCTTCCTTGATCAGGATAAAGTTGATGCCCCTTAAGCAAAGAAAAGTAAGAGAAATGGGAATTTTGATACTAGAAAGGAGAGAATTCAGTCTTTGTTTTTATATAAAGCAGTAAAAATATAAATGAGATTGAAAAAATCAAGTTCTTCTCTGCAACTCCTTTATGTCTATTCACTTCAGTAAATGCTATCTTTATTCTTGAAATATGCTAATTATGATTGATGTTACCAAAACAATCTGAATATTTCAACCATGCTTATTTCATTCTGCAAAACTGTTCACCATAACATGAAATTTAAATGACCTGCTAAGCATAGACGTTTTCCATGGTTAAAAGCAAAGCATAGAAAGATTTGCAAAGTATCTTAAAAATTACCCTGACTCATTATTGTTTTGTATGTCAACCAAGGAAGCTGGGTAACATGAAAGCTCCCAGCTGTGCTGTGTTGCTGAAGGACTGCAGGGAAGGACATTGAGAAAGTGGTTTTCTTTTCCTATATGCACAACAGGACCTTGGGAAAAAGTGAACGAAATTAATGATGCTAGAATGCTTTGAAGTCTCTTCTTCAGCCTTCACTGATGAGAAGAGCCTGCTTTGCACTCTCACCCAAATCTCTGCACAATTCAAATAAGGAAGGAAGACAGAAGAGGAACAGGCAAATACAAGGGAGGCAAAATGTAAGATTTTGACCAAGACATCTGGCAAGTGGGTTATATAGAAAATATACCTTCTTCTAGATCTTCTGAAAAGAATATGCATTCATTAAATATTTCTATTCCTTTGGTACAGAATAGACATACTCCTGAATATAAAGTATGTATCTACAAATTGATTGGCTATTATTAATTGGTTATCACTCCAGATTGGCTTGGAATTCTGCAAGTTTCATTGCTCAGTACTGTAACCAGGAGCCTAAAATTGGGGAAAATGTTATCCAACTAACCGATCCTTGAGTAAAATTAATTCCTATTCAGTGTTCTAAATTTAATTACTTCCATGCTTAAGTGCCAAAGAAAACTATTTCATTTGAGCCACCACATGGTGGTCATTGTCAAAATCTGAGGTTAACTAAGGTTAACTAAATTAATACAACCAGTGGGAGAAAAGATTCATCCAGAAGGTCTCTAATAGGCCTTTTGGGAAGATTTTTAAAGCAAGGCAGGAAACCAGAGTCAACCTCATTACAGGCTGCAGGTCTTTACTGCAGAAAAAAGCTTGATAAGGATGAGTTGGTAGGGATTTTCATGACAGCACAGATTTGCAGAATAAGAAGAGAAGTTGAAACCACAATAATGCATAAGAGCACAAAAGTGCCTATCGTTCCTGTCCTATTGTTTCCTTTCATTATATCAAATTAATATAGTTATTGCATACTTTCGCTCATATATATGCTTATATGATGTATTTTTGTTTTATGTTGATGCTTGTGTATACTGTTGTGACAAAATAAAATTTTGTCACAACAGTATACACAAGCATCAACATATATATAAAGTCATTTCACCCTCAGTGATTTTTCCTAGAAACATTGCTTCTGTCTGGAAAGCCTAACTTGACATTTGTCATCCATGCTTCACTGTGCATGATTGACAGTTAGTTATGCGGAGGGAGAATGTCCTTGAAGAGTGAAACTTTAAGGCCAGGCTAATTTCCTGCCTGTGTATAGTATGTGCGAGTACAGAATGTTGCTGGCAGTAAGGACCCGACTGAGATGTCCCACTATTAAACAATGAATAGGTGCTAAAACAATCAACACCCACCCTTTTTCACTATACACATTTTCTATAAAGCAAGAAATTGGTTTCATAGAGTCAGCAAAACTGGAAGCATGGGAATGAGATCTGGAGAGATGTTAACAACTTATACTAATCGGCAAATTATGGTCGGTGACAAAGACAATGTCCTATATACTTCACTTGCTATAGGGAAAGATTCTTTCAAGAAAAATCTTGGTAACTATTCATCAACATATACATTAGGTAACAAAATAGATGGAGAAACCAGAATGAATCAGTAATAAGATACATTCTAGGCATGGGCAAAACTCTCTGATTTATGAAATATTCTAGAGAATGCCAGAATATGATGGTTTCAGTTGTCCCAGACAGCAATCCAGATGGAAAACTCCTGTTTAGGTATTAGATTATCCCTGGAATATATTGAAGCAGAACATTTTCTTTAGAAACCATGGAACAGTCCCCTGGAATGCAGGGCCTGGAAGTGGAATAATAAGTTTCAATGGGGGAGCAGAATATTTTGTGGAGTCCTCAGGAACATTCTGTTCCCGAACTAGTGAATATTGTACATTCTTGACATCCTGTGATAAAGTCAATTAAATTTGTGAATTGGAGAACGGGACAGAACTTGGAATATGAGACACCTGGAAGACTACAATAGAGGAATATTCAAAGATACACTCTGTTTCTCATGGCAAAAAATGAAGCATCTTCATGCAGGACTAAAAGGCATGCAGGACTAAAGTCTAGAAGTGGTCTGCACCCCAAGATTACAGAAGGAAGGAGGTAGAACAGGTATTGTGAGTTAATTATGGTGTTGTATAGGTTTATCAGTCATCCCAATGAACAGCAACTATACTTTAGTAGATAACTATGATGCTTGAATGGAAGAGGATGAAAAAGAATATATGAAGCCGATGATCAAAGCACATAATGGTCAGTATTATGCATCATGTGCAATTTTGGGAGCATATGGGAATTATCCAGACCATAAAAAGACTGATGACAAGAGACTCAATATTCAAACCTTAGAAAAGATTTATGGCTCATATGAGGATGCAGAATGGAAAGAAACCAGAGAAAGGCATTCTCCAAAGGCAGAATGGTTGCTAGGGAGCTTGTTTTGATCCAATAATCACAATCCTGAGCGCAGAGGAATAGTAAGGAGAACAATCTATTATGTGTTCTTGTCTCTAAAACTGAGTCTCAAGTTTGGGGAGATTCAAATAAGAATATATAGTCCAAACCCAGCAGCAGTCTTACTGGTAGAATCAAAGATGGGAGCAATTGCTATGATGATGCATCAACAACTGTAGATGCGGTTCAGAGGAGAGTGGGCTCAGAGAAACATCCTTGTGTCTCCTTTTCTTCTGATTAGAACTGATTGTGAGGGGGTTTTTTTTATAGAAGATTTGGGTTGGGTAAAAGATTTCCTCTGTACCAGGAGATTAGAACCTGAAATGTGGTTGAAACAAGGCTCCTATCACCTTTTATGACACAGCAAAATATTTTGGGTGAAGATAAAGGTAGGAACTTCAGGTGAGGATAAATTTCAGACTCTGCAGCTCTAAAAACTTCATAGTGACCTGAAAATGAAAAGAGCTATTGCATCAAATGTGTTTGATAAATGTCTGCCAATGCCAGTCTATTGTGTGAGCTTCCTCAAACCACAAAAGACAAAAGTTTTGTCCATTTGAGGAAAGAAATTTGTTATTGTAGCACTGGCATTTACAGAATGGGACCTTCAAAGCCAGAAGGGTACTTGAATTGGATAAGGGTAATTTGCCCCCAACTTCCCTCATACCCCACACAGGCAGTAAGTCAAGTAATGAAATATTATGCACACAAAGTACATTAAAACTAAGTTAAATAGAACAAAGTGGAGAAAAGAATAGTCTTTCAAAAGAATAGTCACATTTCTGAGAACGATCATACTTTCAATGTGATGGCCCAAAACAAACTGGATAGATTAAGCAGAAGTTGTGCCTAGTCATGGATGCTATGCAGAAGGCAGGACTACTATTAAAGTCTGCAAATGCTTATGTGAAACTCCAAAGAACACAATGAAGGTCTTACAAGTAGAATTGTACAATATTTCAATAAATATGTCAAGGGTGCACTTATGTGAGTGTATGAGAGTAAAAGTACTGTATACCTGCACGTACGTTTAATTTTTTCCCCATTATCCAATTACAACTTCCAAAGGTTTGATTGCTTAATATCTTTATACAGCAGTGGCCAAAATTGTGGAAACCTTTTGGGAAAAGTGTATTTTTGAGGTTTGATGGCTAATAACACCACCTTTTTTGGGGAGTAGTACCATAAAATTATATATCAATGGAAATATAATTTAATCAAGAATGTAATGCAATAAAGTTTGTTCAATTATCTGTATTCTATGAAATGTTATAGCCAAATAACCAGAAAAAGGAAGCACAACTTGCTTAGATTAATATCAAATAGCTTTCCTTCATCTGATTTTAGCCAATGAGCATGAGTGTTTAGAGAGCCAATCAGGTGTCATCTTGTTTTGGCAATGAGCCAATCAGATAACAGGATTCAGTTATTGATGTCATGTATTGAAGCTGAGAGAAGGACATTTGTCTCTGTGTTATGTGATCGCTATCAAGTTGGTTGGTTTTTTTTTTATGTTCTTTCATCTAGTGAGCTTGTAAAACATAATAAAATTAAAGTAATGGTGCAAAGAGTTGACTGGTCACCCAGAAAGCAATATAAAATAGTATTATTAAGTGAACAAGGCTATAGTTATGAAGAAATTAGAAGAAAAATTGGTGGAAATTTAACCAAAGGTGGCATTTCTAAGTTTTTGAAGAGGTATAAGGAGACTCAGTCACTACAAAACCACACTGGTAAAGGCAGGGAAAGGTGCACAACAGCAAGTGATGATAGAAGAATTAAGAGACTGTGATAGAAGAAAACCATCTGGGTGTATACAAGATGAAATGACGCAATACAATGTGAAGTTGAGTGCAAGGACTGTTCAGTACAGACTGCAGGAATTTGGCCTAAAATCTAGAATTCCACACAAAAAAGTGACTTTTATCTCTCAAACAAAGGTTGAAAAGCATTACATTCTTGATTAAATTATCTTTCCATTGATATATAGTTTTATGGTACTACTCCAAAAAAAAAGTGATGTTATTAGCCATCAAACCTCAAAAATACATTTTTCCCAAAAGGTTTCCACAATTTTGGCCACTACTGTAAAATAGGTACTACTTTAATGGGAAGGTAATAGTGTTCTGTGCACCTCACCATATAGCAATGCTGGCCTCGTGACCACTGAAGCATCTTTATACCATGCTGGCTCCCTCAACTAAGAAACGAGATGAGTATCGCCCCCTATAGATATGACTGGACAAAAGAAACTTTTATCTTTTTTTTTAAAAAAAAAATTCTGTTATTCCACCGATTATAATTAATTCATCTTGTGAAACATCTCCATCAGGGATAGATATACCTGTGTTTCCCCGAAAATAAGACAGGGTCTTATTTTTCTTTGACCCCCCCGAAGTAAGCACTTGGCCTTATTTTTGGCGAGGTCTTATTTTTTTGAGGTGCAGGAGGAGCGAGCTCACCATACCTGGGGTGGGGGGCCCAAAGCTGCAACCATCAGAGCTGACGAGTCCAACGACAAGCAAGGCTGTGGTGGTGGGACATGTCAGACAGCGCCGGCCAACCGCTCATCAGCAGGCCACTCTCCTGTCTGGGTCTGGCCACGAGCAGCATTGGCAGGCAATGAGGTGTGCGGCCAGCGCAAAGAACAGGGAGGTGTTGGCGGCGACGGGACTTCTGGCAGCAGCACAACACAGCCACTTGTCAGCTGTTTGCCCTTGCAGCCATGCATGCACTTCCAGCCATGCTTCCCAGGACTCTCCACCATGCCGTCAGCCCGGCCATGCCACTGGGTTTGCTGGTGTTTGCGGGAGTGGCCTCCGCGAGGCCATTCCACATGGATGGCTGGGGCACATGGGGCATGTTCCCCCCTCCTGAGGAAATGGGGACCGGCTGCGCAAGTGCTTCAAAGGCCTTCTTGTCGGGGGAGGGCTTATTTTAGCATATGCATTCAAAAGCCTGATTGAGCTTATTATCTGGAGAGGTCTTAGTTTCGGGGAAACAAAGTATATGGAATAAGTGTTCAAATTTTGATGTGTATTTGGTCCATTCTTGGCAAAATACAAATCTTAGTCTGAATGTGGACCAGTCAAAGCTGGATATGCTGTCCATTAAACAGTTTGTGAAAATATTCTCGCATAACCAAATAAGAATAGAGTATATCCTAACATGAGTTTTTCCAAATCATAGCATTCTCCTGAGGCATGGTCTTTTGATTTCCAAAATTTCCCGCAGTGGTCATGTTAACTGGAGAATTCTATATTTAGCATTAACATCTTGAAGAGCACCCAGTTTGAGGTGTTTCTGTTTCTGTTTCTGTAACCAATCACAAGTGGAATCCAGGTTAAATCACTGAAGCTTTGTGTCTTTGAAATTTACTAGAAACATTAAATACAATGTTTTGGTATTTTAAAATGTTTGTAAACATGCAAATATACTTTCTGGCAGCGGTGAAATACACTTACCTTAGTTACCAGTTTGGGGATGTGAGCGCGTGCGCACCTCTTCTGTGCATACGCAGAGGGTCAAAAACAAGATGCGCGAATCGGATAGATCTGGGCAGATTTCACCGCTGCTTTCTGGGAAAGAACTTTATGTTTTGTTTGTGATGGACCCCAGAAATATTTGACAGAATGACTGATGATTTTTAAGATATAAAAAGTTGACAACCCCCCTTGTACAAACATTCTCTGTTCATGTGAGTGACGATTTTACATTAAGGCAGCATTTGTCCTAGAATAGGCTGTAAAAAGAGCTTTTCTTCTGATTTCTTATATTAGGTAAAAATCGTCTACATTTGGTCAAGTAAGAACATTTTTTAAAAAAATTACAAAACAGTAGGTGGAAATTTCAGACAACTTTTAAACTCTGTGGAGTAATAGTTGTAATTTTGGAGGCTTGCAGGAATTTCAGAAAAACTTAGAAGAAGGGAATGCAGATACTTGGGAGTGCAATTCTTATTTGTACTAGTCGGTTTTGCTAGTGATCAATGATTGCAGGAGCTGTAAATCTCAAACAGCTGAGGAATGCCAGGTTACTTCTTGAATAATCTTCATAGTTCTGGGATTTGTTACACAATATACAGGAAAGTTTATCAGAAGAAGAACGTTGAACAAACCATTTGATAAAAGAGAAGTTTTGAAGTGACGCACATTCCCTGGAAAGAGATTCTCTCATAATAGTTTATGTGACATTTATTAGCTATATTTGGAGATACGCCAGCAACTGAAAGAATCCAGAGTGGTGGCAATGGAAATTTTTTACCTCACTATGGGAAAGGAGTGGGGTGCATACTCATATTTTATGTCTTAATAAGGCTTGTAAACCCATGCTATTATTTATTTCATTATCCACGAAGACATAATGTCAAAGGAGCTTCCTCTGCTTTTTCCTTCCTAGAATAGTTAGTTATTAGCTTGTTAAAATATTTCCTTGATCCCTTCAATACAATGACATGAAATGAGGAAGTCGCTGAGATGCCAATTGGAACACCAGGAGGCTGATTGCACTATTTCTCTGGCTCAGCTTCAGCATTTTTCATATCGTATAGACTGGGGGGAAAGTGAAAGAGGGAGTACAGCAGGGGTGTCCAAACTTGGTCCCTTTAAGACTTTTGGACTTCAACTCCCAGAGTTCCTCAGCCAGCTTTGCTGGCTGAGGGACTCTGGGAGTTGAAGTCCAAAAGTCTTAAAGGGACCAAGTTTGGACACCCCTGGAGTACAGTATATTACCTCCTATGGAGGATATATATTAGAGGAGAGTAAATTTAATTCTTCTAATGTCAGCAGCATTGAGTTTACTTATTCAGGAGTTGAGTTTGTGGTAACCTTCTTTTTTCCCCTTTATAGTGAACTGGGGAAAAAGTAGCATTTAAATAAAGTAATCAAAGTGTTCACAAATATTATCTTGACAGTTTTTTACAGTGCCTGCTTAAAATAAATAAATATCAAGCCCACGAGATATACAGATATAAAACTGATAGATTAGTCAGACTTCTAGGGCAATTTACAATTTAAGATTGAAATGAAGCTTGAACAAGGATTTCCAGCTGAGGGGCTCCCAGCCTGCATAAATACACCAAAAGTTTTTTTAAAAATGCAGTGCAAAAAATACCCATTCTTGTTTAGGTACTACAACATTTGTGCTTGCCTGCTTGCTTTATTTTCAAAATGTTCAAATTGCTTCTTTGCCTGTAAGGCTTCCAAGATAATAGCAATAAAAAAAAGAGGAGGGCAAATTAACAATAGTAAAATTTACAACAAAACCACAAATTACAATCAAGCAAAAATAACTTAACAGCTTTCACTGCGTTGCCAATATGTTTTTTGTTTTCTCCTTTGTAGGAAAGGCCTTTGATATCACCTATGTACGCCTAAAGTTCCATACCAGCCGTCCAGAGAGCTTTGCCATTTACAAGCGCACTCGGGAAGATGGTCCATGGGTGCCCTACCAATATTACAGTGGCTCCTGTGAGAAAACATATCACAAACCCAATCGAGGTTTTGTCAAGAGTTGGGAAGATGAACAGCAGGCTGTTTGCACAGATGAGTTCAGTGACATCTCACCACTGACAGGTGGCAATGTGGCCTTCTCAACACTGGAGGGAAGGCCCAGTGCTTATAACTTTGATAACAGTCCTGTCTTGCAGGTAAGAAAACTTGGAATCCGGATCAAAGACTAAGACTGACGTGTTTCATTTCTTAATTTTCATGTCATTCCAAAATCTTGTCATTCTCTTTTTTCCTAGGGAACCTGACCTCTTTCATTCTTTTCAGACTGGGCCCTATATAGACTATTGGCTTGCTTAGTTAATACGTCGTCAGCCAGGGGATAATATCAAGAGATCTTTAGTAACACCCACAAACTCACTTTCTCCCCATTTTTGCCAACTTTCATGGCTTAGATTAGGAATGCAAGGAGGGGGATCATACTTCCTTGCCATCCCTCTCTATAAATCCTTTCCCAAAATCTACTTGACATGGTGATGTCAAGATAATGACAAAGATAATATACTGTACATAGGGAGGAAATAAGATGGAGGAGGAAGCATTAACTTCCTTCTCTCTTATGTGCAGGTTCCTATTTATTCAGTCAGGTCCTCAATTTAAAAGAGACACCTCCGAAAAATTACTTATGACCCAGATTTGTAGTTCTAGTGCCTCCCCACATCTTTCCACAGTCACATGACCACATTCTGGACACTCGGTAACTAGCCCATATTTACAGACATTTGCAGAACCTCACAGTCATGTGATCACAATTTACTGACATTTACTTGTTGCTCTCCAACAAAAATTCCCCAGATCAAATAAAGGGTTCATTTAATGACCACAGCATTCGCTTAATGACTTCAGCATTTGCTATATGACATACATTCATACAAGAGTATGTGTATAAAGAGTGGAGAGGCTATTTGTGTCAATGGGGAAGAATGTGCGCATATGCAGGTAGGCAAGAAAAGTATAAAGAATGCTGCCTTCAGAAGTTTTTGTAAAGCAACTTTTAACATTTAACAAAAGATTTTGGATTACGAACAGACCAGTCTGGGCTAGAGGTCACAATTCCTTACTTGTACTAGGCAGTGAGTGCGTATATTTATGTGTATACTGAATTCAGAACAAGTATAGTAAAAGTCTAGTAATGTTTTGATTGCTCCTCTGGTCCATAGTCCAATTTCTAGCATTTTGGTGGGAGAAAACCAGTGCCAACATCTAGCTAGTTAAATTTAATAATGATTCACACCTCTAATGAGAAAACCAGAATTTCCCTTTTAAGGGAAAAATTTTTTGCACTGAATTGTTATGATGTTTGTTTTCTCTCATGGGATCCATTAACTTCCTTTTCAAGTTATTGTTAACATAATTTTAAATCTATTCTACATGAAATGAACAGGAAGAGTGTGAGATACTGTGAACACGAATGCTGTTATGGAGTGATTTTTCAGTTTTACTAAAAGCATGTTACAATAGTTGTTTTTCGTTCTGAGAAATAGCAGAAGTTCAAGCTGGATATCCATTTGGAACAACGGTGTCTTAAGCTTGCATTGGCTAGCAAATGAACCATGGCAAAGATAACGAGACTGAGCAAGGAATAAAAATTATACATCAACACAGCACACAATGTAACCTGTTGTATTTACAGTGTATTTTGGACATTGTATATTTGTGGAAAAGCTTATCTATCTATTTAAATTCTTTTATTTTCTCCCCCAATTTTTGGATTGAGAATCGGGAAGCATTCCAGATGGTTTGGAACAGAGGGCAGGGAAGGTGTGGCACAGAGCTAAATTCCACAGTATCCTCACAGGGATATAACTTGATTATAATTTTATTTATTTATTTATTTTATAATGAAGGTAGTGAGATGGCTCCAGTGTAATTCTAGACAGTGACTGATAGTTCTTTGCACCATGCTTCCATGCTGTTTTCCTCTCCCTTATATGTGGCAATCCTTGCCTCAAGCAAACATAATTTTTTGTTTTGCCCAAGATAAAGAGACATGGAGCTGAAAAAAATTAGAGAAACATGGAGCAAAAAAACCCATATGAGGATCTGAGGTTGGAAGCCCACCCAGCTTGGTTAAATGTCCACTAAATGACGCACTGAATCAGCCTCCCCATTGCACCTTGCAGAAGAACCATAATCCCCATCCATGTGTGGAAGGCACCCATTGAGGAAGGTTGCTCTACAGTTAAGCTGTTTGCTTTTGCATATATGCTTACAAACAAATGGAACTGCAAAACATTTGTGACTGGGAATATAATGGTTGAGCTTTGTTAGCTGCAAAATGGTGCCAAAATAGTTTGCAAAAATAATGGCAGCCATCTTTACATTTGCTTAGTAGATGATTCTGTATTGATAGGCAAGATGCAATCCAGTCCGCTTCGCTTTTTAGCGAAGGTTGTAGAGAGTGTGGTAGCTGTCTATCTAGACCCGTTCTAGTCCGGCTTCCGACCCGGTTACAGCACGGAGACGGCTTTGGTCGCGTTGGTGGATGACCTCTGGAGGGCCAGGGACAGGGGTTTTTCCTCTGCCTTGGTCCTATTAGACCTCTCAGCGGCTTTTGATACCATCGACCATGGTATCTTGCTGTGCCGGTTGGAGGGGTTGGGAGTGGGAGGCACCGTTTATCGGTGGTTCTCCTCCTATCTCTCCGACCGGTCGCAGACGGTGTTGACAGGGGGGCAGAGGTCGTCCTCGAGGTGCCTCACTTGTGGGGTACCGCAGGGGTTGATTCTCTCACCTACCCTGTTCAACATCTACATGAAGCCGCTGGGTGAGGTCATCAGTGGTTTCGGGGTGAGCTATCATCTGTACGCTGATGATACTCAGCTGTACTTTTCCACCCCGGACCACCCCAACGAAGCGGTCGAAGTGCTGTCCTGGTGCCTGGAAGCCGTACGGGTCTGGATGGGGAGAAACAGACTCAAGCTCAATCCCTCCAAGACGGAGTGGCTGTGGATGCCGGCACCCCGGTACAGTCAGCTGCACCTGCAGCTGACTGTTGAAGCAGTTAGTGGCCCCAAAGGAGGTGGTTCGCAACTTGGGCGTCCTCCTGGATGGTCGGCTGTCCTTTGATGAACATCTGGCGGCCGTCACCAGGAGGGCCTTTTACCAAGTTCGCTTGGTTCGCCAGTTGCGTCCCTTCCTTGACCGGGATGCCTTATGCACGGTCACTCACGCTCTGGTTACGTCTCGGCTGGATTATTGCAATGCTCTCTACATGGGGCTGCCCTTGAGGTGCACCGGAGGCTGCAGTTAGTCCAGAATGCAGCTGCGCGAGTGGTAACGGGAGCCGTTCGTGGCTCCCATGTAACACCACTGCTCCGTAGTCTGCACTGGCTTCCTGTAGTCTTTCGGGTGCGCTTCAAGATTCTGGTTACCACCTTTAAAGCGCTCCATGGCTTAGGACCCGGGTACTTACGAGACCGCCTGCTGCTACCTTATGCCTCCCACCAACCCATACGCTCTCACAGAGAGGGCCTTCTCAGGGTGCCGTCCGCCAAACAATGTCGGCTGGCGGCCCCCAGGAGTAGGGCCTTCTCTGTGGGAGCACCAACACTCTGGAACGAACTCCCCCATGGCTTACGTCAAGTGTCTGATCTTCGGACCTTTCGTCGTGAGCTTAAAACATATTTATTCATTCAAGCAGGACTGGCATAAATAGTTGTTTTTAAATTGGGGTTTTAATAATATTTTAAATTTTTTAAATGTTTTAATTATCGGCCGCATATTAATAGTTCATTTTAAATTCTTTTAATTGTATATATTCTGTGTTTTATTTTGGCTGTACACCACCCTGAGTCCTTCGGGAGAAGGGCGGTATAGAAATTTAATAAAATAAAATAAATAAATAAATAAAATAAATCCAGGAAGATTGTGACTCACAAGATTGACAAAGTCACAGCCCTAGCCATTAAGATTTTCATTGACATATCTTTGCCAGCTTTTCCACTCTGTAGGCCAATTAGCTTGCCCTGAACGTCAAGAGCTTGATAATATAATCAACAAACTGATCAAGACTTCTATTGACACTATCCCAGACTTCTATTGATACTATCCCAGAGAGTGCCCATTTCTCAGTTAGAAGCTTGGTGGCCAATATGGCCACTAGAAGGAACTCTGCCTGAAGAATTAGAATGTGGACTTGAAATCGAAATTGGTAATATTAAGGGCATTCAAGGGAAGCAAACTGGATTTCTTAATTGAGACTAAGGATAAAAGAAAGCCATAATTTAACCAAGAAAAGAAAAAAGCAAAAGGTCAAGTTATATCACTCATTCCTTATCCCAAAGGTGCTTTTTCAGGAGGCAACTGGACTTTCTTATTTTGTCTATTGAATCCGTTTAGCTTCTCATCCAAGAAGCTTCTTCAGCTCTGACAGGATAGTGGGGGAATGGAAGGATTTATATTCCTTGCAGACAACTGGTAATTTACATCCTTTTAGAGCAGGGGTGTCAAACTTGCTGTCCAAATTTGTCACACGCTGGCCATGCCCACCCCTGACTTAGCGAAAAGGGGAAAGTCGTGATACATCATGTGGTGACAATGTGACACTGCAACTTTAGCACCCCTGTTTTAGAGGGTCATTGAAGCACTTGAAGGTTTATCTATGTCCTCGGGGTTACCTGAGTGGTGCTCCTGGACCACTATAATGATATGTAGGAAAGATGTTGGGAGGCAGGAGGGAGAGATGTAGACTGGACAACTGACATGTAAAAGTTAACTTAGAGAAGGAGAGAGGATGTGAAATACAACTCTCGCTAGATTTAGGGGAGAGGAGTAGGGAAGTCTTGCAAAATTCTGTTAACATAATCTTATAATAAAGGTAGAGCTTGTTCTCTGGACTACCTAACTGAACTAACAACTATAAATGACTCAGATCAAACTGGAATGGATGACAGAAAACTCAATCCAAGTCATATGAACCAGGTCATCTCCAGCCTACCAAAGGAGGTGCAAAAGGATAATGACTGTCTCATCCTCCGTATATGGCAGAGACTAATGGGATTTGTCTACATAAACCCCACATTACATCAATCTTGTAGGGTCCAAAGCAGTGGTGAAATCTGAACCGGTTTACTACCAGTTTGCTGAATGCGCCTGCATGTGTGCATGTGCAGTGCATACCACGCACCAAATGTGAGGTGCGCGCGCACGCAGTGTACACCAAAATGAGGTATGGCATAAGTAGAACAGCGCATGGGGTGGTGATCAGCTGTGGCAATCTTTTTTTTACCTTTTAAAAGCCTTTTTTTACAACCTATTCTGGAGAATAGGTTGTAAACAAAATGTTTTTAAAAGTAAAAAAATGCTCTGACGATCAGGCAGCTCAGCTGTGATTGTCAGAGCCTTTTTTTACCTTTTGAAAGCATTTTTTTACAACCTATTCAGCCAAATAGGTTGTAAAATAATGCTTTTAAAAGTAAAAAAACCCGCTCTGATGATCGCGTGGCTCAGCTGTGGCTTGCAATCTTTTTTTTACTTTTAAAAGAATTTTTTTTACAACCTATTCAGCCAAATAGGTTGTAAAAAATGCTTTTAAAAGTAAAAAAACTCTCTGACGATCGTGCGGCTCAGCTGTGATCGTCAGATCCTTTTTTTACCTTTTAAAAGCGTTTTTAAAAAGAAATGGCAAGCGGGCAACTGGGTAACTGGGCGATTGGGTGGGCATGGGCGGGGGCCCAGGATTTTTGCTACCGGTTCTCTGAACCACCTTCCACCATCGCTACCAGATCAGCCGATCTAGTCCGAACCAGGAGTATTTCACCCTGGTCCAAAGCTTAGTTCAATGGATTATGCCAGAGATTTCAACAGCAATATTAGTCTATGACATCTCCAAGGTAAAAGTCAATCCTTCCTTCTGCCCTCACCCTAAAATCTAATGAGAAAAGAATTGGTTCAACTGCAACATCATTAAAGCCATCAATATCTACTGAAAGACAATAGGGGAGTTTTGAATCTTAGACTGTCTCCTAGTTCCTTTTTGTAGCATCATTTGGGCTGCAGAGCCTTTCCTTTCATGGTCACCAGGAAGAACAACACCTGTATTCCTTTAAGAGACAGAAAATAAGCATGCTCCATGGGAAATTTTGTCCTGTTCCACTAGAAACCCAACCATCTCTGTCTCCTTTAACAGACTCTGGGAAACATCAGAGGCTGTCACATGGTCCTCCATGTTCTCCCTTATTAAACTCTACCAGCTTAGTTCCTGCACCTCCACTGAAGCATCTTTCAACAAGAAGATGTTGCAGAAAATAGTTTCTAACAAGAATTAAAGTCTCTTCAAGGATAGCTTTGGAATGTCCATATCACTGCTATAAAATATGTGCCTTCATGGGATTTCCAGAAAACCATTCATTTTGCATAGAATGAAAAAAAGTGAATATCACTGAGCGGGCTTGAGCCTGTGATTTCTCTCTATATCTCCCAGTTAGTCTGAAGTCCACTTTATAGGATGTGAGATCCCATATTCAAATAATCCAGTGTGTTCACAAGCTTCAGACTTGCATGATGATAATATTAACATAACTTAAATTGGTGATCCACTTTTCACTTTTATATCAATGCAACTTTAGAGGAAAATTTTGAAGCATGAGCCACCTAAATTTGAAGATTCTGCTTGTTGAGCTGGGCAATTACTTCTTTTTATTCAAAACGTTTTACAAAAAAATTTTTTTTTCCCCTTTCCCCCCCAACCCCCCTCCCTTCACTAATCCCTCCCCCCTCCCCCCTGACTTCCCGGATGAAGCACAAGGTATAGATAAAAATAAAACAAATATATGCTAAGAAGATTTTCCCCCAAAACTATTATACCAATTTTCCCTCTCTAACTCTGACTTCCTCCTAACACAACCAAAATCCTTCAAGAAAAACATAAAAAAATAAAATAAAAAAATTAACAATTAAGAATAACAAAATATGTAAATCAATAAAACAAATTAATCCTAAAGTATTTAAAACCAACTAAAACATAAAAATCCAATCCAATTCAAAGAATATCTCCCTTATAGCTTCTATAACCATATAATTTTTCCCCCAGGTCTTTCTTACATAAACTCTTTCAAAATTATTCTATTCAAAATACAATACAACTCATTATAAAATTTCAATACCAAAAATTACAGTAGCTATTCAAATTTAGTCCATCCTCGTCAAAATCCAGTATAAATCCAAATACCTAGTCTTTTATAATAGATATAAAACATATAATCAACCCATTTCTTCCAGATCTTCCTCACTTGTCTTTCAGGGACAGTAATATTTTTGTCTGTTAATAATTCAAAGGATAATACTTTTGTCTCTTGCCATTTTTTTTGATGCATTAATCTCTGTCTTTCCTTCATTTCTCCTTTTGAAAAGTCAGTCACAATATTACCTAATAAATCCTTATGTTCAAAAATCCACAAATTACTACCATATATTCCATCAATCCAAAGAAAGAATTCTTGAAAAGCATTAAGCCTGTAAATTTTTTCAGTTCGGGAGACAGCCTCCTGTAGCACAAATTCTGACATTTCATCCAAACTATTTAAAGGAAACTTCTTTACATCAACTTGTTTATTCAGGATCATATCTTCATATTTATCCATTTTTATTTGTATCTCATCCATTGCATTTAAGTCCTGTTTGAGTTCGTATTTTTGAATAATTAAATACATTCTTTCTGTGTAATCCTGTATAAAGTCACGAATCCATTCTTCTGAAAAAACCTTCATGGCAAAGTTCTTACTGAAAATCCCCTTATGAAATACTTAAACAACGTAATATAATCCAACAATCCAGAATCCAACACAATATGATGAAGTCTCCATTCAGTTTTGATTTCGCAGCAAGGCTGATCTATTTGCAGAGTCTAAAACACCATTTTAAGAGAAGGAAAAAATAATAATTTTTCTCTCTTTAAAAAAGGAGGAAGTCAGGAAATCAACAGTACTTGCAAACCAATAATTGTTCACTCATGCTCCTTCCGCCTGCTTATAGAAATCCACAAAAAGAAATCAATTGTTAGCAGAACTTGGACACCTTCCTCTTCTCCTGCTGTTGCAAGAGACGCGCTGGATAATGGAGTGTAGAAGGAATTCAAAGGGATTCGACCCGTTCGGGACTTTGAATAACAAAAACAAAGCCCCTAGGGGAATCTACCTCTCTCCCCCCTTGCTCTTTCCCCTGCTCTCTCAACCAGAGAGGGAAAATTAAGTCGGGAACAGCTGTTCGAAGCTATTTACACCGGCTTTTACAATATCCAGTGCGGAGTGCCATAAATTAGCACCCAGCGAGAAAGGTGGCGCCAAGCGGAAGTCTAGCTGGGCAATTACTTCTAAGTAATTGTTTGGAGCTCAGGGGATCTGTGCTATGCCTTCTGATGCCCAGCTTGTAAATTATAAAAATTAACACTGTACAAGCTAATGATTTCCTCTTCCTTTTATTTCATAGAAACCACGTGTCCCTTATTTGATTTTCCCCAGAAAGTGAAAAGCGGACAAAATTGGGTTTTGAGCATAGAAAATTTGGTATATACATACTGTCACAATCATGTTTTCAAAATTGATGGCAAGTCAACCTTTCAAGATGTTCTAATATTCCAAATATGCAGAGGCTTTCCATTTTGTTAAGTACAGAGTCCAATTGATCTTTCTGCTGTTAATCCTTTAAAGTCCAGATAATATCTCAAATCTTCACTGAAAATAATTTTTCCAAAAATGTGTAGACATGTTTCCTCCCACACACATAGCATGCATTTCTGATGAATTAATTCATGTTACATGATATTTCAAAATAGCAGTTTTAGGCTTGGGTGTCTTTGTCTCTTTATGTGTCTGTGTGTATATAGAAACATTTCATATAGTAAACAGAGTGGTTGTTGGCTGACAGCACTAAGTATTTTAGAATCCTTGCAATAATAGTATAACAGGGAAGCGGGTATCATAAGCTTTAGAAAATAATTATAAATAGTAATTAATAAACAATTATTAGATTTGCACTGAACTCATATTCAAAAATTGAGGGATACTTGAATGTCAGTGAAAGTTTGGATTCTGACATCTACGTGCCGTACTTGTATGGATTTAAAATTATTAAAGAGTATTTACAGTGCATTGTATATTTATGCAACTTGTACTAATAAAGGAGAATATTTGTAGCTCAGGGTTGAATTTGTATGAAGGAATTGATAGTCTGGATAATGGTTGGAGATCTGATAAATTACAGCAAAAGTTTGAGTGATGTGGTCTCATGCGATGACTTTCTTTTGAACAAACCTTATTTCATATGCAATATTACCTTTATTTTGGAAGATGCACTGATTATTGAAGATGCTCAATTATGCACTAGAGATTTGGAAACCAGCAGGAAGACAATAAAAATGGCTATTGCTTGCATTTAAGATCTCACACAGACACAAAAAAGGGATATCTGTTTTTTTGTTAGTTATATCATTGGTCAGAAGAGATGATACTTTTTTATTTAAGTAAGTGTTTAACCCAAGAGCCCTATTAGAAAAACTGATGAGAACCATGGACCATGTGTTTGATTATGGACTTAATTTTGCATTGTTTCCTAATTAAGTAAACAAACATCTTAATTTATACAATACGGTACATCAAAAGCAAAGCATCTGCTCTAGGGACTATAGAATAAAGAATGTTGCATGCTATTTGCTTATTTCAGTTTTAATCTACCATATTTTTCAGAATATAAAATGCACTCCCCCTCCCCCCAAAAAAGAGGGTGAAAATGTTGGTGTGTCTTATACACCGAATGCAGCCATTTTTGGTCCCCCGAAGCCCCACCCTGCTCATCCCATTTTTGCGAATGGGCCTATTTTTCGCAAAAACAGGGTGCACAGAGGGTTTGGTAGGCCTGCAGAGTGCTCCTGGGGACTGGGGAGGGCAAAAATGCCTCCATTTTTCGCCCGTTTTTCGCAAAAATGGGGATATTTTTGTCCTCCCCCAGTTCTCAGGAGCACTCTGCAGGCCTCAACCTCTGCACGTCCCCTTTTTTCACAAAAACGGGGCGCGCAGAGGGTGTGGGGTGCCTGCAGAGTGCTCCTGGGGACTGGGGAGGGCAAAAACCTTTTTTTTTCTTACCTCTTCAAAATCTTGGTGCATCTTATACACTGGTGCATCTTATAGTCCTAAAAATAAGGTTTTTCATGGCAAATTGGGGAAAAGTTATCATTATTTTTTGGCTGTAGGTGATGTCATGTAAAGTTGGGTTCTCCAATAGTATCTTTTACTAAAAAGGAATTAGTCTAGTATTTTTAAATTCTATTCAGAAAGATCTTTCTGTTTTTTCTTTAGTAAGTTTCCTTTTCTTCCTCATTCTAACCCAGGTTTTAGTTTCTTTTCCATCTCTTCTCCACCACTACCCTATATTTGTGGCTCTTAATTTTTTTTCCTCCCACTTCCTTTAAATCAATGTTACTTAACCTCAGCAACTTTAAGATGTATGACAGTATACACAACTTAGAAGTTAGTGAGGTTGAGAAAGAATGATTTAAATGATCTTTGTTTCTTCATGTTTGGAAAGCAGTGGCTTTTGTGTGTATTAAGCTTTTCCTGTGGTTTTCTCGGTCATAACTGCTTTAGATTATGTGGTTTAACTTCCATTTTCTCTTGTAGGAGTGGGTCACAGCTACAGATATCAGAGTAAGCCTCAATCGCCTGAATACCTTTGGAGATGAAGTATTTAATGACCCCAAGGTTCTCAAATCCTATTATTATGCAATTTCTGATTTTGCTGTGGGTGGCCGGTAAGTAATAAATCCCAAGTGATTCTCTTTCTAATAGCTTAAATAATTGCTTGCTTAGGGCAGTCTTTCTCAAACTCTCATGCAGGATAGGGTTTTCTGGGAGTTAAAATCCACACATCTAAAAATTGCTGAGGTTGAAAAACACTATTTTAGGGCTTTGGTGTAATTTCAGCCTCTCTCTGAGACAGGTTTTTTTAAAATGCATGTTCATTTTAAAAAAAATTTGATATAATAAACATGTTACTGTAGCTTTAAATTAATATTTAACTGATCCAGAAATTATTTCTGTATCAATAAGGCGTCTTTGCACTTTATTCATATTAAATTTCATCTCAGTTTGGATGCTTATGAAAATAAATGTCTTGTTTTAGCTGCTACACGTTGACCATGGTAAAAGTATAGTCACTGATTTAAATACAGTATCTGTCCTGATGTGACTGATATAATCATCATATAGAAGAAAAGTCTTATGTTATTTCACTCTGGTATCTTCCATTATCGGTAATTACAACTGCTTCTCTACCTTCTGGCTCAGTTTGTAAGCTGAAAATCTTCCTTAAAAACTTATCTACTACTTTTCCAATTAACGCTATTCATAGCAAGAACCCTTCTTAGCAATCTTGTAAAATAGGCCAATATCTATATCCTCAAATGGAAATGGGAGAGGTGGAGGCAGATGGGAGAAGGGGAGATAAAAATTGAGCTTCCCAGTCCATCATGCATTTCCATATCTTAGGGATGTGTATTGCTCCTAAAGGTAGTAATATGCATGTATCTCTTCACTTTGAAACTGCTTTGCTGTCTGATCATGCTCATGCTTCCAAAAATGTTATGTGCTTGCCCTTCCCCAGTGTTTCAGGGTGAACGGGGGTGAATGGGCGAAGGCATAGTCATGATCTGGTATGCTTGATGAATCAGCATTTCATATTGGCTTTCAATGGAATTTATGGCTCTCATTGTGTCATTGTCCTTGCCTATAAAATGAAAATTGAATAATGTTCACTCCTAGAATCCTAGGCATAACAGATCAACCTAAGTTTGTGAAGTACTTAGGCTGCTCCTAAAATCTTAGTTAAATAATTCAGAAATCAATAAGCAAGAAATGGAGCTTAATATATTCAAGCAGAGACATGTGAGACTAGATTAGAGATTAGTCAATGTATGTCTCTGAGCCAACTTCAACAGCTAGCCCTTATTTTTGAGGATGAAGTGCAAAAATCAGCAAATTTGGCTTAAGATGTACATTGTATTCTGAAGCAGAATTGGTGAAATTGCTCTTTGTCTTGGCTTGCTGGTAAGAAATCATCTGCAGTTGCAAAAGGAGGACAGGTGTAGTAATTTGGATCCAGATGGGAATTTTGGGAGACCATTTTTGGCCATGGGACACTGTCAAGACTGCTCAGTGCATACTCTTCCTTGGAAAATTAGAGAAGCACGATTCCTCAAGCACAGTGGGGTTTTTAAAAACATTTTATGACAACCACATTATTAAACCACATTTTTTAATGGGAGATGTCAAAAGCTTTCATATTTTTTGAAACTAATTGCAATCTTGGTTTGGAATGGGCAATCATTTGACAAAACTAAGGTTATCCTCTCAATCCTTTTTATTAAGAAGCCTGCACTGTAGCAAGATCTTCTCTCTTCCGCTGGGAACATTTGAATCTTGCAGTCTCTGATATGAGTCAGTCTTTGCTTATGTGGGAAGACCAGACTGCTAGAGGACAGACTGTATAGTTTTCCTAAAATCTGTTTCTGCCTCATAGATGCAAATGCAATGGCCATGCAAGTGAGTGTGTGAAGAACGAATATGGAAAGCTTGCTTGCAGTTGCAAACACAATACCTTTGGAGTTGACTGTGAGAAATGCCTTCCTTTCTACAATGACCGGCCTTGGCGAAGAGCAACAGCTAACAGTGCCAATGAATGTTTACGTAAGTGTGTATTGGTTTTTTTAAAAAATAATCTGGTTTAATTTTTAAAAAATAATCTGGTTTAATCACAAGAAGCCAAATCTTTCTGCCAAATTATTTCATCACTTCCTACTATCAAGGGGGTGGCAGCCAATTTTAAGGGTCTTCAATAAGTTTTCTTCCTTTTTTCCTCTTGGCAAATTGTAGTACTTCCTGTCCTGGCTATTCTGTATCAATGCAGAAGCATAGCATATTTTTAACTTTACCCCAGATGTCTTTGTTCATGTTATCTCTTGGTGTCTGATAAAAATGTCTTGGGAATTGCAGAAAGTTAGGTAATTTTCCTGTTGGTATCTCAAAACTAGATCACATTAACCTACTGCTGGTTTGTTCTCTTTGTTTATTTTTAGCAAATCTAACTGTTGTGAAATAAGTTCAGTTCTTGTTGATATAGTGTTGATTTAGTATGGACTTCTGGGCTCAACCAGTTATAACCGAAGTTATTGTTCAGTGTGCCAAAATAAATAGATAAATTGACCCAGATTTTTTAATCTCAAGAATAGGGAAGTATTCAAATTAAGCTGATAAACAGCTGGTCCTCAAATTTTAATTATATTCTGTGGATGCTAATAGTATTAAAAAGTATCAAGATGCCATGAAACATATTTGAACCTTGTCTCCTGATTACTTGAAATTATATTTTGAAATCTCGGCTGCTTCTAAGGCTTCCATAGATATTATCTCCATCCAGGATGTCCACAGTGTGGGGAGTCAAAAGAGTCAAGATGGGAAATACAACTGTGTGATCAAAGCTCCAATTCTTTGTCACACACAGCCTTTGATCACACAGTCAAACCCTCCATCTTAGCATTTATGACCCCTTCTTCACAGATGCCCTTGTTCACATCCATGAACTTTCAAGACATCATAAACTCTTTGGTTGAAAGGTAACAGTGGTAATGATTTTCTCAAAGCTGGGGAAAAAAACCTCCATTGGTTTTTGGAATTCCTGCTGAATTGAGTCAAACACACAATTAAAACATATCTTCTAAAAGAAAGTATTACAGAAAATAAAGTAATTGAGAAATTGATTCTAATCACACCTCACAAAGTGTTGATGAAAAGGTAAAATGTAGGGATTCAGTGTAAGATGCTGAATTAAAAAAAAAGATTGAAAATTAACAGTTGATTGCTAGAAAGTCAGTTGACAGTCAGAGGGTAGACTGACTGATTTGTGCTTGTTAAAATTAACTCTGAAACCTACAATTTTCAGCACAACCAAAAAGGTTCAGATGACTGTTTTTTTATTAATCAGCCAAGCAACTAATGTTAATATTCTTAGAAATTTGGTGGTATCAAAAAGAATTTTAGTTTGTTGTAAGTGTACAGCTGAGGAGTGACATAATGACACCTGAACATCTGTTATAAGGTGACAGTATCAACATATCCTCTGGCAAATATCCCTTTTTTCTTCCATAACTTCCTCAGGAATGAAATCTCTGATCTACTTATATGAAAAGGCTTTCAAAATAAGAAATAAAAGCACTTGACAAAGTGACTTCTTTCACGGCTGCTGGCATGCAGTTCTGTCTTTCTGCTTTGGTTTTGATTTTGTTCTGCAAAAAATTCTTTTGGTCTGTGGCCATTGAAGATGTAAAATTTAAAATCTTTTTTTTTTAGCATTTTGGTTGAAGTTCAGATGAAGAACATCCTATTTTTGGTGATAACTGTGTGTTATAAAAACAGTCCTGTTTTAAGCTCTACTTCTTCTCCCATAGAATAGAACACAACTTATGGAATCTGGCAATGACAGGTGGAGCTTTTTCTTGCTGTGTAAGTGGTTGGACAAAGCAGCAAAAAAAAATAAATCAGTAGTATGGTGTAAGGACATGAGGCAAGTTAGGAAAGGAATATTTAGGAGAGGGCTGGTTTCCTGGACCACAGATCTGTATTTCTTATAACATGCAGTTCTGATCTTAAGGCACTGAAGATTTCTTAGACCAAGGACTGTTATTTGGCATGTAGTAGTAGCATCAGTTTCTGAGATGTTGGAAACAGTCTACTACTCTTAGTTCCTAAAAACTACTCAGTGAGTTGAAAATAACTTAGTTCAACATCTGTTCTCTAGGTCAGCAGCTCTAACAGTGATAGGGAGGGAAAGGAGAGAGAGTTTTTCTGCTAAACCAAATTGTAATACAGGTAGTCCTTGAATTATGACCATAAATGAATCCAAAACTTCTGCTGTTAAGTAAGTTTTGCCCTACTTTTCAACCTTTGTTGCCATAGTTGTTAATCAAATAACTGCAGTTGTTAAGTGAATCTGACTTCCCCATTGAGTTTGCTTGTCAGAAACTGGCTGAGAAGGTTACAAATGGTGATCACATGATCTCAAGAGAGTACAACTGTCATAAGTACATGCCTGTTTACCAAGCACTTGAATTTTGATGTAAAAAACTACCGTAAGTTACTTTTTCAAGTGCCCCTGTAATTTTGAATGGTCAATAAACAAATGGTTGCAAGTTAAGGCATTCACCCTGATCCAGATTATCATTTACAATTGCAAGATGTCTACCATTGGAGCTTTTTGTCACTCATTTGCCAAACAGAGGGTGGAAAGTAGGGAGTGGGTCCAGGAAAGAATTAAGAAAACATTTGAAACTCAAAAAAAATGCTGCTTCAGGATTCTGTCTTGCTTAAAAATTGATATAAATATAATGCATAAATAATTTTCAATGAAAGACTTTTAAGATAAATTGCATTGTTAGTCTAAATCCTTTTAGTAACAAATCAAAATATTGGGACTTTTGATAACCTCTGATCTAGAGCAATGAGTAATGGACAGGTGTCCTCCTGAGAATTGTAGAATGATCCAGGTGATAGCTCAATATATAGCACTTTCTATGCCCAACCAGGCATGGAATGAGTTAGTGCCATAGCTTCTAGCCTAGAATGCCAATGTTTATCCATGGCACGCTTGGTATGCTACTGTTGCACACCCATTGATCATGGGTTGAAATTACTCTCCACTCTGAAGTAGGTAAACTCCAGAATAGCTTAGTTTTTGAAGATACAGCATACTTTTTTCTTGTTATAAGATGTGCGCTCTAATCCACAGGTTTGAAAATTCAATAGTAAAGCTTGGAGAAATTAAAAGAATATTTCAGAATGATGCTTTGCTTCCCAGCTTTCATTCCAGTGTCCATGTAAATCTGTGACTTCAGCTGAAAGCGTAATAAAGCCAATGGTTAATAGCTCTTGTTCTGCTTCACATCCTAGACATGAGCAGTTACATCTGTCTGTACTAAAGAAAGCAGAAGTACATATATATATTTTCTCACAGGATGCAGCTGGGGGGAGTCTAGTCTCATTGTTATCTTTCCCTGAAGTTTGCATGCCAGAGAGCAGAGTAACTGTGTGGGAGGGCTGTGGGAAGGGTAGAAACTGTAGCACAGCTGGGAAGACAGCTTGGTGGAAACTCCAGGGCAATCAGCAACATCTCCCAAGCCCAACATTCAGTCTGTGTGCTAGTCACTTTGTAGTGGGCATTCTCCATAACCACAATGGCACTTATTACAAAATACACACACACATCCCTTGGGTGGTTTTATTCCTTGTCTACTTAGCTGGAAAGAAGAGACCATTTTTAGAATTAGTGAATTTTTAGTCCATATTCCCAATTATACCGATGTACAAATTGATCACATGGGCCATTTTCTGGTTGTCAGCCAAGGTTTAGCAAATAATTCATGAATGAGAGGAATTCAGAGTTCCCTACTGAAGCATCTTCAGTACAGATTACCATCTCTTGATTTGCATTCAAGATTTGGGAGAAATTAACTTGAGTTGTGAAACAAAAAGCTCTAGTAATTCTTTTATTTTTCATATTGGGAGGGTTTAGCAGGGAATCCAATCATCCTGGCCCTTCTGTGTTTGCTTAATTGAAAGTAACCAAAGGCCATTCTGGCTGTGAATGAATGGGAAATAAATTATGAGAATTAAAGTCCAATACATCTGGATGTTGGGAACATTAGACATTTAATTTATTTAATTTATTTATTTATTTTATTTGCATTTATATCCCGCCCTTCTCCGAAGACTCAGGGCGGCTTACACTATGTCAAGCAATAGTCTTCATCCATTTGTATATTATATACAAAGTCAACTTATTGCCCCCAACAATCTGGGTCCTCATTTTACCTACCTTATAAAGGATGGAAGGTTGAGTCAACCTTGGGCCTGGTGGGACTTGAACCTGCAGTAATTGCAAGCAGCTGCTGTTGTTTTTCTTTCTCGTTCAAAACCAATTTAAGGTCTTCTGCTGTAGTCAGAGCTTCAGCTTTCTAATCCAGGAGCTTCACTGATACTCTCTGGCTGTGGTATTTGTGGTATCTCTGTGAAGTAGAAAAAGAGAAACCACAATAATGGTTTTGTTTTTGTTTTTTAAAAAGCAGCCTAAATCTAAAGGGGAATAAAAGAAATGATTCATGTTTTCAACATGATAAAAATAGAATTTTCATTGAGGAAAAAAATATTCTGTCACCATAAATAGGTAGGAATAGTTTGGTTGTCCAACCTCTGCCTGTAATTTTTCATTTCTGGGCCATTCTAATTACCTGAATTGAGCAATTTATTTTATAAGAGAACTTGAGTTCCCAGGTCATATTAACTGTAAGTAGTATTGTAGTGGTAAACTGACAATTTGGAAAAGTATTTTAAGCCCTCTCCCCCCCACACACACACACTTCACAGCCTTTTAAACTAAACTTGGGTTTGCACTCTCTAACATACAGGATGTAACTGCAATGGACGATCACAGGAGTGTTATTTTGATCCTGAACTGTACCGATCCACCGGCCATGGTGGCCACTGCACAGGCTGTTTTGGTAACACTGATGGACCAAACTGTGAAAGATGTCGGGAGAACTTCTACCGCCTGGGGAGTGAGGAGAACTGCCTGCCGTGTAGCTGCAGTCCTGTGGGTAAGTATTAAGGAGACTGCTTCTCTTCATTTTCACTTTTTCTCAATAATGTTTACCGTAATATTGAAATGAGGGTGTTCGTCTCATGCTTCCAGGTTTTCAAGTACTGGACTTGTATGAAAAAAAAATTGGATTAAATCATAATGTATATGATTGGAGCTCTCAGTAAATTGCATTAAAGTGGAAAGCAAGGTGCTATGGCCAAAATGGGAAGTATATGGAAACAGTACCTGTATGTTGTAAAACTACACTAGGTAAAGGTAAAGGTTCCCCCACAAATTCGTGCTAGTCATTTCCGGCTCTAGGAGTGATGCTCATCTCTATTTCTAAGCCGAAGAGCCAGCACTGTCCAAAGATGTCGCCGTGGTCATGTGGCCAGCATGACTAAACATCGAAGGTGCACGGAGTGCTGTTACCTTTCCACCAAAGTGGTCCCTTATTTTTCTACTTGCATTTTTTATGTGCTTTCGAACTGCTAAGTTGGCAGAAGCTGGGACAAGTAGCTCACTCAATTAGGCGGCGCTAGGGATTCGAACTACTGAACTGCTGACCTTCTGATCGACAAGCTCAGCATCTTAGCTACTGAGCCACTGCATCCCTTTTAAAAAACTACACTACACAGGTCTAAATTTAGGGCTTAGCTTAGGATCTCAGTTAGGGATGTATAACTAGGGATGGTTATAGGTCACTTTTTTCCCCCTGCAGCCAAAGGCTACATTGAACTCAACATTAATGCAAACTAGTCAAGGAAATATTAGGGGGTACCCTGTGGGGATAGAGACGTATTGTTATTTTAGAACCATTTTAAGCTTATTTGAGGGATTTTGGTGGTGTTTTCTAATTCAAAATGTGAGAAAAACGTATGGCCAAGTTTTGGTAATTGAAAGAGCTGAAAGCTCTACAGATAGTCCTCACTTTACAAATCTTAATTGGGGCCATCAGTTCTCTTGCTAAGGAAAGCAGTCACAAAGCTAAACATCACACATCCATTTCAGTTAGTGATGGCAGTTGTGTTGTTAAGCAAGGGCATCATGTGACCATTTTTTTTTTATTTATTATTCGAATTTATATACCGCCCTATCTCCCAAAGGACTCAGGGCGGTTTACAGGCATATAAAACATCAATATCAATAAATTAAAATAATCCTTAAAAAACTTATTCTAGCGCCCGAATTATTAAAAATAGAAATATAAATATCAAATATAAATATTAAAATCAATTTAAAACCCCTCTAAATTTAAAATCTAAGCCAGTCCTGCACAGATGAATAAATGTGTCTTGAGCTCGCGACGGAAGGTTCGAAGGTCAGGAAGTTGACGGAGTCCTGGGGGGAGTTCGTTCCAGAGGGTGGGAGCCCCCACAGAGAAGGCCCTTCCCCTGGGCGTCGCCAACCGACACTGCCTAGCTGACGGCACCCTGAGGAGTCCCTCTCTGTGAGAGCGCACGGGTCGGTGAGAGGTATCTGGTCGCAGTAGGCGGTCCCGTAGATAACCCGGCCCTATGCCATGGAGCGCTTTAAAGGTGGTCACCAAAACCTTGAAGCGCACCCGGAAGGCCCCAGGTAGCCAGTGCAGCCTGCGCAGGATGGGTGTTATGCGGGAGCCACGAGGGGCCCCCTCTATCACCCGCGCAGCCGCATTCTGAACTAACTGCAGCCTCCGGATGCCCTTCAAGGGAAGCCCCATGTAGAGAGCGTTGCAGTAATCCAGGCGAGACGTCACAAGGGCGTGAGTGACCGTGCAAAGGGCCTCCCGGTCCAGAAAGCCGCGCAACTGGCGCACCAGGCGAACCTGGTAGAACGCTCTCCTGGAGACGGCCGTCAAATGATCTTCTAGAGACAGCCGTTCATCCAGGAGGACGCCTAAGTTGCGCACCCTCTCCATCGGGGCCAATGACTCGCCACCAATGGTCAGCCGCGGATTTAGCTGACTGTACCGGGATGCCGGCATCCACAGCCACTCTGTCTTGGAGGGATTGAGCTTGAGCCTGTTTCTCCCCATCCAGACCCGTACGGCCTCCAGGCACCGGGACAGCACTTCGATAGCTTCGTTGGGGTGGTCCGGTGTGGAAAAGTACAGCTGGGTGTCATCCGCGTACAGCTGGTACCTCACACCGAACCCACTGATGATCTCACCCAGCGGCTTCATGTAGATGTTGAACAGAAGGGGCGAGAGGATCGACCCCTGCGGCACCCCACAAGTGAGGGGCCTCGGGGCCGACCTCTGCCCCCCTGTCAACACCGACTGCGACCGGTCGGAGAGATAGGAGGAGAACCACCGATAAACGGTGCCTCCCACTCCCAATCCCTCCAACCGGCGCAGCAGGATACCATGGTCGATGGTATCGAAAGCCGCTGAGAGGTCTAATAGGACCAGGGCAGAGGAACAACCCCTATCCCTGGCCCTCCAGAGATCATCCACCAACGCGACCAAAGCCGTCTCCGTGCTGTAACCGGGCGGAAACCGGACTGGAGCAGGTCTAGATAGACAGTTTCATCCAGGTGTAAGGAAACTGATATGCCACCATACTCTCAACAACCTTCGCCGCGAAGGTTGAGACCGGACGATAATTACCTAAAACAGCCGGGTCCAGGGAAGGCTTCTTGAGGAGGGGCCTCACCACCGCCTCTTTCAAGGCGGCCGGAAAGACACCCTCCACCAAAGAAGCGCTCGTAATCGCCTGGAGCCAGCCTCGGGTCACCTCCTGAGTGGCCAGCACCAACCAGGAGGGGCACGGGTCCAGTAAACATGTGGTGGCATTCAGCCTCCCCAACAACCTGTCCATGTCCTCGGGAGCAACAGGGTCAAACTCATCCCATAAAATGTCACCAAGACCACCCTCAGCCGTCTCACCCGTATCACCGCAATCTTGGTCCAAACCATCCCGAAGCTGAACGATTTTATCGTATAGATAACCGTTAAACTCCTCAGCACGTCCCTGCAACGGGTCATCCCGCTCCCCCTGGTGTAGGAGGGAGCGGGTCACCCGAAACAGGGCGGCTGGGCGGTTATCTGCCGATGCAATGAGGGAGGAGGCGTAGCTACGCCTCGCTTCCCTCAATGCCACTAGGTAAGTCCTAGTATAGGACTTCACTAGTGTCCGATCAGCTTCCGAACGGCTAGACCTCCAGGAACTCTCTAGGCGTCTTCTCCGGCGCTTCATCCCTCTCAGCTCCTCGGAGAACCAAGGAGCCGGTTGGGACCTGCGCCGGGTCAGAGGCCGCAAAGGCACGACACGGTCTAAGGCCCCCGCCGCGGCCCGTTCCCAGGCCGCAACAAGTTCCTCAACCGAGCCGTGAGCCAGACCCTCAGGAAATGGCCCAAGCTCCGTCCGGAACCCATCCGGGTCCATCAGGCGCCTGGGACGGAACCAACGTATCGGCTCCGTCTCCCTGCGGTGGTGAATGGCGGTCAGAAAGTCCAGGCGAAGAAGAGAGTGATCTGACCATGACAAAGGTTCAATGACTATTTCCTTTAAGTCCAGATCTCTCAACCACTGACCAGAGACCATGACTTGCAAATTCTTGCTGGCTTCCACATTGATTTTGCTACCTGATTATGAAGGTTGATTATTAACGTGCAATGGTTGCCAAAGGTCCAAATCGCAATCATGAGGAGGAGTGATTATGAGGAGGCTGTGGAAGTCATAAGGGCAAGGATTCATTGTACATTACTTTTTAGTGCCAATGTAACTTCAAAGAGTTGCTAAACAAAGGATCGTTGTTTTGGAGGATGAATGATCCTTTGGGCTTCAGCTGACCATGTGTGTCCTCAGTTTCTATCGTAATCACACAATAAGCATGATGTGCAAAACTTTGCATTTGGACATTAATATGAGATCTAGCTATACAACTGAAAGTGTCAAATAACTTATGCATACCCTCAATCGACATAATCCAATTTTCAGGTTTAAGTATCATTCACGATATCAAGCTGAGATCTCCAAATACCAGGCTGGTGCAAATTGTTTTGGTTTTGTTTCAAGTATAAATAGTGTAGCATCAGGGTAGAGTGATACCGGTATATCATGTTGTATCATGCATTCAAGAATAATTTACAAACCTCAGTGAAACCCTTTAATAAATTTTATAGCACACAGGCAATCAGTATGTATTTAACCTTTCTGTTGATTTAGGTTAATATTTTGATCTTCATTTAAGACAATGTTTTTGTCTTGAGTAATTATTTCTAAATAATTATAGACTAGAAAGAAGAATGTTGGTTGTATATGCTAAAGGCTTCATATAAGCTGAATAATTCCCTCTTATTTAAATTCTGGGGGTTGATTCTATTGAAAAAAAATTGCCTAAAGGTGAATTAAAGACATCTTTGAAAATCAGGAGTTAGTTTCTCTTTGTCCAATTTAACACTCTCTAGAAAAGTTGGGATAGCAATTCCCATAAGTTCAATACAGCAATAATTTCAGCTATATTGATTAGGAATCCTAGTGATCTAAGAATGTCAAAGATGAGGGCTGTAAAGTATTGATATTTCCTATACTTAAAAAGCAAAATGCACAGTTGAAGGCATTCCACTTGGAGATATATTTGCATTGTAAATTAGCTTACAGAGTAAAAATAATAGACTTTATGACTTAAGTATTGAACAATAGGAAATAACAGAACTCATGCTATTTTAGATATGGGGAAGAGACCATAGCTCCTCTATTGCATTCAGTTGTCTAGAAATTCTATCTATGGTCTACTGAATCAATTTCAGAAATTGACATCGTTTAGAGAGAGTATCTCTCTTTGTAAAAGATTTGAAGGACTGTAACTCAGATGTAATGAAATGAAATAAAAGACTCACAGTTGACATCTCTCCTGGTCTTCAGGAGAAAAAAAAATGCAAGCCCTGATTGAAAAAATATATGGAACCACTGAGCTATTCAGTGTTAAATCTCCTAATGAATATACTTCGTGTGGAAGAAAGAAGAATATCAGAAAAAAGGTTAAACTAGAATGATTTTACTTAGCATTTTGTTTTGTCTTTACAAACATTTTATTATATGTTATTTTATTTTATTTTGTTTTGTTCATTTATTGCTATGGACAGGCCAGAGCTCAACTCTTGATGTCCATTTGAAATTGTGCAGTCTCGATCAGAGTTAACTGTTCCAGTGAAAATATTTACTAAAAGTAAAATGAATTGGAATGCTTTTTGAAAGCTAACCAATGCAGGAGCATAAGATTGTTTTAAACTTCATCAACCAATTCTGAATGAAAACCACCAGTAAAAATACAGAATAAAATCATCAGCATTGAGTCACAAAGAAAAATATATCTTTGTGACTAATTAAACTATTGGAACTTGGATTCTACAGAATTCTTGAACATAGTTGTTCTACCCTTTGTCCTGAAATGAAGTCACAAGTGAGACCTGAAAGGAATATAAAACCCTATTAGAGTGTTTAAAAATGTTTCTTTTCTCTGAGAGTCAAGGACGTACAGCCTGCACCTGGATAGGAGTGACTGGGGGCTGTCTCCAGGTCGGATGGTGGATTGATTGGATAATGTGATCGACGTGGGTGCAGGGGATGGGTCTTTGACTTTCTTTTGAGGAAATTACTCAACAACATTACTGTACTCTTACAAAATTATAAAAAATACATTATCTGAAATTCACCTTTTTCTGTTTCTTGTCAGATTTACTAGGGTGAAATATTGAGAAACTAAATCCATATTTTTTTAGATCAGTGTTTAGTGTGAGAAATCGCATCGATTGAAGAATTAATGTAATACCAAAGACTTTTGATGATTTGTATGTAGTGCTTTCTTCAAATATATAGACTCCATTTTTTTAGCTTCAAATGGAATATTGCCATCTACTTACTCAGACTGGGAATAGAACTTCTGAATATAGATGTTTAACATGTTTATTTTTCTATTTAAGGTTGCATATATAATGGAAATATTGGTGCTCCCATGTTTAATTTTTCCCTCCCTCCCTCATTTTCCCCTCCTTCCCTCCCTCCCTCCCTCCCTCATTTTTTTCCAGGTAAAAATATTTTTGAAATGAATATATTATTTAAAAATAACTGTGACAGAAAAAGATTTCCCTTTCTAAATTTATCAAAAGGAATTATTAAGAGAAAAATAAAGTGGATTTTTGTGGGAAAGGACTTCTAAGCATACTTCTTGTACTCATTTAAAATACTTTGGCTAAACATATACTCTATTTATCTAAATTTTAAAAGTTTATCCATTTGCAATTATACTTTATATCTGACTTCGGCTTATGGTCCTTAGCATTTCAATAAGAAACAATATAAAAGGGAAATCCAAAGTGTACAATGTTTCTCTAGAACTTTGCTTGAAGAGGAATAAATCACTATGAGGGAGTACTTTTAACCTTATTTTGTTTTCCGCAGGCTCCCTCAGCACACAGTGTGACAATTATGGACGCTGCAGTTGTAAACTTGGTGTGATGGGTGACAAGTGTGATAGGTGTCAGCCTGGCTTCCATTCTCTTACAGAGGCTGGATGCAGGTAAAATTTGGTCCTATAAGTAAAAGTGAAAATGGAAAAACCTGTGTCTAGATGTGTGCAAAATATTCTATTAGAGGGTGAAACAATCTATATTAGAACATTTGCACATCTCTGATTCCTTCATTCTTCCCAGTGTTCCAACTAGACTCTTTTCTTCTTGTTCAGGCGCTGCTCCTGCAATCCAGCTGGCAGCACAGATGAGTGCAATGTAGAAACAGGGCGTTGCGCTTGTAAAGACAACGTGGAAGGGTTCAACTGTGAAAGGTAAAGCAATTTCTAGTAGGTAGAATCAAGTGCTGAATTGACTGTGTTCTTGTATCCTCCTTACAATCTCCATGCAGATTACTCAAATGTTTTTGTTTGAAAATCCTGAGGTTGATCAAGCTAAGTGCTACCTGGATAGATCTACCTGGATACATCTAAAATCAACATCGTCATCAACTCTTGTTCCAGATTGTGGAGAAGGAAAATTTTGAATCGGGATTATTTTGGCTATTTGGAAATTTACTAGTATTGGGGAAACTACTGTTGGCAGATGTGTCATCTTCCAGCCTGCCTGCCTAGATTTTTTGCTACCCAACTTGCAGAAGTGCAGCCCATCCAGAACTATTACTCCACCCATTGTTTCTGAAAAAAATGACTTCTGTAGCAGTAGCATTTACTATAGAAAATATTAGCACTACCATAATATGATAATACTGTTGTAGAAAATATGGAGTGGATTTAATTGACTGTGATAGATTCAGATCATTAAACAACCCTGTACTTGAGCATATACTGTATTTTCCTTCAATACACAGATATAGTCAAAGCAATGATAACCAGTGATGGGTTTCAATTTTTTTTTATTGCCGGTTCTGTGGGCAGGGCTTGATGGGCGTGGCATGGCTTGGTGGGCGTGGCAGGAGAAGGATACTGTCAAATCTCCATCTCTCCCCAATCCAGGGGAAGGTTACTGCAAAATCCCCATTTCCTCCCAATCAGCTGGGGCTTGGGAGACAGAGAATAGATGGGGGCAGGGCCAGTCAGAATTTTTACTACCGGTTCTCCAAACTACTCAAAATTTCCACTACTGGTTCTCCAGAACTGGTCAGAACCTGCTGAAATCCACCTCTGAATGATACGTTCACTATAGGTAAATCTCTATAATCCAAGCTTCTTATGCTTAGTGGTCAGAATGTCAGTGTAAATTCTGCTGCCTTTTATTTTCATCTCATAGCATTTTCTCAGGGTGCTGGCTGTGAGTTTAAATGAAGGGAAATGCTATCACATTTTAGCATGAAGTTCTGTTATGGTTATATATAATGTATTATAGGTATGACTTTTAGCCCAGCTTGAAGTCTTTCCTTAATATATGAATGCAGAAACAGAAAAGACAGAGTATGAATGTCAGTGTTTTCTTTTACTTTTAGATGTAAGCCTGGCTTTTTTAATCTGGATTCTGACAATCCTAGGGGATGTATTCCCTGTTTCTGTTTTGGACATTCCTCTGTTTGTACCAATGCTGTCGGATACAGTACCTCCAAAATTACATCCACCTTCCAAACAGGTAAGTTTAAACATTAGTTTTTCTTGGATTAGGTTATCATGCCGTGTAAAACATAATGCTTTGAACACATTCATCAGTTTATTTTCTTTTGAGCAGAAGCATTGGTGCATTCACAATATAATATGATATAACATACTTGTGTTCCAGTAATAAAAATCAAAATTTTAAATCAATAAAATAAAATAGGGCAAATTAACTTGCCTATGCTAAATTTAAATAGTCAATTTGTTTAGCAATTAGGAAAATGTAAATATACCATAACAAGCTGTAATCTTTTAAGTAGGTGTTATATAATCAATGGTATTGTACAATTTCTAACTTTCAGCTTCAGTTGCTTCATAGCTTGACTCATAGTTGTCTGGTGTGTGGCCGAGAACAGCATGTTTTAAAACTTTGCAATTCTAGATTTTTTTAATCAAAGCATAATAGCAAGTTTTGTCATTGTTTTTCAGTTTTTCAGTTGTTTCCAATTCTTAATTGTCCAATGGGTATCAGTTCATCAGGACTGTTAGCAATTCATGTTTGAATTCTCCAAAGCCTGTGTTTATGTAATACGCTTGCCATATTTTCTAATTGCCTTTCATTTTTCCAAGCATTGGGATCTTATCCAGGGACTTTTGTTTTCAAATATTTAAACTATTTAAGCTTAGCTTTATTATTCTTTGTTGTTGTTTTTTGTGAGCAGTCTATTTTTACTTCCGCTAATATTGAGTAATTTGTTCTTTTTGCAATCCAAGGTATTTTCAAAATTTTTCTCCAGACCAATGATCCAGTTCAGGAGCATTTGTTTTTCTTCATTCTGCCTTCCTGATAGTTCACCTTTCACAGCCATGGTTACAACTAGGGAAACCATAGTCTTGACAATATTTACCTTTGTTGCCAGTGTGATGTCTTTGCACTGTAATCCTACGATGTCTAGTTCTGTCAAAGCCTTTTTTCTGAAAGCCCTTGCCTTTCTTTCATAGTTAGAGTCACCATTCCTATGAATTTCTGAGCCTCTGGTTTGCTTATTACTTCAGCTTCTTTTCTGCCTATTTCCATTTGGTTAGCATTGCCATTAACATCATCTGAAGTGGGGGGTGGGGGGTTGTGTGTATTTTCGTTTTAAATTGAGCCGCAAACTAGCTTTGTGTTTTTTTCTTTCCTTTCAGCAAGGGTTTACTTGGGTCTCCTCGTTTTCAGCTATTAAAAGGACATATTGATGTTTCTTCTAATCAAACATTCCTCATGATCTCTGTACAAGTTAAATAAACAAGATTGACAATATGCAACCTTGGCACACTCTTTTGTCAATGTTGAACTATTTGATCATTCCATATTTCATTCTAATGATTCCTTTCTGGTCAAGAAACCAATTCTTCAATAGCAGATGAGGTGGCCTGCTATCCCCTGAACCATCCCTAATTTGTTGTGATTTACATAGTCAACAGCCTTAATGTAATTAGTAAAGCATCTTAATACATATTTTCAGAAATCTTTTCTCCTTTTCATTATCCTTCACATGTCACAATGTGATCTTGGCTGTCTCTGCTTTCATTCAACCCATCTTATCCATGTGGCAATTTGCATTTTATGAATGGTTGAAGTCTGGGCTGTAGCATTTTGAGCATGTGAGATAAAGTGCAATTGTTGGGAACATTCTTTAGTATTGCCCTTTTATTTTTAGAATAGAAATTTTATCTTTTCCAGCCGCACGGTCACTTGTAGAGTTTTCCATATCTGCTTATAAACTAATATAATGTTGTCAGATTTTAAACATACTACTGGTATTTCGTCACCTCCTGAAACTTCCTTGCTAGCAATATTTTCTCCTGTGATTTCACTTTCCAGAATGTCAGTGTTCAAACCTGTGTACATAGCATCATTCGGGAGATTTTTTTACGTAGTTCTTTACACAGCTCTTTCACTGTCTCATCTCGCATTGTATTTTTCATGTAATAGCAAAATTCTTTATATTTTGTAGGCAGTGGTATCCATAGAAAGAGCCAATTTGATATAGTGGTTAAAGTATCAGCCTAGAAACTGGGATCTCTAGTCCTGCCTTAGACCTTGAGGAGATAAATATTTCTTCAAGTAGTAACAGGAGAAAATCAAATAACTTTAATTATTTTCAGAATTCCAATCTCTTCTTTTCAAAGAAAATTGATAAACGGAATAGCAGCTTGTGAAGAATGACTAGAAAGGAAGAAATGGCAGGTTTGTACTGACTGAAGAGAGACAGTTTCATGCATCATGGTAGAAACTAGGAGGTCGTGAGTTTTAGTCCCACCTTAGGCACAAAGCCATCTGAGTGACATTAAGTCAGCTACTCTCTCACATGTGTACAAGAAGACATTGGCAAACTATTTCTGAAATCCTGCCAAGGAAATTGCAGGGATTTTTCCATAGTTCTCCTCTGAGACTATATTGTGGCGTTGAGGTCACAGGCATTGACTCACCTTAGCTTTACAGTTGTAACAGTTGTTGCATGTTTATCATGTGAAAATTTGTTCAGACATTGTGATAACCATCCATTTCGAGGTGAGGTGTTGTTTTTTTTGCCGTAGAAGCTGTCAATTGAAAAATAGTCCTGGAACCCTTGATCAAAAAGCAAATTCTAGTTATTGAAAATCATATTTATTTCTTTATTTACCCCTAGGGTTCCATGAAACATAGTTTGAAAAACTCTATATTAAGCCACGTACCTCTCTCCCACAAACCATTCCAGGCTACACGAACAGATAAAATAAACCCCAAATGGGATGTGTTTGCAATGTCAGGCTCTATTTTGAGTTTTTGCTCTCAGGTTAGCCTAGGATTAGTTATTGGCTTGTGAGTTTTGCTATCTGGTAAAACGTTTGATTTCGGAGTGGTTTATCTGCTGTAGGTAAGAAGCAAAGTAAGAGAACATAAATTGCATGAAATAATATGCTGAACATGTGTAACCAATAAGGATAAGCCAATAGTTCTGTTCATGGTAACTTGCAAATGATGTGACTGGAAAAGAGTGGAAAAATAAAAATTGTAGCGACTTCATTGTACATATATAAATCTGTGTTTAATCAAATGATCAATAAAAAAATCCATTGTCTAGAAAGGTTGATATTTTCTTTTTACTGCTACTGTGTGAGCAGAGTTAATCTCAACATTTGTGAAAGAGGCCAAGTACCAGATGGCTGAATTAGGCCTATTCTGTTCCAGTTTACACTTAATAACACAAGCTTCTCAGCTTTTTATTTATTTATTCATTCATTTATCAGATTTAGAGACCACCCATCTCACTCACAGAGCAACTCTGGGCAAGTCTCTAAATCTGATAAATAAACTCTTGTGGCTAAGATCAAGTCTATTATCTGTTCTTACCAGTTTAATAACACACAGTGGCAATTTCGATAATCCTTGAAGCAGGATTTTTTCCCTACATGGTTTGTGTAACAGTTTTCTTAAATCACAACAGACTGTTTTCAATCAGTGTTGAAATCTGTTTCCTTTTCATGATAGAATTCACAAAGCAAGTGGATATTCAAGATATTTCTTCATGTATTAAGTAGAGCAAATTCAACTTTTAACATAAGACGGTTTCTTCTTGTGGCTTTCAGGAAAGGAAAACTGGCATGCGGAACAGAGAGATGGCTCTGAAATCTCCATTCGCTGGATACCTGAGACTCAAGAAATATCCGTAATCTCAGATACACCTTTCCCCATCTATTTCAGCACACCAGGTACAAAGGAAGAATGATTATTTATACATAGATTATATAAGCATGTTTGCCAATAAACTTTCTACCTTTTACCTTTACTTGAATGTGGATTTTGTTGCTTTTGTCTCAGGCAAATTCCTAGGAAATCAAATGCTAAGTTATGGGCAAAACCTGTCATTCTCTTTTCGGGTCGATAAGCGAGACACTCGCCTTTCTGCTGAGGACATAGTCCTTGAAGGTGCTGGACTAAGAGTATCTGTACCTTTGATTGCTCAAGGCAACTCCTATCCCAGTGAGAACACTCTGAAATATTCATTCAGGTAAAGGTGTCTGTATGTTCTAATCTGGAAAATGTCGGGATTGCCTGGAGGTAAAGATTCTGGTTAAAGCTCTTTATTTGCACAGCTTAAAATATTAGAACAAATAATTAGAACTATAAATGGAATACTTTTTTACCTTAGATTATAAATGAATAGTGCAAAATGAATGATTTTGATACGATCTTGGGGAATTAGAAATTACTAAAATTTGTTATTTTTGAAAAAAATACTAAATTGTAGTTTTTTGAGGAAAATACTAAATTATAGTAAAAATACTAAACTGCAGTTTTAAGGGATACAACTCTGGAGTAATTAACTTTTGCTCTGTGATAGTAGTAATGTGGCAGAGTATACTATACTGAAGTATTTATTTTCTCTTAAACTTGAGAGGGCAACTGGTAATGCTTTTATGATGGATTTAATGGTTATGTAAGATTTTATTTTTAATAATACTTGGGGCAGAACACCCTCCCCCCATCAATTAATTATCTACAGCAGGGAGTGGAGAGTGCTACAACCCAGCCAAAGCTAAGCACTTTGCAACCTCATTAACTTTAATAGAGGAGAAATAATATTTGTTATTACTTTTCTGGTTTTCAAGCCACGTAGCTCTAAGCATTTAACTATCACTGAGTTCCCAGCTGAACGTTCCATTAAAATCTTACATTCAGTAATTCAGCATTTTTTTTAAGTTGATTGAAGCTTCCAATCTGTGAGATAAGATATGTGGGAGAGCTCTATGAGTGATATGGTTGAAAGCAGCAGTTGCAAATTGATAGGTAGGAAACAACCTTTATCTTGATTTTGCTCATTCTTGTTCTCCTCACCACACATTGTATGTGCTTTTAGCTGATCTCCCATCTAGGCAGTTTATCTGAACAAACTAGCTTGGTTTCAAAGTAAACTCAAGCACCTTTCTCTAGCTAATCTCTTTCCTGTGCACAATTTTCTGTCCTATCCTGTCCTGGACATTGGAATGACTTTAGATGGGCTTGCTAGAAAGCATGGACCCCAAGGCAGGTTTTGCAGACTGAAAGCAAAGCATTAAAACAGAAGTAGACAACTCCAGGCCCCAGAGCTATCTGTGTCCTCAAACTTCATGTTTTTTAAGAGTTTCCTTCATACAGAATTGCTAAAAATTGAAATTCCTGTCCCTTTGAGTAAAAATAATGTGTGAGTAATATAGTTTTAATTCCCCCCCAACCCACAACAAGAAAAAAATTAGAAAATGCTGGTGCTACTTATGTCTATGATGTGGCCTTACCTACTTTGCATCTCTGCCACCCCTGTTACGGTCCCCATTCTTAATTTCCTCTCCAAAAGGTGATTGATCAGGCTTGCATTAAAAATGTCTTAGGATCCTAGTCCTAGGGAACGGATGAGGAGTAAGTGATACTCAGTACATGCAGAAGTCTTGTTCAGCCTTGGATGTACCTTCTCTCTGTTTCCTCACCAGCAGAGAAGGGAAGTGTTTTTAGTTGATGGGTTAGGATGCGGAGCAAAATACCTCTGCCCTAACCAAGAATATATCCATAGCCTACAATAGGGTTGTTTATGACCATGTTGTTGGGTAGGTGATGGATCCTCTGTTCAGGTGACTAACTACCAGTGGTTGTTTCCTAAGTTTTAATTTGGGTTAGTCTGAAGTGCAAATGCAGGGAATAATTGGGAAGTTGTGAATGTGTCTATTTACTTGCCCAAGGACAGAGGAAGAAACAAGGCAAATACATATGAACTTTTATTTTATTGAACACTAGCAGAAGGGAGAGATGCTGCTACCCAATAATATCAGACAGATCCTATTTAAAAGCAACATGTCCACCAGTCAGGTTAATTTTTTGGCATTTAAAACTGTTTCAATGCTACTTCCCTTTAGGCTCCATGAAGCAACAGATTACCCCTGGAGGCCTTCTCTCACTCCCTTTGAATTCCAAAAGTTGCTCCATAATTTAACAGCTATCAAGATTCGTGGAACCTACAGTGAGAGGAGTAAGTTGGTGGTAATTGCTGATGATCAAACTAAGTGAATGTCAAGAAATACCTTTCTTTGCAGTTGCACCTACCTTACAGAATTCTTGGAATGTCTGTAGTGTTTTTTCCAATGTTTTGTTGTACGGCAAAACCATTTCGTTCAAACAAGTCTTTGCTTTAATCAGAAAGATGGATCTTGATTAGTCTGTTTTATGTTCCATGACTGTTTCTTTTCTTTTTTTAAAAAAATATTGTAGTGTTAGCTATTTTATTGCATAAATGGTGGCCCCACTCATTTATGGTATGATTTTCAACACGCAAAGCCCAACGGTGTCTTTAGACTTAGAGAATGTGCATCCCTATCTTAGAGCATTCCTTGATTACTGTTACAAGCTTTCTACCCATTTCATAAACTTGGTCATTACGGGACCACCTGCTGTTACCGTATGCCTCCCATCGACCCGTACGCTCTCACAGAGAGGGTCTCCTCAGGGTGCCGTCCGCCAAGCAATGCCGGCTGGCAGCCCCCAGGGGTAGGGCCTTCTCTGTTGGAGCACCTACTCTCTGGAACGACCTTCCCCCCGGTTTGCGTTTAATATCTGACCTTCGGACCTTCCGCCGGGAATTAAAAACTCATTTATTTGTTCAAGCGGGACTGGACTGATTTTTAAATTTTTAAATTTTAAATTTTAAATTTTTTAATCTTCTGTAATTTTATATGGGGTATTTTAGGTTGGTCAATCTGACGGTTTTAATTCGGCCACTATTGAATAGGTATTTTAAATTGATATTTTAACTTTGTATATTTATTGTTCTTATCTTGGCTGTACACCGCCCTGAGTCCTTCGGGAGAAGGGCGGTATAAAAATTTAAATAAATAAATAAATAAATAAATAAAATAATAGTATCTCCACATTGAAGATTTGGGATATTAGAATTCTTCACTTTTTTCCTTATAATGCTATCCCGCCTCATCCCTGAAAGTTTGCAATTTGAATGAACTCAACATACATACTAGCTTGCCACCTACACCCAAAATACAAAAAGTTGACCAGGGCTTCTTAAATCAGGATGATGAAGAGATTGCCAAAAATATAGCACAAACACATATAGTTGCATTAAAAGGGTCCACATACTTAAGGAGGAAATGACTTCACTTAAGGGAAAAAATACAGAAAGATCCTGATATGATTTACGTTCTTCTATTGTTAACGTGCAGGATCACCTAGGGTTGTGGCTGGAACTACCACCCCAAATAGATAAACAACTTTACGTCAACAGCCAGCACCTTGAAGTTGTGGTGTACGTGAGGCAGAGCTGTTCTTAAAGCTGTTCTGAGGCAGCAGTTATAGGGCAAGCCCAGTTTTGAAGAGGAATCCCAGCACTGGTTGGGTTGAAAGTTAAGAGGGAAGGGGGAAGGAAATGCTCTAGAATGCCTGGTTTTGCTGAACTCCCTCAAAGTGAAACATTAATTCAGCTCTGAGATACCAATCCATCTGTCAATCTGCAAAGGTGGGAGTTGTTCCAGGTTTTTTTTCCTGAGGATATATGCAGAAGGAATGGTGTGTGTAAATAAGTTTCTTGCATTCCTTACCCACCCATGCTTTTACAGGGAGAATGTTTGGCTGGTTGCCACATCTGTGTGCTTCTCAGCCTTTACTGTACAAAAGCAAGATATCTGCCCACAGTGGTGTCTTGACTTTGTGGGTAGGCCCTGGTCTTAAAGTAATACTGACTCCTTGAAAACTTTGCTTACAAATTAGGAACCAGATAAATAATTTGATTATAGGTTGGCAAAATGTTTTAATCCTTGGTTTTTATTGAATACCACACAGAGTCACTTCAGGTGAGATGGGCACCTTCTTACAAAAAAAGAAAATGTGACCTACGGCCTCAACTATCATAACTCTCTTTCCTTTTTAATTATAATTAAAATGTGATTTATTTATTTTTTAAAAAGAATATTTTCCAAAATATTCCAAAATCTTTGATTTAAAACTATTGAGGTGCATTGATAAATCTTGATTGATTATGAGGGGAGCCAGGGGAGCCAGCATCATAATTTCCTTGTGTCGCTATCTAAGGCAAAACCATGAAGGAAGGGCTAATCCAGTGAGTAAAGGAGTAAAGGAAGATAGCCAGGGCCATCTTTCTTAGCCTGGCTCCAGACCAAGAAATAAATATAACACATGGTTCATTTGTTAGAAAATAACCTTTGCCTGGGTGTTACTGCTCAAATGTTAAAAAGCTCACAAAATGTCTTGGATGGAAGTATACCATTGTGTTGAATGGGAACTAAGGGAATCTCCTCAAATCCTTTTTCTAAATCAAGAGACTACTCCGGTTAACCCGGTGAAGCAGCACATTAAAGTGGCACCCTTGGCAGAGTCAAGCATGACCCGTAAATCCAATGTTTTAACAATCAAAAACGATTAATGATTTATCATTATTAAAATCATTTCCCAATGATTTTTTTAAATATTTTGCCATACAGCTTTTTGATCAGTGCAGAAGATACATTTTGATATGCAACCCCAGTCTTCTCCAATTCTGACACAAAGGGCAAAGCAGCCAAATTATTAGGAATGCACAATTATTCCTCAGGGTCTTGGAAGCGAGTATTGCTTGCTGCTGGATAAATTTATGTGATGCTTTAAATTATGATGACAGGGATGTTGTTCTATAATTGTATTTTATTGTGTGTGTGCGCATGTGCGTGTTTAAATGCTGTGTTTATGTTGTTAAGATTATAAATCACTGGGAATCCTGGATTCTTGAGCCATAGAAATGAGATATACCATATATCTCATAGAAATGACTTTCTGTGTCATTTCCTGCCTGGACTACTGTAATGCTCTCTACATGGGGCTCCCCTTGAAGAGCACCCGGAGGCTCCAACTGGTCCAGAATGCGGCTGCACGGGTAATAGAGGGAGCTACTCGTGGCTCCCATATAACGCCTCTCCTGCGCAAGCTGCACTGGTTGCCGGTGGTCTTCCGTGTGCAATTCAAAGTGCTGGTTACCACCTTTAAAGCGCTCCATGGCATAGGACCAGGCTATTTATGGGACCGCCTGCTGCCACCGATAGCCTCCCACCGACCTGTGTGCTCACACAGGGAGGGTCTCCTCAGGGTGCCGTCAGCCAAACAATGTCAGCTGGCGACCCCCAGGGGGAGAGCCTTCTCTGTGGGAGCACCTACTCTCTGGAATGAGCTTCCTCTGGGGTTACGATTACTCCCCGAGCTCCAGACCTTCCCCCATGAACTCAAGACCTTTCTGTTTCACCGCGCAGGGCTGGCCTAATACACTACGATTTTTAACTGGGGTTTTTATCATTTCTTATTATAGTTTTAAATGGGGTTGGCCAAATTGAATAAGATTTTTAAGATTTTTTAATTCTATTTATAAAATTGTTTTATGTTGGCTGTAAACTGCCCTGAGTCCTTCTGGAGAAGGGCGGTATAAAAATCAAATCAAATAAATAAATAAATAACAACCAATTGGGGATTTATGTTAAGTCGAAACCCATATCAGCCAATCAGAAAACAATGCTGATGCGAAAGCTAGGACAAAAAATAACTTTTTACAACTCTGATGTGGCTATGGTTGGAAACTCTAAACAAATCCAGCTCTGTAAGTTTGTGTGACTTGCCTGGAAGCAGTGGGGCTCCTTTACTGTGCTATGGAGACTTGTCAACATCTCCTACACATCTTACTCATCTTGATGACTTTGTTTTTTTTTCTTCAGGTGCTGGGTATTTGGATGATGTTACTATTGTGAGCGCTCACCCTGGGCATGGAATACCAGCGACTTGGGTGGAAAATTGTATGTGTCCAGCAGGATACTTGGGGCAGTTCTGTGAAACCTGTGCCCAGGGCTACAGAAGGGAGACTCCATATCTTGGACCTTATAGTCCTTGTGTGCCATGTTTCTGCAACGAGCACAGTGAAACCTGCAATCCTGAATCTGGTAAAGAGAATTATGGGGGATATTATTGGTGCTAGGTTTTGTTTGCACTTCGATGTCCTGGATGTGATGATTATCTAGACCTGCATTATTCAACTTTGATAATTTAAAGATGAATGGACTTCAACTGATGGGGGAATTCTGGGAGTTGAAGTCCACACATCTTCACGATGCCATGGTTCAGAAACATTGATCTAGATCAGGTGTCTGCAACCTTAAACACTCAAAGAGCCATTTGGACCCGCTTCCCACAGAAAAAAAAAACAACCACTGGGAGCCACAAAACGCTTCCCGTGCCTGACTATTTCTTGAGTGGCCACAAAACTAGCATATGTAGTTGAATTAAATGTTGTTTTCTTCTGAATTTTTTCTTTTCTTGGATTTATTCATGGTTGGCCTACTGGGGGTTGAAAAGTTCAAAAAATCATGTGCCAGTGGGTGTCACACATTGGCGATTGTGACACATATTTTGAGTGACAGGGAGCCGCAGCAGAGGGGTGAACGAGACACATGCGGCTCCAGAACCGCAGATTGCTGACCCCTGATCTAGATTATCTCCTTAAATGAATGCCTTACTAATCTAATATTCTTTATTTTAGTTTTTAAATGTCATATTCCTTTTTTTAATGTATAAAAGCATGTTGCTTTATCTATTCCTTTCCCTTGTGTGCATCTAAAACAGGATTTTTAAATTTTATTTGCATTTATATCCCGCCTTTCTCCGAAGACTCAGGGCGGCTTACACTGTGTTAAGCAATCGTCTTCATCCATTTGTATATTATATACAAAGTCAACTTTTATTGCCCTCAACAATCTGGGTCCTCATTTTACCTGCCTTATAAAGGATGGAAGGCTGAGTCAACCTTGGGCCTGGTGGGACTTGAACTTGCAGTAATTGCAAGCAGCTGTTTTAATAACAGACAGACTTAGTCTGCTGAGCCACCAGAGGCTATTGTGCCACATCAGGAGAATCTCCTGTCAGAAAGCTGCTGCCCTAGTGATTCAGCCTCTGGATGATAAGCTTTCCTCTCTTTACCCCCAGGAGCCTGTGACTGCAGAGATAACACTGCAGGTCCTCACTGTGAGAAGTGCAGCGATGGTTATTACGGTGATGCCACCACAGGCACCTCTTCAGATTGCCAGCCATGTCCATGTCCCGGGGGTTCAAGCTGTGCTGTAGTTCCCAAGACCAAGGAAGTGGTCTGTACCAGTTGTCCAGCTGGAACCACAGGTATGCTCTTGTTGGATTCTCATTATGAAGACACAGCTTTGGCAAGCTCTGTTGCACTACTGGGTAGAGGAGTAATGAATGGACTTGAATTTGTTCCGGGTTTTTTCCCCCGCAAACATAGACTTTTTCAAATATAAGTTCAGTTATATTGAATCTCATTTTTATGTAACAAACAAGCAAAGGAGAATTATTTGAGTAAGGATGGAAATGCCAATTTCTGGATCAATCGTTCTGGAAATGCAATTCCTATGACAGCCCTGGAGTCTGGACCAAAAATATAAACCTAGGAGCTTTGCCCAGTTCATTTAGGCACTCCTAATTCAAATTATCGAATGATAGCAATAGCACTTAGACTTATATACTGCTTCACAGTGCTTTACAGCCCTCTCTTTATTATTATTATTATTATTATTATTATTATTATTATTTATCAAACTTCTATACCGCCCTTCTCCCGAAGGACTCAGGGCGGTGTACAGCCTTCATTTAAAACAATAAATATACATATTAAAATAACCATTAAAAAGCTTATTCAATGAAAGGCCAGATTAAAACCGTCGATTGACCATAAAAATACCCAATAAAATTACCATTAAAAGTTTAAAATTTAAATTTAGAATTTAAAAAGTCAGGCCAGTCCTGCTTGTATAAATAAATAAGTTTTCAGTTCCCGGCGGAAGGTCCGAAGGTCAGGCAATTGGCGTAAACCGGGGGGAAGTTCGTTCCAGAGAGTAGGTGCTCCCACAGAGAAGGACCTTCCCCTGGGGGCCGCCAGCCGACACTGCTTGGCGGACGGCACCCTGAGAAGACCCTCTCTGTGAGAGCGTACGGGTCGGTGGGAGGCATGTGGAAACAGCAGGCGGTCCCGTAAGTACCCGGGCCCTAAGCCATGGAGCGCTTTGAAGGTGGTAACCAAAACCTTGAAGCGCACCCGGAAGACCACAGGTAGCCAGTGCAGACTGCGCAGGAGAGGTGTTACCCGGGAGCAACGCGGTGCTCCCTCAATCACCCGCGCAGCTGCATTCTGGACTAACTGCAGTCTCCGGGTACACTTCAAAGGTAGCCCCATGTAGAGAGCATTGCAATAATCCAGTCGAGAAGTGACGAGAGCATGAGTGACCGTGCATAAGGCATCCCGGTCAAGAAAGGGGCGCAACTGGCGGACCAGGCGAACCTGGTAAAAAGCTCTCCTGGAGACGGCCGTCAAGTGATCTTCAACCGACAGCCGTTCATCCAGGAGAACGCCCAAGTTGCGCACTCTTTCCGTTGGGGCCAGTGACTCGCCCCCAACAGTCAGCCGCGGTTGCAGCTGACTGTACCGGGATGCCGGCATCCACAGCCACTCCGTCTTGGATGGATTGAGTCTGAGTCTGTTTCTCCCCATCCAGACCCGTCGGCCTCCAAACAACGGGACAGCACTTGACAGCTTCGCTGGGGTGGCCTGGGGTGGAAAAGTACAGCTGAGTATCATCAGCGTACAGATGATAACTCACCCCAAAGCCACTGATGACCTCGCCCAACGGCTTCATGTAGATGTTGAACAGGAGGGGCGAGAGAATCGACCCCTGCGGCACCCCACAAGTGAGGCGCCTCGCGGCCGGTCTCTGCCCCCTGTCAACACCGACTGCGACCGGTCGGAGAGGTAGGAGGAGAACCACCGATAAACGGTGCCTCCCACTCCCAACCCCTCCAACCGGCGCAGCAGGATACCATGGTCGATGGTATCAAAAGCCGATGAGAGATCCAACAGGACCAGGGCAGAGGAACAACCCCTATCCCTGGCCCTCCAGAGGTCATCCACCAACGCGACCAAAGCTGTCTCCGTGCTATAACCGGGTCGGAAGCCGGACTGGAGCAGGTCTAGATAGACAGCTTCCTCCAGGTACTGAGGAACTGCCGTGCCACCACACTCTCTACAACCTTCGCCACAAAGCGAAGGTTGGAGACTGGACGATAATTACCCAAAATAGCTGGGTCCAGGGAAGGCTTCTTGAGGAGGGGTCTCACCACCGCCTCTTTCAAGGCAGCGGGAAAGACCCCCTCCATCAAAGAAGCATTTATAATACCCCGGAGCCAGCCTCGTGTCACATCCTGAGTGGCCAGCACCAGCCAGGAGGGGCACGGGTCCAGTAAACATGTAGTGGCATGCAGCCTCCCCAGCAACCTGTCCATGTCCTCGGGAGCCACAGAATCAAACTCATCCCAAACCACATCAACAAGACGAGCCTCAGTCATCTCATCTGGATCATCGCAATTTTGGTCCAAGCTATCCCGAGGCTGAGCGATTTTATCGTATAGATAACCACTAAACTCCTCGGCACGTCCTGTAAGGGTCATCCCGTCCCCTGGTGAAGAAGGGCGGGTCACCCAAACAGGGCGGCCGGGCGGTTATCTGCCGATGCAATGAGGAGGCGTGGGCGCCTCGCCACCCTCAGTGCCACTAGGTAGGTCTTTGAAAAGACCTAACTAGTGTCCGATCAACCGGGCGGCTGGACCTCCAGGTGCTCTCTAGGCGTCTTCTCCGGCGTTTCATCTCTCTCAGCTCCTCAGAGAACCAAGGAGCTAATCGAGATCTGCGCGGGTCAGAGGCCGCAAAGGCACGACACGGTCCAAAGCCCCAGCGCGGCCTGTTCCCAGGCCGCGACTAGTTCTTCAGTCGTGCCATGGGTAAGATCCTCAGGAACGCCCAAGCTCCGTCTGGAACCTCTCAGGGTCCATCAGGCGCCTGGGACGGAACCAACGCATTAGCTCCGTCTCCCTGCAGTGGTGAGTAGCGGTCTGAAAGTCTAGGCGGAGGAGAAAATGATCTGACCATGACACGGTATTGTCACTAAATCTCTTACTACCAGATCATTAAACCACTGTCCAGAGATATAAATCAGATCCAGCGCAGATCCCCGTGTGAGTAGGGCCATCAGTTACTTGAATCAGGTCCAAGGCCGTCATGGAAGCCTGGAACTCCTGAACCACTGTTGATGACAAGCCAGCCGATGGCAGATTGAAATCGCCCATGACCAAAAGTCTGGGGATCTCAACAGCCACCCCGGCAAGCACCTCCAGTAGCTCAGGCAGGGCTGTAGTCACGTAGCAAGGAGCCAGGTACGCGATCAACAAACCCATCTGATTCTTATGGCCCCACTTCACAAGAAGGGATTCACAGCCGGCTATCTGAGGAACAGTGGTCTCTCTCGGCTCTAGACCCTCTCTCATTACAACCGCCACCCCTCCACCCCTACCCTGGGCCCTTGGCTGATGGGATGCTCGGAAACCTGGCGGGCACAGTTCAACTAGGGGCACCCCCCCTTCTGCACCCAGCCAGGTCTCCGTAATGCCCATAAAGTCCGTGGATTCCCCCTGGATAAGATCGCAAATCAGGGGGGCCTTGTTAACCACGGACCGGGCATTGCACAACATCAACCGGAGGCCCGGGCTCTGAGGATCCTGACCTTCCGGGGAACGGGGAAAGACTAGGGGGCCGGAGCACACGATCGCTTTTAAACAGCGAACACGTGCTCCCAGCGAGCAATCTGACCCCTTGCTTCCGCCATATCTGCCCCTCCCACTTACCGTACAGATGGACCCACCTTCCATTTCTGGACCGACCCCCCCCCCCCCCTCCCTCGGACCAGATGAAAAAACGCCGTGAACTGGGACTGGGACTGAACCAACCCTCCCCGACGGGATCTCCCCCCCTCCCGTCACTTTCCTCCCCCCCTTTAAAAAACCCTTATTAAAAAACCTATGTACAAAACCCCATAAATTCTTCTTCCTCGCATGCCACCTCTCTAAGCAATTTACAGAGTCAGAATATTGCCCTCAACAATCTGGGTTCTCATTTTACCCACCTCAGAAGGATGGAAGGCTGAGTCAACCTTGAGCCAGTGAAAATTGAACTGCTGAACTGCTAGCAGCCAGCAGAATTAGCCTGCAGTACTGCATTCCAACCACTGCACCACCACGGTTCATTAATTACACATGATAGTAATTCCTTCCTTCCTTCCTTCCTTCCTTCCTTCCTTCCTTCCTTCCTTCCTTCCTTCCTTCCTTCCTTCCTTCCTTCCTTCCTTCCTTCCTTCCTTCCTTCCTCAAAGGATTTATTTCCCCAGTAGAATTTCATACATTGATCCTGGTTATCCATTCCGTGGAGAAATCAACCTTGCAGCCCATTAAAATCGAAAATCTGTTTCAAAAACATGTATGGCAAATTTCCAGGAAAGCATAAGAAAAATAGCCTTTTAAAAATGGGCTCAGTAAATGCTTGGACCATTACACCATTACAGCTGGTGGAAGAAATCGCACTCCTTTTTCTTTTTTTATGATTGAACAATGTTAGAGTTGGCCCCAAGGAATAAAGAAATTGGCCAATCATGGCAAACGTGTCACTCTTAGAGGAGGCAGCTTTCAGATGGTTGCACAGAGTGTCTGTCCATGATCCAACTTGTCTGAGTCGTAAAAGTAGACAAAATCAACTTTGCTGTTTATTTCTAAATGCTGGATTTATTGAGGGTGTGTACAGTGTTCTTTATTTTTTTATTCTTATCAGTCTGAACAGCCATGCTTTCAGGCTGAGATCCTGATTTCTCTGAAGGCCTTTTGCTTCTAACTTTTTATTTTCTCTCCTATCAATCGATTGCTAAATAACCATTACCATCACCTGCCTAGAGGCTATGGGTTTTACAGAAATGTGGCATCCAGAGCTTAGTGCATGCTTACACTTTTCAAAATTTAAGTGGGTCATCCCAGTCTATAAATGATCCCATATTGTATAGGAGCCCTATGCACTTGTAGAAGATGCTTTTTAAAAGTGGAAAAATTCATGTAACCTATTTCACATATGGAAGCCCTTGGGAGAAATATTCTGTGATGTAGAGTAAAAAGCCTCCTACTTAATATATAATAAATGGATTCTTCTTTTATCTACCTATTCCCCAAATATTTTTTGCCTCCCTCTTAGATTATAAAATGAATTGTGCTTTTCCCCTCTTAATGTTACTGTTAAGTCTTGTTTCTTATATCCCAGATTTCCCCAAATTTGACACCTTTCAGCTGTGTGAATTTCAACTACCAAAATTGTCAGTAGTAGCTCTGCTAGCTCAGAAATTCTAGAAATTAAGCTCTGCACATTTGGAGAACACCCAGGTTGGGGAAAGGTTCTTTAAGGAAGTTCCTTTGAAACATTACTGCACTGTGTTGTTCAACTCTGGTTTCCATTTAGCCTTTGATCTTTCCATTCCTCTAATGTTACTTCTTGTCAGATGATGGTTTATGTATATTTGCCTTTTCTTTGTTTTTGCTCTGCTTCTTAACTCTGGAATTTGTTACCAGCTATAGCTTGGTAAAAAAAGTAAGTACAGTCCCATTTTCAAAAAGCAATGAATTTATTGGTTCTATGCAGCTTCTGCATGTCACTTGAAGTCCATATTGCACGTCAGTCTGCCATTATGGTCCCTGCCCTTCCCTTTTATCTGTAACAACAGTTTTTAAAAGAAACTTGTAGGTGTTTTATTATTCAGCATTTCCTTCTATTTCTTTTTGTCACCATTATCAACATTTTCACGCCAATAAACACAGATATAAAACTTAAAATACAGGGAAACCAAACTTGCAACAATTAACAATGAAAGGAAGATGCCAAGTAATTTTTGCAAGCCATAGCTATTGCTAGAAACTTGGCAACTTTTCTAGTGGCTGCCCAAGTTAAGTCTTGTTAAAAGAGGTTGCAACGTAGTCACTTCATGAAACTACAGTGGGGAGTTTTATGTCTGGACTGCCTCAAGGGTCATTGTCAGTGCTTTGCAGTGGGTGTTCTAATAATTGGAGCATTATTTCCAAAGGATCTGGTTAAAATGCTGGATTTATGAATGGAAAATGCAATTCTTATTTCCTAAGTGCTTTCATTGGCTTTGGAGAAGCGTCTTTCTTCCTTTTTTGTTGTTATAACTGGTGTATTACCGGTAAGCCAAATTGTGCTTCTGTCCTGTATGAAAAGATCTGAATAACAAGCAGGTCTCTGGAAAGTTTCCTTCAGAGTTCTAGTCATTCATAGAATATAGAATCATAGGGCTGGAAGGGTCTTTGAAGGTCTTCCAATCCAACTGACATCACATCGATGTCAGGGTCTTGTCATCTTCTGTTTCACTTTTTGGACACCGTGCATATGCCTCTTAAGGATGCTGAGTCCTCATCAGATCTGTACTCTTCGTGGGCAAGCTGATTTATTGGGTTTTTCAATTACAGGTAGTCCTCGTCTTACAACAGTTCATCCAGTGATTGTTTGAAGTTACAAGGGCACTGAAAATGACCATTTTTCACACTTACGAACATTGCAGCATCCCCATGGTCGCATGACTTACATTTGGATGCTTGGCAACTGGCTCATATTTATGACGGTTGCAGTGTCCTGAGGTCACGTGATCCCCTTTTGCGAGCTTCTGACAAGCAAAGTCAATGGGGTAGCCAGATTCACTTAACAATCGTATTACTACCTTAACAAGTGCAGGGATTCGTTTAACAGCTGTGGCAAGAAAGGTCATAAAATGGGGCAAAACTCACTTAACAACTGTCTCGCTTAGCAACATAAATTTGGGATTCAATTGTAGTCGTAAATCAAGGACTACCTGTACTCTTTCTATAAGCCACGGCATTCCTTGAAATCTGTGCTTTTCTGTGCGCCCATATTGGCTACACTTCTGTTAGCATTTCACTGTTGAGACTGAAAAATGGAAGTTTTCCATAATTTCTCAGCTACTTTTCTACCTTACTCATTATTATTATTTTTGCATGGATTACAGTATTTATTTTTTTGTATGTTCTAATATACCTGTTTCCTGGGCCTACAGGTAAAAGGTGTGAGCTGTGTGATGATGGTTATTTTGGAGATCCTCTTGGCCAAAATGGCCCCATCAGGCCCTGCCGCCTCTGCCAGTGCAGTGACAACATTGATCCCAATGCAGTTGGGAATTGCAACCGCTTGACAGGAGAATGTTTGAAGTGCATTTATAACACAGCTGGTTTCTACTGTGACCGATGCAAAGATGGCTTCTTCGGGAATCCCTTAGCTCAGAATCCAGAGGATAAGTGCAAAGGTAGGTGGGGGTTTTTTTTCTCAGTTAGTAATGCTTTTGTCACAGTCCAATTCTAGGACATCAGTCTGGCCCTTTCATCAGGAGGAAAGCCCCCCCCCAAATATATGACCAGGGGATCAGCTGGGAGATACTTCCTAGTACTTTCAGCAGCCTCTGTTTCTTCTGCCTCTGTAACAGAAGATTTGACATGTGCTTTCTTGCCTTAGAACCAGTATCTTATGAGCAAGCAAAGACCTTCCTTCAGAAGCTGCGCTCATAGAATTCTGCTTACAGAAATTGTCTAGCACCATGATGGGGAACCTATGGCACGCATGCCAGAGGTGGCACACAAAGCCCTCTTTGTGGGTACGCGCACTGTCACCAGCTGCTCTTCCAGGTTCCATCATGTGCAGGTGCGCCGGACCACATGTCCACCGGCCAGCTGTTTTCTTACGGGTTCCAGCATCCGTGCGTGTGTATGCGCGCACGCTCCAGTTTAGGCACTCGGTGCCAAAAAAGGTTAACCATCACTGGTCTAGCACATCTGTGGAATTTGCACAGAAGCTTTGGTGGAATCTGAGTTGCTGAATGAAAGATAGCTCCTTTCTCCTTCCTCATAGAACTTGGTTTCCCCACCATCTTGATAGCTTTCCTCTAAACTGATCAGTATTCGAGTCTGATGTTAATGTAAAGGAGCAAATCTAGTAAAATAGAGTACAATCCTCTTAACTTTCCTTTTGAGGCATCTTTCAATATTTGAAGTTAGCCCCACACGAAAAGTTGACTGCTAGAAAGACCTGAAAGCAGTCTATAAAGTCCTCATCCGTCCATCGATCAATGGCTGCAGAAATTTGTGGAACCTGGGGAGAGTGGAGGATTATTCAGCTGTTCCATCCAAATGAGGGATGATGTTTTCCAACTTGTGTATTTATGGATTGTTTGCGATGTGGTCAAGAAGAAATGGTTCCCCCACCCCCACCCCTGGCAGAACACTTTGTTTATAAATTGTGCCAAGCATTCTTTCTAGCCTATTCCACTGAGATGCACTGCAATATGTAGGCACGTATTTGACGAGCAGAGAGACTAAATACTAAACTGGAGCTTCTACATTTCCTTTGCCTAATGGTCTTATTGCACTCAAAGGGTTTCCTATTTTCGAAGGGCAAAAATGGGGATCACCATGCCCCCTAGGCTTCCCGCAACTGCCCTCTGAACTACTTCGGGTTGGAAAACCCATCCTGATGCCTTTTATGCTTTTATTCTTGTAGCTTGCAATTGTAATCCTTACGGCACGGCAAATTTACAGAGAAGCTGCAATCAAGTAACAGGCCAGTGTGAATGCCTTTCATATGTCACAGAGAGGGACTGCAGCTCCTGCGAACCAGGTTTCTACAACCTGCAAAGTGGGCGTGGCTGTGAAAGGTGAGCTCTTCTTTCCTGGCACAGGAATTGAACACCAGTGGCCTGGATGGATGGGACATCACCAGAGAGGTTTCCCAAGAGTAGAGGAGCTTTTGTTAAAAGCAGCTGTTAAAATTTACAAACTGACTTTTCAAGAAAGCCACATCTGCAGCAGATTGACTCTCGGTCTCCCCTGTGACCATTTATGCTTTGCATGCCTTCCTAAAAAAAACCCGATATTGTCCTTCCTTTCCTGAAATGAAGCCTCAATGAAACTACACGTGCGCACTTTCTTCCCCAGTTACTTCTGTTTTTCCTGCCACTGGTGCATTTTGACCTGCTAACTCTATAAAGCAGAGATCTTCTCATTGTTATTCTGCGTAGCACTTTCAGCTGAACAGTGTAGAAACAGATAAGATAGTTGCTGTGGCCGTCAACTATTGATTTATTTTTGTTGTTGGATCTTCCCATTAGTCTTCAGCAGATGGCAGCACCTAGCCAACCTTGATGTTCTCTAAAAGCTAAGCAGTGTTCAGTGTGGTTAATACTTGAATAGAATAGAATAGAATAGAATAGAATAGAATAGAATAGAATAGAATAGAATAGAATTTATCGGCCAAGTGTGATTGGACACACAAGGAATTTGTCTTGGTGCATATGCTCTCAGTGTGCATAAAAGAAAAGATACCTTCATCAAGGTACAACATTTACAACACTAATGCTGGTCATAGGGTACAAATTTAACACTTAATGATACAACACTTAATATAATCATAGGGTACAAATAAGCAATCAGGAACAATCAATATCAATATAAATCATAAGGATTACCAGCAACAAAGTTACATTCATACAGTCATAAATGGGAAGAGATGGGTGATGGGAACAATGAGAAGATTAATAGTAGTGCAGATCTGAATGGGAAGAATGTATTTTATTACCAAATAGAATAGAATAGAATAGGACAGGACAGGACAGGACAGGACAGGACAGGACAGAATAGAATGGGAAGCCAGAGAGGATAGCAAGGGGGTAGGATAGACCAGGAGGTGAAAAAACATCCCAGAACACAGTAGGAAACCCCTTTCCTGAGAAAACTGCATGGACCTCTGCTTGTAGTCCCCAGAAGTTGGATTCTGCTTGAAGAGTCTTCACCTTTACCTTATTTTACTTTAAGACAATGCAAATCATTTAAAAGGAAAAGAATAGAAAGCAAACTATTCTCTAAGGACAGAGAGACTTTCAACAATAAAGCGGGGGCAGAGGAACTGATCTGAGAATCTAGCTGCTTTGAAGCTGCTACTTTTCAATATATAAATGCTGGCTTCAGAAAGGGAAGCCTGTGGGGATCTGTTCTCACTCCCTGGTGGTCTTTGAAAACCTGCATCTAATCTAACCATCCCTGGAGCCCATGTATCCGGCTTTGTCCAAAAAGAGAGTGGAAATAGCAACAACCATCAGGCTTTCTCATTTATCCAGTGTGTGGCGTGGGTGCCTCATCTGCTTTAATTTCATTGCAGCTACGGAGGTCAAGCTGTCCTGCTTGCAAAGGACCAGAGCCAAAAGGAGTCTCAGATTTTATTATATGACTGGGAAGTTACATTATCTGTTTTCATGTTTAGAGGAAGATAATGTTTCTGAGGGGTTGTATATGGAGCAAAAAACCTTGGACTAAAATGAAGGATAGGAAAATTCATGTTTCCTGCCAAACAAGCTTTCAAAATTCCGCCAAGGCTTAGAAGATAACTAAGAGTTCAAATACAGGCAGTCTTCGACTTACAACCATAAATTGTGACACCATAAAGCAAGGCATCCATGTGACTGGATCTGATTTTACAACTGATTTTTGCACTGGTTATATCATTGGACATATCATGGTCACGTGACCACTGAACTCTGGCCATAAAGGTGAGGTTTTGCAATGAGGCAAAAATGCAGTTAGTAGTTTGACCATTGGGGTGTATGCAGCTGTTGGAATTTTGGAACCAGATCATAAGTAGCTTTTTTTTAGGGGGGGGGGGAATCCGTTGTAACCTCAAAAGGTCACTGAGCGAGAACTGCCTGTATATTGTTCTTATTTTATTTTATAATAGGCACTTTGTATTAAAACCATTTGATTGAATATTAAATTTAAATGTAAAAGTCTTCATCGTTCCTCAAATACTGCATTATTGAACGGGTTTAATTCACAGAAAGTAAGTATTTTCTAATTGGAGCTTTACAGTGAGTGCTGCATTCCCTTTGGACCAATTGTGTAGGCAAATGACATCTGACTTCCATCCCATACTGCCATCCCTTTGGGCAACATGCTTTTTATTTAGTTAAATTCAGAACATGACAAGCATAATAGACACACTTGTTTCCTTACCTGTGTTCATTGATGATGAGATACTCTTCCTCTCCTAGATGTAACTGCCATCCTCTGGGCTCCACTAATGGCCACTGTGACATTCAGACTGGGCAATGCGAGTGCCAGCCAGGCGTTACCGGCCAGCGTTGTGAGAGGTGTGAAGCCAACCATTTTGGATTTGGTCCTGAAGGCTGCAAACGTAAGGGGAGTGGGGAAGACATATTTCCTGTCCCAACCCTTCCTCATCCATTTGTTTTCCATCTCTGTTGCTCTTTATGGAGAATCTGTTCATCGCTACTAATGTGTCCTTAGACTTGGACATCACAAGAGGTTTAATTCTCCCCCACCCCCACCCCACCCCTTTGTCTGCCTCTTGCATGTTTTCTCGTTTCAAGTCCAGCAAGGATGTTTTTAAAGTTATATGAGTTTTGCTTTCTGTCTCTGGGGCATTCAGATTGCAATATACTGTTAGGCCATCTGCTGCTCCTTGTCATAAACACTTGCCCTGAATTTTCCCCCAAAACTGACCTGGTTTTTGGCTCTACGTTGTTGCTGTGGAATGTGGCCTTTAGCAGCTAACTCAGATTGAGAACATGGAATGTGTAAAATCTAGGACATACATTCCTATTTCTTTAATCCTCCCGTTTCCTTACTTTTTAAAAAAAATAAAATTAGTCTTGGATGAATAGTTTTAGGATATGGTGATCCGCTGTACATATAACACTAGCTTCCTGCAAAGGAAGACGTGTAATGTTGGCTTTGTGAATGCCAAGTGCATTCTCTTCTGTCATCTTCAAAATAATTACCCAACTTCCTTCTTTCTCCTTTTGAGGAATTGCCATCGTTCTGTATCATAAACAAATTGATGCCAAGCTGTAATGGCAGTTTGAAATGTCATTGGGATAAAAGCTTGGTATCATTTAATGCAAAATGGGAAGAGGAAAACTAATTGAAGCATATTCTTTTGTGTCTAGTTTCTAATTCACATACCCTGGTTTGCAAGTGGAGCTGCCATTTGGACCACTAACACAAATTTCAGCAATAGCAAATACAACTTTGAACGTGAACTTACCTTAAACAACAGAAATGTACAGCAAACATATACTTCTGTCACATTATACTGGTAGTCCTTGACTTACGACCACAGCTAAGTCCAACATTTCCTTTGCCCAGCAAGGAGCAGTTGTTAAATGAGTTTTGCCCTGTTTTATGACCTTTTTGGCACGGTTGTTCAGCAGACCACTGCAGTTGTTAAATGAATCATGCCATTGGCTTTGTTTGTCAAAATCTGTCAGGGAAGGTTACAAATGGTGGGTCACATGACCCCTTGACAGTGCAACTGTCATAAATACATGCCAGTTGGCAAGTGCCCAAATTCTGGTCACGTGACCCTGAAATGCCACAACGGTCACTAAGTGGGAAAACCAGACATAAGTCACTTTTTGTAACTCTGAACGGTCACTATATATATTTGGAAATCACTGAGAGGCATGCCCTAACCTGTCCTAGGTGGGACAGGTATGACACATTGAGTCAGAGTGTTTACAGATACATTTGCTGCATCATTGTTATTGTTTTTTTATGGTAACATAATACATGGTAAGTATATATTCATGATAGAATAGTGAATCAGACAGGATAAAAAGCGAGCCACAAGGGCTAGACGGGATCCTTCACTGCTGTTATTTTCTTGGCATGTCTTCTTCAACTGTACATCCACCAGATGTTTTAGGACAGCAACTGCTACAAAGTCCAAACTAGCAAACGAATCTGGGTGGAAATTTTGGGAGTTCCTGTCCCAAAGCATCTGAAAGATGTTAGTTTGGGCCGCATAATATAATAAACCTCCCCTTCATGTGAGTACAGCTAGTCCTCAACTTACAACTAAAGTTCATTTAGTGACCATTGGAAGTTACAACGGCACTGAACAAAAGTGACTTTATGACCATTTTTCATACTTACGACTTTCGTAGCATCCCCATGATCATGAGATCAAAATTCAGATGCTTGGCAACTGACTCATACTTAGGACCGTTGCTGTGTCCCAAGGTCATGTGATTCCCTTTTGCCGCCTTTTGACAAGCAAAATCTGCAGGGAAGCCAGAGTCACTTAACAACTGAGTTACTAACTTACGGTACCAACTGCAGTGATTCACGTAACAACTATGGCCTGTATTTATGACAGCTGCACTGTCAAGGGGTCATATGACCTCCATTCGTAAGCTTCCCAGCCAGATTCTGACAAGGAAAGTCAGTGGCGTGATTCATTTAACAACTGCAATGATTTGCTGAACAACTTTGGCAAGAAAAGTCGTAACATGGGGCAAAACTTACTTAACAAATGTCTAACTTAACAACAGAAATGTTGGGCTCAATTGTGATCGTAAGTTGAGGACTACCTGTATAATCTTTTCACCAGCATTTGCCTCCATGAAGATCTAGGACGAAGGCAGGCGTCTGGATCAATATAAAGTATTGATTTGCACACTAGCTTTTTTTACTAATCTCTTCACAGAGGTGGATTTCCACACCAAGCAGGATCAATCCCTAGGCCTGATTTTTTTGCTTTCTTCAGACAAGGTTTGTCCATTTGCAGTAAGTGTCCATCAGTGCCAAAACGCGGGACATTTGTTAAGTGAATTTTGCCCCATTTTACGACTTTTCTAGCCACAGTTGTTAAGTGAATCACTGCAGTTCTTAAGTTAGTTCCTTTGTTCTTAAGTTAATTATTTTGTTAAGTGAATCTGGCTTCCCCCTTGACGTTGCTTGTCAGAAGGTTGCAAAAGGGAATCACATGACCCCAGGACACTGTAACCATCATAACTTTGAGTTGGTTGCCAAACATCTGAATTATGATCATGTGACCATGGAGTAGCTGTAATGGTCGTACGTGTGAAAAATGGTCATACCACTTTTTCAGTGCCGTTGTAACTTTGAATAATTGCTAAATGAACTTTGGTAAATTGAGGGCTACCTGTATTGTATGTACAATTTTTGGCTTCATTTAACAGGTGAAAGTAAGAAATGACTGAATTTCCTAGTAGCTAAAGGCCACTGTGTAGTAGCACCAATCCATTGACGTTTGAAAGAGGATTAATTCATTGGTCTTCTAGATCAGGGGTCTCCAACCTTGGCAACTTGAAGTCCACAAGTCTTCAAGTTGCCAAGGTTGAAAACCCCTTTTCTAGATATCTCAAGATTAAAAAATTTTCAGATTGTTCTTTTCTCATTGGCCTCTTTCCTGTTCAATATTTAAATGTCTTGTGTTTCCTCAGCTTGTGACTGTAATCCTGAAGGTTCCCGCTCCCTTCAGTGCAAAGAAGATGGCCGTTGTGAGTGCAAAGAAGGCTTTGTGGGAATCCGTTGTGACCAGTGTGAAGAAAACTACTTCTACAATCGATCCTGGCCTGGTTGTCAAGAATGTCCTGCATGTTACAGATTGGTGAAAGATAAGGTCATACCGATTACAAAATTTACTACTTTATAGCTAATCTTGCCAATTTAGCGCTTACATATTTTTATAATGGGGAAAGTTAATATGATACATATTTGTGCTTGGCCCAAAAATGTTACACTGGCAAAAAATATAATGTTACATACTTAAAAGCAAAAACAGCAGCAGGAATAATACAAAAGCTACATCAGTCTTAATTCTAACAGTTTCGGGAATCTGCATTTTGCATATTTTCAGCATCTTTTTCTTCATCCTTCTTTTTATCGGGAGCCTTCAAAACCTGTGTGGTTGTCTTATTGATTTGTTGTTCCTTGGTGTCTCATTTGTTCAGGTTGAGGAGCAACGGGGGAGGCTGCGTGATCTGGAAAATCTTATAGCTAACATAGGAACAGGTGATGACATCATAACTGACCAGGCTTTTGAAGACAGACTGAAAGAAGCTGAACGAGAAGTCATGGACTTACTTCGAGATGCCCAAAGTATCAAAGGTAGCTGGCTGTCTTCTGTTAATTGACTTAGACCATTTGGCAGCTTATAATTTATTTCAGAGCCAATCATTTCATATGTGAATATGTATATGTGTTTATAAATAAAAGATTTTCAAAAAACATAAACACTTAATATGAACTAATAAAAATTAAAAGACACAAAGGAAGAAAGAAGAGGGAAAATGCAGAGAGAGAGACCAAAAGGATTAGAAAGAATTTTCTGATTTATTTGCTCAGTTTTTTCTGTTCCCCGATATTTTCTGAGCCTCAAAACCACAAATCATGGTTGCTTTTGCTAGTTTTTTTCTGTTTCACGCAAAATATAAAGGGTTTCCTATCAGCCATAAATATAGATATTGTTTTTTTACTCTAATAAAGATTTTAGCCATCTCTGTAGATTTCATCATCATCAGACATTCTTCCATTGTGGGAGAACAGATATAGTTTTGATAGTAATACTGAAGAAAGAAGCCTTCATGTTAGAGATAGTACTAATAGTTGCAACTGTATTTTACATTTTAATGATTATATTATAAAGTACTGTATCAGATTAAATTTAAACTAACCTATTATAGATTGTGTTTAAAGGCCATTTTTGAATTTTATGATCCAAAGATTCAGTCACAAAAGAGAGATTTATCTTGAGCTTTTCAAAAGTCTCGTGTCATCAAAGAGAAAGTGGGAACTGATGAATCAAATGCATACATATATACTAATATCCATTGTATTTTGAAATAAAGGATTAGATGTGTACTTCAGTCCTAAACTCTGTGAGCAATAGGAACAAAGTTGAGTGGGTTTTCTTCTCAGTTTTTTGTTTATGTATATCAGTGATGCTTCTTAGAATATTATTAAAGCCCACAAAACTTAAAATTTCTGCATCCGGTTATTTTAAAACTATACTATACATTCGGAAGAGAAAAAGGTAGCAAAGGTCATATATGTTAGCAGATACATTTAACTCGATTTGTGTTAGAGATAAATGAAAAACTTTTACAGAAGAGATAATTTGAAAAACAACAGTAGAAGATTTCTTATTGAAATTATCTGTTGTGTTGCGTTTGGTCCTAGTGGAGAATTCTCTCCTCCGAAGACGTACAAAACTCACATTGTTCTAGGGTGAAAGGTGACTTTGTGAAGCTCCTATGTAAAAATCTATGCTCAGCATTTCATATTTTCTATGGTCATGATTTTGGCAAATCCCAACAAAATCTTAAGGAAATTCATAATTTCTTTTCATTGTTGTATTTATTCTTTGGATTTATAAGCTACTTTTCTGTACTCTCGTTTCATAAAATCAATTAGTAGTAAAAACATGCGATAATAAACTTCTATTTGCTAGTTTCTTTCTGTGACTCATTGTTACTTGCTCATTCCAGATGTCGACCAGGGGTTGATGGATCGTCTGCAGGAAATTAACAGAACCCTTTCAAGTCAACTTGGTCGGTTGAGGAACATCCAGAATACAGTTAGGCAGACAGAAAACCTGGCTGAGCAAGCCCAAGCCCAGGTGGAAAACACAGAGGGCCTGATTGACACCGCTTCAAATATGCTCCACAGGGCAAGGGTGGCTATTGCCAATGTGGTGAGTGACATTTGCATTCTCTCTTTACATTTCACACCTCACAATGGAATTAATCGGGGTTTTACGAGTGCTAGAATGAAAAACGAATATTGCTCAATCAAATCTTTATTACAGGCATTGACCTGCAGTAATGAATGTGGCTTATTTTCCCCCCCAAATGTCTAGCCTCCCCCACTTTTTGTGTGTGTGTGTGAAATCGTGCTGGGAAATGATGGAAGCTGAGCAATACCGAGTAAAATTGTAAGGTGGACTTATAATGAGATTCTCAAATGAACTAAAAATGTAGTATATTTTTGCTAAGTAAGAGACGCTATACAAGATTGTCCAGTGTTATAGAATTTGATGGTTCCCAGTGCAGATCAAAAAATGGCCGTGCTGCAGAACATTTTCAAGCACTGCTAGGGTGGGCATGTGCAAAGTCTTGAAGGATCTCTTGGTCTTGATGAAGTCTTTGACCAAACACTCCTTCAGGGTGGCTTGACGAAACATGGGGCCCCTCATTTAGGTACCAGAGTGATGCTACCACATCATTTGGAAGCACCTGCTGTAGTGGCTTTAATAGTCTTCTGTGGAAGATGCTTCAGTTAAACCAAAGTAGTTGAACAATGCAAGGAGACCATCTCAGTACTTCATATAGAAGCCCTGAGAGGAAGAACCTAATTTCTCCTTTCTGTATCTCCACTTCAGAGATTGGGATTGAATTATCTCCATCAAGCAATGCCCACACCCTCTCCCATTGCACTGCCCTTTGGTTGAATATAAAGCATTCTCTCTGCAACCAGATACCAAAATTGGTATTCGTAAGAAAACCTTCGTGAAATCATTTGCACTCTCATACAAATAAGCCTGGCTGTAATTCATGAAGATGTGCTTTTCTTCCTCAGTATATCATGTGAAACTGTTTTAAGAACAATCATGTTTTATTTTATTTTTAACAAATACATTGAATAGCCAGAGAAACATTGCCTTCTCCTTGCCTTTCCAATTTTTTGCGTTTTTGAAACAGTTTCATGAATTTCCAGTGATCAATTCAGTTTCTTTTACAGTTGCTTTGTGAATGGGGTTATAAAGAAAAATAATATGGAATCCCGTATTTCATTATTGATTTACAAACTGGTATATAGAAGGGAAGGACGCAGACAAAGCATAACTTGATTTTCATCAGTCTGATTAAGTTTGAGAGTTATTGATTGCTGTGTTGATTTTCTGTTTTTTCCATTTTAAACTTGTGGTCATTAATCTAGGATTAATGTCCTGCATATGGTGGAAGGATGCAGGAAATAAGGGCATTGCAAACTTCAGCCCTGCAGGTTTCAGAGAAAATAGAGGAAGAATACAAGATTGTTAGATTTAGCAACTCCTTTCTACTTCTTATCTCTCATACAAGCAACTGTTATCTGCTTATAGTATTGTAAAATGCAGGAAATGGTTTTTGAAAGTATTATGATTCCTCTTTCAGTCTATCACTCCACCAGAATCAACCAGTGACCCCAATAACATGACTATCCTGGCAGAAGAAGCTCGGCAGTTGGCTGCACGGTGAGAGATGCCCTCTTTATCTTTATTCCCCTGGATAATCTTAACCATGCCTCTATTTGGCAGATTGTTGAGGAACCCAAGGCTACCAATCTCCCCTCTTTCTTTAATCATTTCTCCAAGTCCATCATGCATTGAAAGGTAACTTCTCTACATCACCTTCAGCTTAAGATCTCCTCCTGAATCCTGTGGAGGAAGTGTTGTCTGTTTCCATATTCTTTCTATTTCCAAATCTCATTCCTTTAAAAAACATTCCCTTCTCTTTTCTGCTCTGAAAAGAACTGATTGAAAGAAACCCATCTGCTATTGATTGATTGAAAGAAATAGTTATACACTATTACTCTTTTTTGAATTGTGTTGCTTATTTCAGTATACTTTAACCAAAGGTTACATCCTATCTACTGTACAAATACACATACATGCATACCTACCTATATACTGCATTATTTGGAAAAAGGCATAAACTGTATGCAGCTTTTCTCTTTAAAGTTTATAGGTGACAAGCATTAGCTTGGAAAGAATGGGCTGTCCACTTGTTTTTATTTAAAATGCAGGAATCCCATGATTTCCCCATTCATGGAAAATGTGGGCTGCACTTGTATTTTGTATTTTAACATAATTCTAATTTTTAATAGATTCATTCTGATTTTGAGTAGAAGACATTTTATAAGAAGAGACTCTGAGAGATTGAAAAATCCTACTTCTAGTTTACACTATGTCTCTAGTGTGATTATGGTATTCTGCAGCTCAATTGCTCAAACTGACTACAGCATCAGCCAGGCCTTTTTCTCCATTTCCTGGTTGGAGGACACTGACATGTTCTAGCGAACTGAGTTCCAATCTATTGTCATGACATGTCCCTCCTTCTGTCCCCCCCCCTCCACCACTATGCGTCACTCATTTCCTGTTTGAGCAATACTGTTGAACAATGGGGATGAAGTAATCTGCCACAAGATTTAGAACAGAATCTTTGTGGTAATCCTTTCCAGCAGATGGGAAGGCAAGCATCTGCAGAGTTAGGTCAAAGGTGGAAACAAGAGCGATGGAAGCATGGACCTGGGATAGCCTGGAATAAAGACTGCACCGCTGCTTGCCCTCCAGGACACGATGCTAGGCCAGAAATCAGCCCACTCTCAAAATTTCCATGATGGTGCATTTTCCACACAAACAGGTTCTTGTTCAACTTGGATTGAGATAGTTATCAACAGAAGCACAATTCAAGCCATGCAGTTGAAGAATGATGAATTAGAAATCATGCGTGATGATGATGCTTGGAGAGCAAAATACAAATAGTAGCATATTTCAAATCATGTTTTCCATTTTTTTTTTGTCCCAGGCATAAAGCAGAAGCAGATAATATTGAGAAAATAGCTAAGGAAGCAAACGATACGTCATCACAAGCATATAAGCTACTCTTGGACACACTAGCAGGAGAGAATGAAACAACTAATGACATCGGTGATCTAAATAGAAAGTAAGTCTAACAAGGAAACATTTAATGCTTATGGTTGTTTCGTTTTAAATATCTGAATTGGTTTTCAGAGTTAGAGTACTCCTTAAAGAATTGTGAAGAGGAGCTGTTCCTCTTTTTATTTCTTAATCCCTGTCTCAATCTGAAGAATTCAAAGAGGGATATCTATGAACTACAGGAGTATTGAAATGCACTTTAATTGTATTTTACAGGACAAGAACTTTATTTTTCCTCTTTATTATATGTTTGCTGCTGAGGTTCTCTTGTTGAAATGAAACATTACAGGAAGATAACTATTTGTTGACCAAATATACTAAATAGAAACAGGCACACCCTTTTTATTCATCATTTAATTTTGAATTGTAACTATATAGTTGAAGCATTTGTATGACAGAACATTTGGTCTGTAGATTTCCCAAGCTAGTGCTTAAACAATCAGCCACCCTTTAAATATCTTTTTCAGTGTCCCACTTCAATGATGACCAACCAATTAATGAAATTATCAAATAAACATAAGGTGGCAAGCAATAATAAAGAATAGAGGGAGGGGGAGTAGATCATTAATGGACAGGAAAAGCCAGAAGAAAAAGAATAGGCCAAAGTGGGGAGAATTTGGTTGGAGAAAAAGTTTCTGAAATCCTTTGTCAGCTGCTCCATGCAAACATATACTGACTCTTTCTTGCTTATACTAGTAACAAGATGGAAGATAACAACAACAATAACAATAGCAATCCCCAAGGGGACCACCTGATCACAAGCATTGCTCTATATGACAGCAGTCTTGTGACTCTAAAAACATGGTTTCCCCTGAGTATAATGTTGCAGTCAAAGTAGTCAGGATAAATGATAAGGAGGTGAATTTTTGTGAAATAAATAATTGTTCAGATTTCCCACAAATTGTGACCAATCAGCATTACTCACAACCCATGATTTCCTTCTTAGATGGCTTTCAACCTGCAGAAAGATGACCAGGGCAAAGATATACACTAGCAATGTATATCAAGCAAGAAATATGTTTGAGCTTGCTATAAAACAGCTGCACTGGATACATTCCATTAAATTGTTCAGAGTTGGCTGTCTTCTGACAGAGACAAAACTTTGAAGTATTTCCAGGATTCCAGTCACGGGAAACAATGAGACTCCTTGCTCTGAAACCAATATATGTAGAAATCCATATTTGAATAGAATAGAATAGAATAGAATTTTTATTGGCCAAGTGTGATTGGACACACAAGGAATTTGTCTTGGTGCATATGCTCTCAGTGTACATAAAAGAAAAGATACATTCATCAAGGTACTACATTTACAACACAATTGATGGTCAATATATCAATATAAATCATAAGGATTGCCAGCAACAAGTTATAGTCATACAGTCATAAATGGAAAGAGATTGGTGATGGGAACTATGAGAAGATTAATAGTAGTGCAGATTCAGTAAATAGTTTGACAGTGTTGATGGAATTATTTGTTTAGCAGAGTGATGGCCTTCGGGGAAAAACTGTTCTTGTGTCTAGTTGTTCTGGTGTGCAGTGCTCTATAGCGTTGTTTTGACGGTAGTAGTTGAAACAGTTTATGTCCAGGATGCGAGGGGTCTGTAAATATTTTCACGGCCCTCTTCTTGATTCGTGCAGTATACAGGTCCTCAGTGGAAGGCAGGTTGGTAGCAATTATTTTTTCTGCAGTTCTAATTATCCTCTGAAGTCTGTGTTTTTCTTGTTGGGTTGCAGAACTGAACCAGACAGTTATAGAGGTGCAAATGACAGACTCAATAATTCCTCTATAGAACTGAATCAGCAGCTCCTTGGGCAGTTTGAGCTTACTGAGTTGGCGCAGAAAGGACATTCTTTGTTGTCCTTTTTTAATGATGTTTTTGATGTTAGCTGTCCATTTGAGATCTTGTGATATGATAGAACCTAGAAATTTGAAGGTTTCTACTGTTGATACTGTGTTGTCTAGTATTATGAGAGGTGGAAGTATGGAAGGGTTTCTCCTGAAGTCTACCACCATTTCTACGGTTTTGAGTGTGTTCAGTTCCAGATTCTTTTGGTTGCACCACAAGACTAGTCGTTCGACCTCTCGTCTATATGCGGATTCGTCATTGTCTCGAATGAGACCAATCATTGTTGTGTCATCTGCGAACTTCAGTAGCTTAACAGATGGATCATTGGAGATGCAGTCATTGGTATACAGAGAGAAAAGAAGTGGGGAGAGCACACAGCCTTGGGGGGCCCCTGTGCTAATTGTACAGGTATTTGATGTGATCTTGCTTAGCTTCACCTGCTGCTTCCTGTTTGTTAGGAAGCTTGTGATCCACTTACAAGTCTGTTCCGATACCTGTAGCTGGTTTAGCTTAGTTAGAAGAATGTCTGGAATGATGGTATTGAATGCTGAACTAAAGTCTACAAAAAGGACCCTGGCATAGGTCTTTGGAGACTCAAGATGTTGTAGGATGTAGTGCAGAGCCATATTAACAGCATCATCTGTTGATCTATTTGCTCGGTATGCAAATTGCAAGGGGTCTAACAGCGGATCCGTGATGGTTTTCAGGTAGGAAAGCACTAGCCTTTCAAAGGTTTTCATGACTACAGATGTTAATTGTCCTACAGGTACTTAATAACTTACTTATTATGTTTGAGTCCCACCTTTCTTCTCAGAATTCAAGCCAACATACATAATACTCCTTCCTCTTCAGAGATCTCTGAGGTAGTTTAGGCTAAGAAGGATTGGCTTGATGTCAACCAGTAGACTTCCAAATTTACATGACCCTGGAGTAGGCCAACTATCATAAATACATGGCCGTTGCCACGCACCCAAATTTTGATCATGTAATGGTCGTAGGTGTAAAAAAAATGGTCATAAGTCACTTTTTTCAGTGCCATTGTAACAGTCACTAAACTAACAGTTGTAAGTTGAGGCTTACCTATAAAGATCTCATAGAATATGCCACATTTTTGTTCTCATGATTCAATTTGGTCTCATATTGCCTCCAGAGGTCAACTGGAATGAAGGAAAGATTTTCTTTCTCTCTTCTAACTGATGATAGAAGGGCTTTAACGAAGATTTTTTTGTGCCAAAACATTTGTGTCCTGCCATTGAATGCCTCTTTCCATTTGCATTACAGTTTGAATATCAAGATCAAAGGAAAAAAATCTTAAATCAAAGCTGAGGACTTTTCATGCTTTCGTGTGACACATGGTCCTACTCACGTTGCAAATCTCAACATCCCCCAAAATAGCCAAGAATGATCATTGGCTACAAAGACTTTTCTCACTCCAGCCTTAGGCCAATAAACCACACAGAGCACTAATGGAATACTTTTGTTTCTTAGGTATAACCAAGCAAAGAATATTGCCCGAGACCTAGAAAAACAGGCAAATAAGGTCTCTGCAGAAGCAAAAGAAGCTGGGGAAAAAGCTCTACAGATCTACGCAAATCTCACCACTCTGCCATCCATAGACACTGCAGGGCTAGAGGTATTTTGAGATGGGCTCCTTGCTGAAGGCACTTAGACATTATGGTTAGCAAATCTTGAAAACTGTACTGGCATATCATAGATGACATTACTTGAAGTTTAACTTCGGCTGAGGAATTATTTATGAAATGCTTTTTAAAACAAATCATGTGAAAGACAGAATAACCAACTTTAGATCAAAATATATAGACTATTTTAAAGCTATCTAACGTGGATACAATTTGGCAAGTAAAGTAAAGTTGTTCTCAAATGCATCCAAGCCTCTTAATGATTATGCAAACACATCCATGTCCTTTTCTTGAAAATGCAGATGTCACTTTTCAAAAATGCAGATGTCACTTTTCATTTTCTTCTGAGTGTATCAGCATTCTTGGGTCTGGTAAAGGGAAAAGTTTTCAAAACAGAATAAATGAGGACCAGAAGGACTTTTTTCAGATTTAACTCTTAAACAAGGCATCTGTCTATTAGTAACTCTGTGAAAAGAAGGATTAGATGGCTCAGAGTTACTCTGTCTTAATGTACTAACCAGTAAAAGAGGGCTGCAGTATATACATACCTAGTTTCCAAGACACTATAAGCCAACTCTTTTTTCTTGGCATTAAATCTGATTTAAAATTCACTGTGTGAATCTAGCTTCCATGGTCATATGCTAAGGACTTGATAATAGAATATTTTTTTACTTCCCAATCTAATTTACCACCCAGGATTTCCTAAAGATCTTCTTTCCAATTACTAATCTGGTTCAAACATGATTTAGCTTTTTTTTGGGGGGGGGGTCTCTACTCTTATGACCTCATATGACCAACAAACAAATACACAGATTGGAAAGACACTGATGAAATATCTTGGCAACCCATGATTTTTTCCTTGCAGAGATAGTGGCCTCTTTATTTTGGTTTTCTGTTTTTTCGGTTGTACAGAAATAGTGGAAACTATAGGAAGTGAAATCTGCTATGTTTTGGTTACTCATGCACCCAAGGCATATCTTGAGGCCTTATTAAAATATTACAAAACCCTCCCTTTCATCTTAATACATTAGTGAAATAAACAATTTGAAGGAGAAGGCCTACACTGAGCATAGTGGCAAGTGCCTAGTCTCTTTATTTTGTGCAACATTTCAAAAAAAATTGTGGAAAAAGATTACGCTTCTTGAGTATTCCTGAAGAATTGATTTCATTAGTCAAAGATGTTGCTACAGAGATCACAATGTGATCTGCCTCAGGTCTGGAAACTCTTTAAGGGGTGTATTTGATCCAGTTCATCAGCTGATAGTTTTATAAGAACAGTCTCTTTTGAATGTGCAGGATGATATATCAGTTTAGGTTTCTTAAATCCACTGAAGCTGTTTTTATTCCTGCCTTTTTTCCATATGCAGAATGAGGCGAAGAACATCAAGGAAGAAGCCCAGGAGTTAGAACAGCTCATTAAAGACAAACTAAAGAATTATGAAGATCTGAGAGAAGATATGAGAGAAAAAGAATTGGAAGTTCAGAATCTTTTGGAGAAAGGCAAGACAGAGCAGCAGGTCAGTTATAACTAGCATAAATTCTTGTCCCTGATATGTCAAGAATACATGCTGTGTTATCTATATATTTTTCTCTTAATTACCACATATTGCAGAACTATAATGATTATTCATTATGGTCTTTGATCATTTTCTTTAAGATATAGAGTGTCAACATAAAGATTGCATTGTGTGGTACACATCACTTGTTTTTAAATACAGTTTTATCTTCATTTTATAACTACTGGAATGATACCATGTGATTCCACATATTTTTCATATGAGAATGATTGGCTAGAGCTCTGGGTAGTTTTGAGACCTTATCTTGCATCTAGTTATACTTTCTTGACAAAAAAACAACCCTCCCTTTTTATCCAAGTCTAAGTCTTCTTCTTTTTTTTATAAAGGATCATAAAATTTTATTTTTATTAGACTTACCACTGCAGGTAAGTTGAGGAAGAAAGTTGAGGTAAGGTAAGTTGAGGGAGAAAGTGGGATCTCAGTAAATTAGATTTGCAAATTTTTATCCCTGCCCCATTTTGACAGTATGGGATGCATGTAGAATGTATTATCCCTGCCTTTTTGCATATAGAATAGAAATCAATCTAGAAAATGACCTTGTATTTTTGAACAGACTGCTTTTCTCGTGCTTGCACCATTTGAGCATTAGAATTTGACCAGATATGTCAGAAGGGAGCATATGATAACTTGCTGTGTATTTGCTTAGACTGCTGATCAGCTTTTGGCTCGAGCAGATGCTGCCAAAGCTTTGGCTGAAGAAGCTGCCAAGAAGGGAAGCAATACACTCCGGGAGGCCAATGAGATCCTGAACAATCTGAAAGGTAAGCAGCCTGACTTCTAAAGGAGCCATGTGACAGAATGGCAGGATGTCTTACCAGGAATCAAGGTGTTGTCTCACTAAGTCTATTATTTTGGTTCTTACCATCTCTACTTCTACAGTAGAATGTATTTGGTTGAAAGTACAGTTGTGTTTCATTTTGTGAGAAAGGCAGAATTCAGTTTCCTGGGAATGGACAGGAGTCTTGAGAAGTAAGGCTAGGAACTAGCAATTGAAATCAGCAAACAGAAAAGGGCAGAGGTTCCTAAATCCTTTTAAGACTTTTTACTTGGAGGATATTGCAAGCTTTGTGATACTCTTGCAAAACACATGCCATAGTGAGTGCAGCCAATTATAAAACATGGATTTTCCAGAAAAACAAACCAATAGGCTAAAAGGAAAATAATTTCTCTCCAAGCCAGATGTCAATCTCCAGAGCCTAAGACTGTCTTTTTAATTTTTTTTAAAAATCATTATTTGTTTGCTATAAAACTTATTTTATAAAAGGAACAGTGAGATACAGAAACAAATTCTTAACCAAGGACTTGAATACAAGGCAGAAGTGGGATCTGAGCCCCAATGCCAAACCATATTTACTTCCATTAAAAAAAATTGATAATTCTTAAAGATCTACATACCAAACACACAAATCTATAATAGATAAAGTACCTCTGAACACATAAAATAGCAAAAATCACAATAACAGGCAAGAAAAAACTGGGCACGACAAAAAAGTATCTTAGAATGTTTCAAAATAACGAATATTTTTTTTAAAAAATGACTGGGCAACTCACGTGCAGCCGATACTTGTTGTCGTGTCCCACTCCTCCGCTGACGGCCGGGTCAGGGAAATCCGAATCTGCCCAAAGTCCTAGCAAAGTCCTCAGAGCAGGCAGGAGACCAGAAAGTGACTTCAGCAAGATAAGTTCGACTTTGCCTGACTCAGAGACTGCCAGAAAGCAGATCCTTTATATAGACCATGGGGTGTGGCTCCATGACTCAGCACTCATTAAGGCCTGCCCCTCCCTTCCTTCTGTTGCTTCCGCCTATCCAGTCTTCTGATGCGAGGGTCACTCCAATCAGCAGCTGTTGGAAATAAACTTTCCTCAGGCTCACATGCTGTGGAGGAGGGGGAGGGGTCTAGCTGCTCCGTTTGCCTGGGCATGGAGCCAGGGCTGGGGCTGGGGGGTGCTCCCTCCTCTGCAGCCTGCTTGGGCATGGAGCCAGGGCTGGGACCGGGAGGTGCCCCCTCCTCTTCAGCTTGTCTGGGCATGGAGCCAGGACTGGGGCTGGGAGGCATACATTCCTCCGTGTTCGGGAGCAGATAAGAAGGCCCCGGCTGCTGTGAGAGCGGACAAGACACAACACTTGTTCTTGGAAATAAGGGCAATGCCTGCAACACTGAAAAATTCATTTCCTTGCTTCACACTGTGCTCCCAGATTTTTTTTTAAAGGAAGAATAAGCAACCATGTGGACTCTTGTTGTTTTCCAGGAATTGCATCTCAGTGGTGGAGCATGTATTTTGCACGGAGATATTCCCAGGTTCAACTCCCAACATCTCCAAATAGTAATAAGAAAAAACAGCTTCTGTTTGAAACTGTGAATAGTCGCTGTCAGTAAGAATAAGGCAGCCTTCCATGTCTTCATTCTTCCAAAATTTTGGGTCACAGTTCTCATCATCTCAGATCATTGGTTGGGCTGATGGGAATTGTGTTCTAAAGCATTTGTAGGGCATAACTATGTGCAAGGCAAGTACATACAATATGAAGTTGGATGTTACACTTATCTGATGCAAGTTTCTATCATGCATTTCAGATACAAGCCAACTAATTCCTTCAGAATTTATAGCTATATGTAAATTAAGATTTTAGGAATAAGTATAAAACAAAGGAGTTGGTAAAACTTAAGTACTATGGTCACCTCACATTGGGGGGGGGGTGTCCTACAGAATATACTGCAGGGAGAATAAATCAGCCAATGATAGCTAAATAATATTTCAAGATGCTGAGCTTGTCAGCTGGAAAGCTGACGGACCGGGTTTGAAACCCAAGCACTGCATGATGGGGTGAGCTCCCATTACTTGCCCCACCTCCTGCCCACCTAGCAGTTCAAAAGCATGCAAATGCAAGTAGATAAATAGGTACCACTGCAGTGGGAAGATAACAGCGTTTTGTGCACCTTGGCATAAAGTCATGATGGCCACATGGCCATGGAAGTGTCTTTGGATAACATTGGCTTCCTCAGTTAAGAAACAGGGATAAGTACCACCCACTAAAGTTGGAAACAACGGAAAAAGGAAAAGCTTTACCTTTATTTCAGTGTTGAAATAAAGTGTTGAATAGCAACAAATAGGGGTGATTATGACATCCTGGAACTAATCATAAAGAATACTGTGATTTTCATCTTTGCTTTTGCAAACTGCCATTGGGTTTAATTTGACTGCCATTGAATTGAAAAGTTGGACTAAACAGATTTTTGTATGATCTGCTGTAGCTGCATTTTGCTTTTCCCTTGGTTTCAGACTTTGATAAGCGCGTGAATGATAACAAGACCGCTGCTGAGGAAGCTCTTAGGAAAATTCCTGCCATTACCCAGACCATTATGGATGCAAACAGTAAGACCCGCCAAGCAGAACTGACACTAGGCAATGCGGCTGCTGATGCCAGAGAAGCTAAAAACAAAGCCGACGATGCCGAGAGAATTGCTACATCTGTAAATAATGTAAGTCATGGGAATATCTCCCTCTCCCTCTCTCTCTCCCTCCCTCTCACTCTCCCTCCCTCCTTCCTCTCTCTCTCTCTCCCTCCCTCCCTCATCTATCTATTATCTATCTATCTATCTATCTATCTATCTATCTATCTATCTATCTATCTATCTATCTATCTATCATATATCTCTATCTATCTATCTACACACACACATACCATATTTTTCACTCTATAAGACACACACACACACACACACACACACACACACACACACACTCCAAAAAAGTGGGTGGAAATGTCTGTGTGTCTTATGGAGCGAATACTGCAGCTGGAGCTGGGCCATGGTGGCAGGGTCCTTTTACAGTGCTGAATCCCACCGGAGTGCAGGAGTCAGTAGGCAGATCTGGCACATGAAACACACCTCTCTGTGATCCTCTCAGGCTCCGCCTCCTGCCCTCAGAACACTGCTGCTCCTTATTCGGCGCTCCATATTCACAGTGAGATGGTGCTCCATATTCATATTTTTTTCCCTTGTTTTCCTCTTCTAAACCTAGGTGTGTCTTACGGTCAGTTGTATCTTATAGTGTGGAAAATACTCTCTCTCTCTCTCTGTGTATATATATATATACACACCGTATTTAGTAGCAGAGTTCTGAGTTATTCAAAAAGCAATATCTTCCCCCAATCCTGGCAGAATTGTGTTGTCTATGAACGCAGGCGTCTATACTTCTCTTGGAGAATGTAAAGCCTGTTAGTAAGACTGTTGCTTAGCTCTTCCTGGAGATGGGAAGAGAACATAAGTAGCCCAGCCAGATCAGCTGAGCAATTAAGAGAATTTCAGTAGCCCATAGGTCAAATCACTATGTATAAGGCAAAGATTACTGTAAGATGCACTTGACATGATACTTTCCCCTTTGGTTAGAGAAAATTATGACAAGGACTACCAAGACAAATGGGACAAGAGGACTGTTGTGATCAAATGTTACAGTCACTGATAATTTTGGATTGCATGGACTAAAGAGTTTGAGGTCTTCCATAAATGTTCTTGTGACATTGATGAGACTTAAATTAAGGAACCCATTAAGTGCAAATGCACATGGGCCTCTGTTGAAATAAGTAAGCAGTCCTCTGTGTTGCTTGGCTTTTGGTGTCTAATTTTCTAATCTCGGAATATGCTCAGTATCTTCAAGACTTTGATTTCTGCCAATCCTAGAATGCTAGTGCCACAAAGGAAATTGCCGACAACACCTTTAAGACAGTTACAGAGTTGGACAAAGAAGTTGATGACATGCTAAAGCAATTGACAGAAGCAGAGAAAGAGTTAAACAAGAAACAACAAACTGCTGATCAAGATATGATGATGGCAGGAATGGTAAGTAACTATGTTTTAAAAAATCCATTTGTTTGTTTAAGATTCTCATCCATTATAGAGATCACAATGTGCTATTCTCAATCTTTTTACCTAGGTAAAAGTACCTATGTTTCATGTCATAAGATTGCAAAACTCTTCTTACCACCGAAATCACATAATATTCCACCTTTGACTACCTGGTTCCTGATGGCATTTGCCATCCTATAGAAATGACATGAGATCAAGCATCAACGAGAAAAAAAATGATATTAGTGTGATCATTAGTCAGTGATTTTAACATGGCATTTGTAAACGTGGACATCCCAATTCAATCTCTTAAGTTTGGTGGTAGGACATGGCATCATTCCACATAACTCATTGGATAAGATGAATACTTTACATTTAATGTTACAGGCTACACAAGCAGCTCAGGAAGCAGAAGATAATGCAAAGAAGGCAAAGAGCTCTGTGAACAATTTGCTGAACATGATTAATGACCTTCTTGAAAAATTAGGTATATTTCTATCTATCTATCTATATTTCTTTTCAGCTGATGATTTACTAGAAAATTCTGCCCTAAATGAGTCAGGCGTTTTGATCCTCAACCTAACGAATCTTAGCTAGCAAGGCTATTTGGCAAGTGGTGTTTGAAATTATAGTCTAAACATTTGGAGGATATATTGTTTGTGAAAGATGGATGATAGGTACTTCACAACATGACGGATTACATCTACACTTTCAGCAATAACATTGGTATGTGTCCATGGCTATGTTAATCATGGAAGCAGCTGGGAAAGTTAATCTAAACATCTTGTAGACTTATTCTAAATACTAAAATATACAGATCTAGAATGGGGTGTATCGATTTAAATGAAGATACATAAACAGGCAACTCCAGAACTATCAAGTAGACAGTATGTCATTTGCAATCCAAATTTCTGATTAATCAAAATATAAGTAACAGCCTTCATATATTCAATTATCATATTGGGGAAGGAGGCTAATGAAAAAAATAAAAAATTATGTGAGTAGTAGACCTATAATAATGTCCATAAAATGACACTATACTTGATGCTAGCATATTAATTTCTTAGATGAAATACAGAAGCACTTTTGATGGCCATTGCTGAATTATTCATGTATTGGGCTTTTTTAAATATTTGTGCTTATTTTTTGTCTTTCTACATTGGCATGTAAATTGAACATTACCTGTGGATATCCTCTTACTCGTATGTTGATATTCTAGCCCTCACACCTCTTTTTTCCCCTTTCAATCTCATTGCTTAGCAGAGATTTCCCTGGCCAGAATCCAGAAAACACAAAACTTATTTTATAAACTGAGAAGAATTTTCTTTTGTTTTTGTTTACACAGCAACTCTTCATACAACAATCTAGAAATCTAGTTTTGTGAAACTCAGGACCATATATTTGGTTTATCATATATTTTGATCTGCTTTTCTAGAGAGAGAAATAAGTTTTGAGTATCACAAGATTTCTAGAACTCTTTAAGTTTTTTAAATCCTAAACAGAACTGACTATTTCTCCAAAATTTCAAACATCTTACAAGAGAATCTAAAAGGTCAGAGCAATAAAATGTAGGGTTGAGTAGACAAATTCCTCCCAAGTATCTCAAGGTCAGAGTATAGTTTGCTGCATAGCTTCCAGTATCCGCAGATGGCTGTGATCTTATGTGGTTCTGGTTGGACTGATGGCTGTTCTGCAAAATTAAAGTATAATATGAGAGAGAAACTTTAGGGAATGGCACAGTGGCCTAGAGGTGGAGCTGTCTCCTCACAATCAGGAGGCTGTGAGTTCAATCCTAAGTAGCAATGGATATTTCTTTCTCTGGGCACAGTGAGTTATTATTTGCTACGAACTCCGCATAGGCGTCAGGAAGGGCATCCAGCCAGTAAACACTCAGCTCTAATCAGTCAACTCAACTCCACCCCAATGCAAGGGATTACAGGATTGTTAAAAGAAAAAAAATGAGAGAGAAACCTTAATGGTGAAATGTTGGTAGTGAGCAAGAAATGGCATAAGTTCATATAAGAAAAAAAAATGTACATACACCTGTAGGTAGAAAAAGAGATGCTAAAGCACAAATTACGTAAACATCAGTTGGTAATATTCACAGTATGAAGATTTACAAACTTTACAAATTTGAATTTCGGCATTTAATTGAGTGAGTTTGTGGCTCAGTACAAATATTAGTACATTTTGATTCACAGATTTTTTTTCCACCAGCTGAGAATTTCACAATTGGAATACAAAGAAAATGTTCCCTTCTAGTGTAGCTTAGCAAGCTAGGGTGATCTTATTGTTTCTTAAAAAAAAAAAAAAAACACCACCACCACAACAACAAGCTTAGCAAAAGGCCATTCAACGTTATACTGCTATTGGAGATTCAATCTTTCTCTGCAATCTGGTAATCAGAAATAACTTTTTGTAATAGATTGAGGGGCCTTCCTAACTTTTTACTTTTCTATCTCTGTAGCACGAGTGGAACCTGTGGACCAGAGTCAGCTGAGCACCATTGAAGATACTTTAAATGCTGCAAAAAATCAGATGAAGGATAGTGATCTAGACCGGAAAGTATCTGAACTAGAGAAAGCAGCTGAAAAGCAAGCTAGTGCCATCAATGAATACAACAGGGACATCAATACCATTTTGAAAGACATTAACAATCTAGAGGACATCAAGAAGACCTTGCCAAGTGGCTGTTTCAATACCCCATCCATTGAAAAACCCTAAGGGTGTGCCAAGGGCAGGGGGGGCATTCCCTCAATGACTGGTGAAACAGTTTTGGCTGTGGAGTGCCTTAATTCCTAGATGATGTTCTTCAGGACCTTGACCTCATCTCCCACACAGTTCAGTCGTTCATTCTTTCCTAGTTTGGGGGTTGGGAGGGGGAATGCAAGTTTATATGAACTAAAAGCAATTTAATTACCAGCCTTGGGGTATCAGAAAGTTATCAAGACATACACTCTATACGCTACTTTGCTCAAACACTCTACATTCTTTTTCTGAGAAATTTTAATTTTAATTTACAGTATGATGGACTTGTACCGAGAACTGAAGTAAGGGAGGGCACAAACACAGGCTCTTATTTTTTCATTCCCTTTTCCATTCCTGTATCTCCTGCCCTCCTGCAAATTGTTGATCTATGAAGGAAACGGTTTGGCTACCAAAGTATTAAAAAGCAATGGCCAAGATAACCACCCATTCCGAGAAATGCAGGTGGGTTTCAGAATCGGCATTCTCCCCAAAGAAGGAGAAAGGGCTTATTCTTAAACTAGTAGCCACTCGACGCTTTGGTAGCCAGCTGCCAGCTTTTAAGAACCTTTCTAGTGTGCAATATGTATATGTGTATCTTGTTTCTGAGACAGTTCTCAGAAATGCTTTTAAGGAGTCGTGAGGAAGGAGTGGTATATTAGTTTTCCATGGTGCTAAAGCTTGGCCTGTAAAGCAGGCATGCATTTGGGCCTGTAAGGATAAAATCAGGTGCTTCAGTTTTAATTGGGAAAAAACTGCTTCTGGCCAGAATTGTTCCTTTCCCTGGAGTAAGATGGACAGATTTTTTCTCTCTCTCTCAAAAATGAAAAAGAGATTTTAACATTTCTGTTTGCTTTCGTGGGGAGAAGCAATTTATTCAGAAAGAACTTTACTTGCTAGATTTCCCTCCGAAATACGAAGCTGTTGTATCTTTATCTGGTCAAAACAAGCCCAAAGGATTTTGCAGTTCTCTTTATATCAAGTCAGATGTGATTTTGCCATGAAGAGTATGTCTTTTGCCTGAAAGTACTAAATCCCAATAAAGTTTAGGGTCTTTTTTTTCCCCCCTGGCAAAACAAGAAAAATGGTCAGGCCTCATTCTAGGGACAAATATTTAGAAGTTGCAGTATTGACCAGTTGAGTTGCTTGCAACTCAGTGTGAATGTCTGTCCTGTTTAGAAGTTTTGCCCCTTTTCTATTTGGGAAAGCTTTTTAGGTGGAAGGTGGTTTTCTTCATAATCTCTCATACATCATCTTGAACTAGAGGAAATCATGTCAGCCTCCGTTGTTTCCTCATTAGTGTGGTCTGATGCTTCCACCTGCCCCACCCCATCCCGCCTTTTGAGAACTGTGTGTACCAAGCCTTCAATACTATGCAACTGTGTACGTTTGCGTAGAGGGGAAGAAATTTTATTATCTGACACACACTGGTGCTATTAATTATTTCAAAGTTATATTTTTGTGTGAATGTGGGGGTTTCGTGTCTTTGTTTCAAACCATGGCTATTTGTGTGAGGACATCTGTTTCTCTCTCCTCTTCCCCTGTGTAAATATAATTGGTCTTGTTTCTAGAGAGGAACAGTTCCCTTCACTTCTTCATAATTAACACCCTACTTACTCCCTTTCCTCTTGATGTGCCTTGCAGGGGTGTGTGGCAGTGATGAAACATTTCCTCTGTCCAGACCTGCCCCATTGCATTCCCATACTGGCCTTCAATACGTTCTGTGATACTAACTTCAGATTTTTATTTTGCCCTGTATATTCCCCGGAGGGTCAACTTCTTGCCCATCTCTTCTAAAACCAGCACTGATGCCCAAAGGATTTGGGGCCCTATCACTCATGAAGTGCTAACATATTTTGTGGCCCTTTAGTGATACTTTGGCCGCTGAGATTCTACATGGCGCAAAATAGGAAGCAGATCTAGATTTGTCTCCTCTTTTTATAGCGGGAGCAAAATATCACTTGAATTCCAAAGCTTCTCTGGATTGTCTTGTTGGTTTCTATTAACAATTTGAATTGATTCTGATGTTATGGCTATGAGCTTCTTGCTAGGCTTCTGTAGAAAATATAATATTGCTCTTCTTTTCACAGATAAATCTCCCCCAATGAAGACAATCATGTCAGGGAACAGGTTGAACTCTAGATCCCTTCCTCCCAGGCACACCATATTTCTACACAGAAGGAAATCAAGAATGGTTTATAAGCACATGAGCTCTTTGTGTATTTCTTGAACTGGTATCAGGTATACACAGTCACACCACTATACTGAGGATGAGATTATTGCTGTAGGCCCACTAGCAAATCTTGAGCTCAGTTTTCAACATGTACCTTTGTGCAGAAAAATCAAAGTTCAGCATCAGCTTTGGTTTATGTTTTCCTAGTGGCTTCAATTCTAACAGTTCGCCCAAACTGTACTTGTATCCTCCTTGCATTCATACATGAAGCAGTTAATCAAAAAGTGACACCAGTGGTTTCCATTTGACCAAGCCAGTCATATGGCTGCATTCTAACAGTATCACCTGCCAAAAAGAAAAGAATATATATATAAGTAAGTAACAAAATTGAATTCAAATTATGTGCTTCTGGCCTTTTCATTGCCTTTCTAGCATTTTCCCTTTTCCCCCCCTTAAAAAACAAACTGCGTTTAAGTAACAGATTTTGTTTTATTTTTTAAATAAATGAGACTTTATATGGAATCTCTTAATTACAAATACTGTGTTAATAATAGCCATTATCACATTTGTATAGGTCCAAGTTATTACTTTGCATAACAAAATAATGCAACAGCTGCTCACAGAAACATACAAATAAGTGCCACAGTAAACACCTCCTGAAGAATTCCCCTCATTTTAAACACACACACACACACACACACATCTGTGAGCACCTCTTGTATGTGCCTTCACTCCCTTTTTTTTTTTTTTTGCTTTCAACCTCTGGTCTTGCTGCTTAGGAGCAGTGAACAAAAACAACAAAAATGCAACACTTGGCAGTTTTTGTATAAAACAGTATTTCTTATTTATAATAAAGTCTGAATATTTGTAACCCCTCATATTCTGGATTCTTGAGTGTTCCTTTGGAAAGTCAATTCCAACACATCTAAATGCATTGGTGGTCTTCCAGGATGGGATAACTGCGCAAATGAAATAACCACTGTTGGCCACAGTTTCTGTATAGGAGGTGAATAGGGCTCTCCTAGCTGTTTCTTCTTAAGTCCCTGATTGTTTCTGCTCTTGGAGTCCTGGTTAGGGTCAGTTATGGATTTGACTATATCGCACTTGCTGTGGTTTGCTCTGATATTCCATCTCAACTGCCTCCTCCTGACCCAAATTGACCTCTCCATCTATGAGGGATATGTTTTCCCTCCACAGCCTGCTTTTTTCCTTCCTTCCAGTAACACCTCCAGGAAGAGGTAGAGCAGATTTATGTTGGCTTTGTGGGAGGTTTTCAAAAGGGCTTCCTATGTATATATGTTTTGGTCTGTCTTGTTCAAAATGAAACCGAGTCCTGGTTCTCTTTTTCAATAAAGGCATCATACAAGGGGTGAAATCGCTCGATTCAGTAGCAATGGCGGGTGGTTTAGAGAACCGGTGGCAAAAATCCCTGCCCCCACCCCACCCCAGCTGAGCCGCACGATCATCAGAGGTTGTTGTTTTTTTACTTTTAAAAGCATTTTTTCTTCGGCCAAAAAAATGCTTTTAAAAGTAAAAAACAAAGCCTCTGATGATCACGCAGCTCAGCTGGGATCATCAGAACCCTTTAAAAGCATTTTTTCTACTACCTCTTTGATCGAAGAGGTTGTAAAAAAAAAAGCTTTTAAAAGCCTGTGATGATCAGGCAACTCAGCTGGGATCTCCAGAGGAAAAAAAGCTTTTAAAGGGTTCTGACGATCCCAGCTGAGTTGCCTGATCATCACAGGCTTTTAAAAGCATTTTTTTACAACCTCTTTGGCCAAAGAGGTGGTAGAAAAAATGCTTTTAAAAGTAAAAAAAAAAAGTTGGCCACGCCCACCCAGTCACATTAACCACTACCACCACCAAGCCATGCCCACAGAAGCGGTAGTAACAAATTTTACATTTCACCCCTGCATCATGCCCTGCGGCCATTTCTGCTTTTTTAACCTTTATTTTTTAACCTTTATTTTAAGCCTCTGAGGAAGCATTCTGAAGAAAACTTACTCATATTCCCAATGTTTTTATCATATCTAAGGTAAAGACCTGACTCCATGGTTACTGTCCTCTCCCCACCCCACCCCCAAAGACACAAAGAGAGACAGTAACCCTTTTGGCATCTGTGATGTTAAGATGTTAAAGCTAGTATCTTCAAAAGAGAGACTCCTAGGTTTTTCATAGGTAGTTATAGTAGTAATTTGCCCAGATACTTTCTGTCAGGTTTGATTTCAGCCTTCCGCTTGAGTCAAGACCAGGAGTGAAATCCAGCAGGTTCTGACAGTTCTGGAGAACCGGTAGCAGAAATTTTGAGCGGTTCAGAGAACTGGTAGTGGAAATTTTGAGTAAGTTGGAGACCCAGCAAATATCACCTCTGGCTGGCCCCAGAGTGGGGTGAGAATGGAGATTTTGCAATATTCTTCCCTTGCCATGGCCACCAAGCCACACCACGCCCACCAAGTCACGCCCACAGAATCAGAAGTAAAAAAATTTGGATTCCCAACTGGTCAAGACATAATTACTTTTTCTCAACTTCTTAGTATCGAGATTTCAAATCTGCGATGATTGTCATGCTCTCACTTTTCTACTAAAACTGTTCAGCTCTATGTTGCTGGGACTAGTGTTTATTCCTGGCCATCAAGACCCATTGATGGAATGTCGTTTCCCCTGTATTGCTCCAAATGGATTGCGCCCATCATTTAACTGTGATACGAGCTAGCCCTGTCCTCTTCTGTTCTGCGCTCTCTTCACACAAGAGAAGTGTCAGTGTCACTGAAGAGGCAACAAGTTCCCCAAATTTCATCTCTATGGGAGCCGTTTCTCTCGGCACTGTGTTAACTTAGTCCAGGGGTGTCCAAACTTGGCCCCTTAAAGAGTGGGGGACTTCAACTCCCAGAATTCCCCAGCCAGCATGAGCTATAAATATGAGCAAGTTGCTGGCTTGGGAATTCTGGGAGTTGAAGTCCACCACTCTTCAAGGGGCCAAGTTTGGACATCCCTGAACTGTTAGTCCATTTGAGTTACCTTCATTCCATAGTTGTTGTCCTATCCCTTCCAATTTTACTCAATTGAAGAATACAAATCAGACATGAGAGTTTTAATAGTATACAGATCATACAGACATGAGAGCCAGATTGTTCTAGAGGTTAAGGCATTGGGCTAGAAACCAGGAGACTGCGAATTCTAAATCCTGCCTTAGACATGAAAAATGGCAGAGTGACTTTGGGCCTGTCATTCTCTCAGCCCACAACATTAGGCTCAGGTGACAAGCCAGTCAGTCAATTTCTATCACAACCACTGGATCAACACTTGGTTGATCTGAAAAAAGTGGACCCTGCATTTGCAGGAAAAGCATTAGAAAGAAAAAGAATTATGCAGAATTTACACAATGACTTTTGACCCTCACTGGAGAGAATGCTTCTCCAGAAAGGAAGTAGACAGGGCAAGGCCAAATGAGACTCTACTTTCCTGCCTTGTTTGACAACTCAGCCTCAGTCTCGCCAAGGATGTTTCATATTGCTTGATCACTGGAATTGAGCAGCAGGGCGTGTCTTCTCTTTTATCTGCTGCAGCCCTGAAGCAATGGAATTTGACTTCAACCTAAGCTTAAGAAGGGATTCCCTGAGGCTAATTTATATGAGTGGAGAGATAGTCATTGATGCCTAGATAATGTCATCGTGAAACGTATTTTAGCAATGCTTGCAAATAGTTTGCCATAGTGAGAATAATTCAATGTTTAATATTATTGGGGACTCCACCTATGTTAATCATCTTAAACATAAGCAGCAATAATTTCATTTGGTTAAACATTGGGGGGGGGGGTTGGGAGGGAGAAGGGAGTGTGTGCAGCCTGACTCCATTCAAGTATGGTCTGACTAAAGGGGTTCTTAGCTGCCATTACAATATTAAATTTTGAGACGGAACCAGGGATTCACATCTTTTATCACCTAGAGACAAAGAAACACATAGATATAAATCACATTTACACACCATTCAAAGGAGACAATTAAAAAGCTAAGATGAAAACCAAAAGACCCAGAAGCACTCCCTCCCCAGTAGGCAACAACCAGATAAGCAGGAATTAACACCAGACAAATAAGCAGGAAACAATACCCTAATCAAAATACTATCAATAACACCACACCTACACCCACATTAATGAGGCAAGTTACTGTATATAAACAAGAAGCAAACCAACACTCACTGGCCCTGATGATATTACCTAGTTGACTAATGAAAATCTATAAGCAAACAATGGAGCTCAGAGTGTACCTAGACTCCACAGTTCAATTCTGAACTACAAATGTTCTTTTTTATTGGGGTTCACATCTTTGCCCAACCTTTTGTTTATAACCACTTGTCAGCCAGAATTGGCTGTGAAAATCACAGTACAGTATCTGAATTCATCTCAGCATTAAAAGTAGTGAGCTATATGGCTGCCTGTTTGAAAGTTTCATCTAGCCCAGGGGTAGTCAACCTTTTTATACCTACTGCCCACTTTTGTATCTCTGTTAGTAGTAAAATTTTCTAACCGCCCACCGGTTCCACAGTAATGCACCATGTATTGTCGTCTGCGCATGCCTCTCGCGCATCGTGGATTGGGTTTGGGGCGGGGGCACTGGCTACCAGCTCTGCTTGTCTGTTACAGATAGGTGGTGTGGGGGGAGATGCACGAGCTATTCTGGGACGAGGCTTTGTTTGCGGCCTCACTTTAGTGCCATTTAGTTTCAATTACGTAATGTGAACTAAACTTATGTGCGGGTGATACAAATAGTATATTTTCAGAAATTTAAATTGTCACGGGGAATTTTATGAAAACCTAATGAAAATGTTTTTAAATAATGCTACGAATTTTTTTAAAAAGTCAATTAAAAAAAGGAAAAGTGCTTCAGTATCGGACAAAACCCCTACCACCCACCATGAAAGCTGGAACGCCCACTAGTGGGCGGTAGGGACCAGGTTGACTACCATTGATCTAGCCAAATCACTGAGCTACCATGTATATAATACCTAGTCTGCCACTTGGATAAGCAACTAGTCTTAAATAATCTTTACCCAGGGAAATTGAACTTCATATGGGAAGTCTGGGCATCCTATAAAATGAAAGAGCTATAGATCAAATAGGAAAACACAGAGAAGGATTTCAAAATGTTTTCTCTGCACTTAAAGATATTATCTTTCTCAACCAGCCTGCAGACTTTGAAAAACAAACTTTTGCTAACCACAATATTTTTTTTGTCTCTTATCACTCCTTTAGGAAATGGATACTCCTAACTAAGAGATGGCCAAGTAATAAGCTGTAAACTAAATTAAAGAATTTATGACTGTGTAGTAAATATCTAGATAAATTCTGAATGCTGAAGCCAAAGACAATATTTTGCCCACAAAGCCAATTAGCAGAACATACTACAAGTTCTAACTAACTGACCAACTGTTGCTGGAATTCCTCTTCCCAATAGTTTTGAGGGTATTTGGTGATCTAAAATTCCTCAAGATACATCTGAAGTTCTTGCCCAAGACTAAATACAACAGTTATGTGAAATTTTAATCTGCTTTACCTGTCTCTTGGTGAGAGAGGCAGCCAGGATAAACCAAGGAAGTAGATAGTCCTTGGCTTACAAACCATAATTGAGCCCAAAATTTTGGTTTCTAAGTGAGCTATTTGTTAAGTGAGTTTTGCACCATTTTACAACTTTTCTTGCCATAATTGTTAAGCGAATTAGTGCAGTTCTTAAATTAGTAAGATGTGAATCTGGCTTCCCTGTTGACTTTGCTTGTCAGAATGTCACAAAAGGTGATAACATGCCTCAGGATAGTGCAATCATCATAAATATGAATCAGTTGCCAAGCATCTGAATTTGAATCATGTGACCATGGGATGCTGCAATGGTCATAAGTGTGAAAAATAGTCATAAGTCACTTTTTTCAGTGCCATTGTAACTTCAAACAGTCACTAAATTGTCAAGGTAAGTTGAGGACTACCTGTATAATACAAATAAAAATGATAATTTGTTGCAAGAAAGATTGTTTGATCATAGTGGTTTGACTATTTAATAAACATACTTTGCCTCCACATTTTACGCTAGCCTTTTCCTCAATGCATACATTACACACAGTTGATTGGAGCAGCCAGCAACTGAAGTTTCATGACTTACTAATTTCACCAAAACAAATTATTTTTTTAAGAGGGAATCAAGTGACTGACTTCAAGATTAATTGAGACATGAATCCCCAAACTCAAATCAACTGCCAAGACAACTGAAGATCATGCTTGATAGGGGCAAACCAGAACCTGTTGAAAAAAGGGAGGAAGAACTTATTATGATTTAAGTGGCATTTAGGTTGTACCTAAGTAAGCAGATAGTTGATCACATTTATTATCATACACACAAGACCCTACTTCCATATGTGACATTTCTTCAGAATAACTCTCATCAGGGATGAAATTTGACTAGCTTGGACCGGCTTGGGCGAACTGGTAGGGATGATTTGAATCAGTTCGCCAAACCGGTAAAAACCACCTCTGGTTGGCCCCTCCCACGTCCACCCACTTGCCTGGTCACCACTCACCCATTCCAGCCACTCGCCCCTTCCGGCCGTCAACCCACTGACCCACCCACCCCCATAGGGTGAGAATTTTCTCCTTCCATTCACAGTGGAGGTGCTGCTCCCTTTATGGTCCCCCCGCCCCCTACCTCCCAGGGACTACCTTAAAGGGACAGGCTGCAGCAGCTCCATTGTGAATGGAGGGAGAGAAGTTTGGCTTCTCTCTGCCACAGAATTCAACATGAAATGCTGCAGCAGAGAGAATCCGAAGTTTTCTCCCTCAATTCACAGTGGAGCTGGTGCAGCCTGTCCCTTTAAGGTACTTTGACCCCTGGGAGGGAAAGGGCGGAGGTGGGGTGGACCATAAAGGGACCAGCAGCTCCACTGTGAGTGGAGGGAGAAAAGTTCAGCTTCTCTCTGCCACAGCATTCACTATGAGCTCTTCTCATGCTCATACACACATTTTTATCTACCAGGTTTGGTGGGTGTGGCTTGGTAGGGGTCATGTGACTGAGTGGGCATGGCCATCAGTGACATCGAGTTGGCCATACCCATTCAGTCAAAGGACACCCCCACCAAGCCACACCCACAGAACCACTAGGGAAAAATTTGAATGTCACCACTGACACTCATTTTATTTTATATTAATTTTACTAGCAATGCTTAAGCAGGTGGTCAGATTTTTCTGTGGTCCAAATTGACAGGAACGTTTTCTTTTTCTCCCAATAGAAAACTTCCTGTACAGGCTCTTTAGGGTTCCTCGGGGACAACTCTCAAGAAGGTATTATCAAAGAGTGATCTGTTCAGCTCCAATTGACTTTGCAAGTCTATTGTGGAAAAGCTCCTTCCTCAACAAATCACCGGACACAATGCCTCCATGGCTATTTTGGCTTTGGATGCTAATATAGTTATGAATCACCTAGAATAGTATGGAATGATTTATTTGGCCAAGTGTGGTTAGTCACGCAAGCAATTTGTCTCTGATACAGAAGCACTCACTGTACCTACCAAGAAAGCCAAGAACTTGGAGAAAGTCTACATGTTTTACAAGTCCAAAATTAGCAGGTTACAGCTAGTCTTGAGCCATTGGTCTCTTGCAGCCAGAAAAGCCAAAAGCAAGAGCCACAATATATGTACTGTATACTGTACTTATGTAGTAAATTGATTAAGGACTGAGTAGGTGCACACAGTGGCAGAAGATCCCAAATGAAGAATGAATTGCTTTACAACTGATAAGGAAGCAAGTGGGATGGCTACCCTTCATGATGGGAAAGCAACATGCAGTAGCAATGTTGATATACAATATAAACTGAGCCCTAATTGTTATTCTAAGAAACTGGCCTTCATTCACATCAGGAAGAGATAAGGTATGGCAGCATATATCCTTAAATCATGCCTCCATTAAGGGCATGAACTCTGTGAACAGTTAGTCATTCACAGCTACAGATGGCTACTATGACAAAATTTCTATCCTTAAGAATACAAATATACAAAGAAGGATGTATGTGAACTTAAACATATAGTAAACTTACAAATAGATTTTATCTCTGTTTTTATTCCAACCTATTGTATTAGCAGGATCAGATGCCTGCTCTAATTGTCTTTATACTGGAACATCAAACTTGTGGGTATCCTGCTATTTCTTGCAGGGTGTGTGTGTGTGTGTGTGTGTGCATATTGCATATGGATGGGGGCTTTAAAGTAGAGAAGGTGTGTGAGATACATCCAGAGAAATTTGAAAAATGTGGCTGGATGGGAAAAGAAAGTGATTCTGTCCAGAACTGATTATACAGTAACAACTGAATATACAGTAACAACAACAAACCTTGGTTCACACCTAAACTTAAGCAGCTACGACATTCCAAAGAGGAAGCCTACAGAAAAGGTGATAAAATGCTGTACAATCAGGCCAGAAATGTACTAACAAGGGAGATGAGAGCAGCAAAAAGAAGCTACTCTGAAAAGCTAAAGAAACAGTTTTCAGCAAATGAACCAGCAAACATGTGGAAAACTCTTAAAAATATCACCGGCTATGGCAAACCTCCTTCCCAGCTGAAGGTAATCAACAACTGGCAGATGACCTGAATGAGTTTTACTGCAAGTTTGAAAGGAAACTACAGCCACCTATCTCCACAACCCCCATCTCAGACACACCAACAACAGCCAAGCCTCCTACAATTTCATTGGGTTCACAACCCCTAGTGATCACAGAAAAGTGCAGGACCTATTTCATAGACAAAAGCCAGGAAAAGCTCCAGGCCCAGACAAGATAACTCCTTCTTGCTTAAAAGTCTGTGCTGACCAATTGGCCCCCATCTTCACCCATATTTTCAATAAATCACTAGAGATGTGCTATGTTCCTTCTTGCTTCAAACACTCTACTATCATCCCAGTGCCGAAGAAGCCTACCATCAAGGAACTGAATGACTACAGACCAGTTGCTTTAACATCTGTAGTCATGAAAACCTTTGAAAGGCTAGTGCTTTCCTACTTGAAAACCATCACGAATCCGCTGTTAGACCCCTTGCAATTTGCATACCGAGCAAATAGATCAACAGATGATGCTGTTAATATGGCTCTGCACTACATCCTACAACATCTTAAGTTCCAAAGACCTATGCAAGGGTCCGCTTTGTAGACTTTAGTTCAGCATTCAATATCATCATTCCAGACACTCTTCTAACTAAGCTAAACCAGCTACAGGTATCGGAACAGACTTGTAAGTGGATCACTGTTGTGTCTCGTCCGCTCTCACCGCAGCCGGGGCCTTCTTATCTGCTTCCGAACACTGAGGAATGTTCTAGTATGCCTCCCGGCCCCAGCCCTGGCTCCATGCCCAGACAGGCTGAGGAGGAAGAAGTACCTTCAGCCCCCAGCTCTGGCTCCATGCCCAGGCAAACGGAGCAACTAGACCCCTCCCCCTCCCCCACAGCATGTGAGCCTGAGGAAGGTCAATTGCCAACAGCTGCAGACTGGAGTGACCCTCGCTTCAGAAGAATTGATAGGCGGCGGCGACAGAAGGAAGGGAGGGGCAGGCCTGGATAAGTGCTGAGTCATGGAGCCACACCCCATGGCCTATATAAAGGATCTGCTTTCTGGCATTCTCTGAGTCAGGCAAAGTCTAACATATCTTGCTGAAGTCACTTTCTGGTCTCCTGCATGCCTTGAGAACTTTGCTAGGACTTTGGCAGAGCTGCAGAGGCACGCCTGATTCGGATTTCCCTGACCCGGCCGTCAGCGGAGGAGTTGGACATGACAATCACAAGCTTCCTAACAAACAGGAAGCAGCAGGTGAAGCTAAGCAAGATCACATCAAATACCTGTACAATTAGCACAGGGCCCCCCCAAGGCTGTGTGCTCTCCCCACTTCTCTTCTCTCTGTATACCAATGACTGCATCTCCAATGATCCATCTATTAAGCTACTGAAGTTCGCAGATGACACAACAGTGATCGGTCTCATTCGAGACAATGACGAATCCGCATATAGACGAGAGGTCGAACGACTAGCCTTGTGGTGCAACTAAAACAATCTGGAGCCGAACACGCTCAAAACCATAGAAATGGTGGTAGACTTTAGGAGAAACCCTTCCATACTTCCACCTCTCACAATACTAGACAACACAGTATCAACAGTAGAAACCTTTAAATTTCTAGGTTCTATCATATCGCAAGATCTAAAATGGACAGCTAACATCAAAAACATCATTAAAAAAGGACAACAAAGAATGTTCTTTCTGCGCCAACTCAGTAAGCTCAAACTGCCCAAGGAGCTGCTGATTCAGTTCTACAGAGGAATTATTGAGTCTGTCATTTGCACCTCTATAACTGTCTGGTTCGGTTCTGCAACCCAACAAGAAAGACACAGACTTCAGAGGATAATTAGAACTGCAGAAAAAATAATTGCTACCAACCTGCCTTCCATTGAGGACCTGTATACTGCACGAATCAAGAAGAGGGCCGTGAAAATATTTACAGATCCCTCACATCCAGGACATAAACTGTTTCAACTCCTACCCTCAAAATGACGCTATAGAGCACTGCACATCAGAACAACTAGACACAAGAACAGTTTTTTCCCGAAGGCCATCACTCTGCTAAACAAATAATTCCCTCAACACTGTCAAACTATTTACTAAATCTGCACTACTATTAATCTTCTCATCGTTCCCATCACCAATCTCTTTCCACTTATGACTGTATGACTGTAACTTTGTTGCTGGCAATCCTTATGATTTATATTGATATATTGACCATCAATTGTGTTGTAAATGTTGTACCTTGATGAACGTATCTTTTCTTTTATGTACACTGAGAGCATATGCACCAAGACAAATTCCTTGTGTGTCCAATCACACTTGGCCAATAAAAAATTCTATTCTATTCTATTCTATTCTATTCTATTCTATTCTATTCTATTCTATTCTATTCTATTTGAGGAAAAATCTGTTTCAGGAAGAAAAGAAAAGTCCAGAAAAACAATAACAGTGAGAATCTCAGGTTTAAATCTCTTGATTTTGTATTTCAAACCAGCTTTTCATCATCACTCAGATAAGAGTTTTGGGGTAGAAGGCAGACTATTTCATCTTCTGGGAGAGTGCTAGTCCTATGAAATGATTTCATAGATGTATCATCTACATGTCATCCAGATTGGAATTAGTTTCTGATTTCTAATCCTGAAACCTACAGGTCTCTCCTCTTGCATCCTTGGTTTCTTGTTCAGATTTTGTCATTGGATTCAAAATTGTTGTCATCTCCCAATTTCTTTCTTTGTCCCTGGAATTGCTAATGACATTTTTACTTTTCAGTTGCTGTGGAGACACTTTGAAGCTCTTTGATACTCTCCATCTCTGCTGCCTTAGTGTTCTACTGCCAGGCCTCGCTTGCCAATCTGACAGTCCAAATCAAAAGGGGATGATCTTATGCACAGTCCTATAGCGGTGCCTTGCCTGATCCTCCCAGCCATGAGCAACCACAAAACATCATCTTGTCTGAACCACCATCAGAAGCTTAAGGCTGAGGAAGCTGTCAGACAACTCAAAAGATTAAGAAAAACATCTAAGCATTAATTACATAAAATTAGAGTTAGGAATCAGAAGCACTGATCTAGGAGTTGTGGGAAGTCTTGCGTGATGTCACCATCAAGTTGGCTTTCGATGTAAAGAGGCTATAATATAGGGGTAGATATAGCTATGATGCAGCTATGTAGGATTTCCCCAAGTAAGTAATCCTCAAGTAAGGACTTCTGCTTTTCATCAAAGCAGAAATGTGGGGAGGAATGTATTTATTATTACTGGTACAGCAAAAGCTGGGACTTAGGTGCCATATGTTTTAAGAAGATATTACTTGTGGAAAAAGTAAGGCAAAAACAGAGTACATAACTTTTTTCAGTTAAAGGGTTAGCCTTCAGCACTAAGGCTATCCATCAGTTGTGCTTCAACAGATGGATAAAACCAAGCAAGACAAGAACTAAGAGACAGAAATTAAATCAAAATTCCTTTCAAATTATATATTATATATTATTAAAAGGATAAGACATCTGGGTTTTTTTTAACTTAAGAATAGCTTAATTACTATTTTTCCTTTATTAAATAGGACAATAAAGGGGCTTTGGAGAAATTTGTGTAATGGTGGTAGTAGAGGTAGTGATGGGTCACCCAAAGCTCTTAAACTCTAAATTGTATAATTCTGGGCTAAATGAATTATGTGCTTTCTTCTTTACTCTTCCATTGCTGGTAATTATGGAAATCCAAATAATTGCTCTTGAGGATCAGAGGAACTCTGAAACAAAAGATGAAGTTATTGGATTATTCTTAAATTTCATAAATCATAGTGTGGAAAATGGGCTGGCTGGGAAATTCTGGGAGTTGAAGTCCATACATCCTCAAGCTTCCAAGTTTAAAAAATACTTCCTTAGCTGATCTTGAAAAGCTAAGCAAGATTAGACCTGATTAGCACTTGGATTGGAAGCCATCTGGAAATCCTGAGCCTACAGGCTAGGCTGGAAAGTTGAAAAATAATGCCTGAAGGTAGTTACGGCAAACCAATTCTAAATGCTTGCCAAAAGAGCCACATACACATATGTCAATTAAGTCATTAAGAATCCAGCTCTTGCATTAATAAAGAATTCAAAATATTGTTAATACAACAAAATATTGTTGTAAAGAAGCTGAAACTCTTTATTATTGGAGTTTTTAGTCAAGGAGAAAACTATTCCAGAAAGTAAATGGTTCTGCTTCAGCTCCTGCATTTGATCCATTGCTCTTTGTTCTTATCATCTATAAATTCTGGTTATAAATATTCAGATGTAGTACCTGCCTTATCTAAACCCTGATATAAAGATATTGTGCACTTAACATCTTTTTATTCCCCCTCCCCACCGAAAAAAAGCACTGAATGTAAATGGATATAACTTTAATACCAGAATTGATAAGAAGGAGCTTGTAATAGTCTTTTCCCCCTTAAATATGTTTTGTGTTGTTAGCTGTGAGAAGCTGAGATCAAAACTTTTTTTTTAAAAAAAGAATCCAGCTCAATTCAGTCATGTTACTTATTTCCCTAAATGTATATACAGTACCAACTCTGCTTCCAAATACATCCAAGTACTTTAATCTGGATGGACTCAAGCTATCTAATCTTCCTTTGCATTAGTAAATTCAAAAGCTGGCAAACATGAAGGCTGCAGCAGCGTTCCCTATAATCATCAGGCTGTGAGTCTTCAAAATTATTCTAATTAACTGGAGCTGAGTGAGAACATGCCCAGATCATTCCAACATCTGGAAAAATGAAATGTAGGAAAATGGTGCGTTCCTTTTCTTTGGGAAGTGAGGTTGGCCTTCACATAGCCATTCTAAGCAGCTCCTCTGCTTTAAGTCGGTGGCAGAAGTGGGAAAGATCCAGGCTTAAATCTCAACTTCCCGTCCTTCTTCTGCCATCCCACTCCCTCCTGGCTTGTGGCCAGGGGCGGTTGCTGCTGTACTCTGCAGAGAACCGCCCCTGTGATCAACTAAGAAGAAATAGTTAAGTATTATACCTCCTTGCACTGTACATGGGCTGCACCCTCCTCCCCCCACCCCCTTCTTCTTTTTAATTCACAAGGTGAGTCAGAGTGGAGGCAAGTGCCTTTCTTCCTGTTGAGAATGATTCAGGCAGGAGAGGCAATAAAAATTCCCTGAAAGAAGACAAGGAGGCACAGTGGAATAGACTGCAGCTGAAAAGCCACCAGACAGAGATTCCCTCTCCATTCAAGACCTCCACTGGGAAGAACATTGGCTTTGAGTCACCTCTGGAGACAAAGCTAGTCCTGAGTTGCACGAAATGTCTCTACCTTGGCTGATAACTCTGAGTTGCCTTGCAGCTTCGCTTTTCCCTGCAACTCTTGGCACCCAAAGAAGAGAAGGTGAGACTCCAAAAACTTAAATTAAAAGCATCCTGCTCTAGTTTTGGAAAGGGGTTCCATTTAGTTCCGTTTCTCGTTTTCCTGTTTTCCATGTGAAGGTTTCCCCTTAGGCAATTCTCCAAGTTGCAGCACATCTGGAGGTGCAAAAGAGGGTGCCTAGTAAGCAGGTGGGGTTTCTCAGGAACTAATAGCAGAGTGCTTTGATGTGGCCAGCTCTCAACAAGTGGATGACATTGAAGACAAGACTGGCTGTTCAACTATCTTTTCTTCCCCAGGGTTTGACCCCTTTCCTCTCCTTAAACCAGTTCATACCATCCCTCATTGAAGCTTATGGGTGGTCACCTAGCAACTAAAAGAAGCTAGCTCAGGTTCAGATGTTTTGTTTGGGTGCGGGATAAAAACATGGCAAGGCTGTTGTAATCACCCTTACTAGACCAAAGCTTGGGACTGTTTCAACAGGTCCTTTCATTGTAAATGAAAATAACTGGATAATAGCTAGGACTGAGGGTGTTTCATTCATAAAGTAAATTTTTTCATTCTAAATTCCATGAAAATTCTGTGCATTTTATTTTTCTCTAATTTTTCAGTTGGCTGATAAGGTCAAAATTGACAATTTAAAGCCCTTTCTATATTTTGTACATAATTTTACAGGCAATGCAATTATCTCTGAAGGGAATGCTGTAATTATTTATTCTGGCTTTCAAGCTTGAATGTACAAGTGGTGGAGCATTTGTAATATATGTTCATACAATTAATTTCATGACATAATTTTATTAGGATTAAGAAGGTGTTCCTACCAGTATGCCTTTGGATAATATGTGTAGCTGATACATTTATCATCTTATAACTGATAATATATAATTCTAGCTATCAATATTAGAAATTGATGTGTATTTTATACTATTGTAAATATTTTTCCTTTTAAGCATTGTAGGAAATGTCATTTCACAGGAATGCTGGGAATTTTAATATAAAGCCTTATTCTATATATCATGTGGGGATATCAGTCCCTCTTCTCATTGCCCCCAATTCCCAAACTTTTTCTTTGCTTGTCTCTCCAAAAACAGAATTTGGGAAGGAGAGTATCTTCTCTCTATATAGAAGCTCAACTCACCAAGTATGAGCTATTATTATTATGAAGTGTGAAAATAAACAAATATATAAATCGGTACCAACCAAAACTAGAGATATGGCAGGAACTAAAAGACTGTATGGAATATCCTGAAAGAAGGAGCAATTTAACACAACTGTTTTCTTGACCTATTTCTAATTATTAAAGCTTTAAAAACCTTTAAGAGAAATAAAATCTGACTCCGATTTCTCTATTATCTCTTCATGGATATCAACCTTATCACATGTTTTGAACAATGTGCCTGTGATGGTTGGAAATGCATTATATGCTCACTAAAGGCAATTAGTAAACAAGGAGTAAACTGCTCCAAGTATTAGGAACTGAATTTTCCTTAGAGTGCCCAGTCTTAGGGTTGGAAAATAGAAGAGTAGATTTTAAAGACAACTTAAGAACAAACCAAGCACGCATATATTTGTTAAATATCAGTCCATTGAATAATATTTGTTATCATTGAATGAATCTGTGGAATTGAACAAAACCTAATCTTCTCCTGCTTTACCAATGGAATTCTCTCCCCTCCACACTTCTTCAGCATGTGGAAGATACTACTAGTCATTCTCATTTGCTTTCTACCAATATTTATGAATCTTCAGATTTCTGAATGCATTTTCCCATTGTTAATAAACATTCCGCATATTAAAAGTAGTCCTCGCTCTACGGCTGCAATTGGAACCATAATTTCCATTGCTAAGTAAGACAGTTAAGTGAGTTGCACCCACATTTTACAACCTTTTTTTTTGCCATGGATGTTAAGTGAATAATTTCAAGTTGATAAGTGAATCACACAGCTGTTAAGGGAATCCGGATTCCCCCACTGACTTTGCTTGTCAAAAGCTGGCTGGGATGGTCTCGAATTTTGATCACATGACTCTGAGAGGCTGCAATCATCATATATACATGCTGGTTGCCAAGTGCCTGAATTCTGATCACACAACCACGGGGATACTACATAGGGTTGTAAGTGTAAGTTATTTTTTTCAGTGCTCTTATAACTTTGAATAGTCACTAAACGAATAGTTGCAAGTCGAGGACTACCTATAATCTATTTGCTCCATTTTTTTTTAATCGTTTATGTGTAATTTGCTAACTTTTAGTCCTTTTTTTCCCCTGTCAAACCAATTGTCTTGGTCTTTGACAAAATGTTACTCATTGCATTGTGCACTTAATCCAAAATTTGCTGCAATTTATTCAGGTTCTCAATATATGACATTTCTGCATATAACATACATTTATCTTCTCTTCCCCAATTAACACACCACTTATTTCACCCCAATTGGCACAATAGTTCACAAATACATGAAACACTCCACATCATTTTTAATACCCTGCTAAATGCTGAACAATTTATTCATCCATACTTTAATTTCATCAGGACCATATTCCCACAAAACATATAAACATATAACATTCAAGCTTATTCATTTGGCCATACATGTTCTCTAGCTCTACAATGAAACCACAAGCTTTCTTTTTCTCATTTATAGTTTCAGGGACTTGCTGAAGAACAAAAATTTGCTTGCTTTTTTTTTTTCAAAGTAGAAGCTCACCAAACACTCCAGCCGTTCTTGAACTTTCTTATTTGTTTGTTTGTTTTAAGTTTATTGGATGCCCAATGTAGTGGATTGTGGATAGGGTGCAAACTAAAAAGAGACAAACACTGCTAACCACAGGCAGCTTTGACTAAATTATTCTAATAACAAAATCCATAAAAGAAATTAGTGGCCATTAAACAAACAACAAACATCAGCCCTAGGCCTGGGACCAAAGCTAGGTTTCCAAATTTTCCTGGACCCCAGGAGAGAGGATGCTATTCTTATCACTGGAGGAATATTGTTCCAGGGAGCGGGAGCCACAACAGAGGAAGTATGCTTTTCGTTTGCAGAAGTTGGCAACATTTAATGGAGGGGACTTGGAGCATATCCGCTCTGCTGTAATGTACTGAATGGGCAGAAACAATTGGAGTCTTAGTCATTTTTTCTGTACTCACTCATCGCATTCCTATACACCTATTAATGTCACCTAAAAATCTTGTACATCCATTGATGTTGGAACAATCACCCCTGTGGATCACATTCATTTACATTGTTGCACATTCCAAATCAGAGGTGGATTTCAGCGGGTTCTGACCAGTTCTGGAGAACCAGTAATGGAAATTTTGAGTAGTTTGGAGAACCGGTAGTAAAAATTCTGACTGGCCCCGCCCACATCTATTCTCTGCCTCCCAAGTCCCAGCTGATCGAGAGGAAACGGGGTTTTTGCAGTAACCTTCCCCTGGATTGGGGTGGGAATGGAGATTTTACAGTATCCTTCCCCTGCCATGCCCATCAAGCCACACCCACAGAACCACTAATAAAAATTTTGAAACCCACCACTTTTCCAGATCATAATCTTTCATATGCTATGGTCATCATCAGATGGTCCCATGGCTTTTAACTTTTATTACCCACCATCTATGCACAAAACACACACACACACACACGCAGAGAGAGAGAGAGAGAGAGAGATATCACATACCTATACAAACCCACATATACATATATTAACACATAATTTGAAACCAGGAGACTGAGTTCTAGTCCCAGTTTAGGCATGAAAGCTGGCTGGGTGACTTTGTGCCCGTCATTCACTCAGCCCAACTCACCTCACAGTGTTGTTGTGGTGGTGGAAATAGGATGAATTAATTACTAAGGAAAATGGTAAAGATGGATTAAAAAAAAGAAAATGAAGACTATAGTTCAGTGATCTATAACCTCAGAATGTGATTTAGCACAAAGTAACTGTGTACTTTTAATCCTGGCTGGGCTTTATTTTAATGACATATTTGTAAAAGTTTCACTACATCCTGAGATTTGTTTATTTACAATTTATAATATAGCACTGAATGTATATAATCGCTTCACAGATTCAGAATGTTAACTAGAAACAGGGAAATCTAATGGATAGTGATCCCCAGATTACTGGAAGTCACTGTCCATTAGATTACTATACTAGGACATAGATCTAAATAAGAGAAAGGTAAGACATCAGAGCTAATACGGAGAGAAGGATTTTATTTGTGAGCTTACTTTATACATCAATGTTAGTTAGGGGCCATGAAATCAAATTTGATTCCTGGTGACAGTATGAACAAAATGCTCAGCATCTTACCTCCAGTAATTCTTCCCAAAAATATTTTTGTAATTTCTTTGATCCTGTCTATTTTATCTATTGTCTTCTTGTTCTTTTATTTCCCTCTACTTTGTCAAGCATAAACATTTGTTCCTAGTCCATCTTCTGCTTATGTCATATGCTCATATTATAGTAATTTCTACTTGCTGATCATCACCACAAGCAATCCCATATTTTTTACTTAGTCAAGGACTGATTCATCCTTCTTGAAGGCCATGGTATTATTAAAATGTTCACATTTATAATTTGAAGATGCAAACCATTGCTTTCACTATTCTGATTTTTGTTATCATGAAAATATCTATATCCTTCAAGATGTTGTCTATCCTTGTTTTCCTTCCTAGGATTAAAATCCTCTTCAGTTTTCCAGCATATTGCTCACCTTTATCTAGTTTTCAGCCCAGGAAAATTAAAATAGTCACTTTTACTTTTCTAGTTAACAGCAAACATTTTGATTCCCATTGTCTTTGAAATCTATTTAATGACTTCTTGCCATAATTTTCTTTCTGGGATGTAAGAGGAAGAGTTTCCCTATTACTCTGATTCTGTGCTCAATAATGTCCTCAATATTTGAGGGGCTGCCACAAAGAAGAGGGGATCTATCTATTTTCCAAAGCACCAGAAGGCAAGACAGGAACCAATGGATGGAAAATAATCAAGGAGAGAAGCAACCTAGAATCAAGGAGAAATTTCCTAATGGTGAGAACAATCAACCAATGGAATGCCTTGCCTTCAGAAGTTGTGGATGCCCCATCGCTGGAAATTTTCAAGAAGAGACTGGACAGCCACCTGTCTGAAATGGTATAGATTCTCTTGCTTGAGCAGGGAGTTGACCTCCCTTTCAACTATGTTATTCTATGTTCTAAACTGTGGAATAATCTATTGTCTTCTTCCAGATGTTTTAGAATCCCAGTTTAGACTATAGCCCTGGGATCTCCTAGTAGACTTCCCTCTAGATACCAGTCATGAATGACCCTGCTTAGCATTTTGAGACCAGCTTAGATGGGCAACATGCTGCTACCTGCTATACAGGTAATCCTCGACTTACGACTACAATTGAGCCCAAAAATTCTGTTAAGTGAGATAGTTGTCAAGTGAGTTTTGCCCCATTTTACAACCTTTCTTGCCATAGTTGTTAAGTGGATCACTGCAGTTGTTAAGTAAATAACATGGTTTTTAAGTGAATCTTGCTTCCCTATTGACCTTGGTTGTTAGAGGGTTGCAAGAGGTGATCACATGACCTTAGGACACTGCAACCATCATAAATATGAGCCAGTTACCAAGCATCCAAATTTTGATCACATAATCATGGGGATGCTGCAAAAGTCGCAAGTGTGAAAAACGATCATAAGTCATCTTTTTTTTAGTATTGTAACTTCCAACAGTCATGAATAGAATAGAATAGAATAGAATAGAATAGAATAGAATAGAATAGAATAGAATAGAATAGAATAGAATAGAATTTATTGGCCAAGTGTGATTGGACACACAAGGAATTTGTCTTGGTGCATATGCTCTCAATGAACATAAAAGAAAAGATACCTTCATCAAGGTACAACATTTACAACACAAATGATGGTCATAGGGTACAATTAAACACTTAATGATACAACTCTTAATGATAATCATAGGGTACAAATAAGCAATCAGGAACAATCAATATCAATATAAATCATAAGGATTACCAGCAACAAAGTTACAGTCATACAGTCATAAGTGGAAAGAGATTGGTGATGGGAATGATGAGAAGATTAATAGTAGTGCAGATTCAGTAAATAGTTTGACAGTGTTGAGGGAATTATTTGTTTAGCAGAGTGATGGCCTTCGGGAAAAAACTGTTCTTGTGTCTAGTTGTTCTGGTGTGCAGTGCTCTATAGCGTCGTTTTGAGGGTAGGAGTTGAAACAGTTTATGTCCAGGATGTGAGGGATCTGTAAATATTTTCATGGCCCTCTTCTTGATTCGTGCATGGCTCTGGGGGAATTGCCTCTTCCTGTGTTAGAATCTCCTCCGCGTTTGTAAAGACGGGGTGGGAGTTTGAGATCACCAAAAGCTGCTCCTTAAAGAAATGTTGCTTAATTTTTAGCAGATGGTCCTGTGAGTAGGAAATCTGTAGTGAGTCGCAGAGAACAATTAGAAAATATGATTGCAGAAAATATGACTTCAGTAACAAAGTTGTTAATGCTTGAAATACACTACCTGACTCTGTGGTCTCTTCCCCAAATCCCCAAAGCTTCAACCAAAAACTATCTACCATTGACCTCACCCCATTTCTAAGAGGTCTGTAAGGGCCATGCATAAGAGCACAAACGTGCCTACCGTTCCTGTCCTATTATTTCCTTTTGTTATATCCAATTAATATAATTATTACATACTCCTACTCATATATATGCTTATATATTGTATATTGCTTATTCTTATATATACTGTGTGACGAAAGAAAGAAAGAAAGAAAGAAAGAAAGAAAGAAAGAAAGAAAGAAAGAAAGAAACTGTTATGTCCTGCGTATCAGCCAATCCGAGCACCGCTCAGTCTGATTGGCTGAGACGCAAGCAACAGAAGAAGCGGGAAGCCGGGAGCGTTGTGATTGGCTCCCCATCTGACAGTTCGCAGTTGCTGAGGAAAAGAACACGTTCGTTCCTGTCAGAGAGTTAGTTCTGTTCGTGTGTTAGAGCACGGCTCGTGCCTGTTGGAGAGTTTGCTAACATTAAAGAATAGTTGTTGATTCAATGTGCCTCCGTGTTTATTGAACTCAACACTGGCGACGAAGGTTTGTGGATTTCCGAGCCATCGTGTAGCTACTTCGTTCTCATCATGTCGACCCTGATGCCCACCTTCGCTCCGTTCGTCCCCTCCACTGACTCATGGGATGCCTACTTAGAGAGATTCAACTGTTTCCTGCAGGCAAATGACTTATCGGACATCTCCAGCGCTCGGAAGCATGGCTATTTCTTAAGCTCTTGTGGCAGCGAAGTTTTCAACGTCGCTCGATCACTTGCAGCGCCTCAACCGCTATGTGAATTGTCCTGGGAGGTTTTGCTTGATAAACTCCGGGGGCACTATGCTCCGGCGCCCTCCCGTATCGCCCGCCGCCACGCTTTTCGCCGTTGTTTCCAATCTGATTCTGCTACGATTAATGACTTCATATCCTCCCTGAGGACTGCTGCTTTACACTGCGAGTTCCTGGACCTCGAGAACATGTTGCTAGACCAGTTCGTCTACGGGGTCAAGGACTTAAAGCTCCAACGCCGCCTCCTTGCTCGGAAGGACTTGACTTTCCAAATGGCCATGGATGAAGCGAGAGCGGCCGAAATGGCCGAAAAGTCCGCTGCAGAGCTTCACCGGTTCCAACCGGGTACGGTGGACGAGAGCCGTCCAGTTTCTATCCATTTTGGAGACGCCGCCCAAGGAAGCTCGTCGGGAGAGGAAGCTGAGGTGAGCCGCCTCAACCTTACATCTAAATGGGCAAGCCTCCCTGAGAGTAAGCGTTCCCAACCTCGATGCCTTGGCTGTGGCGGTGAGCACGCGAGGGAGGACTGCAAGTTCAAGTCCGCTGTTTGTCGCCGTTGCGGAAAGCGCGGCCACCTGGCCAGGGTTTGCCGGGCTACTCTGCCGGTCCAGGATGTCGGCCGCAGTCCGGTCCGATCGCGGGGACAATTCAAGACGTTCGCACCTCGCCAAAGGGAGTATGCCACTGTGGCCTATTTTGAAGATGATGTCCCTGTCAGCTACGCAGCTTCTGCGTCATCGTCCGACAAGATCTATGTCACCGTCAACTTGGAGGGGGCGCCGTGCACTATGGAGGTGGACACGGGGTCGTCCCGGTCACTTATCGCTTGGTCTGCACTGCAGCGACTTCTACCAGGTGTCTCCAAGGCCAGCCTGAAACCCTGCGCTGTCACATTGAGGGACTACCGGGGGGGGCTATTCCTACTGTGGGGGTTGGCAAATTCCGGGTAGCATATCATGGCTTTAATGACCACCTCCGCGCCATCTTGGAAGAAGAAAAAAAACAATTTTTTCCCCCATTAATGAATGGTTTTAAGTGAAGGACTACCTGTATATCAAATTCCAGCCAGTCAGCTTCTGTTACAAAATGACTATGCTTAGTGTAGGCAGGGTTCACTACCATGTAGACAGACTCTTAAAACAACACCTGTTCTCTCTCCTTTCTCTTTACTCATCATAAATAAAAAGAGAAATGAAAATACAGAATGCTTAAGTTGGAATGTTAGAAGCACATTGAAGTAAACGTTGTACTACTACATTTAACAGCCCAATTGTGCCTAATAGTGTTGAGTGCTTCTAGTTACTGAGCAAATATCTTAATCCTTCTGCCTGAATGAACAAAATGAAAAGTACTGACCCCAAAAAACTCCCTTTGTAAAGACTGGAAAGAGGAAAAAAACACATTCTTTTTTTGCCTGCCAAGATCCTCAGAACCATAAGTAGCAACTTGAATTACAGCCAAATCCTACTTTCCTAGAAGCAGGGAACTCTTGTCATCCCCAGCCAATCTAGTCAATAGTGAAGGATTGAAAGTGTGATAACCCTGAGTTCTGGAACACCCAAAATCAGCCACCCAGACTGCCAGCCAGTCTTCAAAATGGACTTGTATTTTTTTTTTAAAAAAAGAAAGAAATAGAGGCTTATTTCTTACCTATGCTTCATCATCAGTAGAACTGGCTATTTGATTTAAATTTCTTCCAAAGTTGTGTGTATGTGTGTATCTTCAAGTTAAATCAGGGTGCCAGTTATGAGTGTAATACTACTTTTATTATACAGTCAAAAAAAGTCTCAAAGTACTTCCCTCCACTCCCCCTAGATTTTGTTCATATGATTTTTGCCTTGGTTGCAAGGTTGTTCCTTAAAATTATTCCTTCTGCCCATTACAATGGGTTTTAGTTCTGTGTTCCATCCAATTGCATCTTTTATATTGAAGGAAAAATGCAGAGGGAAAATCAGGGGTGAAATCCAGGAGGTTCTGGCAAGTTCTGGAGAACTGGTAGTGGAAATTTTGAGTAGTTTGGAGACCCGGTAGTTGAAATTTTGAGCAGTTCGGAGAACCGGTAGCGGAAATTTTGAGTAGTTCGGAGAACTGGCAGATACCACCTATGGCTGGTCCCAGAGTGGGGTAGGAATGGAGATTTTGCAGTATCCTTCCCCTGCCATGCCCACCAAGCCACATCCACAGAACTGGTAGTAAAAAAATTTGGATTTCACCACTGGGGAAAATGCAGAGATTCCTTTAAGACTAATGGCAGGTATAAAGAAACTGGTTTTTTTTGTGGGGGGGGGGAAGATTGAATATTTGGATGTTGTCTTACTTTTATAAAGTGAATGAATAACAATGCAATGACCGAAACATACTAAACCGTCCCTTAATAGTAAAAAAAAAAAGTACAACATTGCTAGAGAATGAGCACCATGCCCAAGCTATATTCAGAAAAACAATGGTGTTGAGGGAAGTGAGCCACAGTACAATCCTATGCACAGTACATCTTTAGATGTAAAACTCATTGAATTAGACAAAGCATCGTTCTTGATAAGATTTGTGTCTCAGGATCACTGATAGCAGCATTAACTCTGCTCTTGCAGTTGTATGTTAGTTTTTCAGCAAACATTAGTATTGGTTACTGCCATTCCTTCTGGAATCCCTCTATGGAATTTTTGTGAGAGTTTATAGTGTAATAGGAAAGTCTGGAAACATTCCTTCATTTGTTCTATGTCTTCTTAGCTGAGATCTTGGATTCTATTTTGGCAAAATTATAATACAGCGTGGAACAGAAGCAGAAAACTATTCTGGGTCCATGAACCACATTAAAGATTTTTAAATACTGTCTTCTTCAAATAACATGTATAGCATTTAAAATACTACAAAATCAAATATGTTTCATAAAATACATTTTAAGGTTGATTTGTTCATCATCTTCTTAACTAGAAGGTCTAGAATTATATTGAAGATGGGATTATAGTTTTAGGAGAAGAAGCCATTTCAGAACTGAGAGTCTCATTCAAAGTGAATAAATAAACAAAAATCATGAAACAACTTGATAGGCACAACAAGATAGGCAAGAGATGTGGTTTAACTTTGTAAAAATTACAGACAGCCTTATCATGATGTCATTGTCTTCAAGGCTGGTGTTTATTTTTAAAAAATATATTTTTTTACAAGTTGCAGCAAAACCCAGACATGATAGATTGATGTCATCCATAAATGAATTAATCTGGTGGATAGGAAAATTGCTATAATTATATGTGGACAGTTAACTAACCAGACATTATTCCCATATTTGAAGTTCATAGTTTTCCAAACAAATAAGCAAAAGGTATCATATCTTGTAAAAACCTGGATCTGAGTAATACCTGTTCAGAAGAACAATGAACAGGGCATTGGAAGAGAAGAGCAGAAAGAGCTGGGAGTGGGTGGAGTTAAATGCACCCATCAGTTTAGAGACCTTGCGCTGCCACAAGAGATCCATGTCCAGCCTCCCTTGAATTCTATGGACCCTTATCTAGCGCCAATTTAATGCTTACCATTAATTGACTAGATTCTTATATGTAGGTTTTAATAAATCTTGTATGCTGCAGCTTTATGACTGATCCCAATTCTTTGCACCTGACAGACACCAGCGAATGTTGCTTTGTGCATGTTTGCATCTCTCATTGAGCAAAATAAGCATCGAACCAAAATAATGGAGAGGTACTTACATTCCAGGAAGTAGAATTTTATTCCTGAGTGTAAATTCTTGTCAAGAATTTTATGGCAAGAAATGGGAAGACTTTTAGATGTAGTCAATCCAGCATAAATTTTACCAGATCTACTTGTGGTTTACTCCTAGACTCTGCTCTCCAAACAATACTCCATGCTCAGGTTCTTTTGTCCACTTGTTATACCAATATTGGAAAATAGTATAATCTTTGAGGAATTGTTGTTTCCCTGTGTTAAGACTTGTAAAATTTAAAAGATATCACACCAAATTGTTCCTGATGTGTTAGATTTTTGTGGGAACCTTTTTTCAGACGTATTTTCTGTATTTCTTTGTGGTCATATAGTTATTGACTTGAATTTTGTAATTCTGATTTAATACTTTACTGTACTGTAGTTGGTTGATGGGTTGGCTGATTTGGCAAATTAATTCCAATTATGACTTTGTGTGATTTCTAAATAGATCAACCTTTCTATTATTGTACCACAGAAGAAATAGTTAAAACATAAAACTTCATAGTGTGGGATAGAAAAGAACAGAAAATGTCTTCTCAATCAAAATATGCCCCTTACATATTTGGAACTTTAGAGGCGATGTTTAAATGGGGCTGATATTATAGCTAACATTTACCCTACATCACCATTCATTTAAAGAAGCAGAAGGTAAAGAATAAACGACAAAGTTCCTTTATTCCTTCCTAGTTTATGTTAGAAAGCAGTAGTTACAAAGCTGTTGTATGCTTATCCTTGCAAGCCACAGTTAACTAAATATCCTATATCAGTTGTGGATCACCAAACAAACACAGATGCCCAATAAAGTTCAATATATATGAGTGTGTTTGGTTTTCACTCTCAATTCATCTAATTTTTTCCCTAAGTTTCAGGATTCCAACTCTCACAATTCCAACCCCATTTGGCCCCATTTGGAATTGAGGCACTTCCAGATACAGCATAAGTCTTTGAAAACACCCCTCCCCTTAATTCAAAATATTTTGCCAACTAATCCCTGGTCAAAAATGCCTCTTTGGGGGAAATCTGAAAGGATATGTGCTTTGTACCTGCAAATGTCTTGAAGACATTATCTCAACCCTTTTCTAATCTTGATTGAGGCCTGAATCATGACATTAAATGAGATAAAAACCATAGTCTTCTTGAGGGATGAATTCTTGCAGAAGAAGCACCGTGTGAGCCTCTTTTATAGCCTATAGTGGCTTCTGATTCTGCTGGCTGTGTGATCTCTCTGGACCAGGGGTCTCCAACCTTGGGAACTTTAAGCCTGGTGGACTTCAACTCCCAGAATTCCCCAGCCAGCTTTGCTGGGGAATTCTGGGAGTTGAAGGCCACCAGGCTTAAAGTTCCCAAGGTTGGAGACCCCTGCTCTGGACCATGTTTGTGAATTGGAGACTGAGTAGTATGTTCTTTGCAGGAACAGTCTCGGAGAGAAATTTTAGGTGACACTGCCTCTCTTGTCCATAGTGCTGTTTAATATCTTTCTGAAATTGGTGGAAGCAGGTATCAGACGTCTGATGCTGAGTATCAGTATCTGAAGATGACAGTCTTTTTTCCATAGCATCTAAGTCAGAAAAGGTTATGTATGTCCTGAATCAGTGCTTGGAGGCCGTAGAAGGGTGTGGATGAGGGTTAATAAATCAAGACAAAAACCCCAATGGGGTGGAATTTCCAGGCAAGGGAATTTTGGACTTTACCTGTTCTAAATGGAGTTGAACATTCTCAAAATGAAATATCCAGAGTTTGGAGATACTTCTAGAATCATCAATTGGTGATCAAGATACTTCTGTGAGATCTCCGCCTATGACTAGTCTCTGTCAGTATGTCAGGTATAGACTTCACAATCAGGAATAAACTACTTACAATAGTTTCACCATTTGGTAATTGGCAGAGACTAAAGAAAATGACCTGGACAAAGATACCACCTAAGCAAAAGGAGGTGAAGCATATTTTAAAGTCCAGAATAATCAAATGACATTCAGAAGTGACTCCATCAGAAGCTCCTCCCCTAATTCACTGAACTAAGGAGAAAGTACACTACAATCAGACTTGCATGATTATGTTATAATAGCCAATCTCAATAAAAGTAACTTTAGCCTTCATGTGGGGTTGATATTTTGGTCTGGTTCACCTAGCAGGGCTGATTCCACCTCATGTTTATATTATGTAGTGTGCTGCATGAAGTCTATCCTTGTACTCGGTCTGGAAGCCACAATGAACTATGCAAAACAACCCAGTGAGCTACCTGGCCATGCATATGCAAAACTTTAACTGAAGCTGCCAATTAGCTACCAAGACTTGTTCAAGGTTTTAGTTATGATATACAAGACTCTGAAAACATGGGCCCAAGGTAGGTATTAGATAGACTTGGTCAGTCACTGAGATCATTGAGGAAGTATGCCAAGGACTGTAGTGGAAAGCTTTCTGGTTGCTGTTTGCAGGCAGCCTTTCCACTGGCATTTTTCTTTCATGAAACTTGGGAGATCAAAATGTGTGTCTAGGGAGCAGAGAAATAGACACTGGAGCAGAAATTGGTCGGTGGGAGAAAGATCTTGCATCCCTTATTTGTTACTTTCAGCATTAATTTCATTCCTTCACAAAATTGCTTTTCTCTAATAAAAGATACTGTTGTGGCCCACCAACAGATTCGGACAGTGAGGAGGTTTGGGAGGAACATGGGCCAGTCCTGTAGTCTGGGGAAGGCTCGGACAATAGCTCTGAGTCAGAGGCAGAGAGGGAGTCAAGGCCATCTGGTAGTTCTTCGCTGCTTCCAGAGTCTCCTGAGTCTGACATCAGCAAGGCAGAAGAATAGTGTGAGCCTGTTCCCAGTGTGCGCATGCGCAGAGCTGCCAGGAGACAGGAACAATTAAGGAAACAGGGTCAATTTGGGAGTAAGGCTTGGAGATGATTGGCCCCTCCCATAAAACATAAAAGAGAAGCGAATGGGATGTGAGCTTTTGCAGGAAGCAATTAGTTCATCTGGCCAATTCAAGATTTGAAAATTCTGTTTGTCACTCTGTGCCAAGTTTGGCTTTGTCCTGCATCTGGAAATTAGCTCTTTGGTTCCATGTGAGATAAGTGGGTGTTGATAACCTTCCTCTGATAGACTGTTCATCAAGCCTTGTGGACTGTAAATGAAAGTAATTTACAGCTGTATGAATTAAAAAGGTTTGCCAGGATTAAGTTTGTGCTGTTTAATTTCTAAGGAAGCCTAAGTCAGAACAGATACTGGGATTTCAAGCCTTTCTGTGCAGTGCAAATAAGACATATTTTTTCTTTTTTTCCTGTTAGTCATGTTAATCATGGTCTGTAATCAGCCATTGGAAGAGGCAGCTTTAAGTTATGTAATGTTTTCTCTTTGGACCCATACAGTCCAGCAGCGGTTGCAAATTATATAAAATCGGACGCTCTTTGCTACTCCTCCATCAATAGGTGAGGTCAAATTATGGAATTAGAGGGTAGGAAAGGACTTTAGAGCTCCAGGGCAGGAATCCTCTGACTTTCACAAGCAAAAGTTTGTCCAAACTTTGAAAGCCTCTAGCAATTGAGTGCCCATGACTCAGGAGGCAAGTTGTTTCACTGCTTAACGGCAATCATGGTCAGGAAATTCCCTATTTCAAGTTTGGATTTCCCTCTGCAAAGCTCCCTCATGTTGTTTCTTGAAGGAATAAATCCTTCTCCTCTTTCCTGTGACAACCTTAATACCTGTCCTTATTAGCCTTTTCAGGCTGTTGCAGATATACTGTAGATCCTTTCTTTCAGCTGCCTTGGCCAGGCCGCCTCTGCCACTTCACTCTTTCCTGCTGAAGACCATGCTGTACCGCAAGGGTCTCCAACCTAGGCAACTTTAAGACTTGTGGACTTTAAGTCCCAGAATTCCTCAGCCAGTTTTGCTGGCTACGGAACTCTGGGGGTTGAAGTCCACAAGTCTTAAAGTTGCCAAGGTTGGAGACCCCTGTAGTGTACCATCCTGTTTTTATCATGCACAAGAAATTAGCATTTGTGTGCATATGTGTGTTCGTGCAGCTTATCCCACTCCGTGATATCATTCACTTTAGTTTTTATCTGTCAAGGGAAAGAAAAGAGAAATCCATCCCTTCTCCACTTTTCTGCATCGCTATCATATTTGACAGATGTTTTCCCTCCATTTGGGGACGCTGACATGGAGAGAGAAGAACCAAAGCTGGAGGAATCAACTACTGACTTTGCTTATTAACCCCTACAGATGCATAATCAGATTTCGGTATTTGGCAGGTAGGAAAGGGATTGTTTATGGGGACTGCAAAAATTCATGCTGGCAGATAGTTTTCTGCCAATTAAACAATGGGTAGAGAGTTATTATAGCATTAGGGAAATCTCTTAGATGCTAATTTCTCCATGTAATGTGTAGTGGACTTCAGTCCAGTTTTGTACAATTGTTATATTAGGTCAATCGGAACATATATTATAAATGCCAATAAAGCAATAGATACCTTGTTTCACCAAAAATAAGACCCTGTCTTATATTTTTTTTTGAACCCTGAAATAAGTGCTTGGCCTTATTGCCATGTGCTCAAAAGCCCGATTGGGCTTATTATCAGGGGATGTCTTATTTTGGGGGAAAACAGGGTAGTGACCGAAATGATTTCATTCTGAATTTCTGGAAAGGCCGATTTCTTTGGAACAAGTCAAGTTCTAGCAAGACTTTCAGCGGCACTGAAGAAAGTTTTTGGGGCTGCTGCCAGGCATGTGAGCTGCAGCCGTGCTTCTGGCAACCAGGGTAAATTCCAGGTGGTGGAGAGCGAGTGCTGAAGGGAATGAGATCAGCTTGGCAGCCATGGCAGAGCCAGGGCAGGTCGGAATTGCAGGATCCTATCAGGTACTTGGAATGTAAGAGTCATGCCTAAACTTGATTGTATGCGTTGGCAGCCAAAGTGAGGATTAGCTAAAGCAGCTGTTGACGACTCTCTGGGTTTCTGACAAATATGTGGTTATTGTCAGTGAGATGGATAACAGGGTGGCGGCGTAGGTGACAGAGATGGAGACATGTATGCGGTTCAAGGGGTTTTTTTTGTGCTCAGTTCTAGTATCAGAATTTTCTCCCTTTTCATTAGGAATTGTTCTTATTTTGCATGGGGATACATGTTTATATACATGCAGTGAAGGTGAAAGATAAAGGATTCCCTGAGGATTTTATTCACTAGTTGTAGCCGACTTAGGGGGTGGAGCAGGGGTCACATCTACTTATCTTCCTTACCGGTTCAGAAGTGCATGCGCTGCCCACGCACGCTCACTTCGCTTGCACATACACTCACATCACATGCGCACACAGACCTGCGCATGCACAGAAGGTAAAAAACCAGGAAGTAATGACACCAGAAAGTCATGGTGGGTTGGCAGAGCTTCGCTTTGCCATTGCTACCAGATCGCCAAACTACCAGCCACAATCGCTACTGGATCACACAATCCGGTCTGATCTGGGAGCATTTCACCCCTATGGTGGAGCTCATCTTTGTTTCAAGACCATTGAACCAGTGCTGTCCGAAGACATTTCCACAGTCATGTGGCCAGTATCACATCACAGAGCACTGTTACCTACCCACTGAAGACGGTACCTGTTTATCTACTTGCATTTGCATGCTTTCGAACCGCTAGGTTGGCAGGAGCTGGGATGAGGATGGGAGCTCACCTTGTTGGGTGGCACTTGGGTCTCGAACCTGGACTATCGGCTTTCCAGCCGATAAGATAGCATCTTACCTCTGAGCGAACACACTGCCCATATATAGTACATACCGATGCTTAATTTAAATCCTATCACTGAAAAAAAAATCCTAAAATAAATTTACATTGCTAAGAAATTTCCTTTTTTTTTTTTGTGCAAATCTTTCTCAATCTATCTCAATATCTCAAAACAGAACTACACTAGCAAAGTGCCAATAGCTATAGGACTTCTAAGGATCTAAGAAAAAGATTTAGGCCCCAAAAATCTTTATTATATAAATCTATGATTTTTTATATATATTTATCTGATTGGAGGAAGGTTTAGTTATGACTGCACCCACAGCTAAAGGAATTTGAATCCAATTTTGAATTATACTACATTTTCTGTTGGTTTACCTTATATACTCATGTATAAGCCCACCCACGGATTAGTTGTCCCCCATATTTTTAGCCATAACATCATGAAAAAGGTGCTATCTGTAAATAAGGTGATCTCCCAAATCTTCATATGTTTTAATTTTCACATTTGGCTTATTTGAGGTTGGTGCATTTTCCATAATACTTTGGTTAAAAATGTGAGGGGGTCTGCTGATCTGCAGATGGGCTTATTCACAAGTTTATATAGGATATATGGCTATTTTTAAAAAGCTGAGGGAAAAATCTACCTCATATACTTGTAGATAAGCCTATCCTTGGTTAAACCAAACCCAGTTTTTGTGTGTATTTTGGCACCTAACATTCTTGGCTTATTTGTGAATATATATGATTTATCTCTTTAACAGTCACAACTTATCTGTGAGTATATGTGATATATCCAGGGGTGAAATCTACTTACCTTCCTTACTGGTCTGGAAGTGCATGCGCTGTGTGTGTTAAAACCAGGAAGTAATGATACCCGGGCGGGTGGGCAGAGCTTTGCTCCACCATTGATATTGGATTACTGAACTACCAGCCATGATCGCTACTGGATCGTGCGATCCGGGAGCATTTTACCCCTGGATTTTTCTCTCTAACAGTCACAGCCTTTGCTCTGTAAAATCACTAGGTACTGAGGTGTAGACACTGAGAATCTAGTAGGGATTCCTGTAGTCTCCACATTTTATGAACAATCCTGGGATTTCCAAAGACTGTAAATGGCTTAAACCATTTTGTACACAGGGTTGTGATGTTTCCTTTAATCCTGCTGGAAGTAAAGGCTAAGTCCATCTTAACATACTTGTTCACAATTCTGAATAATTGCTTTCCTGTTCCTTGCTGTTCCTTAAACTTACTTCTCCTTTCTTATCATTTGCCTATTGCCCTGCTAATCTTAAATTTTATATTATAAGATTTCCTGAGGCAGGAAAATGACATAACACATACAATAATACAACCTAAAGGTAATTAATACATTAACTAATTTTTTGCTGCTGTGCAAATGTGAAATTTCCCTGATTTTGTTGTTCAGAGCTGCTGTATCTGCCAAAGCAAGGAAATTTAAATGAGGAGCAAGGAGGTTAGGGATCAAAACTAACTTCTTTACTGCCCCAATTGTAAGTTACTTCTGTGTTTCAACATGGGAAGGTCTAGTTTTGCTTCCCTTAGGAACTTCTACATACTAAATTAGGATATTCTGTTTAGATGTGTGGGGAAAGAGAAAAGGGTTTGAAACTTGGAAAACCAAAGAGAAGTGTAATTCATCTCTGCTCTTCTAAATTGCTTTGTTTCAAAGAAGGAAAAACCACATTATCATTAATAGTGTTGCAAATAAGGAGTTTCTAATATTTCAATAACTGTAAACTGCACAATAAATCTAATCACCCCTGCCTCTTTTGCCTAACAATAGTCATTCTGTTGCTTTGTCTTCTAGCCTGCAATTGCAATGGGAAGTCCAGATACTGCATCTTCGATCCTGAGTTGCTCAGGCAACAGGGAAATGGGTATCGGTGCCTCAATTGTATTGACAACACGGATGGAATAAATTGTGAGCAATGCAAAGAGGGCTTCTATCGCCTGTCTCAACAAGATCGTTGCATGCCCTGCAACTGCAACCTCAGAGGTAGGCAGTCACAGATTTAGGAAACAAGGAAGGAAAAAAAACTCTGACTCATAGGCCATCTCCCCGCTTACACACAAATATGCAAGTACCTCCAGGCAATGTCTTTTCTGTGCCATGTTCTCATGGCTCTGCCTTCATCTTGGATTTAAAAAATGAGCTACGGTGGCACAGTGGTTAGAGTGCAGTACTGCAGGCTACTTCTGCTGACTACCGGCTGACTGCAATATGGTGATTCAAATCTCACCAGGCTCAAGGTTGACTCAGCCTTCCATCCTTCCGAGGTGGGTAAAATGAGGACTCAGATTGTTGTGGGCAATATACTGACTCTGTAAATCCCTTAGAGAGGGCTGTAAAGCACTGTAAAATGATATATAAGTCTATTGCTATTGCTATCTTGTCCCCAGCCCATCAGTGAAACAGGGCTAGGGTTAAGGTGGGGGAGGCCAAGTGCTGATAGAGGGCTGGATTATTTTTATTTATTTATTTATTTGTCAAATGTATATGGCTGTCAGTAGTGAGTTTTACTTACCTTTACTACCAGTTTGCTCACTCGCGAGCCACTTCTGTGCATGTGCAGAGTGTATTTCATGACTTCCGGGTGGTGGGCGGAGCCTCCCACGCTGTTACTACTGTTTCTCCCGAACCAGTGCGAACTGGGAGCAACCCACCATTGATGGCTGTTTCACATCATGGATGGTATACAATTAAATCTATTTATTCAAACCGACTACAAAACCAATTAAAAATGATAAACAAATAAAAGAAGACCACAAGGAGGAAATTACACATAATAAAGCCAAAGCACGGGTTCCCTATTATTAGGGGATCTCCAGATCTCCATAAAAATCATGTTTTAAGGGCTTTCTGGAAGGCTAACCTTACCTTGAAAGGCTGACATTCTGGAGAGTGAGGGCCTCAGCAGAAAAGACTCACCTCCTAGGTCCCATCAGTTGGAACTGTTTGGCAGATAAGACCCATGGTATGCTGCTCCTAATGGATCTGATCGTCGATATTCCCCTGCAATCTTACTTTCTTGTTTATTTTTATTATGTTTATTGTTTTTAATTTTTAATTTTTATTTAATTGTTGCTGGTTTTACGGTGCCCAGAGTACATCCAATGAGATGGGCAGCTGTGTAATTTTGCTAAACAAACAAACAAACAAACAAACAAACAAACAAACAAACATAGGGATTCACTCAATCAATCACATGAGCTGATTGTTGGCTTGGTAAATATGGATACTTTAAATTTAAGTCTTTCTTCTCAGTGTACTGTATGTATGTTAAATGAAACCACTGGTTTGTAATCAGAAATTCATATTTAATGGGTACTACAGTATTAGTACTAGCAACATAATTATAACAAAACCGAAATAAACATTTTGCTGTTATCTCATATTTAAGCCCATTTTTCCTTTTGTCTATCTTTTTCTAATTTGTTAGGTTAAGTGTGTAATATTATGGTGGTGAATAAGTGAAAAACATGTTTGATTGCCATTTTCTCATTCCTTTTCTGTACAAACACAATATGGTCTAGTAAGTCTAAAACATTTTTTGTTGTGCAAGCCAAAGTCAAAGATAAAATGAGGTTTTTGGCACTGAAGTTAAATTATTTTCATATTGTATAGTATTCAGTTTCTCATTCCATTCAATTGTTAAAATTTGCATCATGAATTAATTGATAACAGATATTTATAAAAGCTGATTGTGGATTTTTGGTCTCATAAGATTTAATGATGTTCTCTAATGATTCAGGGATCTCTGAAATTGAAACTGCTGTCGATCCAAATCAAGATGTCAGTAAACATAATTATAAATATTGCCAGGGGGCTGTAACTGACAAATGGTATTTATTTTATAACAGAACATAAACACTCATCATGATAATCTACTTGTTGATGTAATGTAAAAGAGCCCAGCATCCATCCTTCTCTAACAATGCCATCACAGTTCTTCCTGAATATTATTTATTGTGGTAATTTTGTTCTGTATCGCTCTTTCTCCTAGAATGGAAACCACAGAGTATACTTGTAACTCTAACATTCCAAGAATAACTTCATCTTTATTCTACATTTTATGTCATATTGCTTTCATTTTTCTAAAATGAATCTACTAGTATTTGTGTCTATTGCCTTGCTGCTGTCTGTTTTATTTACCATTTTAATGCCTATTTTGTATACAACTCTACGTTTGCACTCTAGAAGGAAGAATAATATAGAACTAAAATAACAGCAAGGATAACAATAAATATTATGTTGCAACAATCCAAATGTGGAGTTATTAAGACATAAAACAATAAGTGAGTCTAGGCTAAACTTGGGATACATAGAGCTGATATACTAACTGAAGTCAAGTAGTGCTCAACTTACAACCACAATTGAGCCAAAATTTATGTTGCAAAATGAGAAATTTGTTACGTGAGTTTTGCCCCATTTTACAACCTACCTTGCCACAATTGTTAAGTGAATCATTGCAGTTTGTAAGCTAATCACATGGTTGTTAAGTGAATCTGGCTTTTCCATTGCTTGTCAGAAAGTCACAAAAGCTGTTTACATGACTCCAAGACACTGCAATTGTCATATGTATAAATCAGTTGCCAAGTGGCCGGATTTTGAGCATGTAACAACGGGGATGCTACAATGGTAGAAAGTGTGAAAAACAGTCAAAAGTCACTTTTTTGAACGCCGTTGTAACTTTGAACGTTCACCAAAGCAACTGTTGTAAGTCAATGACTACTTGTATAGTCTGGAATCAAGGAGAGTCTCTAAGCTTGAACTTGGTTGCTTGGAAGGAATGATTGCATCGTCCAGAACAGGCCATCTTTCTAATTCCAAGAGAAGCACATATCTATGATACTTACCTTATGGAATTCAGCTTCAGAGTTTTTGTTCTCCTCCATTGCCTTATCGCTTCCAAACATCAGCACGAATTCTTCTGAAATGTTTGAGCTCTCATAGACAAGTTGAGAATAAATCATACTGTCAGAAATTAGTCTACAGTATTATATTTCCACATTTCTTCTTCATAGGTTCTGCCAGTGCACAATGTGATAACCATGGCCGGTGTTACTGCAAACCTGGAGTGACAGGTGATAAATGTGACCGATGCCAGCATAATTTCCATTCCTTCTCTGAGGCTGGATGCATAGCTGTTGGGCAAATACAGTAAGTACCTTCAGGTTTATGGAACTGTCAATCATGGATAATTGTGTCTTTGTGGAAATTCAAATTTCCTTCAATAAGGCAACAAAAACAAATTTGGTTGATTTTCTATGCTTTTACATAAAGAAGCTCTGAATCATAGATTTCCCATTCCATTTACTAAAAGTGCTATATATCGAAAACTGCATTTTTCAATTTTGCTGGTTCTCGTGAGAATACATGTTTGAATTTCTCCATTTTTAAAAATCTCTTTAGGCCTACTGCATTTAGATTGCAAAAGTCAAAAAAACCACTAGATGGCAGGGAAGGAGCAGAGTCTTCACTATTTCTTTACTACCCTCTTGCGGTCACTCAGATTTTGCAGCCCACATATAGTAGGCCTAAGCTTACGTATGCACCCGAAGATATGAAAGACTCAGAGGAAACTGTCTTCTTTGTGCAGATACATTTTTTTCAGCAGGGACCCTGCAGTTGAGAAACAATTTGACAGTCTGTGTTTTATGGATGGTGTGATATTATTAGGAATGCTGAAAGAATTTGATCTTTCTGCACTCCATGGTGAACTGAACTGACCTCCTTTGCTGATGGAAAGATCAGAACATCTAGTCTATACAATTTTTCAGTATGAATGTTGCAGTGGAATATTTGGCTCCACAACCATAATGCATTAAATATGCATATTTTGAGGGAAACTGCATTTAAAAGCAAGCATTTAAATTCTATATATTCTACGTATAGAATGAACTCAACAATGAAAGAACATTTGAAAAAGTGGGGCAAAACAAAAATAATTCCATTTGCGCCTAGGACTGGCCTGAAGACTATAAGTATATTATTTAGAAAGTGATATATTCTCATCTTTCCATTCATGTCACAACAAGAGCAGTTCGGTACAAGCATTTTTGCCCAGCCCAGTGACATATATGTCACTCTCACTTTGCACGATACAGTCTCTAACCTAGTGTTTCTCAACTTTAGCAACTTTAAGATGTGTGGACTTCAACTCCCCAAATTCCCTAGCCAATAAGTCTAGCTGGGGAATTTTGGGAATTGAAGCCCAGATATCTAAAAATTGCTAAGATTGAAAAAACACTGCTCCAATCTATCACTCTAGTATGATTTGCATTCAATACACACTATGTTTCTTTTTCTCTGTCTGCTGATAGTTCATTGAAAAGATCAAAGCTTTTATCTGTTGCCAAGTAAAATGGGTTTACATTTGTTGCATTTAACATCTTGGTAGGGATAGATTCTGTCAAATAAATATGTGGACAGTGGCTGGGAAGTATGATCTACTTTGAATATTGAGGAAACTGGACACATATTTTTTTTTTAAAAAAAAATCAGGGTAGCCAGGGCAACCAAGGCCTACACTAGAATTAGCTTTCCAGGAACAACATGATTCATGATTTTAAAACCAACATTTTTTAATGGAATCTCAAACAAGCAACAATGACATATTGCTAATTTTTTCAACTTTGTTACTGTCCATGACTGTAAGTAGGTTTTGGATTAAAAAAAAACCCAATATATATATGATGATACCAGAATCCATAACTGCAGCTACAATCTTGAAGACTGCAACTACTACATATCTTGAAAAACATGGTGCACTTTAACTCTGATCATATAGAATAGATTGAGCAGCAATTATGTTTCAGAAAAATAGCATCATCAATACAAAAGGAATTTCAGTAAAGATTGTGTTCTGTACTGTTCTATTCGTGTTTTGGATAGTTCCACTATTCTCTCTCATCAGCTGACAACAATGTGAATGTCCTGGTTTTTCTCTTTTTTTAAAAAAGGATATTAAGGATGAAAGAAAGTGATCACACAATGTTTCTGAAAAGCTAGTAATCTTAGTCTGTAATGAACAGTCAACTGAAGAAAAAAAGTGCAATTGCTATGTCTCAATTTTTCAGACTGTTTTGTTATTATATTTTAAACTAAATAGCAGAACAAAGCACAATTATGATGCAAATATATACATTCTCGAGAAAAAACACATAAAAAGTTTTTTAAAACAGTGAAAAGATAAAATATATCACTATAACAGTTAACAATTACAATACTATATACACTTGTCTAATGTAAATATTATTCACACTGTCTAATGGATGGACAATTATACAGTACTGAAATATTTCCAGCTACAGTATGTACTATAGTTTGAGCTGATTAATTGGGCTCAGCCTTGTTTTAGTCCGTTTGTTGTTTATAGAAATGCTTGCCAATTCCCTGAAACCGAAGTTAGATATAAGAGTGTGTTTTATTTTCCCAGGAACATTCAGTGTAATTGTGATCCATCTGGAAGCACAGGGCAGTGCATTTCTGGACGCTGTGTCTGCAAGACTGCAGTTGCAGGAGAGCAATGTGACAGGTGTGAGCATGTAGTTTCTATGGCTAAAAGGTTTTGCTTTGTTTTTCATGGAAGGGGGCATTGTTATGATTTCTCCCCAAAACACAACAGAGAATCTATGCTTAGTGGTTCCAATTCACCTTTCAATCAGATTTTAGTGAATGAGCCCACATAAATTATCCTGTATGTAATGTATTACAAATCAAGATTATTGAATAGAGTGAATCAAAGATCATTTCCTCAACAGCAGTTCATAACACCTGGAGTCATCCAACCATCACTGGAGCAAAGAAACGGTAATGAGGGATGCTATATTGCACGGATATCAAACTCGCGCCATTACGTTGCCGTCATGTGATGTTTCATAGTGTTTTTTCCCTTTGTGGAGCTGGGGTGGGCGTGGCCTGTGGATGATACATCCAGCCTGCAGGCCGCCAGTTTGACACCCCTGCTATAGTGCTTCAGTGATGGCTGCTTGATGCTAAGTTGACATTCCAATTTAGTGTTTCTCTAGCTTAGCACATAGCAACTTCATGATGCACGGACTTCAACTCCCAGCATGGTGGCTGGGGAATTCTGGGAGTTGAAGTCCATACATCTTAAAGTTGCTAAGGTTGAGAAACACTGCTCTTATCACTAGCGTAGAAATAGCCAAAGTCAGTACCTAAAGTAAGAAAGCTGGCATGCCAAATTACAATTTTTAAATTCTGACAATTTCAGTTTCCTTGAGGAAAGATTTGTGGGTTTCAAAGTTTTTGAAAATATGCTTCTCTATAATGTCCAATTTGATAGAAAAGAAACATACTGTAAAACAACTGTGTCAAATAACTAGAGAATAAATGAAAAGCAAAGCCCTGCCATTGGGGAGGGGGCAGGAACTTGCACCAAACAGCAATGCAAACAAAAGAATTGTAGAGAAATTCACATCTTTTCCCAGGTAATTAGGTATCATCTACTTGGCCCAAACCTCAGATGATTAAATGAACAAATTCCTTCCACCTTGACCTGTCCTTAATGACTACAGATTTTTGAAAGACATTCCATTGACAACTCTCATGCAAATAAATGAATGAATGATTGAATGATTGAATGAATAAATCCATCCATCCATCCATCCATCCATCCATCCATCCATCCATCCATCCATCCATCCATCTTGTCCATTATCTTCCCCTTCTACTTTACTCAACTTTGCAAGCATTGTTGTTCATCTTCCTTCACCTCTAAAATCATTGTCTCCAGGAGGATTGTCAGTCTTGATTTTATCCAGAACCATCTCGGGGTGAGATACCAGCAGTACGCTGATGATACCCAGCTGTACTTTTCCACCCCGGGCCACCCCAATGAAGTTGTTGAAGTGCTGTCCCGGTGTTTGGAAGCCGTACGGGTCTGGATGGGGAGAAACAGGCTCAAGCTTAATCCCTCCAAGACGGAGTGGCTGTGGATGCCGGCATCCCGATTCAGTCAGCTGCAGCCGCAGCTGGCTGTCGGAGGCGAGTTATTGGCCCCAAAGGACAGGGTGCGCAACTTAGGCGTCCTCCTGGATGATCGGCTGTCGTTTGAAGATCATTTGACGGCCGTCTCCAGGAGGGCCTTCCACCAGGTTCGCCTGGTTCGGCAGTTGCGCCCCTTCCTTGATCGGGATGCCTTATGCACAGTCACTCATGCGCTCGTTACCTCTCGCTTGGATTACTGTAATGCTCTCTACATGGGGCTCCCCTTGAGGTGCACTCGGAGGCTTCAGTTAGTCCAGAATGCAGCTGCGCGGGTGATAGAGGGAGCTACGCGTAGCTCCCATGTAACACCGCTCCTGCGCAGACTGCACTGGCTGCCTGTGGCCTTTCGGGTGCACTTTAAGGTGTTGGTTACGACCTTTAAAGCGCTCCATGGCTTAGGACCTGGGTACTTACGGGACCGCCTGCTGTTACCACATGCCTCCCACCGACCCGTACGCTCCCATAGAGAGGGACTTCTCAGGGTGCCGTCCGCCAAACAATGTCGGCTGGCGGCCCCCAGGGGAAGGGCCTTCTCTGTGGGGGCTCCCACACTCTGGAACGAGCTTCTCCCGGGTTTACGTCAAATACCTGACCTTCGGACATTCCGTCGCGAACTGAAGACACATCTTTTTATTCGCGCGGGGCTGGCTTAAATTGGATTTTAAAAGTGAATTTTAGCAATTTTAAATGGGGTTTTAATTGACGGTAATTTTTAACTTCAGGCTAATTTTAAATAAGTTTTTTAAAGGTATTTTAACGTGTATATTTGTATTGTTGGTTTTATCTTGCCTGTACACCGCCCTGAGTCCTTCGGGAGAAGGGCGGTATAAAAATCAAATAAAATAAATAAATAAATAAATAATGATTGTTTGCTCTTTTCCAAAATCACAATTCAGGGCTTTCTTCTTTCTCTCGCCCCTTTTCAGTGTTCATCTTTCACAGCCTTACATAGAAATATCATTATCCTTCATCATTCTGTCTAGGTTTGTCATTGCTGTCCCCTCTAGGATTAATCTCCTCTTGACTTCTCCACTCCATTGTCTATCTGTTATAAAGCTCATGGAAACAGAACTGTCTCCTTCCTTTATTTCTACATCAGATCTGAACACCAACAATACTGGTTGGTCTCATTTTTGTATTTTTAGTATTAAGTGTCGATCCTGATTTTTTTCTTTTCCATTTTTATTTTTCTAACAAGCCTTCTAAGTCTTGTGTACTTTGACACCATAAGAAAATGGTGTCCTCCTTCTCAAATCGTGAGTCAATCACCAATTTGGAATTCTAGCTTTCTGTTCCTCCATTCCTGTTAGTTGGATAATGGATTTATTGTGTAAGTTAAACAGATAACAGATATGTGTTTATCTCACTCAAAATAATTTCTTACAATAGGTTTTTGTTCATTGCAAAGGTTTTAGAATTATCAAGTACTCTGGCAAACTCACTAGCCTTAATATATTCCATATTTTAGCACAATTTATTCAATCAAAGGCTTTTCTGTAGTAAATAAAGCAAAAGTTAAAAACCTCATTAAATTTTCTTGCTCTTTTAGCCATCAGCTATTTGATCTCTTGCTCTCTGCCTGTTTAAAAAGATACTTGGACATTTTGCATTTATCTTTCCATGTATAGCTCATCTGTTCTTTGTACGATTGTAAGCAAAAGTTTGATCACACCAAGAAGGAACTGGTAATTTGCACATTCTCTTGCATCTACTTTCTTAGTATAATTATACCAATGTTTTCATATTTCTCGGCCACAAACAATATTGTTCCTTATTTGCTGACAAGGAGTATTTAACACTTGCTTCTTCTCCTGCAGTTTTAAATAATTCAATAGGTATTTTATTCCAGGTGCATTGATTTCTCCAATATCCATAAATCCCTGTGCTGAGCCCAGAGGTATTCAGAAGTCAAGATGTAGCATATAGGTTCACACTTCAACATGCTTAATCTCTGAGTTTCTTTTTTTTTTTTAAGCAAAAAGAGGGTAATACTGTTTATGACATGTCTCTGAGGGATTAGAACAGTGGTCCCCAAACTTGGCAGCTTTAAGATTTGTGGACTTCAACTCCCAGAATTCCCAGAAAGCATAGCTGGCTGGAGAATTCTGGGAGTTGAAGTCCATAAGTCTTAAAGCTGCCAAGTTTGAAGACCTCTGGACTAGAAGTACTGGGAAATGGCGGGATGGAATACACTGGAAAGAAGAAACTGGGAATTAGAAGGGAAGGAGAGAAGCTTTACAGGGCAGCTTTCTCAGAAGAAGCTCCACCATCAAGTCTACAGAGTAGGATAACTACATGCTCATAGAAATACAAAACTGATATCAAAATAGCTGGTATCATTATGGCTAGGAGAAGTAAAGTAAAGCTCGGTTCAGTACAGAAGGTAGTTGAAACTATGTATTATAAAAAAGGAAAGTGGGATCTTTATATAAGGTATCATGTTTAGGCCTTAGAGAGCTAGAATTGATTGCAGTACTATTTTAGAATTCATACCGTGACATAATCAACAAGTCTAATCTAACTTTTTGCCACAGCAGTATTGGAAGAAATGCCCTTTTGGGTTCAGTTCCAAGTGGGGAAAAAAACACTGGAAATATGGTGGCTGCTGGGAAAGATGGTTTTAATGGTAGACATGATCACAAGCCTTGAAGATCTTGGGTGAAGGAAAAAAGGGAAGAGATGCTGAGAGTGCCTGAGTTTTATACCCTCTCTGGGTTTTTGAATTTGAGCTTGTATTCTGATTGGTTGTCAGACTCCCATGGGGCCATGCAGGAGTAACTTTTTAGATTGTGTTTTTGAGTCCCAAGCTTGGTTGAAGCTTGCTGAATGATGATGTAATGAAAGGGCTTTGAGATTCCTATTATGGTTCTGCCTGAAGGAGATATATCTTTGTTATGTAGAATAGACTGGCTTAATGGCCCATTAACAAAGGTGGGAAGCTGAGTTTCTGCCTCCCTTTTAGGGGAAATATTCTGCCCTTTTAATATCTCCTAAAATATTTCAATTTTCTAGGAGAGGGGTGGGTGCTAATTTCCTATAGCAGCAAACCTAGGACATTGCCTCCTGCAATGTCAAAGCTTCAAAGAATTCTTCCAAAATTTTTCTTTAAAAATCTGTACTATTTTGACATCTTTTCAGGCAGCTGGTACACTGTGTGTATAATTGAATTTTTTACAGAAGAAACCAAAAGTATTTGTCAGCCAAACATTTGTGTCCGTAATGAAGTATCTCTAGTTCATTTGCTTGTCAGAAGGCAACCTGATTTCTTCCTCAGAAACATCTAAGCCAAACCTATGTTAAATCTAAATACATTCTGTCCTTTTGAAGCCAGTTATTACAACTTCCCCCAAAGCACATACAAGTGAAGGCATCTCTTCTTGTTGCAAAGATTCACACACCACAAAGATCTTAAAACAAAACAGCACATATTCATTTCGTGTTATCTAAGATCATGAGTCTTTGAGTCTACATGCCTGTGAATGTTTTGCAAAGAATAAAGTATGAATACAACCAAAGGGGTGTGATTATTTTGTTTGTTTTCCAGCAGCAACCAGCTAAACGAAAAATTCCACTTTGCTTTTATGTCTACCAACTTTTGATTACGAATAACTTCTCTATACTTTGGGCTTTTATATTTGTTGACATGAACATGAAGTACATTTATCATGTTTACAGCCTAACATATACTCATGGCCTGCAAATATACCAAATCCAGACACTGAATAGGGGGCAAAGTATTGGACTGTATCCTTAGATATAATTTATTTGGCTATTTCAATTTCTGATGTATTATGAAAAAGGATTGATATTTGCAACGTGGGACTCTGCTATCTGAATGCATGAATATACTCATGTAGTTGATCTTGATCCAATATCAAAAGTTATGTTATTAATACACAAATTAAGTATGGGTTGGAATTTGCTTGCTAACCCAGATGGCTCTATACCCAAATTTTACTGCAAACAATATAGATAGTGGCTTTTGTATGCTCTATGTGGGGTAAATAATAGCCATTCTACCATCAACGGATCATTTGACTAGAAACACACTGCTTCTTCTCAGTGATAGACTAGAACAGTGTTGGTGAACCTTTGGCATTCTCACGTGCTGGCCTGCATGCCGGAAGCGGCATGCGAAATCGTCCCGCAATGAATGCGTGGCATTGCCGGCTCCTCTTCCACGGTCCTGTGCTCAAACGCGTGCTGGTTAGCTGGCCATCTCGCATGCGGGGGCAATGGACCACGGAAGAGCAGCAGTCCATCATTCATGCAGGAGCCGGCACTCAACCATCCGACGAACAGCTGGCCATCGTGCATGTGTGCGACGTCAACCCAGAAAGTCGGGTGCCGGCTTGCACATGTGCGATGGACCGCCACTCTTCCGGGGTCCACTGCATGTGCAATGGCCAGCTGACCGATGCGCATTTGAACACAGGACCACGGAAGAGGAGCCAGCGAGGCAGCGCATTTGTCGTGGGATGGTTTCGCGTGCCACTTCCAGCACGCGTGCCATAGGTTCGCCAACACTGGCCTAGAATATCTAATGATGGCTAATCTCAAAGTCCAGAAAGAGTTGGGTTTTCGGGGTTTTTTGCTGGTTAGAGTTTTTTCAAGGCTAGATACTGAAATATTTTCATATCACAACAGTCAAGCAGGGAAATCCAAAATGGAAATGTGTCAAAAATGTTTAAGAGAGCCTGCAATTCGTTGTCTTGATTTTTCTCTCACACAGATGCAAGGAGGGTTATTATAACTTAAATGCAAGGAATCCAGAGGGCTGTTCTCCATGCTTTTGTTACGGACATTCAACTACATGCTCCAGTGGGAAAAATTATAGTGTCTATAAAATTACATCTACATTTCAACAAGGTAAAACACTTCACTAATTTGATCTTTTCTTATCTGCATGATCTGCATTCTTTTCCTGATTATACAACTGCTTTTGTTCCCCACATTGGCTTCATTCTATCTGAGAAGAGTTTAGATTGATTCATGCTTAGGGACAGCCAGTATCTGAGAGCTCTGCCCCCCCACCTCTCTCTCTCTCTCTCTCTCTCTCTCTCACACACACACACACACACACACACACATACACACACACACACACACACACACCTGTGATTCATTCTTCTCTTTCAGTCTAGATGTAAATCAAGATATCACAGAGATGTTGAATACAGACAGCAATTCAGTATATGACTACATCAGATATTACTAGTATAGAGACTGGCTGGCAACAAATGACCTTGGGTGAATTTCACACAGAGATCTGACTTGGTCCTTGCTGAGACATACGGTCTCCAATCCTCACCCCTGCTAGTCAAGAAATTATCTTCCTATATTTTCATTCCCCTTAGCATATTTAGCATATCATTCCCTTCTGTTACTTATTTGCATTTTACTGAAGAGCTCTTTGAATTTTAAGTGAACTTTCAAGAGTCTCCATGCTTTTTTCAGACATGCCAATCCAGAAGGTTAAACAGGGCGTGATTTGGATTTTTTTACAACAAAATAGTAAAACAGTATAAGGATTTCTTACAGATATCAGTGAAGCAGCTATGGCAGGACTTAGGACAAAATTCCAGGGATCTGCAGCCTTGGGTTCCCAAATGACTAGTAGATGTTGAGAACAAGAGTAAATGGGCCCCATCATCAATAACTGGAAATGCTCTGGTCACTCGTCAAGGAGCAAGGCAGAAAATGATAGCCTGCTTTGAGCGAACCAGCTTCATATCTCTAAAATGTTCCTGTGTTCTCAAGTAGCATGTTTACAAGCAAGAGATGTGCAGGAACTGTAGAAAGTAATTTTTTTCAGCAAGGAACCACTATGCAAAATCATCATCTTAGAACAGAACCAGACAGTACTGGCTAGACATGCTCCTTCTTTGCCTCCCACAGAAAGACATTGTATTTAGAAAGTAACTACAGATAGTCCTTGACTTACAACCATTCACTTAGTGACCATTTGACCATTTACAACGGCACTGAAAAAAGTGATTTATGACATTTTATACACAACTGTTGCAGTATCTCCATGCTCACATGATCAAAATTCTGACACTTGGCAACTAACTCGTGTTTATGATGGTTGCAGTGTCCCAGGATCATGGGATCATATTTTGTAACTTTCTGACCAGCAAAATCAATGGGAAACCAGATTCACTTAACAACCATGTTATTATTTTAACAACTGCAGTGATTCACTTAACAACTGTGGCAAGAAAAGTTGTAAATGGGGCAAAATTCACTTGACAGTTATCTTGGTTAGCAACAGAAATTTTGGGCTCAATTGTGGTCATAAGTTGAGGACTACCTTTATAGTAGGAATGCATTGGCCTCAGCTTCAATTACACACTATGGATAAAGTTGTTTCCCTGCTGTCACATTTCCTGAATCAGTGACTGTGGACTGGATTTCCAACTCAGTTCAGTAAGCTGCGTTTTTCCTGTATTTCAGGTGATGAAAGTTGGCAAGCTCAAGAAAATGGATCCCCATTACAGCTCCAATGGTCTCCACAGCACAACGAAATTTCTGTGACCTCTAGAAGGCTGGGTTCCAGTTATTTTGCAGCTCCAGGTGCATATTTCCATATCCCATTGTGGAGAGGCACACCTCTAAAGGACCATTCAGCAAAATATACCTTTAAATTGTTCATATGTAGTCATATATCCCAGCTTGGGTCCCATTTATAGGCACATATTTTTTTTCTGGTTTTGAGGTGATGTATTATTTTAGTGTAGTGTAAGTAACACAGAGCATGTAATAATTTTCCCAAGGATGCTTCAGTATGGTTTTCTATTATCCTTTAGCCAACATTCCTCATAGTCAGTGTAGCTCAGTGGTGGGATTCAGTCAGTTCGCACTACTTCGGGAGAACCGGTTGTTAACTTTCTGAGCAGTTTGGTGAACTGGTTGTTGGAAGAAATCATTAGGGCAGAATTGTTGGAAGAAATCATTAGGGTTGTTAAATTACATGAATCCCACCACTGGTGTAGCTACATGAAAAAAGTGAAAAGATTCCAACTATTTCCAAATATTTCATATTGAGGAAATTTTAATTTGACCAGTTAGGCACTTCTAGTTTGGAAAGAAATCTGCTCTTTCAGCAAAGAGCTATATAGGATGTAAAATGATCTAGCTTGTATATCCCTATATAACTTACCCAAAGACTAGAACATGGGTAGTTATGGATCCTAAATATGTAGCAAACATGCCATGAATAATTATCCTGCTGAACAAGGAGGTTGCCTTAAACTTGTTGGTATAGACATACATTTACCTTTCTTGGTTAGTTAGCTTTATAGAGAACAGGGAGATTCTTAACACTAAGATCATTCATCCATCTTGTTCAGTATTGTTGACACTGATCAATGGAAGATTTTCAAGATTTGAGATTGGAATCTTTCCCAACGTTACCTAGAGATGCTGGAATAGATTTTGTATGCAAATGTGTTTTCAGCCGCCACTGTGGCATTTTCCCAGCATTGAGGAAGACCAGATCTGAAATAATAAAACCTTATCCAAATCGGAGTAATTTAGTCACTGCTTGACAAACTTGAAATGTCTAAACAAATCAAATTGTTTAAGAACACTTCTACACAATTGCCATTCCTCAAATGCTCAGAAAGGTGATAATTCTTTTTTAAACTTCTGCCTACTAGAAAGGCTAACAAAAATATAGAATCTCTGCCATGCCTCAATAATCTTCTCACAGGGGAAGGAAGGAAGTTCAGTAGCTTAATATTTGGAACAGAAAGAAAAACATGACATAACTCTGCTCCATTTCATCTTGCTTCTTATTCTTTTCAACCCAATGTTGGAAAGAAATTAGGAAACAGGCTTGTCAAGTTGTCAGCAAAACGACTTTCTGAAAATTGACTAAAACAGGGCAAAATTTGATTGGATAGGAAAACTGACAAAACAAAAGTCAAGTCTGAAAATTAATTGGATTCAAATTCCAGAAAAAAAGAGCCCCTGAAGCAGGGGTGAAATCCAGCAGGTTCTGGAGAACTGGTAGCGGAAATTTTGAGTAGTTTGGAGAACTGGTAAATACCACCTCCGGCTGGTCCCAGAGTGGGGGTGGAAATGGGGATTTTGCAGCATCCTTCCCCTGGAGTGGGGTGGAAATGGAGAGTTTGCAGTATCCTTCCTCTGCCATGCCGACCAAGCCATACCCACCAAGCCACACCACCGCTACCAAGCCATGCCCACAGAACCGATAGTAAAAAAAAAAATTGAATTTCACCACTGCTGTGAAGTATCCCTACAGGAAAGGCAGTTGGACATAGCACTTAGCACTAGCACTTAGACTTATATATCACTTTACAGTGCTTTACAGCCCTCTTTAAGTGGTTTACAGAGTCTGCATATTGCCCCCAACAATCTGGGTCCTCATTTTACCCATCTCAGAAAGATGGAAGGCTGAGTCAACCTTGAGCCTGGTGAGATTCAATCTGCCAAACTGCTGGCAGCCGGCGATCAGCAGAAATAGCCTCAATACTGCACTCTAACCACTGCGCCACTCTTTTATCTTGCAATGTCTCTGTCTCTTCCATTCTAAATCCCCCTCACTCTTCCATTACGTGACCCAAGTAGTTTCTGAGATTTTCTCAACACCTTTGCAAAGTAATAACCAGGGAGACATCTCAGTTTCTTCAGGGGAGGACATCTGTTTCTATTCTCCCCTTAAGTTGCATCTCTGTGTTTGAGTTACTATGGCCTAAGAAGCACAAGAGAAGCTGCAAATGCCTTTCCCATAAGGATGCCTTTTCCTGTAAACCTGACTGGATCCAGCCCATTGTCAAACCTCAATCCTTCTCTTGTAGATTACAAATTTGATTCCATTCTGTTCTGTTTTTACAGAGTTATTCTAACGATAGATAAAATAGATAGATGCAATCCTGAGTCCTTGTACATAATTTCTTTCCAATGTATTCTTGGGCTGGAAAAAAAAATGAAAAGCATAGCTTTGAAGCAGATTCAACTATATATCAGTTGAAGTAGAAGTAGACGTCCACAATACTGCTGACATCTAAAGAAACACATAGAAAATTTATTTGGATGTACCCAAAGATCTTTTTGGTAAACTTGACATGTTTTTGTCTGAAACAGATTTAAAATGTACAACTAAGTAAAGAAGCAAGCCAATAAACAGGCAGATTGTCCCAAAGGTGCTTTTTAAAAGGCAACTGGATTTTTTTTCCCCCTTGAAAACATTTCTCTTCTCATCCAAAAAGCTTCTTCAGTTCTGGTTGAATAGTGGGGAAATGATTGATTGGATGATTTAGAATCTCCATAGATGCCCAGATTTTTAACTATGCCATAACAATGCAATAAGCTATGAGATGTTGCCCTTTAATATTCATAGATTCCTTTGAAGTCCTGTCTATTGCTCTAGAATTAAGCTGATACTGTTAGATAAAACTTTTCCATGCTATTTTCTTTAAAAATGTCAACTGTGGAGACTTTACATTTTTATTTTATTGCTCTTTTTGTTATGCAATTTTTTTGTAGCCAGGTTCCTTGGGAACCAGCAGCTGAGTTATGGACAGACGCTGTCTTTTGATTATCGAGTGAACCGACCTGGATTTCGCCCTTCACAGCACGATGTCGTCCTGGAAGGAGCTGGTTTAAGAGTCATGACCCAGTTCTCATCTAATGGCAGGATGCTGCCTTGTGGAATCAGGAAGACGTACACATTCAGGTAAATTGCCCGGGGCTCTCTCAAATATTAAAGACAACAGTACTCTCAATGACACCCTATTACTAACTCTGGGTTCACATGGTTCACGTCTTCTGAGTCAGCTCTTGATGACTTTAAACCAAAATGATGTAAATTTGAATCAACTATCACAGATTTATCTCAAACAGTACTTCCATATCATTCAGGATCACCTTAATGGTTTTCAGTATGTTTGCCCATCAATAAGGAAATGTCCAATAACCAAAAGCTGTTCTGAAGAAATCAGGTAGTCTATGTTATTATGTAAACGAGCTCTGTAAGGTTTTATTTTACAACAAATTGATTGTTTAGATATGTAGTTTTCTAACTACGTCACGTGAACCTCCCAATTTTATGGAAGTGTGTTAGGAATTCTGGAACAAGAAAAACTGATCCACCCTTGTAGCATATAGGAACCTATGATGTAGGTTCCTCTATGCTACATAGAAGAAGCTACGTAACATATAGGAATGTAGTCTATGCACTGATGATGTGGTCTATGCAGTGGCTCCTCCAAAGTGACACAGAACCATAGCACAGCACAGCTGGCTGGTACCTATTATGGTACTTAAACCTTTCCCACCCCGTCACCGTCATATTTGGGTCTTGGAGTAGATCCCTTACATGTGCCATCAGACATGCCAGCTGGAAATAATCGATTTGAAGGAAGCTTACTTTTGCTTTGGTTGCAACTTTGATTCCTTGGTCTTAAGGAAGAATACTTAGCTCTCTAAAACTATTGAAAAAAATATATTGATTTACTAGGGGGTTGACTTTTGTAACCAAATTTGACTTTCTGAGATTCACAGAAATACAGCATATGCCTTATTTACAGTTCCTCCTTGAGTTCACAATGCTGTTTTTTCATTCTTTATGGTCATTTTGTTGGTATAACAGTGTTTCGTTTCTTTCATTTCTAACTGTGAGTATGGAAATATATTTTATATGCAGTGATGGCTAGACATGGTTTTTTAATATATAATCTTTTTTCTTTATCTCTGGTTTGCAGGTTAGATGAACACCCAAGTAGTAACTGGAGCCCTAGGCTTAATAATATTGAGTATCATCAGTTAATTGGAAATTTATCATCAATTCGGATCAGAGCCACTCACGGAGCTGGTGAGCTGGGATTAGCAACTGGGCATAAAAAAGGGGCCTTCATATATCATTTGATTGTTTATTTCTGTCCTATTTTATTATCGGATAGAACACAAAGCAATAAAAACATTTTAAAGAACACAAAGCAATAAACTAATTTAAAAGTAGATTAATGTCAGCCAAGTGAAGCTATGATTTAAATCATTTTTTACACTCAGAAAATTTCCCAGAGTTGCTTTGTGTTTTTAGCACAGAACTTCTGCATCACACAGAAGGTTGCTATTACTACTATATATATAATACTATATATAATAGTATTACTACTATTGACCTCACCCCATTCCTAAGAGGACTATAAGGGGCGTGCATAAGAGCACAAAGTGCCTACCGTTCCTGTCCTATTCTTCCCTTTCATTATATCAAATTAATACTTTTGCTTATATATATATATATATATACATATATACATATTTTAGCCTATATTTTATATTTTATACATATTCTAGCCTATATATATGTTTATATGATGTGGTGTTGTTTTTTTATGACAATATTTGCATATACTGTTGTGACAAAATAAAATAAATAAAAATAAATAAAATAAATAATTTTCCTTGGGGATAGGGTAGACTTCTCTCATTTAATTGAAGAGCCAAAGACCATGCTGCCAAGAAGTTATGAGAAGTGAAGTCCAGCACATCTGGAAATATCAATTTGGACAAAAACTGTCAGAGGATACTTGGGGAAGTTAATCATTCATGTGTGTCTAGTTTTCTCTCAAATTTTTAATTTTTGTTAGTAAAGATTAATGCAGAAATAGGAGAGAACAAATGTTGAAAAAAGACATGTAGAAGACATCTGGAAATAGAACTCTGACATCCCTAGACATATTCTATTCTCATGTTAAGACATGATCCAGATGCTGTTGCCTAATTTTGTCACGATTTCTTCTCTGGAATATTTCCTAGAATCACTTTCTGTTCCTTTAGTCCCAGGGTACCTCAGTAATGTCATTTTGGTTTCGGCACGGCCAAGCACCGGCTCTCCGGCCCCCTGGGTGGAGCAATGCGTATGTCCAACTGGATACCAGGGGCAATTCTGTGAGAAGTGTGCTCCAGGGTATAAAAGAGACAATTCACGTAACTTTGGGGCCTTCAGGCAATGTGTTCTGTGTCAATGCAAGGGAGGAGGAACTTGTGATACAGAAACAGGTAAGCAAACCTACAGTCTAAGGTTCTGTCATGATGGATATTTTTGTTTGTTGTTTTGTCCACTGGATTTTATTTGAAAGGGCACGAATGTCAAAATCACTGTGGGGGTCATTCTATATAATGACCAAGAAATGCTTTGTTTGTGAAGGAGGACCAGACATGAAGACATATATTCCATATTATATGTCCACTATTTTAGATAAAATAGAGATAGAGTCACACTCATTAATGTGATCAGCCTTCCTGGCTGTGAAGAAACGGTGCAAAAACTGTGAGACCTTTTGGAATGCACATGGTGATTAGTTTTTACTTGTTTTTTCCCTTGTTTTTTTTTTGTACACTTGGCTTGCCAAAAACCAGGAATGCTGCAGCAATAATAATATGAAAGCTGCTATAAAGTTTTTAATCCTGTTGCCATATGAGCAGGGCTGACAGCTAAGATTCTTGTCATTGTCATGACTTGTCACTGTGTCATTCTTGCCCCCAAGTTCAAAACATGATTACTTAGTAGTGTTCTGTACCATTATATCATATTTAATAATGTTATTTTAAATTATATAAAAGTGCAATTCCTACACAAAATAAGCTACTTAATGTGCAGTTCCTTGTATGTCAAAAGGTTCATTTTGGTTTGACAGTTGTTCCTTTTTTCCCTCTTTTCTAAGAATTTCCTGATACTTTATCAATTGATGAAAAGCAATTATTTTCCGTAGAAACCTTGATCAGGAATGGTATCATCTATCTGAGTTTCAGCAGGCAACTCAATGCTCATTCCTGAGTTTTAGATCCCACATTTTTCCAGACTGAAAAGCTGTGATTCAATTAATGAATAGATCTTCTGTATCACTTATTGTGGGTATGCCTGACACCTACAATAAGCTACCATTTGTGAAATTAATGGTAGTATTCTAACCACACAAGATGGAACCACACTAAAGTCAATTTATATTTTTCAGAAAAAGCTGCTTTAATACTTGTTCTAATACAAGGCTACATTCAACCAAATCCTCTATCTTTTCTCTTTCTATCTTTGCTCAGGAGAGTGTTATGCTGGAGATGAAACCTTGGACCATATAAGTACTGCTTGCTCAAATGGGTTTTACAGCCTTCCTTGGGACTCAAAGAACTGCCAACCATGCCCATGCCAAAGTGGCTATGGTTGCTCAGTCCTGCCGGGCACACAAGAAATTGTTTGTAACAGATGTCCTCCAGGAACCAGTGGTAGGATTCATATTTTGATGTCTGACAATCCTCTCTTTTTTTCCCCAAGCCAACTTTCTTTCTGCAAGGGAATAGCAGGAGTCTAGCCAAGGAGTGGGAAGGTGATATGTGGCAAGACCATAAGGCATCCAGAGACATGTCTGGGGATGTCACCCTCTGCCCATCTGCAGAGAGAGTATGTGATAGAAGCAAAGAGAGAAATATGTCATTCTCTTCAATAGTTATCATTGCAGCAACTGGGAATTAAACATTGGATGGGGTTGGGAAGGGGTGAAGAAACCATTGTGTAACCTTTCTCCATTTCCACTGTCTCCCTTTCAAATGCATTTCAAATGCTGCTTTTTGGAAACTTTTTAGAAGCTAGTGATCTGTATAGGGGAGGAACCTAAGGGGAGTTAGATTGGTGCCAAAGCATTGTCTCATTGTGATGCAAGCTCCACCTCTTTTCTATGCACATATTACTGTGGAATCGTCATGGTTTCCAAATTTGGTTTTTGCTGACCTACAATTAATGAAATGGTCTCTGCTTGGGCTGAATCACTTCCAAGTAGAAGTTAGAATTTAGGATTAAATACAACCTCCATTTAAATTATTACTTGGACAATCAGTGTAATATGATGGGAGAATCTAGGAAAGAGCTTTTCACCCTGACATTTATTTATTTATGGAAGCAATTATTTTGTATGGTTTATTTTATAAATCTCAACCTGTAGCCTGGAGTGACATACCAGAAACAGGACAAATTTAAAAGAAGGGATTGTATGACTCAAAGAGAAATGTGAGTGTTGCTGGTCAGATGGAATACAAATATTTTGCAGATATCTTCCTACCTCAGAAAATTCAATTCTAGCCTGAGTTAGCAAAGAAAGGTACTACACTAATGCTATACGACACCTGTAGTTTGCATACTAGTAGTTGAACATGTCATTCAACTTCTACGAGTCCTTTTAGACATTTTTTGGTTGACCATTTAATGCACTGAAATAAGTTAAGAGTCATCAAGAAAAATAAGAAGGCTTTGTTACGATTTTAGAAAAAGTGTATGTATGTGTTTAAATATTTTACTTCGCTGGTATTGATATTTTATTGTTTTGATGCATTGTTTCAGGCTTTCTTCATGTAACTCTATTGTTTTGGTTTAATCAGGTTAAACTGAAACAGGCAAGGGTTTCTTGGACTTTTTGAGGTATTGAAGGCAAGAAGAATTGCTCTTGCAAGTGCATATCATAAAAACTAGTGGAGAAAGTGTAGCAGATAAACAGCAGATAATAAAGTTCTCAGTTCTAAAGTTCTCCATTAATTTTGGCAGTACAAAGCTTCTCTTTCTGAAATTATTCTAAAAACATGAGCCTCCAGGGTTGTTTTTTTTTTTTTAATATACTCTGTTCACATCCCATCACCCCAATAATTTGTTCTAAGTGCTCATGTACATATGTACTCATGCCAAAAATGTGGAAACTGCAGATCTTTTTTGTATTTTATGCCTGGATTATACCTCTGGTGACCACATATTAAGAGAAAGAATTCAGGGATAATTCAGACATATTGTACAACCTGAATTGCAAGTTTATGAGCCATTTGTGTGCATGTAGAATCCCACTGATTAGAGAATGTGGATGGTTCTTTAACTCTGTGTTCCAGGTAGAATGCAGGGGGAGTTCCTACGTGAAATGGCTTAAGATTTCCTCTTCTTGCCTTTCATTGTTCTTTTTCTTTCTAGGTTCTCGCTGTGAGTTTTGCACCAATGGTTATTTTGGAGACCCCTTGGGTGAGAGTGGACCTGTACGACCCTGCCAACCATGTCAGTGTAACACTGTCGACCCAAATGTTTCAGGGACTTGTGACCACTTGACAGGGGAATGCAAGTGCAAGGATGGATTCTTTGCACAATCTTTATCTGCAAACCCAGCAGAGAAATGCCAAGGTACACCATTATCTTATTTATTTATTTATTTATTTATTTATTTTTCATATTTATATACCGCCCTATCTCCCTAGGGACTCAGGGCGGTTCACAGGCAATTAAAAATACATAAATACAAGTTAAAATAACAGTTAAAAAACTTATTCTATAGCCCATTATTAAAATTAATATAAAAATAAAAACCCGTTTAAAACCAATAAATTTAAAATCTAATCCAGTCCCGCGCAGATGAATAAATATGTTTTGAGCTCGCGACGAAAGGTTCGGAGGTCCGGAAGTTGACGCAGTCCTGGAGGGAGTTCGTTCCAGAGGGTGGGAGCCCCCACAGAGAAGGCCCTTCCCCTGGGCGCCGCCAGACGACACTGCCTAGCTGACGGCACCCTGAGGAGTCCCTCTCTGTGAGAGCGCACGGGTCGGTGAGAGGTATTCATCTTGCACAAATGAAGGTTGATTTCAAAGTCAGTATAACCAGAGAGCTTTATCTGAATTATGAGAACAAGGGTAAACCAGTAGAAGGGCAATCAAGGAACACCTAAAAGGTTAAGTATAAATTGTTTCCAACACAAGATGCTTCCTATATATTATTGGTTTTAGCCAATAATGGTTGGACTACTTGTGTAACTTTTGCAGGAGAGTTATAAATTAGGTTACTGCCCCTATAGTTCATGGGTTCATCGGTTGGAAAGGCAGTTCTGTCTCTTAGAGTTAGTTATTCCCGTGCACATGGAAACTATTAACAAGAGAGGTAAATATGCACTAACATAGCTTGCTGGCCTGACATACCATCATATGATGCTCCATAATGTGCAAGTTTTATTTCTCTGGTTTGGCACGATCCTGAGAAGGTATCTAAAGACTGGAGAGCATTGGTTAATGTGTGACTTCAGTTGGCTTCCGGGTATTCATAAATAATAGAACAATAATTCTCATTTAGTCTTGAGATTTTTATCAGCAGTACTGATTTACCAAGCTAGACTAATATAGTTCATGTCAACATGCATTATAGAGATAGCTCCTTCTGTTATCCATTTTTCCCAGTTTAAGAAAAATCTAATTATTTTACCTGTACAGGATGGATTCTGCAAATTTGAATGCACCTTTCCTCTATCTGCCTTTATCATTAAAAAAAAAAAACTTAGGGAGGGTCAAGTTTATGGCATTTTCTTAAATGTTCTTCCTAGCATTTGTTGGTTAGCTTCCATCCAAGATCTAATTAGCTCATCCAATTTTTTGAGATAAGTTGAGGCAGGCTTGCTGCTGCAATCTGTTATAGATAAATGGCAAGCCAAAACTAAAGTGAATTATCCATCTATCTATCATTTACCCAATGATAACAACAATTGGGTTGTTGTTTTTTTACTTTCATAATTTGACATTTATTCATCTTGCCCATAGTGAAAAGTTGTAAATATGACCAAACCAATTTCTTCAATTCTGAAGATCTTCATTCACAGCAAATGGAGAGGATTTTTTTAAATTAAAAATTTAAATCTCACTGATGGATTAGAAAAGAATTTGGGGTGAGAGAGAATATTCTATCTACTTTACAACATCACATACCAGTTGGGAAGATCATTATCAGGTATAAAAGTTATGCATTAGAATCCAGACCAGAGCGATTACAATAGAACAGCACAGATCACAGTCCACTTAAAATTATGCATTATGAAGTCCAATTGATTTTCCATTGTTTCACCTTTGGAACTTTCATTTAGCTTCTAAGACAGATGCAAACATTACTGAGTAGATAGGTAAAGTGGCTGAAATGAAACCACTGGTATGGATAGCCATTACATTTCTGTTCATTTTTTAGTTTCAAGACATCAGAGAAAAAACTGAAATGGTTACAGGATATAAGAAAAAGACATCTCAAATAATATTCATCGTATTATTCCTCAAAGATAAGGTTCTTATGTTAGTACAGCTTTTCATAAACTGTTGTCCTCTATATGAATTGGGTCTGGAGCTACCAAAATTCCCAGCTGCTGATTGTACGGAGTGCAGATCCCTCCCCATGGTCAGGATCATGTCTTGGGTATTGTCAGCTAAGGAGTGTCAGCCAGCAGGGCCTAGAAGGAAAACCTTTTCTGCCATGGCACCCACCCTCTAGAGCAGGGGCCTCCAACCTTGGCAACTTTAAGCCTGGTGGACTTCAACTCCCAGAATTCCCCAGCCAGCAAAGCAAATTTGGGAGTTGAAGTCCTCCAGGCTTAAAGTTGCTAAAGTTGGAGACCCCTGCTCTAGAATATCATCATCTCAGAAATTAGATTGACCCCATCTTGTTGCCTTTTGTAAGGCCTTGAAAACTTGACTTTGGAGCACTGGGGCCCTGGCTGTTGGATACAGCCCATCCCTTGACTGTGTGAATGATTGGCTGGATAATGCCCAGCTGGTATGTGTTATGTCTTTATTTTTTATTTTGCATATTTTGTTTAATTTCATTGTAAACTGCCTGGAGCCGGTTAAAAGTGAGATGGGTGGCTCTGTGGATGGATGGGCAGAAGGATGATCTGAGCGTTGTAATTACAAAACGTTTAGCTTGAAGTAAGCTGCCTTAGAGGAAAGAGAAATTGATTTTCTAGTTTTACGTGTTCTGGTGAAGCCATCGCTAAATATTCTGCTTTTTTTCCAACCCTTTGTAGCTTGTAATTGCAATTCAGTAGGTTCTGAGCCGCTACAGTGTCGTAGTGATGGCAGCTGCATTTGTAAGCCAGGATTTGAAGGGCCTAGCTGTGAACACACCCGTTGTCCAATCTGCTACCAGGAAGTGAAGACTCAGGTAGGCTTCTCTTCTTGCTATTTTGGTACCATATTCATATCAGTTGATGGTGTGAAAATATTTTCTCCTCCCTTGCCCTTCATTCTTTGAAAATAGGACACCTGAAGTGGCTACTGTTAGTTAGAATCTGCAACGAAGTTAACCAGGGCCACTTTGCAATTATGAGCAAAACCAGTATTCCATTCAGAAGGGAGGGGTAACCCCCCCCCAAATAAGACACCCATGTTCAATAGGCATGATATTGGAAGAGGCACTTGATCAGTGGTGAAATCCAAATTTTTTTACTACTGGTTCTGTGGGCGTGGCTTGGTGGGTGTGGTGTGGCTTGGTGGGTGTGGCAGGGGAATGATACTGCAAAAACTCCATTCCCACCCCACTCCAGGGGAAGGATAATGCAAAATCCCCATTCCCTCCCCACTCCTGGGGGAAGGATATTGCAAAATCCTAAGTCCCTCCCCACTCCTGGGGGAAGTAAGTAAGTAGTAAGTAAGTTTATTACAGCCATAGGCCAGAACAAATAAAAAAACACTCAGTAAATATACAATTAAAAATTCAAGAATAAAATAATACATATCAAATAAAATCTATGATAAAAAACAGTTATCTGTTATATAACTTAAAATTAAAATACTACTGACATCAATCGTGTCTAGTACCATTCCTAAGATTAAAATACATGAACTCAACCAATAGGGTCCCTTCCTAATTTACATGCATGTAGAACTGTCAGGTATGTGAGTAAATGTATTTTTCCCATAACTGTTATATATAACTCCAAAAAGTTGGCATCAGTTGACATCTATAATTCGGTAACCAATTTTTTTCTTGTGGACATTGCAGCGACACAAAATTTTGCCACTGCACTTGTAGTAGCCAGATTTGAGTCTTGGAGGAGAAAGTCTACATAAAAGTCGTCTGTCCTTCCTGACAATCTCGCTAGTAAAGGGAGAATATATATTGACCTACATACTCTGTATAACTCACAGTACAACAAGACATGTGAGATATCTTCAACTTCTCCTTTACCACATATACATACCCGTTCTGCTATTGGTGTTTTCTTATACCTACCCTGGAGAAGTGCTGAGGGGAGAATATTAAAAAATACCTAGTGTTTTTCCAATCCAGATTTTTAACCAGATTAATCAGTAATAAATGAATGGTGCACAATAAGCCCATTTTTTAAGTTAATTAACTACTTTTAAGTAGTTAAGTTAACCCACAGAAATGAGAGACATCCCAATAATTGTATTTTAATTGTTCTGAGTGTTTCAGAATTGAGTACCAGGGCAATGAATAAGCAACCACAATGAGTAAGTGAAATAAAAGTTACACATATGTGAGATTTGATTCCTTCGAGCCTCATTTCTGTGATTCTTTAAAGGTCCCAGAGTCGCTAATCAAGTTCTGAATGTTATTTTCTGGATGACTTTTAGTCATGTTTCACTTTAGCCTGCTAACAGAGATCATATGCTTTCCTTCCAGGTAGATCAATACCGCCAGCAGCTGCAGGGACTTGAGATACTTGCCTCTCGAGTTCAGACAAGTGGACAGCCAGCAGACTACGTTGAGCTGGAAAGGAAAATGAGGGAGGCAAAGGAGCTGCTCCAGAAGATTTTGAGAGATGCAGAAATTTTACAAGGTAACTCATGTCTTCCCAAATCACTTTGGGGTCTGCAGAGAGAACAGATGTTACAGAAAAAAGGACACAGTTGATTCATCCAAATTATGTACTGTATAAAAAATAACAATAATGCATTTAATTTTTCTTTTAAAATATACCAAATTAACATTCACACAAAGACAGATCTTCGTCAATTAGAGAAGGATCTGGTTTCTTTCTCTATCAGGCTTCAGCTCCCATATGGCACAAACTGCCCATCTTCAACTTAGAACCATATGGAGTTTTATCCTACAGAAAAAAAAAATCCAGCCATACTGAATCTCTATTAGTCCCCTGAGAAATGGGGCTCTTTCCACTGCTTTTCTACATTCCTCAACATGGAGTTTCATAACTCTTTAAATATGTACTGAACCGTTAAAAAAACTTTAAGGAAACTCAGTAGTTCTCCAATTCATTGCAGAAGGTACAATCCAGCCAAAGTTAACCCCCATTTCATTCCTGGTTTTTAAAAAATTGGGAATACTTTAATGATGTTTCATATTCTATGGGAATCAGTAGTTTTCAAGTGTTTAATCCTGGCATAGTCATGGCCACAGTAAGGCACAAATAAACAAAACAGTTAATTTTAAAAGCTGATGAAATGTGAGCATGTAGCTTTATTGAGGGGATAAAAAACACTTTATGGATCCTAATTTTCTAGCTTTTTCTAAAACTGGTTTATTTTCAAAGCAATGATGAGATTGAAGGAACATTCCAAAAATTGATAAATGTGATAGTATTATTGTGGCTGCTTGTTTCCAACCATGTATCATCAAGGAATTGTTTAAATGAAAGCCAAAGCATATCTTGTATGTAATGTGCAACATTTAGCCATGGCTATTGTTTTAATACAAATGAATTAATACAAACTGCTTTTTAATGCAAATATTCTTATTAGTATCAGTTGATGAATATGTTTGACTGGAACATGGATAAACAGGAAAGCATTATGCCATTTTTGTTATCTGCTATGATCCCAATAACAATCCTTATGTGGCTAATTTAAACAAATAACATGGGAACTACAGCCTCTTCACACAGGGTAATGTGAAGTTAGGGGGCAAAATATGTTAAACCACATTTAAAATAGTCGTCCACTTTATCTCTGATAATGATGAAGAGGAGGCAGCTATCTCTTCTCTTATCTGTCACTGTGAGACATTGTGGCAAAAATGGTCTTTCTAAGTGGGATTTTCCAGAAATCATATGACATCTATCTGCTTGCTACGTGGGCTTCGCTCCAGCCATATACTTCATTTCTATGTCAATATGATTTATGCTGATTCTTGTTCTCATCTGTTTCTTGTCCTTTTCTTATGATGCATTAGCTACTGGCAGGGCTTTGGGAAACCGATTTTCTAAGATGAAGTCACAAGAGTTCACTTATCAGAGTCATCTGGATGAGATCAATGAAATAGCCAGCAGTGCGAACTCTCTGCGCAGTCAGTACCAGAGTCAGGTACAAGATGTCCAGAGGCTGATTGAGAAAGCCTATTTGGATTTGGATCAGAGTAAAGCAAAGATAGAAGGCGTGGCAAGTATCTTCCCTTATTCAATTTTTTTTTTGGCCAGTTGCAGTACATGAAATTTAGAAAGCGTGAGCATATTGTAAATCATGAATGGATAATTATGACCAATGAAGTCTCTGGCACTTTAAGAATGTGTTGCCAAAATCCAGTGGCAAAATGGATGTATTTTGATGAAGCTCCCCGACACACACACTTTAAGAGTAAGCATTTCTGTAAGAATTTTAGAGTGGCAACAAATACAGGAAGCTTCTAGGACAATCACCCCCATCCTTTTGGGCACCAGGGACCAATTCCATGGAGAAAGTTTTTTCCATGGACTGGAGAAGGCATGATTTCATGTGCTGCCTGCATCATGCGGATGGGGCGGCCAGGTTACATGCCACGGACCAGTGCTGTTCCATTGACTGAGGATTGGGGAGGAACCCCTGTTCTATGAAGAAGCTGCCCAAAATAATTTTGGATAGTGAAACGGGCAGCATTTAAATGTAATAAATAAAATGAAAATCTTTCCCCATTTCCACTCTCATTACATCATAAAACTTCCTTTGCTTTGGACTTTGAGGCTAGAAGCATCAAGGCAGAGATTTACAGGCACTGTGGAGAAATATATTTGTAGAAAAGTGCAAGAGATCTTTATAAAACCTGCAATTTTGAGGAATGTTTTTAATCCTTGTGGAATTTATGCCTTTGAAGACTGTGCTACTCAGTATCAGGGACTGCAACTAAGGAAACAATCTTTTGGTTCTCTTGGAAAAATATTGCCAAGTATAGGTCTTCTGTTCCATATTTGTGTTCAAGAGATATGAGTCATGATGGAATCACAACTTAATATCAATTTTTTCCTTCCTCAGATTGTTCCATCTTCAGATGCCACTGGAAGTAGTTCGAACAGGTTCTTAATCCTAGCCAACGAAGCCATGAAGTTAGCAAACAGGTGAATCTGTCCCAGACTGACAAACATTGTTTCTGTTACCTGGATTCATTTTAACCAAACAACTTTTTAAAAAGTTGTCCACTGTAAATCTTGAAGCTATAAGTTAGATCAAGAAGTTTTAAAAAATGTCCAGGGACAATGGTGAAGTGCTTTATGTTTTTGCCAATATGGTTCTCCCATATTCTCTGGGCAAGAGAGAAGGATGGTAGCTGCCTATGGATAAGCTTCACTCTGTCACTACCTTTTTTTTATTTCTTCTATTTTTCAGTCACCTGCAGCTGGCAGATACCATCGAGGAAGCAGCCAGGGCAGCAGAAGATGCCTCCCAAGAAGCACTGGCATTGCTGCAGGCCTTTGCAAGAGGAGAAAGTATTGGGACAACATCTGTGCAAGGGCTTCATAAAAAGTGAGTTGGTGGGCTTTGTGTGGGGTTACTGTAGGAGATGACCAGGCTGAGCCTGAGGGAGGTGAAAGGTGTCATCAGCTTCAAGTCCCTTCGTGCCCATAAGAGATCTAATTGCAGCCCACCTTGAATTCCATTAACTCTTATCCACCACCAATTTGCTTTGATCATTAGTAGTTCAGACTCTTGTAGAGAGTTTAAGCTTGCAATAAATCCTTATATTCATTTGAACTGCCTGAGTTTCCCGATTTCCACGCTTGACAGTCATCGTCTACTTTTCCCCTAGATTTATTTTATTTATTTTGTCAATCCTATATAAGATAACAGGTAAAAGTATAAACATAATTTGGATACATGAAAAGAGTAAGTAAAAAGGAATATTAGGACAGGGACGGCAGGCACGTTGGTGCACTTATGCACGCCCCTTATATCATCATATCATCATATCTATCTATCTATCTATCTATCTATCTATCTATCTATCTATCTATCTATCTATCTATCTATCTATCTATCTATCTATCTACCTACCTACCTGATACATACACACACATACACACATAATATTTGTTTTCATAGATTTTCATGGGTATAGGTATGTAGGTCTTGGCGTATTCGGGTCTTTTCCCGTGTAAGGTTCATATCATATATCATATCATGTATCTATCTATCTATCTGATATGATATCATCATATCAGGTCAAAATCTTAATGTGATTGTTAAAAGCAAACCACATTAATGAGGACTATATATAGATTAGTAATGTTATTGCAAAGTGAGACAGAGATCCTCCTCCTCTCTGAGGGATTCCTCCCACAGAAGGCCAAGATTAGTCCAATATCAGAAACTGGTATGTGCCCTCCCTTATAGTACCTGAGCCCAGTTTCTCCTCCTCCCTTTTTGTGTAAGAAGGCAGTTACTAGAATGAAAACAAAAAGGTAGTAACCTCTGCTTGCCTCTCCATTTGGAATTAGAGGACCTAAATCTTAAAGGATGCCATTCTAAACAAAGAAAAAGTCCAGCTGAAGACATGATTTTGAGAATGGCTTTAAACATGATCTAGGCTTGTTTAACTTTCCATTAAAAGCAAATGAAACCATATTTGTGTCTCTGATGCTGTACTGCAGAACTTCAGAAGACCCGTGCTCATTTGGAGCCATGGTGGCTCAACCATTTCCACAATGGCTTGATCAGTTGCCATGGAAAACCACATGTGTTGAATAGCATCCTTCCATTCATGCTTCTCAAAAAGCAAAGAATTTCTAATACTGCTATATATACATATATATTTTAAAACTACCCAAAATAGTAACCCCCTCAGACTATAAGATCAAAAGTTTTAACTATTGTAAACATTTTTTTTCTTTTTTCCTCTCTCTTCCAAATCCCTCACTTTAGATATTCCTGGCTTCTAGTTTTTTAAGAGAGGCCTATTTAACTTTTATTTATCTATTTCCTTCTATTAATCCTTGTTAACCTTCTGCTAAATTGAAGAATCCTTAAAGCACTCCAACTAATACAGAAAATTGTAATTTTGGTGCTCTTTTATGTACCTTGTCCAGAACTGGACTTTTCTTTCTTGAAATGGGATGGCTTTTTACTATCTCAAGAGTAGTAAACTTAATTTTGGGGTGGTGGCTAATAGGACACTGTTAATGCAGTGTTGAAGATTATTTCTGTTCCTTTATAGATAGCACCATTCTATTTCTTGATTGCTGAGGGAATACAATAGAATAGTGGAACTTGACTTATATTGAAAGTGATGAAGATATGAATATGAATTCTCCATATGGCTCTTTACCAGTTATTTTGAATGATTAAAAGGCGAAGCTCAGAAATCCAAAATTGAATTTATTATTATTTCTTTTTATATGCTGGGCTAATATAATGAATGGTTATGAAAAAGAGATTTAGTTACTCTTAGTTTCCCAACCTTTCCAAAGGGCTTTCCTCTATCTTCTCATGCTTCTGGAGGTTAATGCTATGTGAGAAAAAAAAGAAGAGGAAAAGAGGAGCAATTCCAACACAAATAGATAGATCATCTTGGAGAAATGTATGTTGTCATAGGAGTAAAAAAAGCACATAATTAATCAAATGCAGCAAAATCATATTGGCACATCTCTTCTTCTATTCCTGGGGCCGGGAGTGGGGGGGGAGGAACGTCACCTCCTGAAATAACTTCAGAAGGATCATGGGATCCATCTCCTGACCTAGATTCTTAGCAAAGAAAAATCAATAGTGTGTAAGGTACCCAAACATAGAGCAGGTTTCTCTACTCTGAATTTGCATTCTCCAAATTACTTCAACTTTTAACTTCAACTTAACTTCAACTTAACAAACTTAAGGTAAACCACACCAAACTCAATTGTAGAAAACACGACTTCAGCAACTGAGTGGCCAATGCCTGGAATGCACTACCTGACTCTGTGGTTTCATCCCAAAATCCCCCAAAATTTTAACCTTAGACTGGCTACTGTTGACCTCACCCCATTCCTAAAAGGTCTGTAAGGGGCGTGCATAAGAGCACCAGCATGCCTACCGTCCCTGTCCTAATGTTCCCTTTAATTGTATTCATTTTATGTATTCAATTCATGCTTATGCTTATATATATCATCTATTACGTACTCGACAAATAAATAAATAAAATAAAATAAAATAAATAAAAGATGGGATAAATCAGGATAAAGCATTAGGGGGAGGGGAAGAGAGACTTCCCCCTTTTTAGGCTCAAAAGTTTTACTCTGATCTCCAGATACGATGAGCTGAAGCTGATGACAAAGGAACTGGAGGCTGAAGCTAGCCTAGCTGCCTCTAATGCTGAAAGGGTCTATCAGGATAGTCAGCAGCAGCTTGGCTCCCTAACTCGTTTAACAAAGACTGACACACAACTTTTTCAGGTAAGGCTTGTGTTTGTGATTAATTGTAGCTCTTCCAAGAGATTTCCAAAAATGTCTTTGTTTTACTTCATGCATTCATTCCTTCAACAAGGGATATTCTGTCAAGGGGAGAGAGAAGCTCTGGCTGTATGCACAAGGATGCTGTTCTGTTTCCCTCTCCCCAATACTCCCAGCAAAGAGTCAGTCAGAGGCCTCCTTTTCTAATTTATTTACATAGATAAATGTCCTGGCCACGTCTACCCACGGGCCTGCCAAGTTTCTAGAGATAATGAGGAAATTATAGATAAGGCCAGAATTACTCACGAATATATTCTTCCCTCCATTGATACAGTTTGCCCGCGCAAATTCATTGCTTTGTCCAAGACAAAAAACCAGGAAGTCCCGCCTCCTATTTATAGTCTCTGCAGATGTCCATCATTCCTTGGCCTTATCCCAACGCTGTTTCTGCTGCGCGCGCCGGTCACGTCTGCGCAGTCTTGCATCACTCCAAAACTGTTCTCAGGGCGTTGCCAAATCAGAAGAAGGCTCCAGAGAATCAGGCCTTGCCGGCCCCTCCTCCTCCCTTTGAGTGGGTGCCAGGAAGGGAGAGGGCCCAAGAGAAGAACGGCTTGCCAGGTCTTCTCCCTCACTTTCTGAATCATCCGAGTCCAGGAGTCCAGGTCCAGGAACCTGGGTCACAACAGATGCTTAGCTGTGTTCTTCTGACAGGACCCCATGCTGCCCACAATGTGACTTTACAGCCCACCCAGAAATGGGTCTGTGCGGTGCTGCTTTCTAGGCAAGTTAATCCATGACATCCCAAGGGCCATGATTCGTCTCCTTGGTTATAATATCTACGCTCTCTGTAATCAGTGGAACAACTTGGCTCCAGAGGTTGTGGGTGCTCCAACACTGGAAGTTTTTAAGAAGAGATTGGACAACCATTTGTCTGAAAGGATATAGGGTTTCCTGCCTAGACGATCTCCAAAGTCTCTTCCATCTCTGTTATTCTGTTATTCTGTAATGATATGTGGGAATGATCATGAGACGAATGGGACGAAGATCATGGGACGAAGAGATACAATTAAGGGAATAGTCAGATAAAAGGCAACTTAGCCCTCAGTAGGAATGTGGACAGGGCCAGTGGCTCAGAAGAGATCCTCCCTAGTTTCGTGGGCTGTAAAGGGGACCGAGGAAGAAATGTATTTTCAGATTTGCAAGATTCTGTCAATCTTTATTGTAACCATACAATGAAGTAGAATTAGTTCATCTGCCATTCATTCTTGTTTGGTCTACCTTGCACATACACTGCCCAACATTGTCTATCTGCCCAGCGCAGTCCACTATTCTTTCACCGCTCTTATCAGTTAGCACTTGGGTTACTCTAAATTTTCCCCCTATTTCTTTCCATTTGTACTGTCTACTGACTGAACTTTTTGATTGTATGATCTTTTGACCATTTTACTGACAGCAAAGTATTAGGGGGATTTTTTTGTATCCTTTGGCTGTCATCTGTGGTCAACCAGATTTGTGCAAGTGACATACAATGATTGGGTAAGTGTTGATGAAGAGCTGGTGTTTTAAAAAGGGGTTTTCTGCCAAGGTCAGTGTGGGAACATTGAAGTATCCTAAGAACATGGTGTGTGAGAAGAACTGAGAAACCAGGACCTGCCTGGGAGCAGTGGATATTGGGAAGAGAATTACCCATTTTGCAGGTTTCAGAAGTACAAAAGCCAAACTCGTAATTACTCTTTGGGTTTCATCCAATCAATTTCAGATTTAGATTAACTGCTTTCCCTCACTTTCTCCTCTGGTGTTTTAGGAGGAGGCCAGACAGCTCCAGCAGAAAATGGACTCTTTATCAGGCTTCATAGAGACTTACATGGCAGAGTACAGGCAGCTGAAAAGCAACTTAGGGAACTGGGAGGAAGAGATCAAAGAGTTATTGGAAAAAGGCCAAAATGACAGACAGGTAAGTAATCAAAATAAATATAAATCGTAAGTTTTGGGGTCCATAAAGTATTTGCTCTTCAGCAGAGAACTTTCAATCAAAATTTTAATCACAGATTTTATGACATTATGGCATGTTTATGGTTTGTTCTTTGTTTCTATATGAACATTAAAAATATTGACTAAGCTTATGTCACTCTTAGAAATCCCCACTAGAAGGCACAGAAACATCCCCTGAAGTAGACTAAAAACCTGAACCCGGTCTGTAAATAACTGTTGACCTTCTGAGTCTTAGGTGAAAGGTCCCTAGTAGGCAAATCCTTTATTGCTGTACACAGGACAGATGTAGAACTGAATTTTCAGGCTCTGCATTTTCACGCTCTTGTCTTCCTTTCTGCTTACAGTCATCAGTTCAATTATTGTCTCGTGTTAACCTTGCCAAGCAAAAAGCCCAGCAGGCAGTGACTGCTGGTGATTCTGCTTTCAATGACGTTGAGAATATCCTGAAGAAGCTGAGGGGTGAGTTGCACATGGATATAAACAAGTTGCACATTTCTGATGGGGCTTGGGAGTAGTGGGTAAAATAGTACAACCCTTTGGATTCAGTCCCAAAAGGTATTCATCTCTGCATCTGCTAGAAGATCTGGTAGGAAGACAAAGCTGGTGTAAGCTGCAGAAGTTATACACTGTATGTGGAATTTCACATACTCCCTATTTGGAATCAATTTTACTGTATGTAATAATGGGTGAGAACTTCATTGAAGGACAGGCTAGAAATAGCTATAACGATCATGTAAAAACTTAACAAGATTCAACAAATATAAATCAAGAAAAGAGCTGCTGAACTCTTTACATTCATTAATGTGATGTTTATTTCAGTAAGCTCTTGGATTCTTTAAAAAATTTGGTGTGTGTGTGCGTGTAAGTAAGGGAAAGATAACTTAATTGTATAGATGGAGAAATTTGGTTAAAGCTATGAAGATCACCCAAAGGTGCTTTTTCAAAAGGCAAGTGGACTTTTTTTTTTTGCTTGAAGATGTTTCACTTCTCATCCAAGAAGCTTCTTCCCTTCTTCAGTTGAATGAAGAAGCTTCTTGGATGAGAAGCGAAATGTCTTCACCGAATAACAAAGAAAGTCCAGTTGCCTTATGAAAGAGCACTTCTGGGACAACCATGACCTGGGTGACTGAGAATCTCCATAGATATTGAGCCATGAAGATGTAATAAGAAATCAAGAGTCACATAGGGCAAAGACAGTCCAGCTTGGTTTTTTACAGTTTGCTGGCACATTTTCAAAATCAAGGTTTTACATTTCTTGCCTAGGACAATGTAGCTTGAATATATTCAACTTTCTTTTAAACCATATACATGATTATTATTTTGCATTTTTGTAATATTGTGTATCAATGATTATGCTGACATATTTCCTCAATTATTTTATTCTTACAAGTGTAATTCTGAACACCTCCACAGTTTTCCTCATTTTTGCTTTGTTTTCAAAGGGTTGGGCAGGATTAATATCTTCCTATACATTAAGACTTTTAAAAAAGATTGAGAATGGGAAGAGTTTGGAGGTTAGTCTAGTCAGGACAAAAACTAGACTTTTTCAGTGATGTTAGTTTAACATTTGGAAATTCTCTTCCCAAGAAAACATGTTCCTGTTTTGTTCTCATCTTTTAGTAACCAGTAAAAACATTTTTTTTTATCCCAGCAGGCATTTGAGGCAAAGTTTGTAGTTGAAAATTCTAGATTTAGGAAAGATTTTGTCTCATGAATGAAGGCAAATATACATGTCCCAGGATAATGTTGCAGGATCCAGTCTGGGTTGGTCACCGGGACCAGAGGTTTTGTCTTCTGAGTGTTTGGACATACACTGGAGCTCAGCCTCAGGGAATTTCTCTCAGCCTCAGGGAATTTTCCCTGAGGGCCAGCTCCAGCACGGGTCTGAAAGCTCAGAAGATTGAACCTCTCATCCTGATGACTGACCCAGATTGGATCCTGCAGAATTTTGTCTGCTTCCTAATCAAATGTTTAGAGATGGATTTTGTGGATTAAATTTTAGAGTTGATTGTTTATGGTCACTTTGGCAAGTTGTCCTAAGAATCAGGGGTGAAATGCTACCGGTTAGGGCAGATTCACCGGAAACGGTAGTAAAAAATGCTACTGGTTCACTGAACCCGTAGTAAAAAAAGTAAAAAAAAAAAGTTCTGAAGGTCAGCTAAGCGACACACGATCATCAGAACTTTTTTTTTTACTTTTTAAAGCGTTTTTAACTACCGGTTCCGAAGAACTGGTAGTAAAAAAATGCTTAAAAAGTTTTTTAAAAAAAGTTCCGATGATCGTGCCTTGCTCAGCTGATCTTTGGAACTTTTTTTTCACTTTTTAAGCATTTACTATCGGTTCTCCAGAATTGGTATTTAAAAATGCTTTAAAAAGTTTTTTTAAAAAAAGTTCTGACAATCACGCACCACAGTTGTGATTGTCAGAAACATTTTTTTTTACCTTTTTAAAGCATTTTTTACTATCGGTTCCAGAGAATCGGTAGTTAAAAATGCTTTAAATTTTTTTTAAAAAAAGTTTCCCAAGCTCACGCACCACAACTGACTCCCACCCAGCTATTCTACTTACCTTCCAAAACCTCCTTTGGGCGCATATTACGCATGTGCACGCATAGCATGTGTTTGGTGTGTGCTTGCATGCATGTGTTTGGTGCATGCTTGGCACACGGCGCACACGTGCAGCCAGCAAACCGGTAGTAAACCGGTTCAGATTTCATTGCTGCTAAGAATTCATCGCAGGGTACAAATCAAATTAATGAATATCCAGAGTTAGCGGGTGGGAAATTTTAGCCCTGCGCTCGATATTCAGATTCTAAAGTTGCAACTTCACAACATCTGGCTCCAGTTCTCTGCATGAAGTCCACCGTATTCTATATCTTGTACCATTTTCCTCCTTAATCTACCCAAACTCTTAATCTCGAAGTATTAGAAAGTGATAATTCAACAAAGCTGAGGCACAAAGAAAGTAACTTACTCTGTTCATTTGATTTTTTTAAAAAAAATATCTTTATTTTCTCTACCTTCTGTTTCTAGATTTTAATTTTCAAGCAGGTGACAAGCAAAAGGAAGCCTTGGATGCTATGCAAAGATTACCATTCATCATCAATAAAGTTGCAAGCGCCCGTGAAAAACTGAGGCGTGTAGGAGCAACCCTGGACAAAGCTGTTGATGAAGCAGAGTCAGCCAGGGGAATGTCTGGCGAAGCAAGAAAGATTGCTGGAAACATTGATCAGGTACAGAGGAGTGGACAAGAGTGTTAGGGTTAGCAATCTGGATATGGAAGAACTAGTGAGCTTGAGGATGGATGACAAGTTGATTTCCTTTCATTTGAATTTATATCCTTGAAGGTTTAGATTGAATAGTATGATGTACTTCAAAACTTCAGCAACTATAGGAAGTTCTTTACTTAGCATTTGGATACAACTTCAGATTATTCAGAATCTGTCACAGATACATTCATGTATTCATTCTTACAAGAAACCTATTAGAGGTCAGAATAATTGAGAGCCAATTTGGTCTAGAAGTTAAGGTACCAGGCTAGAGACTGGAAGACCATGAATTCAGGTACCGCCTTAGCCATGAAAGCCAATTGGGTGACTTTGGACCAGTCACTCTCTCTCAACCCAAATCACCTCACAGGTTTGCTGTGGGGAAAGTAGGAGAAAGATGTGTTGAATATGTTCACTATCTTCAGTTATTTGTAAAAAATAATAAAGGTAGGAAACAAATATGTAAACGATCTTCTCACATAGAATAGAATTGTTATTGGCCAACTGTGATTGGACACACAAGGAATTTGTCTTGGTGCATATGCTCTCAATGAACATAAAAGAAAAGATCCATTCATCAAGGTACAACACTTACAACACTTAATGATAGTCATAGGGTACAAATTTAACACTTAATGATACAACACTTAATGATAGTCATAGGCTACAAATAAGCAATCAGGAAATCAGGAATTGTGGATAGACAATTGAAACTGAGAAATATTAGTTTGTCTGAGACTACTGGATATATTTCTGGCAAAATGAGATTTACATCAAAGGCTTCCCATCTCTCATCTGAGTTGCTTACCATTACTGCTATAGCAGCTTTCACCGTACCCATAGATGGGATAGAAGTATTTGGCAGGAACAGGGGTGATCAACTGATCCTTTGTGATTATGTATATCTGATATTGCTCAAAAATGAATATTGATTTGGGTCTGAATCCATAATTAAGGGTACTGTTAATTATCAGCATTGGGGGTAAGATAGAAAAAATACTGAGAGGAAGGAGGTTCCTGTTCTAGTTCACAAAAAATTCATTGGGAGGTATTAGCTCCATCACTTTCTCTCAGTCTAATCTATCTCCCAGGGCTTTAATGGGAAAAAATGAGGAAGGAGCACTATGTATGGAGTCTTGAACTTCTACATAAATGTGGGGTGTAAACCTGAAAAATAAAACAGGTATCTGATAGAATCATTGTTTTTGGGATTTTGGGGGGTCAGTGTCTCAGGTTTGTGGGTTTGCTTGAAAATTGTTATAATTGCTTATTACTTCTGCACCTCAAGCCATCAGATTTGTTTCTTCAAATATCCATCAGAATAACAAATCATATAAGAATGATTTTCTTATATTTTCCCCCCTTGTATTTGCATTTCCAGGAGATAGGAAGGCTGGCCTTGGAAGCAAATCGGACAGCAGATGGTGTGCTTGTCTTGGAGAGTGGGATCATGTCTCTGAAGCAGGAGGTCAAACTTGTGGGGGAAGAATTGCAAGAAAAGGCAAAGGCAATTGATATGGATGCCTCCATGGCTCAAGGGGTAAGTTTCCGACTTTGCCTTTTTTATAATGGGTGCTTTGAAGAAACTTCTGTATCCGTTAGAAAGCTTACTGAGCAGGTTAAGATAATCTAGTACTGATATTTCTCCAGATAACTGAGGCATCCCAGAGAGCCAGAACCAATGCTGTTAGTACTGCGAATGCTGTCCAAGACGTACTCAGATTCCTAGAAGATGTTTCGCGCATAATAGGTAAGAAGCAAAGCAATTTCCATTTATGGCTAAAGTGTAATCTGGTTTCATTAGTGGATGATTCAAGAAAAATCAATTAATCAGGTTAAGTCAATTATAACAGACAACAACAAACATGTTGACCATTGAACACGAGGGCAACAGGAGGGCAAATAATTTTATCATTGTTTGAATTCTTACGATATTTTGTAAAAGTATGAAGGGGATATTCAATGTATATATTTCATTTATTGTATTTGGGCTATTTCACAAAGATAACCCTCTTGAGGTGTCAATGATAGAGAATATATAATGATATTATGCTTGCATTTAATAAAAAGTTGAAATCTTCACTTAAAATTTAAAAGCCAGTTTAGCAAATTTATCGCTCAGATAAATTTTATAAATGACAACCAGCAACTTGAAAGCCTACTGGAAGCCAGTGCACTTCCATGAGGGTGGAGAAGTATAGTTGAGCATCATCAGCATACTGATGATACTTCATCCTGTGCCTTCAGATGACCTCATCCAAGGAGTTTATGTAAATGTTAATCAGGAATGGGGCAGCGGTGAGTTTCACTTATCTTTGCTATTGGTTTGCACATACACTACATCTGCGCATGCGCAGAAGCTTCTGCACATGCACAGATCGTATTTGATGACATCCAGGTGGGTGGAGCGTCCCGCCGCTGCTGCTGCTACTGGTTCTCCCAAACCAGGGCGAACCGGTAGCAACCAACCACTGGAATGGGGTGAGTGCCAAGCCCTGAGGACCTCCACCCTCCATCAACACCAAAACTGATTCCAGAGGAAGGGAGTGAAACCAGTACAAGATAACAATATTCCAATCAACCCATTAAAAAAAAAACCCATACCCAGCCAGGCCCCACATAAATACACATAGAAGCACACATTCCGATAGGGAGACGTTTCCTAAGGATGAGCTCCGCATGAGTCCAAAAGCTTGGGCGACCAAACCTCTGATCCTTGTGACTGACCGAGATGGGATCCTGCGACAAGAGAAAGCCCCCAATTTTTAAATATGGTGTTGGTCCAAAATGATTCTATAATTAATAGTATCAAAAACTACTGAGAGATTAAGGAGAACAAGGATGGATAAACTACTTCTATCCTATGCATCTCATGCAAAAATACAGTGTTTCCCCCAAAATAAGACCCTGTCTTATATTTTTTTGCCACCAAAAAAGGAACCATGTTTTTTTGGGGGGTTGGGGTGGGAGATGTCATCCACTGACTCACCTCACTTGGACGCATTGCCCCTGGCCTCTTTTTCGCTATCAGAGGCCTTCAGGAACTTCTGCGGCTGGCAAGGCTTTCCTGAAAGCCTTTGCAGCCGATAGCAGAGCTCTGGATCGATCCCTAGCTTTGTTATCGGCTACAGAGGCCTTCAGGAAAGCCTTGCCAGCTGCAGCAAAAGAAATGGGCTGAGGTGTGCGAGGCCTGGCTGCAACTGTCCAAAGGTAAGTAGTAGGGCAGCTCCACCACCCCCATCCCCACCCTAATTTAATTTTTACCTGTGCACCCTGGAGTGGGTGGGGTCTTAATTAGGCCTTTTGGGGAGGTAGGGCTTATATTGGGTGCACATGTAAAAATCAAGCTAGGACTTACTTTCAGAGGTCATATTTTCAGAGAAACATGGCGTGATCAATGCTGTCTTAGTCCCATAACCAGATCTTAAATCCTATTGAAAAGTGCTTAGGTTATCTACTTCCTCCAGCTCTCCATCTTCCTCTTGAAGCTCCAACATGACCACTTTCTCAACAACCTTCCTTAAAAGGGGAACATAAATTATCCAAAATGGTCACATCTAGCAACAGATTCTTAAGCAAGGGGTAGATCACTCCCTCTTTAAGCACCAGCTAGACCACTCCCTTTCTCAAGGATATGTTCATCATAAACATTGCCATTTTCCAGAGGAATCTGAGAAAAAAGTGTGCATTGGCTAAAAACTTCAGTGGCTTTGATTCTTGGATTATGAGGCAGCTACTTATGTAACAGTTTGGAATTATGGGTTTAGCAGAACATATTCTTCTGTTACTCTTTTGCTAGGACAACTAGAGGATGTGGATGATCAAAGTGTGAACAAGCTTGAAACTAATCTTGGCAACGCCAGAACAAGAAACAGCCAGTTGAAAAAAATGATGCTGCAACTGGAGGAAACAGCCAGCCGGCAGAAGCTTCGACTCCAGACACTGGATAGTAGCATTACTGAGATCCTTGCAGATATCAAGAACTTGGAGGTGATCCTGGATACTCTTCCTCCAAAATGTTACAATGTACAAGCCATTGAGAGACCTTGAAGACCTTGCTGGGAAAGCAGACTTCCATCAACGCCATTTACCAAGCCATGGACAAACATCAGGGTTAGAGAAATTATTTTGGGGTGAAATGAAGTGGTGCCAGCCTTACATGAAGGGCTGCTTGTGACTCCACTGAACAGGTCCCTTGGAAGGCCTGTTCATCAGGTTGGGAGGGCAATTTTCTTACTCTGCCTTGTGTGGCAACCGCTACCTTTCAGCAGCAGCAGCACAATTTGAAGGGAATATAATTCAAGCCCCTACACTCTTGAAAAAACAAGGGGAGGGGGGAATCTGTTGATATGACAGAAAAGCCAACCCATAAAGAACACAGTGTGGAAGAGGCTGGATAAGTAGGATATGTATTTTCCAATATATAAAATCCTATGTATTTTCCTGGTTTCACCTGAAGGTGCTGTCCCAGATGGTCATCTACTATTGACTCTCCAGTTTATTTAGCCCTCAATTTTCCTTTCTTCCAACTGTGATTCAGTAGAACAAAATAGATATTGCTGCACTCTGCTAAATTTATTCTGCTCTATTATCAAAATGCTAGGCAATGAATAATTTGTTCCAATGCAAAGATGGCTTCCAGGCCTGACATAATTAACTTTTCCACTAAACATTCTAGAAATACCTTTTCTTTCCAAAAACACTTATCCACTTACTACTATCTCTGGTGCAGTGGTGAAATGCACTTACCTTCACTGGGTAAGTGCATGTACCGGTTCAATGTACCCGTTTCAGGAGTGTGAGCGCTCTCTCTCTTCTGGATCAAAAATGGGACATAATGACATCCTGGCAGGTGGGCGAAGCCTCCCGTTGCCGGCGCTACCAGTTTGCGCGAGCCAGATAGATCTGGCCGGATTTCACTGCTGCTCTGGTAGATGTTCAGATAATCATATAGGAGATGGAACATGTATCTATCCATAGACCTAAACCAGTTTTACAATAATTACCTCAGACTAGGGATTCTGGTAACTCTTGTTCTGTTATGGGAAGGAGATCTTAGTGGAATGTTCAGTAAACTGGTGAAAAGACAATCCCCAAACAGGGAAGTGTGGGTCCTTATACACAGGTTACATAAGCTTGTGTAAATAGACCTGCCTTTGATAGATGTGTTTTCTTCATTTTCTTTCATTTACTTTCTCTCCACTTTCTAAATGACAAACTAGAAAGGGAAGAATTTAATAAGGGCAGTGGTCCAAAAGGTGGATTTTTTTGGAGGGCGGTTACCGATATCACCCCAGCCTGGGTGTGGCATTCAGGTCACTTCTTTGTCAATTTAGATATTTCAACCATTGCCCCAAGATTTATTACACACTATGGTTTTATTCTTTCCTGCTGAGGTTCAGAATCAGTTCCTGAAATACAAAGTAGGATCTGCTGAGTTAAATTAAGAAAAAAGGTAGGTTGAAACTGTGGCACATGAAAAATCTTAATAAATGGTTTGCTGAATTAGGATTAATATGAACTAAGCTTATATTTTTGCTTGTTCATATTAATAAAGTTCTCTCTCCCACCAAAACAGCAGTTAGGTGTATCTCAGCAGGAAGTTTCTTCAAAAATATAGTGATCCATCTACTCTCTGAGGCAACCTTAGTTAGAACAAATGATTCAATAAAACCCAACAGGAAGAAATCTTTAATCTTTTTTACTGGTAACCTCATTCAGTTACTTTGGACAGTCTCTGGACAGTCCTTTGCAAACAACTGTATCTTGCTCCATAATGCAAAGTATGTGCTGTACTATTCAGCTACATCAGGGGTGTCACGTTGTCATCACATGATGTATTGTGACTTTGCTAAACCGGGGGGGGGGGGGCATGGCCAGAGCGTGACACATCCAGCCATCCAGTCATGAGTTTGACGCCCCTGAGCTACACCAATCAAATCCATCCCCCAACATTAATTTTTTGGGGTCAGTCATAGTCTCTCAGTCTAGGGGTACAGTGCATGGAAAGTGAAGCATCCAGACCATGGCCTGAGAGTTTGACGCCCCTGAGCTACACCAATCAAATCCATCCCCCCCCATTAATTTTTTGGGGTCAGTTAGTCACGGAGTCTAGAGATACAATACTCCAACAAATTTGTTGTTACAGGAAAAATTGAAATGGAAAGACCATGGTCCTGGAATAAAAGTGAGATATCTCTTTGTTCAATAAAAATATAAATTATGCCATAATACAAAAGTTTAATTTGAGAGATTTTGGGGGAAAACAATACATTTATGATGTGTTGCTTACTAACAGGATTCTGCTTCTACACAAAATAGTGTGTTCAGCCTAGGATATTTGTACAGTTGATATTCTGTCTGGTTTGCATTTAGTTGGTTTTAATCTTTTTTTTAAAGAGAGAAGAAACCTTTTGTCATACTGCAAACAGAAAATATGCCCCCAAATTCCCTAATATCAAAGCAACATTAAAAGCCACCAAAATTTAATTAGCATAATTTTATTTCTTATATCCTTTTAAACATTTTTTCCAATTTCAACATTGTCTTTGTGATTATGACCATTTTAGCAATAATGATCAAACTCCAGCATATTACATCAGTGTAAAACTGACATTTTCAAATCTTTTTTTCCTTTTAACATTTTTTTAAACAAAGCAAAGTTTAGTTTAAAAGGGCAGGTTCAGTAACGACAAAGAATTTTCTTCCTTCCCCGTGTAGCTAAAATCCATATTTTGTGTCAAGGTAAATCAGTCTGATAGTCAATCTCCAACTTGTACCAAAGCAATCCCACTTGCGTGCTCCAAATCAGAGTTTCTCAACCTTGACAACTTTACAAGATCTGGACTTCAGCTCCTGGAAGCCTGGCTGCTGGCTGGGGAATTCTGAGAGTTGAAGTCCACACCTCCAAAGTTGTTAAGGTTGGAAACATTGCTCCAAATGGATGCTACACCTGCTCCCCTCTCCCCCACAAGCATAAGCATAACTGAGAATATGAAGGCAAAGAGTACTGTAGTAAGACTTTATATACATAATCTGTATCACAATGCTACGTTTCTAAGGCATGCTGTCCTAAACTGGATGAAATTGGAAAGGCCCCAATAATCCATCTTTTTTGTTCAGAGAAAGGGAGATATCATCCTGTTTTTTCCTTGTCATGTCCTACTTGTTTGTGTCCAACCAAAATTGTCCTTTACACCTTTTGGGAAGGCTAGGTTTACAGTCACACACACATACAACCACACACACAGAATCACACATGCGCGCACACAGAGTTGACTATGTGATTGGTGGGCGTTGAATCTTGCAGCTTGGCATTAAGACCAATAGTGGATTGCAGCAGGAAGTGAATGAGAAAGTGCTTTAGAAGTTGTAGCTGATATGTCTCACAGGACAGCGGGAGGGCGATTTATCTAGTAATGTAGGCTATCTAAGCCTTCTCTGAGTAGAAAAATTCTTATCAAAGACACTGTCTCTTGTACATCTACCTATGCTAGCAGTGAGTACCCAGGAGTACTCAATACTTTGGATGCTACAGTAAATGATGAGAATGAGCCTCATCAAGACATCTCTGTCCTCAGCTATTCTGTCTGGTTTCTAAGTGCTTGTTTGGATGGCAGCTGCTTCTCATAAGCAAAGTTCACATCTGAGATTGTGCGCACAAGGAATTCAGCAAGACATTGTCATACCTTGTTTGCTCACATTTCACAGGGAAATCCACATGACATTACCAGCCATCTGGTATATTTTTTCCCCTCAGTGCTACTTCTGCCGCCTTCTTACTTTATAAAAAACAACATTTGTGAGAATAAAAGAGTAGCATAATAGCCACAGATGTAAATGCTGATCATGATAGTCCATCTTTTTTAGGGTACGGTTTAGATGCAGGCACTGACATTATTTCTTGCAATGGGCGTTAATTTAGAAACCCATTTCCCCCCCCCCCATCAATCTTAGTACTAAAGTGCTTCCCTGGCTATAGATTTTTTTTTAAAAAAAGAGAGAAACGACATAAATAGAAGAGTATTAAAACACGGTAACACTTCAACTTTTTTTTTGTTTTTTTACAAAAATCCCCGTCTTTCTGGCTGGTTGTTATTTTTTTTTAACCAGTTCTGTCCTTTCTAATTAAATACTTCTAACTTTGCAGTCTGAAACAGGCAAACTCATTTCAATGAATAAACACACAGCACAAAATAAACAGGTTATTATCATTATTTTTTTCATAAAAAGGATCATCACTAAGGTTTCTCCCCATAGCTGAACTGGATCCTCCTGCTCTATATGCTACACTGCCAGTAGTGTGGAAAACTCCAGCTGTTTTCCTAATTGTGAAGCTGCCTTTTGCCACCACTGATATTCTCTAATGATCCTAGTCCCTCTCAGTGTCCATAACATGCACACACTACTAAACAACCGTATTGGTGGACCATTTAATCTACTCCAGCTATTAGGCAGCTTTTTTGTAATTGTTGTTGTGTTTTGGAGGGGGGTTGCTTTTTGTATGGAGGATTAAATGTCTATTTTACAGCATAAACTCGAGCAGCAGTTTCCTGCTGTCAAGGGAAAGAAGACCCATGGAAAACAAGCTGCCAGACTGTAGGACCATGTACAATTGTTGCCTACAAGAAATATACATGTACTTCCTTGACAGAAGAAAATAATAAACTGAAAGAGCCTACAATTATAGAACCAGCCACGGTACACCATGACAAGTAGTTAAACTGCAAATGGGTTTCTGAAGAACATGAAACTCCAGGAACAGACAATTGAGGGCCACATCACTAACTATCATTCAAGAGACCTGTGTCCTGTGGCTCTTTCCCCACTTTTAAGAAATGCTCCTTTAAAAAAAAATGTGAGAGTACAACAGCAACCAAAATAAAAACATGTCATCCTCTCCTTCAGAAACAGATATCTATTTACAATGGGGTGGGGGGAGAGAGAGGAGGAAGAGATGCTAAATACGAAGCAAACTTGCTTTCTGAGCTTTTTCTCCAATAACCTTTTTAAAAAAAAGGTTCCCGTTGCAGAAAAGCATTACAGATGGGCAGTTCTATTTTTCTGCTTCCTCTTGTTTTCTTTGTGTTCACTTCAAAATTCTTCCACCAATGACCTAAAATATCTGGTGGGTGTTTTAGTTTTTAATAAGCTTGCCACCTCATTGTCATGGTAAAGGATGGCAGTTATTTAAAAAAAAAAGCCAATTTGGCGGTGGGGGGTGGTAGTTGAGAAAGCCAATGAGAAACAGTAAGAATAAAGAGCCCCACCGAGATTTATTTAGCCAACAGAGGGAGAGAGGAAGGGAAACAGAAGAGCCATCATCCTGCTTCCCAAACCATGCTGGAAAGGCAGGTGATGTCATTTCCTCTGTTGCATGCTGGGAAGGGCAATCCGAATCTTCTCCCTTTAAGCAATAGTGCCCGATATTCTTTACTCTTTTCCCTCCTAACTGCAAGGGGAGAAGGGTTGCTTGATGGCATATGTACTTGGCTGTTAGCTGTAGGCAGCAATTCCCGGGGCTGGAAAAAAAAAATCAGAGTGGAATAGGCAGATGCAGGCAAGAGGCATTGAAAAAAGAAACAAGAGTGAGAAAGAGAACCATGATGAACAATCATAGGAAGGTGGCGCCACATGGCAGCTTTGCCGCAATGCCAGCAAGAGCTTTAACCGGAGGCATTCAGGTACAGCTGGCTCTTAAGGATGTAATCAATGACTGGCTGAGACAGGTAATCCACCACATGCCCGTCGCCATGCTGAAGGGCCAGTCTGTGAGGAGTGGGGAGAGAAAGAAGAAGGAAGAGAAAGCATTAATCAAGTTACTTTAAAGCCAGACAGGTATCTAGTCCAGGCTGCCCATCCGGTTCTTCCTAGGCTAACTAACTCTGTATAATTTGCTAGCTGGCCCATTTCTTAAGAGACCCATTGGAGAGCAGAAGCAAAAATGGACCTATTTGATGGCAAAGAGCTTCACTTAACGTTGTTGGGAGAAGGGGATTGAGGACTGCAAAGGAGAGGTGGCTAGATGACACCTGTGGGCAGAGTGAGCTTCATCTGTGACAGAATCTATTTCAGATCCTGTACAGTTTTCATCAGTTTCCCACCATACTGTGTAAGGAAATTGGGTCACAGCCTGCAGTAATAATGGTCAGAAGATTCTCCAAGGCCTGCCAAAAAAGGGAATCAGGCTGCATGTACGTCTAGAGCTACAAGCTACCCATCCCTATCCTAGTAGATGATATCCCAAGTGGAATTGCCTAACCCTTGTGGCATAACTCATACGGGGGGAGAATTTTTTTTGCTTAACATTATTAAGAAATAACATATGCAAAGATCAATTACTGTAGCAAATGGAATGTAATTTTTCTCCAACCCACACCTCATGCCAGCTGAAGACAGTAGCCCAGGAGAATTTAAATTGCCTGCTCTTTATGCAACAAATGTGGGCAGAACATCTTTAGTGAAATATAAGCAAGTTAAAACTAATTGAAAGTTCTCTCCTTTGCCAGTCTATTTGACAAAGTTGTAAAATTCTGGATGAACTCAGCTGCAGGTTCCACAATTCGTTTCTTTTCAATTCTGCAGTGCCCTTAAAATAATCATCAGAACTCTAGCGTTATTTTGTATAGCAAATTTCCTGCTACATTTATAGCTTCCACAACAGACAAACAGATGAAGGATGGGAGAAACATCTTTGTAGCTCCAATAAACAGGCCGAATTTATGGATTACCTTCCAAATTTTTCTGCCTGTTCATGTGCCTGTATTTTACTGAATGCACAGGATACAATTGACCACTTTAGGATCTGATGTAATAGATGAATAAAAAGAGTGCTGCCATAAATGTAATCCTCGATTTACGACCACAATTGGGATCCGACTTTCCCGGCTAAGCAAGGAAGTTGTTAAGCAAGTCGCACCCAATTTTATGAACTTCTTTGCCACAGAGGTTAAGCGAATCACTGCAGTTGTTAAAGGAATCAGGCAGCGGTTAAGCAAATCTGACTTCCCCCATTGACTCTGCTTGTTGGAAGCCGGTTGGGAAGGTTGCAAATGGTGATCACACGACCTCTGGGCAGTGCAATTATGATAAACATGTGCCCGCTGCCAAGCGTCCAATTTTTTGATCACATGACCATAGGGATGCGGTGACGGTTGTTAAGTGCGAGGACTAGTTTTAGTTTTTTCAGTGCTGTTTTGACTTTTTTTACTGTCACTAAACGAATGGCTGTACGTCGAGAACTACCTATATTATCAAATACTCTGTCCTTGAATAGGTGGCTTCCTCTTCAACCAAACCAGTTTCTTAACAATTATCTTGCTGCTATTTTGTTCCTTCCCCAGTAAGTCACCTTCCCCATTCATAGCCCATTTCCCCTCACTCACCTGCTTTTAGTGGAACTGACAATTGCCATGGGGTGATTCACATCATCCTTCACAACCAGGATATTGTTCTGCGGAGGAAACATTGCCAGGGATATAAGCATGAATCTTTCCACCTGCTCTCTGAAGCAGGATATTGGCATTTAAGATTTGTAAACTCAATAGAAGGGTCTTTTCAGTTATGGCATCCTTACCTTAGAAGGCCCCCCACCCCCATCCTAATGTTTCTAAGCTCTATCTTTTTAAAAAAAAAGTTAGAGGAAAGTGAAGTTGTTTTTAATCAGTATTTTGAGCAGAAGAGTTGAACTTTTTTACTGAGAGATTATCTTTCATTGTAAATGATTTTAAACTAACCCAATATTTATTGTACTCTTATCGTTTTTAATGAGCTTGTTTTTTAAAAAAAAAATATCAATGAATTGTAAATCTCTGAAAGTGTTGTGTTCCAGCTATCTGGCAGAATTAAAAAAAAAGAGGAAAAGCTACTGCAAAGCAAAACTAATTGTATTCGATTTTCTCTCTCTCTAATTTAGCTCGGATTGAGATTTGGATACGCAAACCAATAGTTAGGGGAATCCAAGTCTCTGTCAGACTCTAGGTTATTCCTACTCTTCTTTTGTTTGCCTTTCAGATATAGCAAAGCCTTCAATTTTTCCGAAACAAAATAATGTGACACTTGCTCACTTCTGTCAGAATCCTTGCATTTTAAAGAAGGGATTGAAAACATATTACTGCAGGTGAAAATCCAAATTAGAGAGACTAAAACGATTAATGACTTTATCTTGAACCTGCTTAGGGCATGTTAGCCCTTCAAGGAAGCCCACAAAAGGAGCACAATTTTGTGAGGTTTTGGAATCTTGCAAGACTGAAAGTATTCCTTCCGTCCTTTTATTCTCCAGAAAACTAGGGAGGGTCCCTGCTAAAACGTTTCCCTTGTACCTTCCTTCTTCTGTAGATGGAAATATCTTTTATATGATGGTTGTCCAGTCTGTAGCCGTCCTTTCTGTCTCCCAAGATAATTTCAACATACTATTAATGGAGAAGGAAACTATTCTTGTCCTTGACTATTTGTAGGAGATGACCAGGTTGAGCCTGAGGGAGGGGTCAAACTCATCATAAGTCACGAGTCCCTTCATGCCTGCAAGAGATCTAAGTCCAGCTCACCTTGAATGCCTCTCTTATCTTCCCTGCATTTTCCTTAATAGTCAGTTGTCCAGATTCTTAAGCTTGTAATAACTCTTTATACTTATTTCAATTGCCTGCATCTCCTGTTTTCCATGACACTTGGCACTATTTCCAGGCAAAGCTCTTCTACTGTCCTGGCTGCAACTTCCTCAGAAACCTAGAAGACAGAATTCTAGTAGGGTTCCTGCCCCCTATGTAGACAAACCTGAAATGGGCAACTGTATTGTAATGGAAGAAGGGATGCAGTAGCTCAGTGGCTAAGATGCTGAGCTTGTCGATCGAAAGTTCAGCAGTTCAAATCCCTAGTGCCGCATAACGGGATGAGCTCCCGTTACTTGTCCCAGCTTCTGCCAACCAAGCAGTTCGAAAGCACATCAAAAATGCAAGTAGAAAAATAGGGACCACCTTTGGTGGGAAGGTAACAGCGTTCCGTGTGCCTTTGGCGTTTAGTCATGCCGGCCACATGACCACGGAGACGTCTTCAGACAGCTCTGGCTCTTTGGTTTTGAAACAGAGATGAGCACTGCCTCCTAGAGTTGGGAGTGATTAGCACATATGCATGAGGGGAACCTTAACCTTTACCTTTTATTGTAATGGAATGTGTGGATGATTTTGGGGTTCTAGGGGAAGAGATGTTGCCTAGGAAACAATCAGACAAGAGAAACTGGAACCCCAGTGAATTAATGCTCAGAGGAAGAAATTTAGGAAGGACCTGCCCTAATTGTTCGAGCAGCTAAGAATGGCAGGAAATTTGTACCTTCAGACTTGCAAGATCATGTTAATGTATCTTTACAATAAAGTAGAATTAGCTTATCTAGTCATGTTTCTGTCTGGTTTACCTGGGAGAGCCGACATGTATGCAACCAGAGAGGTTCAGGAAAACAGGATTGAGTACCAGCCTAAAGTCCATTTATTACTGCAGTTTTAGAGCAATAAAAACAACAAAGCTTACTTTATACTTGCGAAGTACAGAGGAGTGGTTCATGATTCTCTCGGTATCAGCACCATCTCGTGGCACAACAACAATGCCAAAGTCCCCCACTATCACCTCCATCTGTTTAAATTAGAATGAATATCTTTTATGAAAGCATATATTTACAGAAACTTTCTTCAAGGTTGACTTAGCCTTCCATCCTTCCAAGGTCGGTAAAATGAGGACCCAGATTGTTGGGGGCAATAGGCTGACTCTGTAAACTGCTTAGAGAGGGCTGTAAAGCACTGTGAAGCAGTATATAAGTCTAAGTGCTATAGTGCTGCTGCTATTCTAAATCTGAATCAACTTTGGAATTATTGTCTTCCAGTGAAGACATATTCTATGCACTTGGTTATATTGAGATCCATTTTCTTGCTAATCTGTTTTTTTCCCCTTTCCCTATCTCTCAAAGGCTTCCACAGAGTTTTCAAAAGCATAGCACACAGTTTTGGCTGAATCTTGTGAACTGTAGATACTTGCTGGAAAATCAATAAAAAAATAACAGAGTTGGAAGGGACCTTGGTGGTCTTCTTGTCCAACCCTCTGCTCAGGCAGGAAATCCTATACCATTTCAGACAAACGATTGCCCAATCTCTTCTTAAAAACCTCCAGTGTTGGAGCATCCACTATTTATGGATTCATTGTTCTGTCAGGAAATTTCTCCTTAATTCTAGGTTGGATCTCTCCTTGATTAGTTTCCATTCATTTCCTTCTCGTCCTGCTTCCAGGAGAATAGGTTGATCTCCTCTTCTTTATGGTAGCCCTTTATATATTGGAACACTGCTATCATGTCACCCCCAGTTCTTCTTTTCATCAAACTAAACATACCCAATTCCTGCAATTGTTCTTCATGTTTTAGCCTCCAATCATCTTTGTTGTTGTTCTCTGTACTCTTTCTAGAGTTTCAACATCTTTTTTTATATTGTGGCAACCAAAACATGGGTGCAATATTCCAAGTGTGGCCTTACCAAGGCATTATAAAGTGATACTAACTCTTCGTGAACTTGATCCTATCCCTCTGTTAAGTCACTTTTTTCAGTCCCGTTGCAACTTTGAACAGTCACTAAATGAATGGTTGTAAGTCAAGGACTACCTGTACTGTAGGTTTATCTCTGAGAGGCTTCTCAACCTTTGCATTACAGCTCCTGGAATTCTCAACAATAGTTACCCTAATGAGTGAATCTGGGAATTGCAGTCCTCAGATCTTGAGAAAACCCAATTTAAAGGCTGAACCAGCATACAGTATGTGTTCATACAAACATTTAATTAAATCCTTACCAAAATCCTTGTGGGTAAATCATTTTAAAAGAAATTTGGCAAGGGCTGTTTATGTTCTTGATATGGTTGTATGAGTAATCGACTAATAAACTCCTACTACTGAAACAGGAAATTATATTTATTTACATTACAAACAAATGCCTCTACACACTATAAAAATCACCATTGTCCTTTAACTATTGACAGAACTGGAAAAGAAGGGGTCACGAACAGAGAAGGTGGAATAGAGAAAGTAGACTGTCAATCTATGATTCCCCAAGCTATCACAAAGTAAACAAAACTGCTCAGGAAGTATATTTTGCTAAATCAGTATTTACTGTGTGTAAATAGAGAGGGAGGGAGGGAGGGAGGGAGGGAAGGAGGGAGGGAGGGAAGGAAGGAAAGAAGGAAGGAAGGAAGGAAGGAAGGAAGGAAGGAAGGAAGGAAGGAAGGAAGGAAGGAAGGAAGGAAGATCACAGCTTTGACCATCTTCTACTCACATCAGCTTCATTCCAAAGGCCTGGGATACAGAAGGACTCCAGAAGATCGCTTCCACACAGCAGCAAGATTCGAAGCTCTGAAGAAAAGAGATACAGCTACTGAGATGTTCCCCTGGATAACCACTCCCCACTAATCTCTTTGCCTTGATTCAAAGGCTTGAAAAAGGAAGGAGAGAGGAAAATATGGGGCTTTAAAACAGAGTTGTGGTTCCTGTGTTGTGAAAACACTAGAATTGTTACCATATGTCCATCAGTCAGTTTATCTACTTCACTGACTACTAATATTCCTTAAACAATGTCAGTGTTATCTTCATTTTTGGCAATTTTGTGCACCAATGTAATGCATGTGGCGGTGACTTTTCTATGCCTGTGTATAAACACAAAAGCAGAAACAGAATGACAGAGTTGGAAGGGACCTTGGATGTCCACTAATCCAGCCCCCTGCTCAAGCAGGAAATCTATACAATTCCCGACAAATGATTGCCCACTCTCTTCTTAAAAACCTCCAGTGTTGGTGGAGCACCCACAAGTTCTGAAGGCCAGTTGCTTCACTGATTAATTGTTCTGTTATTTGAAATCTGAAATTTCTTAGTTTAGGTTGGTCCTCTCCTTGATTAGTTTCCATCCATTGCTTTTTGTCTTTCCCTCAGGTGCTTTGGAGAATAGTTTGACTCCCTCTTCTTTGTGGCAGCCCCTGAGATATTGGAACACTGCTATCACGTCTCCCCTAGTCCTTCTTTTCATTTAACTAGACACTTCCTGCATCCGTTCTTCATACTCATAAAACTTTTGCTACAGTTGCCTAGTAGAGAGAAAATATTCTTCTGCCTTATGTCTGAAGGTGATTCAGTTTATGAAATGCAGGAAAGTGTTCCAAGAGTTATTCCCATCATGCCATCTTCCACTACCTGTCACTCCACTCTGTAATGGCAGGGCTCAGTAGAATTTCCAGGTAGGTTCCCATAAAGTTATATTCAACATCAAGGGTATAAAATCTTAAAAATGTGGAATCTGCTATGGACTTGCTAGCTTCTGTCGTGTTCCATTCTATGGATTAGCACACACACACAAAATGTATTCCAAAGTGGACTTAGCTGGAAAAGCGGAGTACAAAAAAATATTGATTGGGTAGTTATTTTTGGTAAGTGTACACATTAGGGTAATGTACACATCTGTTAGGGAAGATTACAGTGATAATGAATGTGGGTTTTTAATTGTAAGATTAATTTACAGACTACAATTATAAGTGAAAAGGAGTGTCAATGCACATGAAGCAGATTTAGAATGATTTTTCACACCCTCAACCCATTATTAGGCGCTTGTCAGTCCAAAGATCCAATGCTGGATCTTTGATGTCATATGTACTTTATTATCTGGGAAGCTGCATAGTATACGGCATGACAAATCATTTGGATTCTATCCAAAAAAGGTGGCTTGGAAGGAGACCCATGAATATTGTAAACGACACATTTACAACTCTTCAAAACACCTAAATCTTTTCCTAAAAGTTCACTGTCTTGGAAGAGTTGCAACCATTGTTTAGAAATTACAGACAACTGCTACATTTATAGTCTCTTCATGCTCTAAGGCACTGACTGAAATCAGTTCCAAGTAATGCACAGCTTTTCAAGAGTTTTTGCAGAATTCAATAGTATCTTTGTAGATGGCATCATTCCAGTTTTTCCCATCATGCAATACAGCCCTCATAAACTCCCTGATCTTTGCATATATGTATTGTTTTCCCAACTAATATCAACATCAATTGTGCAATAAAGTAACCACAACTCTTCTGCCGCTTTTATATGGAAGTATGCCCACTTTTGCAAGGGCCTATGGATGATGCTCACTTACCAATCTCTTCATATCTCATCACAGTCCCCAAGTTAGCATTTTCATCTAGAAAGCAAGAAAAGAAAATGCTGAAATTATATTTCACAGGATGACCTCTCTACAAAAATCTGAGCTACTAACTGTAAGGGAAATGAGTGGGAATTAAGAAGACATTCAAGGTGGGCCAGACTTAGATCTATTGTGGGCACACAGGGACTCCTGACTGATGACATGAATCCCTCCCTCAGGCTCAGCCTCCCTCAGGCTCAGCCCAGTCATCTACATCTAGGAAAGAATCTAATTTCAGTCACAGGTCACAAGTTTTAGCTGGCTGCAGACAACCCCTTTTCAACAACATACCCACAAAGGTGAAACGCTCCATTGGGGGACGAACACAGCAAATCCTGCTAAGGCTTTCTCCCACCTTCCCCAAAAGTTTTGCTAAGGAAAGAAGGAAACCAGAGGATAAAACAGAAAAATCTGCATTTAATACAGCTTGGAAGTACTATGGTTTACAAAGGAAACATTATTTTCCCTTCATTCAGTGGCTTTCCTGTACAGTTTAAAATAACATATGTGGGTTGTGATTTGATTACCAGAATTATTTTTAATCCTTGCTTTGACAAAATGTTACTGCTGTTGTCAACATGACACAGAACCTGAATTTGTTTCCGAGAACTACACAGCAGATAAAAACAGGTGGCCTCTTATTCAAATGGAAATCACTAAAATGCAATTTTCCCCTCTGCAGTTTAAGTATATAACAAGAATCCAATTTGACCCATGTGCTTAAAAGTTATACTGAATTCAGCCAAAATTAAAATATTTATTTAACTTAGAGCACCAACTACAGAGTTATTTTGACAATACAATAAAACATACATTTAGAATGAAACTCAGTGACAAAGGTACTTAAAAGGGGAAAAAAATAATTAAAATCAACAATGAAAATAATATGTGGTAAAGAAAGTATAAACCAAAATCCATGACCCTCAACAACCATTTCTAGCTAATGAGCAGATACAGCTATTATTAAACTACTCAGTTTAATTTATTTTGATTTTTTAAAAAAAATATTAGTGTATCATCTTGAGCATGCACATTAAAAAAGTAAAGTAAAACAGAAATAAAAATATATATTTACAAAGTATAAATAGATCCTGTAATGTATCTCAGAATGCCAGACCTGAGGGCTAGTCAATGCAGAGATGCTAGACCAGTGTTGGTGAGCCTATGATGTATATCACAATGCCACAATGTTTTGGGTAACACACAAGTGTTCAACAAAACCCAACTACTATTCTACAAAGCACGTCCTGTTCTTGCATAATTTTCAGAGGCCACAGAGGGTGATGTGTGCTCTTATACACCTTCCAGACCCTCCCAAAGTCACATGATAGGGCCGTGCTCTCACATGATCTCCAGACTTTCTGAAAATGAGTTTTAACCATATTTTATTTTTGTAATTGTTTGATGTTTCGCTGTATACCACTGAGTACCACATGATTGGACTATTTTTTTAAAAAAACAACACTGAATATGTAAAGAATTGTTTCTCTTTTGTTCATGGGGCAGGCACCAGCAAAGTCAAGTTTAGCATTTTCCAAACTTTTGACACACTGAGTCCAAAAGATTTGGCATCACTGTGCTAGACTAAATGGGCTCTTTAGGGCACTTGTGTTACATTTAAAGACAATACCACCTATTGGATGATCAAAAAAGGAAAGGAACTTTTGCCCCCCCCCTTTTTTTTTTCCCTCTCTCCCCAGCAGTTGTTTATATTTGAAACCAATATTTTAATATCCAGTTATCTTTGGATAGTTAGGGTTAGTGGTTTGCATGACAAAAATTATCCTTGCGCCATTAAACCCACTCCAAGCGTGAATCATTGCAGCTGTTCCAGTGAGTTTTTCTCCTGCTTTCTTATGCACTCTCTACCACCTGCGGAAGCCAAGAGTAAACCAGGTGTGCCAGTCAGACGGTGAGAAAGAAGCAGCTGAAAGGATGAGGAATGGCTGAAATGTCTCAACATGCAATTTAGTGGAAGGTTTATAATTAGGGACTGGCAGCTATCCTGAGTACAGGTTATAAAGATGAATGAGAAAATCTGCCTGAAACATTTTGCTTATTTTGGGTGGAACAGGACATGGCTTTCCCCTCCAGATGTCAAAGTGCCAAAAAATCTAACCTGGCCAATTATTTTGGCACCTGAGGCAGGAAACACCATCAAGGGTTGGTTCTCTTCTCTCACCTGGGTTACCACATTTATTACTGTTGTGTTTTCAAGAGCTTCTGTATTTGGCCTTTCTGCTCAACTCTTACCTGCAGTTGGCTTGTTGGAAAGGTTGCTGTTCTGGTAAATAGGTTGTGGGGTCTCATTCTGGGGCTGTCCAATCACTGGGGTCAAAGAAGGTGTGTTCACATTGGACAGGATACAACCAGTAACTCGCTGGAAGAAATAATAACAGAGCAGAATAACAGAATTGGACTGGACTCTGGAGGTCTTCTAGTCCAGCAAAGCTGGCTGAGGAATTCTGGGTGTTGAAGTCTTAAAGCCAGAGTAAAGTTGCCAAGGTTGGAGACCCCTGTTCTAGTCCAAACCCCAGCTCAAGCAGAAAACCTTATATCATTTCAGACAAGCGGCTAGTCAAAGTTAATTTGTGTTTTCATTTGCTTGGTTCATAGGTATCTACTGAAAAAGGGGGGGAAAATAGGCTTTTGCCTTGGTTTTACAAACTGCCCTTACCCAATTTTACTTCCCTATTGGCAGTTCTGGGCCGCATCTTTCTCCATTTTGTTCCTCTACCCTCTGTCAGCAGAACAGTGTGAATATAGTACTCCTGTGTTCAGATCAGACCATAGCAAGTTGTTTAGGAAAAGTACTATCATAGTTCTAAACATGACTGAAGTTTTCTGTGTACTCCTCTCAACTATCAAGAAAGATAAGGCGATAAATGGCTATTAATCTCAATGGCTATATACTATCACCAGGCAATAAGTTTGTCAACATCTGTAGCTGGGAACCCTTTGCTGAAAGTGGCCTCATATCTATGGCACAGGTTCCAGAGTTCACGGGCTTCTACCTGGGAATGAAACAAAAAAGCACCCCTAAAAGTAATCCTTTAGACAGATTTGACAAGGGATCCCTGAGGCTGTTAAAGAGAGAGTTAGGGGAGATGAAATCTGTCCAGATCTATCTGGCTCGCGCGTCTGGTAGGGTTGGCGGTGGGAGGCTCCGCCTCAGTGGTGAAATCCAAATTTTTTTACTGCCGGTTCTGTGGGCGTGGCTTAGTGGGCATGATGTGGCCTGGTGGGCATGGCAGGGGAAGGATACTGCAAAACTCCATTCCCACCCCACTCCAGGGGAAGGATACTGCAAAATCGGGAGAAGGGCGGTATAAAAATTGAATAAAATAAAATAAAATAAATAAATAAAATCCCTATTCCCTCCCCACTCCTGGGGAAAGGATATTGCAAAATCTCCATTCCAACCCCACTCTGGGGCCAGCCATAGGTAGCATCTGCTGATTCTCCAAACTGCTCAAAATTTCCACTACCGGTTCTCCAGAACCTGTTGGATTTCACCTCTCCTCTGCCCACCTGCTGGGACGTCATCACGTCCCATTTTTGACCCTCTGTGCATGTGCAGAAGCGGCGTGTACTCTCACATTTCCAATCCAGTAGCAAAAGTAAGTGCACTTTACCCCTCCTCTGGTGGTCATTTTGACCCATGTGCAGCTATACTGAACGTGTAACTTTTTCATTCCAAGCTATGACAGTGGTAGCGATGTCAACGTTCATGAGTACAGGCTTAGAAAGATGCCTAGTTCAGTCCAGACCTATGGAAGCAGAGGAAGCTTGCAAGCAAAATCAACATGCTCTAAATACTGAGAGGAAGCATTGAACCTGGCTTGGGACAGGAGTGTTGACTTAACTAAGCCGTTTTTGCAAGGAATCACAGGATACTAGGCAAGAAGTGGGTTAGGGGGTTTGATATCTCCAAATTACAGATGAGTTAGCATAGTTGTTTGAAAGGGATTATGTCTGGATTTACACCTGACTACAATAACCATTTTTACTAATCAGATTATTTTCTGATTGTCTTTATTCCTTGTTAATTTTTGCCTATCCTTTGCTCAATACCTCTTTGCTATTGGAATTGAAATACATTAACAAATAAAACTCCTTCCATTTGCCTAAATTGTCCTTTGAGGAGCTCCTGATTATGCAATCATAATGCTGGATATATAATGTTCTAGTAACAATCTGGTTAGAAGAAGCAGGATGGTCTGACTCACAGGCTTCTTAAGGCTTTGAGAACAGGACATCCTCATGATTATATAGCACAAATGCCTAAGGTTGCTTGGTGAATTTAAAACGCATTGATGGGTCAAAGATGCATTTATGTTTAAAGTCTTTAAACCCTTGGTAGCCTAAACAGACCATCCTGCCCATGTAGGTTTTCAAAGGCTGAGTTTTTCAAATCCCTTACATTATGCAATTGCAAAAAAACATGTTTTTAAAATGTATCTGAAACAAAGCCTGGTTGATTTCCCTCAAATCAAGGCATTTTTATTCAACATTTTAAATTCACAGTATACTTCTTATTGCAATAGATGCATTATTATTATACTGTAGTAATGTAATAATTACAACTTTTTAAAAATTTCCCTTTAAAAAAAATCTTGTGAGTATCTCTTATAATTTCAAGTATAAGCAAAAGATTGAGTAAAAGTAAAAAAGTTTATATATACCTTTAAAATGAATAAATGCATAAGTAATTGCAAAAGCAAAAAAGAAAAAACTGTATTTATCTTGTTCTTTAAAAATAATATAGTAAATGCAATTTATTATTACAGTATGCAATAACAGGAACAATCTTTTTTCTACCACCAGGAGGTACTGTATTCTTTTGCAAAAGGCAGAAATAAAGAGGTGGAAGATTATCAAGCATTGCTGAAAATTGGATGCGCACCCACAATGGAACAGAAAAGTTTGACCTACAAAATAATTATTTGGTATTTCTTTGAATATACGGATAGAAATATGTCAACATCTATAATACACTGCAACAATAATGTAGGAGTTAGCTATCAAATGTCCCTCCAACAGCCTTCCCAAATGTACTGCCCATCATAACTGTCAAATTCTCCTATTATCATCCCCCCAGCTAAAGGTAAAGGTTCCCCTTGCATATATGTACTAGTTGTTTCTGGCTCTGGGGTGTGTGTGTGTGTGTGCTCATCTCCGTTTCCAAGCTGAAGAGCCAGCACTGTCCGAAGACGTCTCAGTGGTCATGTGGCTGTCATTACTAAATGCCAAAGGCGCACGGAACGCTGTTACCTTCTCACCAAAGATGGCCCCTATTTTCTACTGTAGGAATTTAGCACTCACCCCCCTCCTAGAAGAATGAAATATTTTAGAAAATACTTAAAAGGCAGAATATATTTCCCTGGATGAGAAATGGAGAAACATGTTTTAAAGACGAAGCAACTCCCCCCCCACCTTTGTCAATGGGCCATTAAGGCCTGAGCCAGTCCATTGTCTACATGACAAAGATAGGATTAGCCCCTACCCATCTAGCAACAGAATCTTACCACATGGCAAGGCTCAAGCAAGCTTGAGAGACAACCTACAACATTAGCTAAGACCCCCTAGACCACCTGGGAGTTTGACAACCAATCAGGATACTCTTCCTGTGCCCCAGAAAGTTCAAAGCTCAGAAAAAGCATAAAACCAGGGAGCACACAGGATCTCAGCCTTTTCTGTTCAGGAACTCAAGCCATGTGATCCTGGCCACCATTAAACCATCTTTCCAAGCAGCCTCCATGTTTCCAGTGTCTTTGTCCCCACTTGGAACTGAACCCAGATGGATATTTCTTCCAACACTACTTGCATTTTTTACGTTGACAGAAGCTAGGACAAGTAACGGGAGCTCACCCCATTACATAGCACTAGGGATTCGAACCGCTGAACTGCCGACCTTTCGAATCACAAGCTCAGCGTCTTAGCCACTAAACCACCGCATCCCCCCAGCTACTGCTGTCATATTCATAAAGAAATCAAATATTGTTTTAAACATATTACCATATTCTTGTTAAATGATTTGCTAAGTTCAGTTTTGTGTCCAAAAATGTGCGCTGTGACTTGCAATTAACAAGTTCCTTACCCCTGGCTATTTTGTTGGGAGCATCAATATCACTTAAAGATTGGATAAATCCTTCTGTTTTTTAAAAGAACAGATGAGTCAAACAGACTCAAAATGACCCTATAAGTTATTTCTGACAAATAAAAGGAGAGAACACTGGGGCTCCTAAAACAATGGCTAATCATTTGATCCCCCTTCCAATATGTTGCCATGACCCCTTGGGGCCGGTTTAGCTCAGAAGGGCCGGTTTAGCTCAGAAGGGCCGGTTTAGCTCAGAAGGGCCGGTTTAGCTCACGCTGGTAAAAGCCTGTTATTAAGAACACAGTAGCCTGCAATTACTGCAGGTTCGAGCCCGGCCCAAGGTTGACTCAGCCTTCCATCCTTTATAAGGTAGGTAAAATGAGGACCCAGACTGTTGGGGGGGCAATAAGTTGACTTTGTAAAAATATACAAATAGAATGAGACTATTGCCTTATACACTGTAAGCCGCCCTGAGTCTTCGGAGAAGGGCGGGGTATAAATGTAAACAAAAAAAACAAAAAAAAACCCTTGACCTGTCAGAATTGGTCAAGCTTTCCAACTGTTGTTTTTCAGAACAATGAAAGGAACAAAGGTGTTAAGTGGAATTTTCCTGGACAGGAAACCCAGCAGCCACCGGAACCGTGTAGGGCCTTTTAATCATACTGAGAAATATGCAAACAAGTTAGATGTCATAAATATTTGGGGGGAGAGGACTGGGCTTCCTTCCTCCTTAAGCTCATTTTCCCTCTTTGCAAAGCCAGATTCGGAATCAAGGAAAGGGGAGGGGGAGGGAGGTGGGACTCTCCTCTCCTCTCCCCATTAAGTATGACTTTCTAATATATTGCTTCTCTTTCCCTACAATATTCCCAGGGTTCTCTTTCTCATTAGCAGAATCTGAGAGCTAAAATAAGTCTAGCAGTAAATGTGTCTCTCTCTTTAATTTTTGCTTTATTTTAATAGTTAAGAGCCACAGTGAGAAGCTCTGCTTTCACTGAGTTCATGGCACATGGGAAGGTAGCTTCTTTTTAAAAAGTGGAGTGATTTATTCTCTGCCTTTCAACATTTACCAAAAGAATTAAATCTTTTTTTAATCTGGCCCTGCTAGAAATCACTCCCGTGCGATAGCTATTAAGCCCCACTAGCATCAGTTAGCTTCAGGAGCAATATTCATCAAGCCCGCTACAAATTAGGGGAAAGGGTTTTTTTTCCCTTCCGATATCTCATATTTTTTCTAAACATTTGCGCACACTCGAAGACAAAGCTTTGAAGGTGGTTGACAGGGGCATCTCCAGGGTGGGTCAAAATAAAAACAAGGTGGCAAGTGGTGATTGCATAATCAAAACCTAAGGTGTTTTTTTTTTAATTGTGTGTTATGCACATTTTTATATTTTTAAACATTTTTTAAAAAACTCTGCATCTTCGATTTGGTTGACATCTTGATATTTTTTGATCCCACTGCAGACCCCACCTATGGTGGCACTCAGAATGGTTCCATTGTCTACTTTTAGCAGTGTCCACAGTCAAATACAGTATGTGGTCTCTCTTTTTTTTTTCCTGGCATTTTTTATTGTTTGTATGCTTTATTTTTTGATGAGCAGGGCAGGATGGGAAGCAAGCAAGGGACATGTCAATGTGTCAATACTGTCAATATTTGAAATTTCTTAGAAGCTGGAAATGTATATGGATTTATGCACACTGTGTAGAAAACGGAAAGGGAAATAGTTTGCTCATTCTTTTAAGACAAGAACTTGAGTTTATTGAATGAAACAGCATGTGGTCAGAATTAGGAAATATTTTTTTCATACAGTGCTGAATTAACCAATTGAGCTTGCTATACTATATGATGTTGTAATGGACATCAACCTGGACAACTTTAAAGGAGGAGGTGCAGCAGACAATGCAAATCTTCCATTCAGGAATATGATTCAAAACTGATTTGGTCAAGTATCTGAACCGTAGGAACCAGATTGGTAGCAACCCCTATTAGACAGATTCATGGAAGGTAAATGGATAAATTGTCTCCAGTAATCAGAGCCAAATAACTTTCATGGCAGTTGTTGAGGAACTCAAAAAGAAGGACACTGTTTCCACAGATACCTTGTTGCCCATTCATGAAAAGAGTATTGGGCTTTATGGATTGATGGTCTGATTTTAAAAAAAATCTGTGTACTCAAGATAAGATAACATATACATCTTTATAACCAGATCAGAGCAGATCTTATATTTCCAATGACAAAAAATATTACAAGGACTAAAATTACAGTTGTAATCAGAGTTATATTATCCACTTTCAAACCAAAAGGAAAGTTATTAGTGTTAGTTATAATACAAATCCAGACTTTATACATATTCACATCCCAAACTATTAGAGGTCCATAATCAACTTTGATTAAGTGTTTGTTAAAACATCCCACTAACAGTTTATATTAGTGGGGTGACTGGTAAGAGTTGATCCTGAATTAAGAGCTCAGGGTACAATAAGGAGGCAGAAATAATGTTGGGAAACAACCATTCCCCTTTTAGAGAGAAATAGATAGTAGCGATTTTGAAGTGAATTGTACTTCCGTACCTAAAGTATTTGCCAATCACATTCACAAGAGAGTTCTTATTTGCTCCAATTTGTTGATGGGAAACAAAGTACAAGAAAAGAGTGCTAAGGATTTCTAAGTCTGATTCCAATAACAAGTACTATGGCCTTTTGCTGGGGTCATTTGCACAGTCTCTTTGCAGAGGCAGAAGAAAATCATGTTATGTAGTATAGACATTGTCTATACTTTTTGTCTTTGCAGAGGCAGAAGACATCATGTTACGTAGTATAGACATGCCCACACATCGTGCCCTTAATATACATTCAGAATGGGGCTATGCTATACTGCTCTCCACATAGCTCCACTGTGTGACACAACAAGGACAGTTACTGGCTGAAATTCAAACATTGCCAACCATGGGGAAAATCACCACCAATCACTGTAGAGAACATATTGTGATGCTTCTAAGCTCAAGCTGCTCCAACCAATCAATTCGTTTTCTATTTGTCCTCCAAAGCAGAAGTCTCCAACCTTGGCCACTTTAAGACTTGTGGACTTCAACTCTCAGAGTTCCTCAGCCAGCTTTGCTGGGAATTGAAGTCCACAAGTCTTAAAGTGACCAAGGTTGGAGACCCCTGCTCCAAAGTTTAGGTCAACTATTGACCTAATGGCCACTCAATGGAAGGAAAGAGACTGTCTTTCCGAGTCCTGATTGGAGCAATGTATAAAGTCCCTATAAATGCAGTGGTCCTCTGGCTTAGTGCAGCCCTGATGTAGGCATCTGATAAATGGTTTTGGAGCTGGATCTCACAAAAAGTGTTTTGATATGATTATGGGATGCTCTTGGGTAGAGAGATTTAGGAGAGGAAAAAAATATCTGTGGTTGTATATTGATGCCATACCCGCACCAAGTTATGTTTTATATTGAAATTAACCTCTTAGAGAACATCCAATGAGAATGGAAAGTAAATTTAAGAAGTAAAAATATCTTATTGTCAGGATACAAAATGTCTGATTACTCTTAATCATTCTCTGGTTGTAACTTAAAAATTCTAGTTGTGGAACTATACTTCTAGTTCTTTCCATTATATTTTCAATAAATAACACAAATTTAACATCCCTAGCCCAGTAGTCTCAATCTCTGCCATCAGCTTCAGTCATTCACTCACTTTCATCAGATCCCGATGATGTTCCAGTACACTGCAGGTGGTCTGCCAAGTATCCTGATAACATTCCCAGGGGTCCACCCTATGATGAGAAAGGAATGAGAAAAATCTGATTCGGCAATCACAAATAACAATTACAATTGAAAATATCAATATATACTATTTAATTGTATATTTCATCTGAAAGGAACCCTGAGTGTGAGGCAGTCTTTTGGCCCAAAGAAATCAGAAAGGGAAAAAGTGCACTTGGTTCGGGCTCTCTATATGTCAGCTGAGGTGTTCTTCTCCCCATTGATATATGTTTGGGGAGGTTTTTCCCCTTTCAATCAAATATATCTGATTTATTTGTAATATGTAAAAAGCTAAGTAGGAAGAGATTATCCTGAAAGGGCTAAAGCAAGTTAAAAAAAAAACATCCCAAGAAACACTATGAGAAACCAGGTTCATATGGTTGCTTAGAGCAGGGGGTCTCCAAACTTGCTGGCTGAGGAACTCTGGTAGTTGAAGTCCAC